>NC_134316.1:8877993-9529144 GCF_964195595.1 Calonectris borealis | reverse complement strand
ACATATTCTCACTCCTCTCATCCGACTGCTGTTGTGCAGCAGTTTTCCGCCCCCCTTCTTAAATATGTTACCGCAGAGGTGCTACCACCGTTGCTGATGGGCTCAGCCTTGGCCAGCAGCTGGTCCATCTTGGAGCCGGCTGGCATTGGCTCTATCGGACATGGGGAAGCTTCTAGCAGCTTCTCACAGAAGCCACCCCTGTGGCCCCTCTGCTACCAAAACCTTGCCACAGATCCCAATACAGGAGCAAAACTAGAAGGCAATGAAGGAAGAATTAGGAAAATGAAGCAACACGAAAGACACTAAAAGCAAAGCTGCAGATGGCTGTGTTAGGGGATCCTCTCCTGAGCCTAAATGGCCATATCCCAGAAGAAGACACTCGACAAAACAAACCCTAACAAAGATGAATAGGGCAAGGAATTCACAAAGAAGGGATTTCTGGGAGATGTAGTTATCCTGGCTTCTATCTATCCCCTTCAAATAGGAGTGAATATACAGGCAATTGCTTAGCTTGAACGGTCTGAGTCTGTTGAATTTGTTGCCACTGAACGGTTTTGAAGGTCATTTCTTAATGTCTGATGTGTCTAAAAGATGTTTTCATTTATGTATTTGCTCAAATCACTTAGCCATACAGGTTTGTTCTAAGCTGCTGTTTCTAGCAATTTGCCAGGTTTTTTTATATATGATATTTAGAAAACACTACCAAAATGTTGAAAAATAGGTTGAGACAAGTTTTTTTATTAATGCATGGAGAAGAGAAACAACATTTCCACATTTCCTATGCTATCTCATGCACTGCACTAAAATTAACAAATAGTTTAGAAATGTCGACCTGTACATCCAAGAGGATGATAAAATGAGGATAATGTTTAGCTAATAATGACCCCATAACAGTTCCTAACTAATGAGAGGGTAAAATCTTTGTCACATGTGCATTAACAATAATAGCTGCATTACATATGTGCCGCTGGTAATAGACTCACTTTTCTGGGCATTTCTTTTTCAAAGCCCATTAGAAATAGGTCCTAGATGCCCTGGTGTTTGCAGGTCGCACAGGAGAAACCTACATCTCTCCAACGCATCACCACACTCTCTCTTTTGACTTTGTAGCATCCTGGACTTGTGAACATCGCTGGATTTCCTGAGTTTCCAGGTCTGATAGGCCGGCTCCTCTCCAAGCAGCTCCTAGAGCTGTCAGAGCTGTCAGATCAGGCAAGGACTCCATCAGGAAGCCCTGCCACTCGGAATGAGTGATTTCAGGCAGCACTCATGACATCATCTCTGATGACAGACTATCTGTCTGACTTATGCTTATGTCTCTCTGCCCCCACCTAACATCTAGTTTGCGGTAAAGACAGCCCACGCGTGCACTGACATGCAGGTGAGGTGGCTGATACAAGGCCAGGATGGGAGCGCGCAGTCAGGAAAACTCCAGCATGACCAGAAAGTCATACCACTTGCAATCTGCCAAGCAAGCCAATGATTTTTACATGCATCACTTTGATGCATTTTGAGCTGCACTTACATGTTTCTGATGTGGGGTCTGTTTGGATTCTCTTTTTCCAACCTTAAATCCATACATTTTATTAATATAAGGCAGTATCCAAGGTACACTGAGTTCCTCTTACTGCAGATTGAAAATACTGTGGCGCAGATTCATGCTGTCTAAACTCCACTTAAGTTTCTGTGCTTAAAAATTTCCACTGCTGATGTGAAGCTTTTGGTTGTGCCCAGCTGTTATGAAACACGAGGCATAGGGACAAACATTGAAGTATATGAAACTAGCTTCAGTTCTCACCTGGAAGATCACATTATAATAAAGGCACCCCTGAAAAGAGCTAAAGAAGTAGGACAAATACCTTTGGACCACACCATACCAATGCAGAAATAAAAAACTTAAGCTGTAATTTTCCTCTGTGAAAAGATTGACTCTTGCATAGAGAACAAGCATAGGAATCACCAGCCCAAATGGTCCATGCAAAATGTATGATCAATCAAAAATGGAGCGAAGGAAGGGCAGATTACACGGCGTGATGGAAGGCTCACTGAAGAAATTGCTGTTATTTCCACTGTGATACTCTGGAAGGTAGCTATAAAAAACTTACTGCTTTTAAAGCAAGATGCAATTTGTACCTAGCATGGTTGTCGTATCAGGGTGAGGTATCTGCAAACTATTGACTAGGGGACTCTGCAACTGTTACAGTGATTCAGAGGCATAGCATTTGCCATCCTTTATCATAGTCTCATGCATCTGTATTTCTTCTTTAAAACAGAGTTATTAGAGCTTTTAAATCAAAGGCGCTCAAGTCTGCACAAATTTAGAGCCTGATTTCTGTTCTAATATACCCATGCTAGATAAGTCACATGATAGACAGGTAGACAGATAGCTAGATAGACAGACAGATGTCAAAAGACAATGAATGCATGCATAATTAAGCAAGCAATGAACCTAATAGAAAAGCCTGGATACCTTACTCTGTATATACCTATACATGTACATTCAAAGTGTGTATGCACTTACGTGTATGTGAGTATATGCATGAAAACACACCCATTCTAAAATCAGATGCAGTTTAATATTGACTGCATCAAATCCTATCAAACGCTTCCTCCCAAAACTGTATTAAATACAGCAGGCTGGGCTGTGAAGATAGCAAAACGCTGTTTTCGTCTCTCTTTGCAACTTCTAATGTTACTGAAATGTCTAACTTATGTGGAAAATCAGATGGGTTTGGAAATTTGCCCAAACCAGTTGCCAGCTCAGTATATCTCTAATAGTTGGAATCCTCTAAATATAGGCCTTTTATTCTGGAAGAAGCAAGCGCTGAGGATGCTATTCTGCTACTCGGAGCAGTGGTTTCATTTTCCCTTCTGAGATCCACAGTTCAAACTGAGGGGGAAACAAAGGAACGGCTGTTCTCCCTATTCAAATTAATTTATTTAATAAACAACTTGATAATTTCTTCTTTGTTACACGGAATTATTTTAGGGTCTTTATTTTGGAAAGATAGTTTCTCCAGAGGAATTGCCAGGGGCCCATCTAGTCCGGTATCCTGTCTCTGATGGTAGCTAATGCCACGGACGGTTATGGAATAACCTATTTATAAGGGAAGTTTCTTTGCCCTGAGGAGTTGGAGGTTGCCTGTGGCTGGAAGCACGCAAGTTCATAATGCTTATTTTTATCCATTCATACATAACCACAGATGCTCTCACCAGCCCTATCCAGTTCTAATCCTTCCTGCTAGATCTCTGACTCGGTGATGCCTGATGGCAGCCATTTCCCACAGGTTGCTTGTGCGCTGCATCGCTGTGGGGCTGAGTGGATAAATTTGCCGTGTATTGCCTTTCGGTGTTACTAGAAGCTCCTGTCTGATGAGGAGGGGGAGCAGCAAAGCATGATTTATGTTCCCTGCACCATTTGATAGAGGGTGGGGGTGCTTTTTTTGGAGTTTTTTCTCTTTTTTTTACTTTTAGGGTGTTGCCTTCCATTTCTCCCTCCCACACTTCTAGTTTTTCAGAGCCTCTTTTCAAAGGCAGCTTGCTGTGTCTTAGCATTTCTCTTATCTCCGCTATAGCTCCTCTTTTTCTCTAGTATCTTTTTTAGAAATTGAGGATTGGAAGGACTCAGGAGACTATTCAAAATCCATCAAGCTCTGTCTTAAAACTAGGCTGCAGCTTTCCCCCTCTTACTGCTGCAGATGCTCACAGCTCTGACTGTGAGTGTCACTGTGGGCCAGCTTACACCTTTCTGTCCTTGTGAGCATCCAAGAGGTTTTTCACCCGCCAGCTCTGTATGTGGCTGATGTAGAGGACTCTCGGCATCCCTCACACGGCCTACCTGAACTGCAAAAAGAGATGCTTTTCTCCTCTCTTCCTGAAAGATGCCTTCCACTGTCCCCTTGTTCAGACAGAAATTTCAGTACCACTGATCTGTGAAATGGTGAAACACTCACAAGGTTGTATCCTAAGGACTTTCTGTCCCATTCTTTATACATCCTTGAGTTTTAATTGCTCTCCTAACCAACCCTGCCCAGTGCAGGGAATACCACACAGCCTCCCACAAGCCCCTTCCCAGGCAGTGACAGCTGCCCATGCATCAAGCAGAGAGAGCAAACCTTCCGTACCCAAACTTACCCGCTCTCTTCACACGCAGATCCAACACAGAGAGGCAGATCAGAATTGATGCCTCAACTTGTATCAGTGGCATGAACACACCACAGATGGTACCTTCACCTCCTCGGGATTCAAGCAACACGATGCTGCTGGTGGTGCTGGCCAGAACCTGCTTGCCGAGCTGGGAGTCCTAAGAGCGAGAGGGCACCATGGATGCACGTGTTCTAGCACACGCAGTGAGACTTCACCTCTTTTCCTCTTGAAAGACTGGTTGTTTCAGAGCGGCTTCAACTCACTGATACCCTGATTCCTAACGCTCCAGCGGCCCTCCTGCTAAGTCAGCCAGCAGAAAGGAGAGAGGGGTGGACAGCCTTCATGCTCCCTACAAGGGAGATTAGCGATTTAGAGACCTTCATAAGGGTAAAAGGCTGACTGGAGATACTGCCTCACAGTCTGAGGCAAGGATGGGAAAGCCAAAGTCCCCAGAGGGGACTCAGCAGAGCAGGGTTATCTGCGCTGCTCCCTTGGTGTCTCCCAGGTCCCAAGGGAGGTTCAGCCCCACATTGCATGGGCTGACAGGGAGGGGAGGGACGGGTCTGCCACCGACGGAGCAGGACAGGGTGCGTGGCTGTGGCAGGAGGGGCTGCGTGAGGGCAGAGTGCCTGGCCAGAGCGAAACCCAGACTGAAGTCACACAGAGGGGAGATGAGATGAGAGAAGGCAGAAGGGGAACTGCCTACATGGGTGCTTTGCTGGGGAGGGCAGGGGTGGAAATGGGAGGGACATCTCTGCCAGAGGGGACACAGAAGGGACACTTGCTCCAGCTCACACCATGAGAACAGTGAAAGAAAGCCAGCCGCAGAGGTGGATTTTCATCTTGGTGCTGTGTTCTTTGCTCTTCATTAGCAGGAAGCTCTCATTTGTGAGATTAAAGCTTCACGAAATCTCCAGGGTCCCAGCCTTGCTACTGCCTCTTCCAGTCGCCGGGCAGCAGTAGCCAGAAAGCCCGAACACTTCAATGAACAGCCTACCAGCTAGAGGAGAAGACTAAAGGCCAACCATTATCAAATACCTTGATTATGAAATGTATGCAGCCAAAAACAGCTACATGATGCCTGCAAGGTGGAGGCAGTTCTGCAACTGCAGATGGACTGGAAAGCAGCAAGGAACAACGTCAAAATCAAAGGAGGGTTTGATGGATGGAGACGCAAATTTTACACAGACAGGGGAAAGTACTGAGCTTCCTTATCTGTGCCACTGGTGAAAGGCAAAGAACAGAGGAAAGAAATGAACGAAGCAAATAATTAGGCAAATTAAATATTTTTCTTTACACTCCGATATGCTGAGACAGTCAGTAACAGAAGGTCCTGCTAAAGGCCAGCCTCTTCAGGGAATGCAGTCAACTCCTCTCTGCACAGAGCCAGAAATAAGCAGCCTGAAGCAGCTCCACCTGAACCATCCCAAACAGATGTGCATCTAACCGGGGTTAAGATCCCGGGGCTGGAGAGTCCACCCTCTCCCCAGACAATCCATTCCAGCATTCAACACCACTTCCAGGAGGTTTTTCCTAACATTTAAGCTATGTCTTTCCTTGCTATAATTTCAGGACATTGCCTTTTCTCCCGTCCACTGCAAACATGGGGAACAGATGACTCTGGCTGTCTTTGCAGCCACATTTTACACATTTAGAGTCAGTTATTGCATCTGCACTTTTATCACTCTCCCTGTCCAAGGCTCCTGAAAGGACCCTGTTACCACAGAAGCCGACAGTCTCACATCTCTAATGGTGTCATCCTATAAAAAACACCCTTCTGAGCAAGGCCAGGCCGCCATTCTCAGTTTATGGTCTAAATCCTAAAGAGGTTATGTGGCTTTCCCAAGGTCAGACCGACAATCCTTGGAGAGAAGCAAGCTGCATCTCCCGCTCTCCCTCTCTTCCAAGCCCCCCTCCTGTTCCAGGGTGAGAACTGAGTGCTGCAGGCTCTGTTCCTCAAAATGACTCACTTTCTCAGTGTTTTCATAATGTGGAGAAGAAGGTGACTCAGAAACTAGTCCTCAATAAATAAATCATGGGTTGTTCACAAGGGGTGAGCTACAAAAGGACAGTGAGTCTTTTCAGAGCTGTACAAGCAGCTTGCGTTATACCTCCTGACTGCTTCGTGGCTGGAGCCTCTCCAACATCTGCCAGACTATTTAAGATAATCTGCCTGCTTTATCTCGCGATTGGCGTTATGAGATTGTCTGGGGGCCTTGTCCAAAAGGAAAGTCCCAGATTTACAAACACATAATAATGAATGGCCTCTCCCCAGCTCTCTCGAGAGGCAGCAGGTCCGAGAGGTGTGATTTTGCAGACAGGGAATGAGGCCCAGGGAGATTTGGTGACCTGCCAAGAATCACACAGGAAAGCCATGTCAGCTCGAGGAATTAAACCCCTCTCCACCGAACCCCAGCCCGAGTGTGTGCCTGAGCCCAGCTCCTGACTGTTACTGCAGCAATGGTTCGTGCTGAGCGTGCACAGCTCAAAAGCTGTTCCATGGATCTTTACCAGAAAGGGGATCGAGTTATAATATTTGGAACTGGCTCTCCAGCCCACTAAGCTCCTGGGTACCTGAATTCAGGCATTTGGGTTTTAACCCTTCCATATAAAAAGAGAGGACCTACCAAAAGAAAAAAGTTATTTTCAGAAACCGGAATTCTCCCACGGATGCTCAGGGTGCTAGAAACCAGGGTGAGCGGCTTCACTCATTGCCTTGCTTTATATTTTTATAATATTCACAGGGTTTAAGGTTAGACAGTCGGACTGCTCTGTGGGAGAGCCACCCCACGCACAGGCAGCCGTGCAAAACACAAGTGGTGAGAGAGACCCCCTCTCCCTCCCTGCTCCTAACAGACCAGCTCCATCGGGCTGCTTTGTACTCCCCACAGCCCTGCAGGAGCTGAAGCATTGTCAGGGTGACTTCAAAATGAATTAGTTTCTTTTCTAAATTCTTCGGGGAACCTTTCAAGGGAAAATATTTTGTAATGGAAGCCCTAAGTCACCATAGTCCTGGTCAGGACTTGAAAAAGGAGAGAAAAACAAGTGTTAGCTGGCTGTCAGGGGGCACCACCTCCCCACGCTGCAGAGGGTGAGCAGTCAGCCCTAAAACATCTCCAGTCTTACAGCACTCTGCCCATTTTTCCTGCTTGGCAATTTGCTTTCTGGGGTCTCCCAGTCTCCTTTTTGGTTCACTGGGCTGCAGGCACTGGAAGCCTGGAAGTCCCTAAACTCTGAAGCCCTGAGGCAGTCCGAGGAATTTAAGCTGTTTATAGGGTGGGTGAGATGGGAACACTTCTCTGTACAAACACCGAACTCCTCAACCTGTCCCGAAGTGCAGGATGGGCACACACAGCCCAGCCATATGCTTGTTTCCATGGAAGGAAAATCCAGACCTGTGGCCAAGACACAGACGTGATCTAGATTAGAAAACCAGGGCTGAGGGATGCTTTTAGCTCAGAACATGAATGCAGTCACAGCCTGCACGGGTCTCAAAAAAAAAAGTCTTCAAAAGACGAAAATCTAAAGCTGTCTTGATTTTCACACTGACTAGTCTCTCTCTCATTTACCTTCTACTCCCAGTTTGTGGGAAATCTTGAAATCTAGCTTGGTTGCGTTTCAGAATAATACATGTTTTTCCTTCCAAAATTTCAATATCTAGTGAGCTTTGCTCATCAGCCAATTATTACCGTATTGATAAGCAAAGCTCATTTTAACAGTATTAGTGCACACTACATGATCATATGCCAGTGTGCCTAAAAGAGAAGTTGAAAGGAAGAGCTTCTTTGCAGGCATAAAGCTCCATTTGCAGTGACCAGGAAAGCAGACATCAATTCAGTTTGGAAGCTGTTTGGTGCATTTTATGTAATCACAAATTGTAGTATTTTGTGTACCTTCTTTTTCAGCTCAGAGATTGGTAAACAACCGCTATATGTTTGGAATAGAATATTAATGTCATTTCCCAGGTGACAAGTTTAATAGTCAATATATTTGATTCAAGAACTGACAGCTGCAGTTTAAGGCTGGAAAGATTTGATTTAATAAGAGATATATCCAGTGCAATAGGCAATTTGGTTAACGCAGGAAGAAATTTGGTTTGCGACTGATCCCTTCCCTTAGCAAAAGGCGAATGAGCTTCAGCCGGCAGCGCCTGCATTATGGTGCCCTGAACCAATTTCTCTCTGCGCTCCCTTTCAGCATATGAGAGATGCATTTCCCAATTAGTAAACATCTCACACCGCTCACTTGACTTCTTTGGTGTGTCAAGTATCTGCAGCATTTCTGAATCCAGAGCAGAGTCCCTCAGCACCTCACAAGTGAGGGGCAGAGTGACCAACCCACCCGAGGCGGACATCTCGTAATCCACGCAGGAAAAGTGCAGGACCAAGGTCAGAATCTTAAATAAGAAAGCAAAAGGGCAGGCAGGGCTTTTTGGATATGAAAGGAATTATAAAGGAAAGGAAAATGGATGTTCAGGACAAATTTTCTTCCTCCTGAAGGAAAAAAATCAGAATTCGTGGGAGGGAGGGGACAGAAATATTTTAAGCTTGATCTTACATGTGGGGCTGCAGAGAGGACTGCCTGTATTTATAATGGGGGGGAATGAACTTCCTAATTTTGGTAGCCTTTACTTAAGTACATTTGTTTTAGCTGCCTTTTGCTAAAGCCAAGTTAGTAATTTCTGGTGTAAAATACTTCTTCCCAAAAATGCCTGAGTTACATCCCTTAGACCACCATGGCTATGCCACCAGTGTACACTTTACACCTTGTTTTTTGATGCTCTAACCAATTTGCCAAATACTGTGTCTTCTTTCCTTACCCTATGTGAGACATCTATCAGACACCTTTGACGTCCACTTTTCCAAGTGAAATTATAAGCCTGACAGTGCCTCTTCACAGTCTCTGTTCTCACGTACATGGGCATCAGTCTGGAGTAATTCCACCCATCTCAACATCCATGGACATCTCCTGTCCTGGGCAGGGACAAACAGTAGCTGATGCAAATCAGATGAGCTGAGCTGAAGTCAGCAGGATGTGAACTTACAGCAGCAGACCATACAGACTGCCATTTCCATGTCAGTGGAAGGGGAGTATAAACACATGTGGAGGAGCAGCGCAGAGCCCCTGGCTGTAGTGCAGGGCTGCCATGGGGTGACCCACATATCAGCCATGGCCAGACAAGGACCCATGGCAGATGGGTGAGTAGTGGTCCCCACTCCAGGGTAGAGGAGATAGGAGGCTGGGCTCTCTTCCCTGAAAGTCCGCAAAAGGGCAGAGAGCTGGTTGGTACCAAATGATACAGGGAAGAAAATTTGTATTGCATTTACTTACTTTCCCCAAAACAATCAGCAAGTGAGGAACTTCTGTTTCCCTCTTTCTTCCTTCTTTCCAGTGGAAAATCAGTGGTTCTGAAAAGGGTGGATATTTTCATTTTTCTGGACAAAATAAACGCATACTTTTATTTTTTTTAAATAAAAAGCATTGCCTTTCTTCTCAACCCTCTCCCCCCCGCCTCTCCTTCAGGAAATCACACCACATCTTCTTAAAAGCATAAAAAGGAAACGTTTATTTTTTAAGTGCAAGTATAGAAAAGATGTATTTATATCTTTTCTTTCACTTCCTCTAGTGAGGAATTGCAATGTGACCTTAAAACACCCGGATACGACCAGTGGTGAGAAGCCCTGCAGACGAGAGCCCAGCAGTGAGCAATATCTGAAAGCAAGAGGCTGATGGGGTCCCACATGAGCTGACCCTCCACAGGGAAGATGGAGGAGGGGGGTTGTCCATCTCACGTGAAGGGAGCAAAGGGGTGGCAGGTTAGACCCAAGTCCTGCTGTGACAGGTCCTAGAAAAGGTGACAACTCTGCAGCACGAGCAAAGGTGCCTTTGGCTGACATGACAAGTGCTGCTACTGGGTGACTGTGGACGCATTCGGTTCCTTGCGTGTGCCCCAGCTCTCTGCCTCCATGGGTAATTTATGCAGGATGCAAAATCCAGCCTCCTGCCTTTAGCGGTGCCCCTGCTTACGCACACATCATCTGATTAACTTCAATGAATCTGCAGAGGGTAAGGGGTTAACCTCTTCATGTGGAATTTGGTTCCACTGCTGATGCACTAGCAAGAATTGAGTCCACTGACACTTGCTCTCTCTCCAAATCGTATTAGTCCAGCAGGCTCCACAGGGAGAAAGAAAAAAAAAAAAAAGAAAAATGAAAAATCCCCACAGCCTGGTCAGACGGCACTTACAATCTAGTTAGAATGGTTTAAAGTCTTACCACCCCCTCAGCTGTGAGGCAATACTTGGATTTACTCGATTGCAGCAGCTCATCTGGCTATGTCCTCACGATAAACCCCAGCCCTGCAATTAGCCGTGCACTGGCTGACTGCTCTCCCTCCTGGAAACCTGTGACCCGCCAGAACACGCCGGGGGCTTAGCAGCTCCTCTGTGACCCATCGAACGCCGGATCAGGGCTCTCACCAGGGAGCCAGGCAGCTACAGCCCCAGACACAGAGAGGTCACCGAGCTGTTCAGCAAGAAGGGTTTCATTACTACGCTTTAAACGCAGTCCCCTTTAAAAACATGCGCACACTTTTTAATTAAGCCTTTGGTGTCTCTTTTCAACATCAGATACCTTAGTGCCGCTGTCCTTTCTTTTTTAATCTTAATTTGATTGGAAGTGTATTTGGCCATATCATATATATGACAAAAGGCATTTTTTTCTCATTGCTTCAAATTATTTTTCCAATCATGTTCTATATACTGTGCACAGGAGTGAATTATAAGGAGTTAGGCAACATACATGGTGTTAATTAGACAGGGGACGTAGAAGGTAATTTTTCCATGACTCCAGGGAAACCTTTATGTTATGCTTATAAAGCAAATGCAAACGGCCATGCAATACAAAGTGCTTCTTAAAAATCAAGTTACACACTGAAATAAAATACTAAGAGCAAAATTAGTTTCTCCAATTTAATTCAGTAAAACTTTAATAACATATGACTGCTCTCTGCAAAAGTCATTAAAAAAATTATGAGGAATTCACAAATGACTGATAATGTAAAAACATGAAGGCTCAGATTCTGTTTCTAACAAAGGTCCTGATGCAGCAAAGCGCCGGAGCCCACACCTAATTCTGCGCTCCGGGAATGTGCTCGCAGGCCAAAGTTAACAGCCGAAGTCGCACCGACTTCAGCAGGAGGCTGATCTGGTGCGGGAGGATGTGGGAGCTCTGATCTAGAGGGAAAGGTTCAGGGAACATTCAAAGCCTTACGCACACATCAGTAATTGCATGTGCTAATCAGGTAAACACTTCTGAAAAACAGGACAAGCTTGAGCAGGAGAAAGGCAGGCGCAGTGAATTAGGCGAGCCAGTGGGTCTCTTTAATCTCTGACGCCGCGATAACCAGTGGAGGATGTTGGAAGTTTCACTGCACGCACAGAAAAACACAAATGGAAATTTTCCTAAATGTCATTCAGTAACTACAGACAATAGATCGTTCTTACGAAAACTGAACTGTTAGTAGCAGGAAGATCAGAGGAAACAGAGCTGCCACTCACACCTTTGCTATGGTGGCTCAGAAGAGCACAGTGGTATGAAAAAAATACTTTCTGGAAAAGTGACTTTTCCAGTAGGGATTTGCAGATTTATGACTGGTATATTTTTTTGTGTTAAGTGAAGGGCATGATGCACGACCAAACATATAGGGAACTTCTCTTTTCCACTAAAGACTTTTTCTACCATCTTTGTGATAATTAACACTCTCTCATTAAAATGCTGTGTCCCCCCGGCCAGAACGAAACTGTGCATGTCTTATATCCTGCTCTTAATAATGTTTTTAAGGTCATGAATCTTATCAATTAATATTTCAGAGTGATTCATAACATTTCTAATATGCAGTAGCTGAGCAGAATCTTGCAGATAAAAATATTTTCTGAACAGATTCAAAATAATTGCTTTTTTAAATTGCTGATGGGGGTTCTGCCACTCAAGCAGTTAAGCCTGAAAATGTGCTTAAGAGATTAAACAAGGAAAACTGAGCTGGTCTGGTAGCTGGCCCCTTTCCATGCGTCGAAGAGTTGTCACTACTGCAAATGCAACGAGATGACTTAGGATTTGCCTTGGTTCATCCCGCACACAAGACGTACAAGGTGCAGAAGTTCCCGTGGTCAACCAGGCTTTGCACAGCTTTCTCATACAGCCACCGAGGCACTGAGGGATTCAGCCAAGGAAAATACGTGTGCCAGGGAGTGATACGGTACTTGGAATTGGCAAACTGCTGCCGGCGGATCCAAATAGGCAGCGTGCAGTTTCTGCAGCATTCTCAGGGAGGTGTGCAGGAGGATAGCTGCAGCCCTGGCAGGGCCAGAGCCGTGTTTAGCCACTGTGCATCCAGCGGGAGGGGACCTTTCCTGTCCTTCCTACACGGGACGTTTCCCAAATGGTTCAAAAATGTAATTCCTTAACACAGTGGTACTTTTTGAGGGACCATGCCCTGTGCTGAGGGCTGAAATGCAGGGTTTGTTTACTACACAAATACGTAGTTTTGGATCCACCACCAAACTGTAACTTAATATATGCGTGTGTGTATATGTGCACACACACCCCCGTCCATTGTTCAATATTGTGTGTTTGTACCATTATATACATGTTTTTATATGTTCATTTATAAAAATAAATAGTGAGGAAGTCTTTGAAGTTTCTCTGTATGCAAAACAAAAAGCAGATGGAAAATTTCTCTCTTTTTTATATAAATACAGTTGAATCACTGCATATTTAACGCTCCTTTCTTTCAAAAGGAAAGCCCGGTGCTCAGCTTCCTTACGTACTTGTGGAGCCAAACTTTCAGGTAATTAGAGGTTTTGGCTGCTCCCATGTCAGGTGCCTAAAGACATGTCAAAGCTGTTTAATTTCCACATACTATATCTAATCTCTCTTATTCCCTTTACAGCATTTTTAGACTCTGCAGTATTAAGACACCTGAAGTCACTACTCAGTCTTTGGCATCTGGTTAAACGCCCTGATTTCACAAACCTGAAACTCCCAAGCATCCAGGGAATCTGCATAGCACTGGAGAGGAGCTGACCGCTTAAATCTCTCTTTTTTTACTCTTACTCTCAAAATCCAGTCTGTCTTTTAGGCTGACATTTCCAGGGATGTCTTCCAGAGCTCTCTGCCCCGTATCCAGGGGATGTCCACGCTACCTTCTAATGGAAGAGTCAAGGGAGCAGGAACCACGCAAGTTAATTTAGTGTAAGCCATATCACAAACCTATTCATCCCACTGCAAAGCTGAGGGCATGTAGGTGAAAAGCTGTAAGTGAAAGCTGAGGGACCTGCAGGGCAAGGAAGTCCACATGGGCAGGCCCTGGCAGGCCAAGAAGGAAGGCAAGGAAGACATGGTCAAGAGGCCCCAGAGACTGAAAGCCTCACAATAATTAACTCACAGGCTTTCCTTGGAGGCTCCTAAATTTATTTTCACAAGGTTGTCCTACATACTACTCTCAAAAGATTTTTGCTTTGCAGCGCAACTTCATTACATGACTTTCACCGAGGGGACTCCATCCCTCCCAGGTGCTGACTTGTGGAGGCAGTCGTTCTCCTTGCTGTTACACAAGCTAGAGAGGTGACATTAAGTCCTTTTTTAGGTAACTTTGTCCATTCAAAAACCAAAAAATCAAACATTTCTGAGGAAAACGCCAGCATAGAAGAAATGATGTACCATGCAAAGGGGAAAGGTGAACGAGACAATTAGAGGGACAATCTAATGGCTGTGCTTAAGAGCAAAGGGTTTGTTCTTCTGAAATTAAGCCTTGAATTTTATTCTCCATTAATAATGCACAATTTGAGTGATAAATAAAACATGATCAGTGGTGTGGAACAGAGATAATAACACAAGAATAAACACTAATAACTATGCCTTGCTCTTACAAAGCTGGCCTTTTGAATGCTTTGCAAAAGGAGGAATGCTACCTGTGATAATGATAATGTGCTGAGCTTTGTGAATAGCTGATTTTTTCTTCTGATCTTGCTGTATCCAATAGCATCCTCAAATTGTACATGGCACGTGTTGTTCCCCTGAACACCAGACAAAAAAACGTAAGAAAATAGGTCATAAAGATGACACTATAATACAAAATATACATGCTTCAGTCCTTGAGACAATTCAACTCAAGCTCGTCTGTTATGTTGGATAAATCCGAGTTTTTAGGAAAATACATGTGGGAACAAAAATATCAACTTTTATCTTATAAATATTGGATAATACTTGAAACAGATCATCTCTGCCTCGATAGCAAATTTGTTCTAATAATACCATTCATCAAAGAAAGATCATACGACCTTTTGTCCCAAAGACCTGTGTACTGCACAGAATAAAATCCAAACCCCACTAATGCTAGCACCATTATCGATTATTTTAAATTAGGTCAGAGAGATTCAAAAAGCTTTATGAAATTCCATTTAAAAAGAAGACAATCCAGCAAATGTTTCACTGAAAGTAATGGATTTTTTTAAGATAAGTGAATGTTAGGGACAATACCATGCTGTTCTCCTCAGTTCACATTGTTTTCCTGTCATATGGCATCCAAAACATTCTAGATACAAAGTGAAACTCAGGAGTACCTTGGAGTGATCAAAATAACAGGACATCTTGATTAGAAAAGAAGCGAGTGCAAATTATTGGCTTGTATAGGCATAGCGCTACCCTGTTGCTTGTCTCCAGTCCTGTCTTTGGCTCTGTCTCCTGGATGGACTTTGGATCCATGTTGTTTGGATCCATGTTGGCCTTGTGTCCAGCTCTGGCTCTGGCTCTGGCCCTGTGTGAACCCTGGATCTGGTTCACCTCTTGTCGGGTCTGGGAATGTTGGTGGACCCATCAAGCTCTGCCCAACATGTTCATACCCTCCAGGACTGCAACCCATCACTGCCCAGGCTGGGGTCACCCTCATCTCCCAGCTTGTCCTCCCTTAGGGAACAGCTGTCTCTTGTGCCCCCTGGACAATGAGCTGTCCCTCAGCTCATTTTGTCACTTCAGAGTAGCCAGTTCCCTCCTTTCAGCATCTCTAGGAGCATGTAATCAGATTTATCCCTGTCGTTCCCACCACTCCCATTCTTCAGCCTACACTGACTTCCATGACAGTTACATGCTTGAAGATCCTTTTGGTGTGCTGGGACATGCTTTTCATGTTCCTGACAAGAATATTGGATCTAGAGTTAAGGAGGGAAAATCAGCCATCTCCTTTCAGAGAATCTGGGTATCTTTTCAGAATCCCCAGAATTCTGCTGCTGAGTCTTGACAGAGAAATAACTCTTCAGAAAATTTAGGTTTGTGCCTTCTTCACATCCTCTAAAAAAGGAAACACTAAATTTGGAAGACAGTTAATTAAAATTCAAAGGGGAATTCCACTTGATTGGATGGGGCTGGCTGGCTGAGGGTATCCAAGGTAAAATGTTCTCCACCAGAGCTAAATCCCTTCCTGTACAACAGCCCCATCCCTTAAGTAGAGCAGTTCACAAATTACTTCTGAGACCTCATAGTCCCTGGCCCAACAAGCTTTTGCACAGAGAGGGGCCTGAAGCCTTCAGTATCCCAAGATGATCAGCAATGCCAGCTACTGAGTGCCCAGTGTGCCAGGCTTCCCTGGTACTCCTGTGCCAATAGCATCTGTCTCAAGCAGAGGTAAAAAAGCACAGGCAAAAAGTACCTGTTGAAGCTTTTCAGCAGAAAGCAGGTTCCCCAGCACCAACAGAAGCAAAGCTCACACAGGAAAGCTAGTAAGGTTAAGTACAATATTAGGCTGCTGTAATAAAGCCAGAAAATGCTGCAGTTTCTTTTCTCTTGCTCTGATCGAGTGTTGGACGGAGGTGTTGCAGTCACCATAGTCACCTGAGACACGGTGAACTGATTAACAGCAAACAAGAGGGAGCTCCCCAGGTACACTCTTCCTCTTCCCTCACCATGGTCCTAGCCTCGCACTAATTCCAATGCCCATCAGAGCCCCTCATGAGCTGATTCAACTCACTAAAATGGAAGAACAAAGTCAGAAAAAAGCTCTAGTTCACAGAAGAGCTACCTGAGCTCCCATGCTGGCACTGCCAGCATTGCTTAGCTGGGAGAAACTGGGAAGAAAGGAAAGAGGGAGAGAAATGCAGAGGGTCACTCCTGTCACCACACCTTTTGTCATCAGGTGTATGGCCTGAGACCATACACATCTGCCCAGCAGTGAGGCCAGCATATACTGAGCATATACTGCTGGAAAGGCTCTGTGTCATGAAAGTGTTCATAAAACCCCAGCAAAAGGTGGGTGCGTAAATCAGGCTATGAGTGCACTTTCCTTGTGGAGTGGAAAGAAGTCTGGTCTGAGCCAAAATCCATAGAAATCCAAGATCTTGTCTAGCTATTATCCCAGGCTTATATTGGAAAGGTTTAAATCTTTCCTGAGTGCGGAATAAAGGAGAGTGAGCTGAAATGGGGTCCAGCTGAGGACACTTGGCTTCCAACACAAGGCCTCCATTCCCCCAGTGGAAAGCCTCCCTGAACCTCTTCTGCTCAGCTCTGTTTACCTTGCTGTCCTCTCCATAGGGCTTCCTCCCACACGGGGCAGGAGGAGAAAGAAAATGGGAGGGATTGTGCCAAAAACTGCAAAGTTGCAAAGCCCAGAGCTGTTCTCAGTTTGAAGAAAATACAGCATCTCCCAGAAGCAAATTGCAGCCTTGCAGTGTTTGCACGGGTGACCTGGAAAGGTGTGAAGGGCAGCAAACTAGCAGAAGGCATTAGATCTATTTGAACAAGTTTTAGATGCCAGTTTGAATCTGTTTTTAATTATAGACTCTGTGTTTCAGCTGACGTTTTCTCCTTCTTTCAGAGAGGCTGACAGTGTTTTGATAACCATTCTTCCACGAGCCTGCTGAGCCACCTAAGTGACACACAAGAAGAGATCAAAGGTCTGAGATTTGGGTGCTCTCTGCACCGTGCCGAGCCCTGTGGCTTGCTCCTCCCAGCCCTCACCTCTGCTCTGGTGGCCTGCCTTTCCCTTCGGTTGCTCTGCCCTATTTGTCTCCAGATAGGGTCCCAGCTTGGAAATCTTTTCTTGCCTATTCAAGGATTTATGTATGGGTCCCACAGCACTCAGACTTGCCAATGCAATTGCTGCTTTCACAACCATCTTCTGTCTTGACAGTCACTGCCTTTCCCCTCCAAAAATCTTTATCTCTGAGTTGAAAAGAAAAATCTGTCCATAAAAAGGCAAGCATCCCAGCTCAACTCCCATCTCTGCTGGAGTCGAAGGGAAATTTGCCAATGACTTGAACACCAGGAGATAACGCTCTTCCTTTATCTGCGCATTAATAGTCTTCTGCTGCCAATCTCCCCAGCAAGACAGTCTTGTCGGTTCCCATACAGCGCACAAACACACTGTTACTTACGCCTCTAAAACAAGATAGGCTCATCAGAGCTTTTCCATTGCCTTGGATGGACTTACTGTGTGCTAATCCACATGAAATTTGAACATCGGTTTTGGTTTCACACAAAGACAACAGGATTTTGGGGGGGGGGAGAAAAGGAAACTGTAGGAAGCAAGTATCCTTGCACTAGATAGGATGACCAAGGATCACTTCCACGCCAAGCTAAGGTGTGCAGCCTGGTACGTGGGCTGTATTGCTGAAGATACCTGTTCTGCCTCGGACCACACAACCAGACACGGGGCTGAGGAACCCGACTCCAACCTCCCACACAGCTATCATTGCACTGGGAGAGGACAAACTCCTGGGGTGGCAGCCTAGGAGAAGGAAACAAGGAGTATGGGGGACAAAATGGCATGCAGAACGCTTTGGCCATCCCCATATTTCAGTTATCTTAACTCATGCTATACACAAGGAGGTGATTACAGGAAGCATGAGATGATGAACATATTACTGTCTGCAGGACCAAATCTGAAATCTTAGTCCAAGATAAATTCCAGGTAACACTCACTGACCGAAAAGCTGTTTTTAAGACTTTTCTTCATTGTTAGTGCAGAGAGCCAGTGATCCAATCTACAAATATATATATTTGGGGAAAGTAAACAGGTGGATTACAGACTTTGGTTTCCTATTATTTCAAGCTTAAAAGACAAGCAAAATCTTCAGAATATTGTTGTGGTTTAACCCCAGCCGGCAGCTAAGCCCCACACAGCCGCTCGCTCATTCCCCCCACGGTGGGGTGGGGGAGAGAATCGGAAGGGAAAAAGTGAGAAAACTCGTGGGTTGAGATAAAGACAGTTTCATAGGTAAAGCAAAAGCCACACACGCAAGCAAAGCAAAACAAGGAATTCATTCACTCCTTCCCATTGGCAGGCAGGTGTTCAGCCACCTCCAGGAAAGCAGGGCTCCACCACGCGGAACGGTTGCTTGGGAAGACAAACGCCATCACTCCGAAGGTCCCCCCTTCCTTCTTCCCCCAGCTTTATATGCTGAGCGTGACGTCGTATGGTATGGGATACCCCATTGGTCAGTTGGGTCAGCTGTCCTGGCTATGCTCCCTCCCAGTTTCTTGTGCACCTGGCAGAGCATGGGAAGTTAAAAAGTCCTTGACTAGGTAAACACTAGTCAGCAACAACTAAAACATCAGCCTGTTATCAACATTATTCTCATACGAAATCCAAAACACGGCACTACACCAACTACTAGGAAGAAAATTAACTCTATCCCAGCTGAAACCAGAACAAATATATATATGGTTATTTCAGAAATAACATTAGAATTAAGTAATACAGTAATTATTTATTGGTTTTACTACTGGTTGTATACAACATTTCCAAAGCCATGGAAACAGGAATAACCTACATTACTGCTTTAATCATTTCAATATGTAGTGATGTTAGACTTTGACAATCTATAAATACACACATATCTATACAGGCACTAGGTGTATTACACACCTGGATGTATATGTGCTATTTATCTCAAACACTGTCAGGATATAAAAACAAGAGGGGTGAATATCAGAGTCACTGGTTATGGTGGATTTCCACATCGCATTTATCCCTGGGTCAGAGCAAAGTCCCGGGTTTGTGTTGCTTTGCCGTGCAGCCAGTGGACCAGCACTACCTCTGCCTTCGCCCAATCTCACATTAACCCGGTTCAGAGCATCATTCCCAAACCCATCCCAAAAGCTTAGGACCTTCCTTTTGATACAGGATCGGTTTGGTCTCAGGTAAATACGATTTGTCAAAGGAGTTGTGCCAGCACCAACCCCCGAGTCTGCGTGTATACCCACACTTCTGTGTGGCAGATAGAGGTGTTACCACTTACTACTAAAATGCTTTACACTGCCTACATGTAGTAAAATCCCGTTCTCAGCTGCTGCAGATTTTGCTAAATGTAAACTAAAGGAGCTAACATTTCCCATGTGGGTGTTCTCCTTCAGCTGAATTTTGTGATCTTCACCTTGAGGGGGAAGCAGGAAAAACTATGGTTTTCCACTCATATTTAAAAATTCCAAGGAATTGCTTGGAAGCTTATATTTGGGAGTAGGAACTTGGCAGTGGTGGCTGGAGGGCAGGAGTTTAACCAAGGACATGCTTCCCACAGCCCCACTAGATTAAAAAACCCTGCCCATATTTAGCCAAGTTTATGCTTGAAAGATAACTAGTTCCAGAGGCTCACACTCAGCCTTCAGAGTCTGCCATGCTCGAATGGGTCAAACTGGGTTTGAGGCAGCTTTTCCCGACCCGCGTAGCTGCAGCGTGGGTCTGTACCTGAGCTGAAAGCGAAGACATTGCCTCTCCCATTCTCTCAGCTGCATTTTCACAAGTAAATTAAACAGCACCGAGGCCTGTAGCACAGTCTATAGTGTTTAATTATTAGCATGCTCCCTGGCACAGCTTTGGCTTGTCCTAGGGAGTACTCTCAGAGACTGTGTCTGGGCAGGGTTCGGAGAGTAGCACTTGCCAAGGGCTGTTCCCAATAAGCAGAAAGGATAAAGCCATCCTGTTATGGGAGGAAGAGAGTTTAGCTGTATGGATGTGAGCCAGGCTGTGCCACTTGCTCCTAGTGCCAGAGAATGGGCTCTGGCCCAGTTTAATTACAATGAAGACATATAATCAGTGACTCCTTCTCTGTCAGGCGTTGGCACCGAGGAAGGAGAAAAAAATCAAACAGTGGAGAGGGAAAAGCTGAAACCACTGGAGGGGGAGGGATGGCAGTGGGAGAGGGTAATCTTGGAGTTCGAGTCTGGGGAAAAAATGGGATTGAGAGGTGGTGCAAGGGAGAAGGTAGGAATGGATGGGAAGAAATTAAAAGGTCAGGAAGAAGGATTTGGATGGGGATGGGAATTGCATTACTTTGAGAAAGAGTTTAGTAAGTGGAACAAAATGAGGTTGCTGGTCAAAAATGAAGAATGAGATGAGGGGGGAAAAAAAAGGTGAGAAATAGATGAGACGGTGGAAACTGGAAAAGGTTAGCTCAGGAGAACGGGGTAAAAAAGCAATCAGGCCTTTGGGCAAGCAGAGGCTACAAAGCCCTTTGAGAGAACAAGGAGAACTTCTGTCCTCCAGTGTGCAAGACCCACCTGGTCCTAGGAAAGAGCTCAGGCTTTATCAGGAGATTTCATGTGTTGCTTACACATTTCTGTATCTTTATCTTTGGCTTTCACCTGTGTCACATCCCATTCTTACAGGAGCAATTTAATCTTCCCATCTCAGGAACCTCATGGTCAGACGGATGAAATGTCAGAAACAGTTAAGGTAACCCACTCTGTGTGTATCCCTGAGAGAAAACATAGAGCAGCAGTTTCCATCAATAAGTCCCTGCGGAGATTTGGAAAGGCTTCATGTTCCCTTTAAGGTATCCTTGAAGAATCATTTTAATTAACCGTTTACCTGCTGTATGTTGCCTGAGGCTTTCGGTAGCTAACATTGCAGTCGCTTTAGCATCAGCTTGTCACTAGTCATATGAGCAGTCTAGGCAGGATGCACTTGCAGTCTTTGATTTCTGTCAAGAGAAGTACAAGCCACACTGGGATAAAAATCCATACTGGGAACCATCTGACCCAGCTGAAAATTGAGACACAAGGGTAGACCTCAGACTTCCTTCTCACTGCTACTGCAACATAAATATTTCTTTTTTTCCTTTTTTCTTTTTTTTTTTCCTTTATAACTGAATATTTTACTGACCCTGCAAAAAAAAAGAAATCTTCTTACCATGATCACTAATGAACAAAAAAGCATAAAGCTCCCACTGCTATTGTGCTTGGAATATAATAGTCAAGGTTAGCACATAATAGCTAAACAATATGCATTTGAAAGCCGTCAAGAGAATAGTGCTTTGTTCTAATGAAAAGGATTGAAATGTTTTCTACTGTCTGCCTTGACACTTCATGTTACAGTACTTGGAATTACTTCAGTCAGGGAAGCTGTCACATCACTCATAAAGTGCCTATAGAGCAGCAACACCGCAGCGGCAGCACGGAGCCAGTGCAGTGCACCCACAAAGAGGGGATCATTTTTATCCTCCTTCCTTGCCAGAACCACATTTGCTTGGGGACCACCGGAGGAAAGCAGTTTCCTGGTGGGTTGGGCTTTTCTTTCCTTTTTTGATTGCTCCCTTGGCTCTGCACCAGCTTATCCTGTGGGCCAAGACACAGCACTTGGTAATTTCAGCAGGAGCAGCTCCAGGGTGAGTGTTTGCTGAGTGGGTGCTCATGCACAGCCCTGTCCATTTTGACCTTGCCTGCATGGATTTTGCCAGTCCCGGTTACTTCAAGATATAAACCAAGGGATGGAAATTCTGGTCCTGACCATATCAGGCATGTAGAGGACAAGCAATTCCAGCTACAGGCTATGCCTGGGTTATTATCAGGCAGGTGTCTTAAGATGGGGCTAAATAAGGAACTTTCCTAACTGGGGCAAGCCCAGTTTTGCAGAGGGAGGAGGTGTATGACGAAGCTGGATGAGATGCTGTTGGGTTTTGGAAACACGTAAGCGTAGAGTCAGGAAGCAATTACCCTTTCAGGTGTAAACCAGTTCCAGAAGGACATTCTGGCTTGTGGAAACAGCTCTGAGCAAAAACCCGCTTGGTTTGGAGGGTAATTAATGAGATCAGTAATTAAAGGAGCACTGAAGTAATTCCTCCTGCCCTCCTCCCCCATCAGTAAAGGACAGCCACAGCCATTCTCATAAGAATAATTCATACACAGAAATGGCATAAAACTGTGTAATGGAAAAGCATAAAAGTAAAGTTGTATGAACCAAAAAGGAAAAGAAAAAAAGAGGGAGATGACAAAAAAAAGCAGTTAACCTGTTCTTCTGGGGTGAGAGCTCAGTTTCAACTTTGCTAGTGTTTCATTAATGCACAGGTAGAGCTGCAGCCTAGCACTTAGCATCGCCAAGGAACCTAAAGTGCATCCTTCTTACCACTAAAAAATTCCCAATTCCTTGTGACAGGAATAGCATTTGTAATTGCAGTCCCTCTTCAGTCACCTGCCACCAGCACAGACAGCTGCTCCTCATTCCCAGACTGAAGATCAGACCCAGAACAGGCTCAGGCACAGAAGCAGGTGGGAGGCAGAACTTCATTACCTCAGCTCGGAGTTGCAGTCCTCAAAATACCCATCCTCTCCTTGGATATAACCAACATGCCCTTTGCCCCTTCTCAAGCAGCTGAAACCCACGCACAACAGGAGAGATTTTGAGTGGTGCTCCATGTGCTTTCAGGTGAAGTCCCTGGTTCCCAATCAGGCAGGGCAGCCCTGGGCACACAGAAGTGTTGCTCCAGATATTTAGGCAGATAGTGACCCCAGACACTCTCAGGGTTAGGCAGCAGCTGATTTACATTACAGTTTTGGCTTGCAGGACCTAATTTTACCTCTGTCCTGCTCTGGGTACCCAAATCCTCATCTGGAATGAGCCTCAGCCTAAACACCCACTTGCCAGGAACAGAGCATCTGTCCTATGTTTATTTTTACCTGGGAAACATCCACCCTCTCCCTATCTAGCCTGGAACTAATCAGCCCCACATGTCTTTGCTATGCAGTAGTAATTACCCTCAACCTCAAGGCAGGGTTTTCTCGCCTGAGCCAAGTATAAGTCAACAGAAAAATCTTTGCATCTACCAACAACAGACATGTTCACTACTGGCTAGCGGGCAATGGCTTCAGGGAAATCCTGGTAGCCAAAAGGGAAACACGGTTCAGTCATTAAGTGGTTCCTTCCTCTGTTTCAGCTCAACTCTTTTCATGTGCTTCCATGCGACCCACTGGATATCCCCCAACCATCTGAATGCTATTTCCAGTACGTCCCTGTGTTGACTTTAGGTGTTTTCCCACCAAACAACCCAGTACTGATATCCTGAAGAGTTGACAGGGAGGTCCGTCAGGGGGCATTTACTTAATGTCCTTCTCATAAATGGAGCAGCCGTCGGGACCACGCAGCCTGAGACAACAGGGGGGAAAAAAATGAATCCAGGGTGTGCTCTGTTTCAAGCAGCTCTTAGAAATGCAACAAGTTAAGAGTAAGAGAACCAAGCTCCCCTTTGCTCGCCCAAGAAAATAAAATCTTACACCTCAGCTCAAGGAAAGAATAAAACATTTTTCTTTCTTTTTTGGCACAGAGGACAAAGTTGGTGTTAATAACAAAAATGTGTTCATGGTAATATTTTAAATGATCTTTCTTTAATTTAGAGGAATTAAGATGGTTAATTAAGGGTAATTTTCATAGTGCCAGAGTATATCAGGCAAAAAATTGTTTTTGCAGGTCATTAAGAACTGAGTCTTTCTGATAACCACACGAGTGTATTGCAAGCATATATTCCAATGCAATGAATATCATTCCTATCTTTAACTAGGTAAGATATGACAATGAAGGAAGGGGCAATCTTTAAAAAATAGTACAAAGTACATTGCTCTTCATCCTTCACCAGAAGAAGGCTTGTGACAAATGCCAACATATTCCAATTTCTTTTCATTCAAAACCAGAACAAGGAGATAACTTGCAATGTTTCTGAGAACAGGAATTCTGGGACATTTAGATTCAGGAATCTCAAAATATTTTGCTATCAAAAATAACTTAAATTAGCTACTAAATACAATAGTACAATATCAAATAACAATGAAAATTGTGAAAAAGTAGTTCTGACATGAGGAAAATACTATCAGAAAAATAAACAGGGTTTTTTTTTTATGCTGTCACTTTTTTTTAATGTGTCAGAGTTCACAGTCAACATCTGGATTTTGATGATGTTGCCATTTTCTTGACCACATAGTATTTCAGAGGATGCTGCTCACCAGGTCAGAGGCTCTAGGTTCATTTCCCACCTCTGCTAGTCTATGGACTGCTTAGATCAACTCAGGCAAATCATTCAGCATCTCTAAACCTTGCTTTTGATCTCAGTAGTCAGGGTAATATTTATTTTCTCTTGTCCTTGCCTTGTTTGGTTAGCTTGCATGCTCTTTGAAGAAAGACCTGCCTTTTCCTCATTTAAATAACACCTCCCAAGAGGGCAAAGAGGAACAGCTTCATCTTGGATGTATGTACAAATAATGAATGACATTCTCCAGAATGTGCTTGCAGTCACCTTCAGTTTTTTACTGATGAGATCTTGCACTATGGAAGTAACTCCATCCGTTGTGAAGCTGTGCACCTCGCTCCCCCAACCCAATCTTTTCCCTGCTTCAGTAAAGCAGTTTTGACAAATAGAATCTTGCTAGCAAAACTAGCAGTAGCAAAATGAAAAATAATGAGGTTAGGAAGCACAGGAACTACACTCTGACTGGAGGTAGTGCTGCACACCAAGGGCAGAGGGAACTCATGGCCCTGTTGGGTATTACCCTTGAGCTGCCAGCATTGCTGAGTAGCCATTAAGCAAGATGAGCAAGGACCTACAGCTGGTCTGTAGGGATGGCCAGATGCACAGACAGTGCTCCTGCTTTTAAGTATGCAGGACAGCAAAAGTGAAAGTGAGAGACCACTTTATCACACCTTCTTCCAGGCCAAATGAAACCAACTGAAATCCATATTAACACTCCTGTTGCCCTTGGATCAAGCACGTGGGAGGATGGTGCAGCCCTCACCAAGGCAGCTGACAGCTGTAACCACTACAGGCTTCAAAAGGGTTGCACCTCTGTGGCTCAGTTTTCAACCTTAGCTCCTTACTTTAACAGAAAGATCAGTTAAACTTCACTTCTTTTACTGATAGTAAATAGGGCCAGGGGAGCATCAAAAAAGAGAAAGACCTCCACTGTGCCTCAGAGTCACGGCAGGGCAACAGAGAATGTCATGAGCTGTCCTTCACCAGCACTCCCTCCGAAAAAGTATCATCTTTTTAGAGAGAAAATGCCATAGCTTGAACAGAAGAATCACCGTTTATCGCCCCAAAACATGAAAATCATTGTTTCAGCAGAGGGCCAAGTCTCAGGGGCAGGGTTGGGTGGGGAAATACATATTACAAAGTCAAGGGCAGTGGGATACAGGATGCTCCTTCCCACGAACCATGGGTTTCTCTGAAGATCCCGGGCCTTCCCTACATCTACCTTCACAGACCAAACTGGCCATCTCTCAGAACAGCCTCCTGAGCCAGAGCAGGCTGAGATGGCATCCAAATCCACAGCGTGTTGAAAGACTCACAGGTATCGCCCCAGGGGACTCATCTGGTCAAGGCCAAAAGTAGCCATTGTGGCAGGAGCTTGCTTCACTGTGACTGACCACAGAGGACTTTTCCATCTCAAGTGATGGCCAAGTATTGCCGTGAGGCATTTCCTGATCACAGCTTAAAGGAAGCAGAGACACTAAGTGCAGGTGAGCCTCCGGTATCCAGACCAGGGCTATACTTAAAAACCGAGCCAAATGTTATTCAAAATTGAGCTAAAGATCTAAGTTCCTTCAAAAACTTTGTGACCTGTCCAGTTCCAGGAAAAAATATCCTGAAGTATTTGACATTGCAGGTAGCTCGCCTAGGCAATGGCTAAAACACTTATCCAGACTTTCCAAGACTCGGAGAAGTTTAGATCTGCTATTGGCCAACCACTTGGCACCTGCTTTCATGGTTTAATGATCTGGATGCTGCCATAAACCATTCCACAAGATTTATGAAACAACATAGCACTGTATATTTGGGAAAGCAAAGGGTAAGGAGCTGGAGCCCTCGCACCCAAAATCACTGACTAGCCAACCATTGACCCACTCAACAGCTCTCACTGCAAGCAGCTCCTTTCTCCCAGTTATAAGTGAACCAACCTTTTCAGAGAAAGCCCCATAGTTACTAAGAGACAAGTCAAACAGAAAAGAGTAAGCTTGCTTGCCAATGGAAATTGGCCGCATCAGAAGAAAATCTTACCACTTCACGAAGTACTGCCAGCAAATGCCATTAGGCGGTTAGACTGCTAGAAGAGCAAAGGAACTGCCATATGGGGTCATCCCAGGTGGTACCCTGGTTTCGCCAGTAAGCAGGGGAGGGGGTAAGAAGGAGCCACACAGAGGGTGAGCATCCCCGGGCATGTGCTCCCAGCCTTGGCAGTGTTTGGTTCATTCAAAAGAGGGAAGCTGCATGCAGACCATCAGGTTTAATAATTGCCAACGGGCCAAGCAAAAGTCATTTTAACTTTCAAGCGTAACAAATTGCCCAACAGTTACGGAGTCCAATCCCCCCTCCTTTTAACGTTAAACCAGTGTAAATTCATATACTTTAACAGAGGTGCTTTTGTGTTGGGTTTTGTTTAAGCTGGTGTGGCTTAGTTCACCAGCCCCTCAATCAACAGCCCTTGAAACTTGTCCCTCCCTCCTGAGCCCCTTCACCCTCTCATAGACAGCATCAGAGCTTTTCTAACATGCCCTTCCTGAAAGCTGTCCATCAGACTTGTCCTGTTCCTTTTCTTCATTCAGCTCAACCTTGCTTTCCTGTGGATATGTGCACACTAACTTTAAGAGCCTAGAGGAGGGCTCGAAAGGATAACATGGAGGCAAAGGAAGCCAAAACAAATGTTGTGTTGTGAGGTTTTTTGATTATTCAAATGCTCATGAATTGTCAGAAAACTGGACAGGTAATACTTTTTCTAAACAGAGTCTTTAATTTGGAAAAAATACTAAAAGCTCAGCATTTCACGCCTCCACTGAGATATGCCTTTGGCTACCCTTTTATTTTTCATGCCGTGTTTTCTGAAACATTACATTCAAGAGAATATATTGCCTTCAAATCATGTACACATGCATGTTTATTAAGTCATTACCATAGCCTTAAGTCCATAAAATCACTGTGGACTGCAATACCACATGTGCATCCAGCAATTAGATGAATAAATTAACCCTGAAAAATTTCTGCTTGGGGTGGAAGGGAACAAGCTGTACTGTGAACATTGAAATAACACTCCAGAATAGAGAAATCATTTTGTATTTAAAAGACTGCTACCTGGCTAGCACTCAGAAAAGACAAAAAAAAAAACAAAAAACAAAAAAATCACCTAATCATGCTGATGATTACCAATAGCTTTAAATTTCTGAAGTAAAAGGAAGAAAAAAATAGTAGAAAACAAGGATCTGGCAGAGAACACAGTTCCAAAGTGCATTACTCCGTCAGTGTCATTTTCTATGCGGCGGTGTTCTTTCAATTATTTCTTCCCCTCTTTTCCTCTCTGCAAAGAAAATTGGCAGAAAAAGTTGCCTGCAGGATCAGAGAGGGGTATTTTTATCAACCTACAACTAGATTAAAAATCCTTTATCTGAAATGCAGCAGAGGACTGGCCTAAATTAAATCCCATCTCCCTTTGCTTCTAGGCTGTGAAGGAGTAGCACACAAAGGGCATTTTGCTTAATTTGTATTATTTTTTAATTTCTGTTGGTTTTAGTTTACACTTGCACAAGTTATCCATTGCAAAAAGGAACAAGGGAGGGAGCAGAGAGCTAAACAGTAAATATCCAAGATGAGGGATGTTACCTGAAATGTTGGCCAGTCCATCACCTGAGGACACAGTAGGTCAAGCCCAAAGCTGTGAAGGGCATCTTCTAGCCAATGCATCATTAGCCTGGACATCGGCTTTCTACGCTTGCTGTAGTGCCCTCTTTATCTCCACAGGGACTATTCACATGGCAGAGCATTTGCAGAACCTGGGCTTACATGAATTTTTAATGGTATTAATAATCACTGTTTGCAGTGTTGCACTGCAGTGTGCCTACCAAAGAGCCTTTCAGTAACTGGGTCACCAGAAATGCCCTCTGTCACCATGCCCATCGCATTGCTGACATAATCACCAGGTGTTAACCGTACCAACACACATGCATTTGCTTAATTATGCCCATTTGATGCAAGCCTCTTTTATCTGCACAGCCCTAAAGCCCAGGGGTGTTGATGTTGCAACCCAGATACAGCTGGATAAAAATGGGGAAGAGGACAGTAAACAAAGTTGGGAAACAGAGGCAGGAGAAAGCAGGACCTGAGGAGGTGGCGTCGTTGCATTAACTTGTTAATCTCCCGTGAGTGAACCATTGGCTTGTACAGGAAGGGTTAGAAACGTTTGGGTCTCTTCCCTTTCAAGCCTCTAAAGGACACCACCACCAAAAATAAGGTTGGGTGAAGAATCAGCAGACACCCTGTCCAGGCTATTTTTGGGTAGTTGTTCCAATTTCTGCACTGCTGGCTTCTCTGGCTCTGTCTCATGTCAGAGTGTACAGGAGCAAACAGCTATTAACTTGGCTCGGCAGTGATTGCTGTGCACAGTGGCCTGGGCAGAGATTTTTCATTTCATTTTCATACATCATTTACAGCTTGCTGCAGCCATTCCAGAAAGTCAGCACCAATCTCCTTAAGTTAACATGGAACAAACAGGAAAAGAGATAGAATTCTTCTGTTGTCATTTAAAAGTCTTGTCATGTCTGGGCACATTTGGTGCTACCACTGATTTCATTTTCAATATACTTCACTGATATAACGAAGTCATTTCCTTGAGAATACACAGGGGAGGCCTGGACAGCATTAATGTAGAAAAAAACAAACAGAACCAATTTGCTTGTAACAAACCTATTTTCTGTATTGCCCTTTGCTTGTTGTTGGGTATTTTTTCCTCGCATTTTATATTAATATGATGGGCCAGATTCTGATTTTCAGCATTGCTGTAAACCCCCCAAGGAACAAATAGAATTTCTCCAGATTTATAAGGGTTACACAGATGAGGATAAGGCCCTGAAGCTTGTCTCAAAATAGCTTATACAGCTCCTCCTGTTTATGCCTCAATTGGGACTGCTAAAAAATAGGTGAAAAGTGCTCCAGAAATGCCCAAGAGTCCTTCTGCACCCAAGTTCAGACAATCATTATGTCTGTGTCCTTTAATCATTTATCCTCTCTGCTTCAGTTACGTACTCTATGAGGAGAAGTATAAAAATAACTCCTTTGCAGCCTCCAATGGCTATAAGGAGGATTAATTAGTTAATGTTTGCACAGTACATGGGCCAGGCTCTGCGTTGATTTATGCTTGATGCATGTCAGCTGGGGTGGATTAAGGTGGGAGCCAACACAGATTTGAGCCTCTTGCAAAGAATGCACCAGGTCCAATGCTACTAATTTGCTGTTTATTTTTTTTTTTCTGTCTTTATGACAGCTTCACAGAGCTGACAAGGTTTTGTACCTATCTAGGGAGCTCTGCATCTCTGCAGATGAGTGTGGGGACCCAGCCTGGCAGTGGTCTTTAGGGAATATATGAGGTTGTAGAGGTGAAGTCATGATAAGCAGCTCTCCAGAAGGAGTGGTGGCACAGAGCTCTGACTCCATGAACAAGGGGATAAGCAGACTTTGCTTTAAAACAAAGTCAGGCAGTGGAGGAACAGTTATTTAAGGAAGAAACTGTTTCCTTGGTTCTTCTAGATCTCTGCTTTGCACAGGTGCAACCAGTACATTTAGGTACGGTAAGGCAAAACAAGCAAAAATAAGTGTAATTTGGCTTTTCAGTTTGAAAAGTCTTCTAGGCAGTGATTGCATTTCACTGCATAAGAGCATATGGCCCTATTACTTGATCCTCTTACCAAGGGCATCATTAACGACTTTCCCTTAACCCGACAGTATACACTGTTGAATGGTTAAAAGGATGTTCCAGTAAACAAAATACTCAAAAGCCAGTCTGTACTGTTATCCCTCTCCCCTTGCCCTTTGAATTCAGGCCAAGAACATCTCATGTATCATATGAAAGGATTGCCATAGTGAGAGCACAGTGACAGTCGCACTGATACCAGCTGCAGCAGTGAGCACTGGTGTGCAGAGCAGATCTGCTGCTGAGCTTGATTTAGTGCCTGCCTATTCCGGGAATCATGAGAAAAGGCAAGAATACAGTACTATTCCCCCATGCAAACTCAGTCCCGGTGTAATGTTTCCAGGAGGTGCATCCCATAGTTCTCCCACAATAGTCCAAGAATGGTATTTGGATGAGCTTTCATGTGAAACAGGCCAGATTAATTCCTGGACTGAACAGGGAGCCTTGACGCCTAATTCAGACATCTATGTTAGATGCCCAAAACCAAAAAGAATAAATAGCCCTTGTCAAATAATCGTTCTGCTGAAATCAGCCTGACTTACAGTACCCAATAATACTCCTGATCAACGAAGATAGAAGTGTCAGGTCCAAAAATCCTGACAGTTACTAAACTTCAGAATGTATAAAGCAATGACACACCAAAGAAAAGAGGGGAATAGAAGGGAAAAAAAACTTCGTATTTAAGACTACCACGGCTTACATAGCACCTTTTGTCAGGACCAGCTCTCAGGATATCTGCTTATGTGAAAACCTTGCAAGGGAGAAGGGGAGGGAGGATTCTTTGCCTCACTGAAGTTAATATGGAGTTAAATACCTCTCTCCCTGTGTGCTTAGTGGAGTATCACATTTGTTCAGTCCCTTGTACTTGGTCCTACTGCCCTCTGCTACATGAAGTATTACTGCATTCCCAGATACAATTTTCTCATTTTGTTGCCTCAGTCATGGGCCCATAAAAACTGTTTCAATGGATAGAATTGTTAATTGCAGGAATAGGGAAATAGATCTGCCATCAATGTTAATATTCTTTGATAAGTAGCTGTCTAGAAATCACTTCAAAGTAACGGAGAGACATTGAAGTAATTTCCATCGAGAACAGTGCTTGATAGACAGACACATGAGCAGGTAAATAGAACCCTAAGTTAGCAGGATGGCACATACATATTTATATATAAATGCATGCTGATGCAAAAGGGCTCTTTCAACCAATACTGAGAGATGCAAAATATTTTGGTGAGTCACTCTATTAACCAGGCTCAGAAGCCACTAAATGAGACAGGAACCAGTAGGCTACATGAAAACAGCAAGTTCCTGGTGACCCTCGCACAGAAAAAAATTGAGGGAGTATTTCCTGAGATTGCAAGTACAAATGAAAGGACAAAATAGCTACGACAAAGAGTCAGAACAAGGGTGAGACAGCCCCAGAGAGGTAGTTTGAAATGGTGAAGAAGACATGAAGAATTCCAGTCTTAGCTTTGAGAAGACGCTGAAACAATCAGTCATAGACTGATACAGAGGTGAAGAAGATTAAAAGGATTTAAAATAGAATGTGTTAATAAAAAATAGGAACTCTGGGTGGTGAAGGAGTAGGAAGGAATTTAAAAGTATTTATTAAATGTATGTGTGAATTTAAAAAATTATCAACTTTTGATGAGCTTTAATTGAAGATGCTCCAAAAGCAGACTAATGTAGGCGCAATGATCAAAGATTTTTCGGGACAAAAACTCTAAAAACAAATCCTCAGGAAGAAGGAAGCTTGGAAAATATCCAAAGGGGATTATCTCATGAGAGACATAGTAGGAACACTGCTTCTTTATATTCCTCTTCGTATTAAACCCATAGTAAACCGGTGTCTTTCAAAGTAACCACATCAGAATGATGTGCATGTGACCAGTCTGGAAGTGTCAAAGTGGGAGTGCACCAGTATGATCCGTGTCGTTTTTAAAAAGGATCATTCATAGCAGCATCACAGTAGTGTCTAGGGGTCAAGCTATGATCTCTTTGTCCTAGGCTCTGAACAAACAGTGCAGAGAGTTTGCCCGAGGAACTAATGACCTTAACAGACAAGACAAAAGGTTGGAGAAGAAAACAATCCGGGAAAGACAGACTACTCTCCTACATGCGCCAAGGCAGATCTATGTCTTTGTATAAGCTAGGGCCAACTACCAACAGTAGGGTTGAGGATCCCAGTCCTTTGAATATACACCCATTGCTCGAGCAATTCCAAAGTATGTATGACAACTGCACGCTGCTGGTTACCTTCGGTTTGGGGGGTCATAAGGCAAAACTTAGACCTCCTAGGAAGCTGCAGGATTTAAAAATCTTGTGCTTTTTGCTGTAAGAAGGCTGAATGCAGCATATGTGAAAGATTAAAGGAACATCAGGCAGCTGTTAGAGGTTTGCATGTTACGAACTCAGCTTTGGCAGCATCTTCTGCAGACAGGGAGGTAGACAGAACAGGATAAAAGTTGGTAGCAGAGTCCAGTTGACTCAGTGGACTCACAGGATTCTTACTGCTTAAGAACACTGTTGCAGCACAGCTATGCCATACATGAGGCCATTAACTTGGTCATATTTATTAGCCAATCACATTTTCTTAATTGTTTGACCTCACCTACCTTTATCCTTAGATGACCCCGAGCAGACGCCTGTGCTTCCTTAGCATTTCACTCTGTGACATGCTGCCTACCGGAGCATGGAGAAATTACTGAGACCGTTTCCAACCGAAAAGGTGCCTGGAAATTATGCAGAAATGGCAAGCGCATACCGTGCAGAACTGAGCGTTACCCAGGCCTGTACAAATATCCAGAGAGGAAAAACAAATATAAATTGTTATTAATCTTCCTACGTTATTCCTGCCCATGAACTGGCAATCATTTTGGAGGCATTACAATCTGCAGTACGCTGAAGGCCTTTGCTCGTCACTGGACGTGGGGTTATAGAAGCAGCCCTACAGACTAGAAATCCATCTTGTCCCAAACAATGGCCAAAAGCAGATGTCCAGGGCAGAACATAAGAGAGAAAGCCTGCAGTGATATTTCCTCAGAATGAACACCTTGCCTACATAGGCTTTCTGAGTCAGAGGTGCTGTCAATAGTCTTCAATAGATTTTTTCCTTCCATTAATCTGTCTAGGGCTGGTTTGTTTGTTTGTTTTGAACCCTATAAACAGGCACAGCAACCTGTGGTAAGAAGTTATTTCACAGAACTACATACCATGTGAAGAAACATTTCCTTCTGCCTCTTTTGAAACAACCACCTGCCAGTTTCTCCTCATACCCCCTTATATTCCCTTTTGTGGGGGAGGACAGGGAACAATCCTTCCTTATTTACCGTTTCTATGACATTCTGTCCATCAGTATAGATACCTTCAATTGTCTCATCTCCAGCTTGAAGATTGTTATTCCAGTTCCTCAGAAAGCTCTTCCACACTACACACTTGCTGCCCATCTCTGAACCTTTTCCATGTATGCTGTATCCTTTATGAGATGGGATGTACCAGAAATGCATACAGTATTAAAGAATTACAGTGACATAAAAATGCTCCCTGTTGTGTTCTCTGTTCCTTTCTAGATTTTTTAACATTTGATTTGCTTCTTATCAATATCACAGATTATGTACTATGTCATTAAGGAATGAAATTTGAGGGAAATAAATACCATTTCAGAGAGACAGAAGCTACTACTGGCAGCATGGCCCAGACAGTCTTAGATGTAATTGCCAACAAATTAATTCACCAAAGAGTGCTGAACCACTGATGCTATTTTAGGCTTCGTTTTGGTAAATAGCAAGCACATTAGAGAAGAAGCGATCAAAGAAAATAACCTTTGACTGAGCGATCACAAGTTGATTCAGTTTAAATTAAATGGAAGAGTAAACAAAAATAGGTCTGTAATTAAGGTTCTACATTTCAAATGGGCAAAATTTGAGAAATTAAGGGAACTAATTAGTGAACTCAGCTGGACTAAAGAACTGAAAGGCATGAATGTGGGAAAGGCCTGAGATTCCTTTCAGCCAAAAGTATAGAAACTACCTCCAGCACATGTCCCAAGCCAAGGAAAAACAAAGCCTGTAAAAATTACTCTAAATGTAAGTGAATGGGTAAACCACCTCAACAAAGGGTAATAGCAATCAACCAAGGGCCAACAAAGAATGGAAAAAAAGACAACTCAGCAAAGAGAACAGTACTTTAGAGGTCAAGAAGCTTGAGACTAAAATGAGAAATGCTAAAACTCAAGCGGAGTGACACTTTGCAAAGGATACAGAAGTAAATAGAAATGGGCTTTTCAGCCCTGTGAATAAAATAAGCAGCGGGGAAAAGAGTGGAGCAGACAGGCAAGAATTTGGGATTTGAGGGTTCCAGCCCCAAAATTAGATGGATACTTTACACTGATTTTTCAGCAAAGATAATAGTGATAAAAAATGGTAGGATGGCTGACGATAACAAAAGGATGGCAAGGACCATATCTGAGAGAGAAGCTAAGCTCAAAAAGCCTAATGCCTTCAAAAGCATCTCTATCTTCTTGGGGTTGCAACTACCAATGTGAGCCAGCACACCAAAGCAGGGAGTTGGTAGGTGGGAGCGTCCAGAGAAAGGGGAGAGAAAAGGAAAGGGAATGGGAGATGAGAGGAATGAGGTGAGCTAAGACAGGAGGTTAAGTTGAACTTGGGTGTGAAGTGGTGTTGAATTGTCCCCAGGCACCTGCTCCAGGAACTCCAGAGACAGTGAAGACCCCAGTGGGACGATGGGCATTTTCACCCCCAATACTTGTACTTTCCTTCGAGAACAGGCGGTCTGCTCCAAAAGCTATCTTCTCTTCATTCCTTGATATGGAAGAGCTGCAAATTTGAAAAATCTTCAAAATACTCTTGAGAGGCAGCAGGAGTGGGCTAATGAGAGTGTTCTCCTGTATAAACATCAGCTATAGGTTAGTCTCCAGAAAGGCTTGGAATAAATGGGATGACCTTTTTGTTTGGAAAAGCTTAAAATATGAGTCACCCCACAGGGAAAATTCAACAGAAAAGCCTTTGGGCAATTTCTCACTGCTGAATGTTTATGTTAATACCATTCTAAATTAGAGCAAAATTAAGTAAATTTTGTTCTGCACGGGGAGGGTGCATCAGGTGGGGAATCTAGTCTATCAAAGCTACTAAGTGGGATAATAACTCACTTAAAGAATTATTTAGTTATCAGCTGGGACACACATCACTTTCATTTGGCAGGGCATGCATGGCTTGCAAGACATTAATCAGGTATCCATTGGAGAAGAAAATAGTGATACTTTTACAATAGACTTTAATTTCAAGGGTCGTTAATAAGTGAATAAATAAAACAGCTATCAATACGAGTAGGTGCACTTTTTGTATCTGTAGAACTCCATTAAAAGAGACACACAGCCCTTTCATCACATCGAATTCATGGTAAAATATCTTCCTGACCCCAGCTGCACTCCGTAACCTTCCACATTGCACCATAGTCTTCAAATAGCCTCCTAGCGAAGAACTTCCTTGCCTTTCCTTGCTGTATTCAGGACCTGCATGTGGAACATCTGTCCTACCAAATGACCCAGTCATGGAGTCCAAGCCCTGCTCAGCGTCTGCTCTGGAAGATCTGCTGAAATCAGCAGCAGCTGAAAGCCCAAAGTCCTTTGAAAATTCTGGTCTCAGTCACATTGCAGAGCATTAGCCATAGGGTTGCCATATTTCTGTCCCAGGTTTTCAGGAAGCATCAGACATGCTATGCCTACGCTTCACAGATGGTCTGTGCTTGGAAACACATGGCTTTTATTGTGCATATACAGACCATCTGTCCAGTGTACAGACCAAAGGCCCGTGGCTCCTGGAAATGCTGGACACACCACTCATGCTCTATAGCTTAGCTGGGCACACGCAGAAAATGTATCTGAAATTTTTACTCTGCCTGAGCAGTCAGAGCCTCTGAAATCCCGGAGGTAATGAATTGCTTAACTTAAAATTCTGTAAGGGAAGAAGGTGTATGTCCACAGTGCACAGTAGCTCAAAACATGCATTTTCACAGCATAAGGAGGACCTTACCATCGCTGCCTGCTCTGTTATGAGCAGAGCAACAGTTCAAGTATCACACTGGAAGGGAACCAGACCTCTCCAGTCCTCAAGAAAGGGCCTGAACCTCTAATAAACAGTCAGCAGAAGAGACCTGGGTCTCAACAGCTAGAAAGGCTGGTGATTTTGTGATAACCTGGTTTTGTGGGAACAAGTTGGCAGCTCCAGAGAAGTGCCTTGAGATTTCAGGAACACGATCCTGTTCCTTCCCAGCCATACTCACTCCTATGGAAGACAACTTGGGTGGTTGTCACATGTGTCCCAGGGTCGATCTTCTCTGCATAAAGGGGTATAGAAAATCTGAAACAGTGTCCCCCATGGTCAAATTCCCCAGTCACCTCTTCCCACAGCTCTTTTCACAAACGTGTTGCAAAGCGCACACTGGGTGAGGGATGTGTGGTCCGAGCATGGTCTCTATTGACCGGTCAGCCGCACAAAAGCTGTTAAAGCTCAGAAGGCAGCACAGCTTCTCTGGGGTCACACTAAGTCAGTGTGCTCCAACATTTTGGGATGATGGCAGATCCCTAAAAAATTTTCCAGCAGTGATGCTGTCATTTATACAGAAATGTAAGTCTATTCTTCCTTACTGTCTAGGCAATCTCAAATGCATAAATACCACACCCAGCCAAAAGGCATTGCTGGACCTATTCTGAAGGCAAAAAGTTGAACAGAATCTGCTCCAGCACTGGGGAGATGCACACACCTCTTAAGAGTCGCATATACACATGCAAATTACTGCTCCGGGGAGCAAGCAGGACACCCACGTGCTATTATAATATATCTCCTAATAGAAAGGAAGTTATATAGAGATGATCAGTATATTTGATACCTGGATATTTCAGGCAGTCCTGCCCTGAGGTTCTTCTCTGAATCATCTGATCACATATCACCTCAGCTGTACCTCGGTGGGTGGAGAGGAAGACTGATGATAGCATATGTCTTCTCCAAAGGTTACACCTGCCAGACGGAAAGGCCTCCTGAAGATGCAGTAGCAGCTAGAGGTTACTCAGCTGCTCACCACCTCTCACTTTCTCTTCTCCACATAAAGGGCAGCCAAGCAATTACTGAAGGAAAGGAACGAGCAGCCTACGCCTGCACATGTGAGGATCCTGTTGCAGGAGCATAAATCCTGAGTCAATGGCATTAAAACGCAGCCTGAAAAACACCAGCTTTGACAAAGCTTGCTTTATTAGCACTGTTTAATCACAGAAAGGTCCCTGGATGCTGACCAGGCCGGGAATACTGTGTGCTGGAACCACTAGCTAAATTGCACCTTGGACCTGCAGTCAGAGACACCCCCATGATCCTAATGGGCCCAGCAGGAGACAGCCACACGCGCCTTCAGGGGACACCCGTCACCCTCCTCAGACACCCCGCTCAGCGTGTCCCCTTTGGGCCAGAGAGGAGGTAGAAAGCAGCCCCGGACGGAGGACGCTGGAGCGAGGAGTCCTGTTGCGAAGTGCATGACAGGGCAGCGCGGCAGCCGTCCTGGGGGAAGGCACCGAGGGAAGGGCGTCATGCCCGATGGCTGTGCTCGCCCACACCGGCAGAGCGAGGGGTCTCTGGACAGTTGGTGCAAGTCAGAAAATCCACCAGATCTTGTGAGATCATAAGGGAAAGAGGAGTCAGCTCAACCCAACCAGAAGCACTGCAGTGAGGCATCACGGTGCAGCCCGCGGTCTCAGCCAGCATCGTCCCGAGGAGGTGGAAAGGGAGGGTGGAGGGATCGCATGCTCGCCAGCTGGGAGGGCGAGAAAAGCCACAAAGGTAAGACTGAGAAAGGGGAAATGACTCAGGGGCTCGAAGCGTCAGACAAATGGGAAGCATAAATAACAACGAACACCCAGATGCTCAGAGCTGGGCAGCCACAGGAGATAGCCAGATTAGAAAAGCCAAATAAATGTGTGTGGGAGTGGATGTGAGATCAGAGAAACAGGGTCAGGGAAGTTCAAAAACAAGCTCTGAAAGTCCTTAGCATACTATTGAGCTTGATCAGGAGGAAAGGAAGCCTTTGAAAGTGGTGAAGGGACAGGGTGATATAATACCATAGCCTGCGTGCAGAGAATAGCATGGCTTTGGCATAATGAAAATCTCAGTGCACTATTCTTGCCTCGCTTAGCCTCAGTTAAATCATGAATAATGACACGGCAAACTACAACAGGTTAAAGCCAGTAGGAGGGAAAGAAGAATCACATCCCTTTTGTTTAGAGAGAGGCCCACGGAAAAAAAAATTGCAATAGAAGGAGATTTACAGCAGTCAAGAGGAAAACGATCGCGGATGGCATGAATAGGAGTTACACCAGCAGATCTGCAACAGTGTAAGGTCTGGAGGAGGAAGCAGAGGAGACTGCAGAGATGTGGAAAGGCAAAGGCTAAGCAAAAATTAGTGACAAGCAAAATTCAGTGTAGTTTCAGTTAAAGAAACACCTTTGCCACGTGCCCCAAATCACAAAACTTCTTTTTCTAACTAGAAATGTGAGCCAAGGACTGGTTGTGCTTGCACACATGGGTTCATACTAGTCTCTTCAGAGGACTTGGTAAGGTGGCCAGTGCTTCTGCCACCTCCCTTTCTAGTGGCTGAACTACATTGAAAGGACAGCTAGAAATACACACAGAACCACCCATTACTTTGCCATGAAATCAGTTGTTCTGGTCGCCACACGACAGTAATGCAGCTGTGGAGGGTGCAGGGCAGGCTGAGTAGGAGAGGTGTGGGGACCCTACCACTGGCTTTGAAATGTTGTCCCCACACAAGAAAAGAATTACAAATGGAGAGCCCATGCTTTGAATGCGACTTGCTCCCAAGTCACCAGCTGGGCACCCTATTTTGCAGCCACACTATTACCAGGGAGCTCCAAACGCTATGGTGCCCAGTGTGTGTTAAACCAGAGGTAGGCTGCAACTCAGTTTATCAAGCAAAGAAAGGTCACCAGAGATACTGTCATTTTAAATGGAGTTTGCAGGGCAAGAGGTTACATGAAATGCCTTTTAAGACAGCTAACAATTGCTTTGTTTGTCACAAGGAAAAGAAAAAATGAGTTTGGGACCCCATGAAAGAATAGTTTGGGGGTCATAATTTTGTGTTGACAATCTTCTGACATAAAAGCAGAATTTCTAATGAAGAACGAACATAAAAAATCCTTGGGGATAGTAAAGGAGTCCCAGTACTTTAAACTGGCCCCGATACGTAGGGCTGTAGGAGGACGCACTGTGTCATATAATGCATACATATACATCCTGCTACCAGTATCCTATCAAACTGAAATGACAAACACTGCCTGGCCATGCTGCTGCTGCAAGAGAGGCAGGCTTCTGTTTATTTCTCATTTGGGAAAAAATGACACTGATATCAAGCAAGAGATTAGCGTGTGTTCCTGGATAGGAAGAATAAGCAGTGGTGGAAAATATCCCCTATTCCCAAATGATAGGGATGAGTATATCTAATTAAAAAATAATCTTTTATTGTCTGCCAACTCAATCTAAGTTTCAATATACAAACCAGCAATTACAGGAAGTAGATAATCAGTTATGCATTTAAAAGACTTTCTGCTGAATTACGTGTCCTTTAATTACATGTATATTTTTAAAATAAAAATTGGATTTCTTGGAAGTGAAGGAGAAGGAGTAGCCAGACTAGGAATGGATTTACCATCTCGATGGCCAACAGAAACAATCTGGAGTAACAAAAGCTAATCATCCTATTTTAAATCATGTGTCACAAATACCTCTAAGAACTAACTTTCATTGCCCTAAGGCACCTTAAGTATTCATGTTGTCCTTCCAGTTTTTGAAGCATGAACATCACTGAATTTTAAGCACCAAAAACAAATGCTGAAAGCTTTAAAGGTGTTGCTGGCATGTGTGTGTATGTAACAGAGGTATTAGTTAGATACACATTTTTCTGTTATACATACATGCTGAATACACACTTGTTGCAGAGATTTCTGTGCGGTGGTGTGTCTTTTTCAAAGTACATTAAGGATGCCAATCCTGCAGGTAGGAAAACACCGGGTGTGAATGTCAGGCTTAAAATATTCAAGGATGTAAGCTGATGCAGGCATCCCTCTTACCATAAGCAAAGCTCAGGAACGAATGTCACTTTGGTAGCACACATTTCTGCCATCACCACCACTCCAGTCCTCATTAAAGCTCAGTCTAGTGTTAATCACAAGGGACAGTGGACTGTGTGCTGGCTCTCAGACACACCAGGCCTCCAGAGTATAAAGGGGCAAGGGGAAAAAAGTGATGGGGGGGCTTACCAATTGGACGATTTCCTGATTACCTGTTGCTGGTACCTGTTGCTGATATGTGTTGCTATTTCTGTCTTTCAAGATGTACTGTTAAGTATTGCTAGATCCCCATGTCTTCTCTGTGCTGTCTGCTCTATCACACAAATCCCTCCAGAAAAGCTTGTGGCCCTCTCCTATAAATCAGATCCTTTAGCAGTGACAAGTATCACTACAGCTTCCTCTGAACAGATTTTTGCTGCAGGCACTGGCTCTTCCTCCATGGCTGGCACTCCATGGCAATGGGTAGCTATAAATCTAGCAGTAATATCTATAAGCTTAAACATCAAATTTGGTCTTCTATTTTTAGAATTCTGGGTGAATTTTTTGGTTGTTGGGCTTTTTTAAGGCAAAATAACCCATAGATGTGCAAACACTACTGGAATAATCCCTAGGCGTGCAGGGGTGGCTCCCTCCAGTCCTAGGTCAGGTGGAGTGTCCCTGCTTGCATTAGCTCACCAGCACACTCACAAAATGTGTTCCCCTTCTGCACTGAACACGTCTCTGCCCTCCAAGACAGGCTGTAAACTGCAGGGAGTAGGTGTCCTTCAGTGGCCATCATCTGGCAGCATCCTGGGACTAGAAAGACAAAGGGGTGACAAGGTCTTGGAGTAGAATTGCTCTGGTACAGGATCTGTGGATGTGACGGTCCCGCATCCACTGGTGCAGGAGGTGGGAGATGGAAGCAGAACACAGGCTTCAGGCCAGCAACGTGCTAGTGGTGATTTATGGCTCCAGAAGGAGGAGAGGAATCTGGCCGCTTCATCTCCAAGTTTTCCACCTTTGAGCAATCGCACCTACTCAGATGTGAGTAGATGCCAAAAAACTGAAAAACAGTTCTTTTGAATTGCAGGGTAAAGGACTACCAACTTCCATGGAAATGTCATGCTTATAAGCACATTTACGTTCATCCCAGACTGCTGGAGGAAAAATTGTCATCAGCATCCCACTACAGCTGTGTCTATCCCGCTCAAGTGTGAGATACCAGATTGGCATCAGCCCACTTATCCTGCCTAATTGGATAAAAATTATTGACTTCCTGAAATTTAGTGTTTTATTGGGATTTTGTTTTGCAGAGGGACTTGGAATTGCCAGATCGTAGCTAGTAGTGCTGCTACGTTTTGGTTCGCCTGGACAGCTGCTAGGTGGCAATGTACTTACCACTCTTTGTACGGCTTTTTATGTGAAGGTGCAGAAATTCAAAGGACCTGTCTGCAAAGGGCTCTATTTTCAGCTGTTGATGGTGCATCTTATTTACACGGGTTCCTTGTTTAATAGGAAAGAGCATTAGTGTTTGGCCTTTATTTATCATTCATTAAAACATTGTACATTAAAATTATCACCCAGCTGTATTTTAATATACATAAATCTCATTCTCTGAGGCCAATGTCTATCCTTTGATGGACACTCCTCTCCTTAGCATTTCAGAAGTTATTGATTACAACACCATTTCCCTTTGAAGTCAGCCTATATATGACATTTCAAGTAGAGCTACAACAGTCATTTTAAGGTGCCAAACAGCACCTTAAACCTTACCTTGTCAGATTTTACTCCTCCAACTTCTAAAATCAGTTACTTTTACCTTCTTTTCATTTCTTTTCTATGGGAAAGAGTTTCCCAAAAAATGCCAGGACTCATTAATAAAAATCTGCCAAGTTCCCTTTCCCAAGCACTCTCCTCCTTCTCAAAGGGTTCCCCCATTGTCCCCAGTCATCGTGCAATATCCTAATAGATGCAATTAGCCAGGCAGATCATAGAATCATAGAATCGTTTAGGTTGGAAAAGATCATTGAGTCCAACTGTTGGACATTCCAGTTTCGAGAGGAATTTTTGGCGATGCAATACACAGCAGTGTGCAAGCAGACTCCAGCTCTGGTGGAGCAAGGGGACGCTGTATGGACAACACTAGCACATTTGGCCTGTGCTGGTGTATCTTGTCTCTCACTGAAGCTTATTAGTTGCAGCTCAGCACCATGTTCACATAGCTTCGGTGACAAGGAGTGTGGCCAGACCATGCTCATCCCTGCCTGGATGATGTCTTGCGGACACTCTAACAGATCCTCCATTACCCCCCCTTGGGTTAGGAACAGGGGGGAACTCTACATTGCATCTGAAAAATCAATTTTTTTTTTTTTCCCCTGGACAACCACCACACATTTCGTCATCTCCACTAGCAGGAAGAAATAATTTCAAATAGGCAACATACCCTTTTGTTAGTATTCAGTTCAGGAAAGGACATTTAATTCTTGACCACACAATTCCTCTCTCTTTCCCCCAGCTTCTCACAAGAAGAAGTTGGGTACACTCCAAACAGATGCCCAAGCACATGCCATCGCATCGGCACTGCAGAAGGCTGCTGGGGTCTCTGGCATTATCCAGAGTTACCAGCACAGCCAGGTAGATGGATCTGGAGGAAATGCAAAGACTGAAGTTGGAAACGAGAAGGGAAAGAAACTAAATTTTCAGCACACATAAAAGCAATCTAACAAACACACATCCCCTGAGCAACGACTAGTTAAAACGCAGTTTATAAAGAACACGTTTCCTTTAATACCATATAAATAAGTTACTTGGTCATATTCTCTGGCCTCAGCTGTACAAGAGGTCAGGCTAGAAGAACATAATGGTCCCTACTGGCTGTGAAAATCCATGAGTGTATGTTCATTTGCAGTTTCACCATTTTCTGAAAAATTTATTCCAGCCTCTACTTTACGTCTAGATAACATGACTGATTATGAGTAAAAAAGGCCTTCAATGAACAGGGTAAATCAATAGGGTAGTTGATGCAAAAGGGGTTTCTCTGAGTAACAAGATATACCTCTCACAAAGGAAACAATAGCTTGGTCGGTTTTCCCCAGGGTTCCTGGATTAATAGGTGTGTTTTCATTACAGTGATGATGACAGTGTATGGTAAAGTTGTATAAGAATCAGGACAAACAGCGAGAAAGAAATACATTTTATCACACATCAGGAGTTGCCTTGTAGGATCGAACAGTTGTTTCTGGCCCGCACTAAGAATGGGCTACAGCGAGGCACAAACTGCCGGTGTGCCCTGGAAAAAAGCAGAACCCACAAGAGCCACAGCAGGCTGCAGCTTGCGGAGCTGTGCAGTACACCCCTTCTCACGTCCTGACAGCCAGCCTGCCAGGACGATGGCACTGTCACCTTTGGGTAAGCCTCCACTTGCCCCCGGCCTCCATAAGGGCAAAACACTGATGACGAAGAGTATTTCCTCCCCTTCTGTTCTTCATGATGGTCTCAGTCTAATCTAAAGCCTTTTCCTCTGTGAAGTGATCCAGAATCACTGACAAGAGTCACACTGGTTGCTTTTACTTTCCATCCCATGCTAAGACTCTCATATTACCAATCAATATGTGGGGAAAGGAGTGTCCTTTTTCTCCAGATCCCTAATATAGCCCTAGCTGGAATGATGTATATTTGCATCATTCACCTGAGCTCTTTAAAACTCAAAAGCTTGCAAGTCTCAATTACAGTTCTCACCTGTTTCTATCATGGTTATTGTTCCTCTCAATACAGGGTGCCCGGGTCATTGTCCCTCATCTTCGGCCAGCACAGAAGTGAGTACAAGCTTGTTAGAGCAAGATGGGAAGTTTGTCTGCCCAAGGTTATTAGTTCACCCTCCTCCCACCCTGCACTGACCCACCAAATCTGCTGCAATTGCATGGTCACCCTGCACTTAGCTTTGCTTCAGTTTAAACTGCAAAGTCTTTGGGGCAGAAGCCACATGGCCCCATCTGGGAAGGATTTTAATCCTTGTACCTGTAGATATTAGCCAAGAAACTCACATGAAATCAAGGAGAAATAATTTATCACATACATCTACCCTAAGGCTCTTTCCCCATCATCCAAAGTATTGTTTTTAGAGATAGGCCACCGGCCTAATAGGACTGTGGTGACAAACCAGTCTTGCAATTCTGAGGTTTCTTAAAGCACACTCTCCATTTACGGTGGCTGCCAAATCATGAATAATTTACCACCTTATGTCAGAGTGGTTGGATCTGTGCACCATAATTGCAGATGATGTCAGCTCTGGGATTTGTCCTGAGAGGCTAAAAGCCACTGTAGAGCCATTGTCTCTTGTGGCCGGTTTTTCAGCTCCTAAAGCAACAAGTAATGCAGAAGTATAGGTCTGAAAAAGACAACCTATAATTAATATCCCACATGTAGTTAAAATGCTGTTGAGTGGGATGGAGAACAGCTGATTTACAGTCATCGGAGTTTGATCTCAGCAGCAGTTAAAAGATCAGCTGTAGCAAGTAAAGGATTTCACGTCTGATGACAGAGGCACCTGGTTTGAGTGACAAGAAGCACAGGAATGGCAGCACTGTATGTCACTAAGACCAGCCACTGTCATTGAGAAACTCTTCACCCAAGCAGCTCCCCGTTCCTGGTTTGGAAATGCGCCTGTGTTGTACAGGAACGGCGGGAAACAGGATCCCATCCAGGGCAAGGGGCACTACAGACCCCTGACTCCCCTTTCTGCAAAGGACCCGTCCCTAGAAATGCTGGCAGCCAGCATATGCAGACACTGCTTTGTAATATGCAAGGAGGAAGGAGACAAATTCCCTGTATCCCTTTCCCCTCTCTTTCTGGGTTCTGTTGTCAGAGTGTATTGCTAGTACCAGAGCTGAGGAGTAGAGAGAGGAGGAGGGACTGGACAGACAGGAGGACATTCAGCCGCAACTGGACTCAACAAGGGGATACCTACAGGCTCTCTGGTTGATGAAGGCTTACAGCGGGGAGAATATTCCTCCTTGTATCTAACATGCAACTACCATTATTTTGTCATCTATTGGTTTTAATTCATTCTTTACTCAATTGCTTGACTTTAAGCTGTACCTACACACAGCACAACAGTATGAAGCTCAGTTAAAGCCTTTGACGTGCACTTTTTTTTATTTTTCCAGAGGAATTACAAGGATGTCATCACCCTGCAGGTTCTGACATGACAGATCTTCCCCAGAACTGACAGGCAGAACAACAGACTGAGTCATGCCTGAGAGTGCTGCCCACTGAAATTTCCCAGCAGGTTGGCCTGGCTGGTCTCACCTCCCAAGCCCGACTTTGCTAAAGAGCAGCCTGTTGTGTGCTAATTTTTCAAGTAGCAATTCTGGAGCCAGGCACAGCCCACGTGTTTGTAAAACTCAGGGTTGGTTTAACCCTATTCAGAACACAGGGCTCAGCCTGGAGCTGGTGTTTGTCATTAACCTCTAACTTGTTTGCGATGGGTGAGGATTTGGCTCACCACAGTTAACCATGGATTTGCCTGTTGCCTCCAGCAGTTTTCAGGGGAATGGGACAAAGGCTAATGTTACAAAGGGGAGAGAAGAAAGTCTTGGAAGATCTGAATGCTCCACGCTGGGTCTCTGGAAGAGGCAGGACTGTGACCCACTACCACGGTCTCCAGGTCGCCCCAGGGCTCTGGGACAGGGTGTCAGTTCAGTGGGGATTTTATTCTAACACCACTTGTCTTCCCTGTAAAACTACTCTAGGCACAGATAGCTGGTTTCCACACAGCTTTACATTTACTAGTAATCAAATAGCAGACCCTGCTAATTACCTGACCCCGTACAAAAGAAACCGCAGTTTAAAGGTTTCAGTTATGCTCTAGCTGCTACGTTAACGTTGCAAGGCTTTATTGCAATGCAAACCCATGGGCTGGCACTCTGGCCCTGCACACAGTTCCTACGTGGCAGCTGTAAAGGGCTTGGAAATAGCCAAGAGAAATACCAGCATGGGCTACGTGCAAAGACATTTCTTGCAGAGCTTTGAGCCATTTTAGTTTTCTCGACATGGAAGATGGGAAGAGGGGGGGTCAGGGTGTCCTGCGGAGCAGTTATTCTGGCATACTAGCAGTGCAGGGTGGGAAGCCCTTTAAGCCAGAGTTTCAAAGCACTTTGGAGTCATTTGAACAGGGTAGATGATTGAAGTCTCAGAGGGAGCAAAGAGTTGGGGCTAAAGTTAACGGGTGCAAAAGAAATGCAGCCATGAATGAAGCCCAAGGAGCAAGCCTCCTTTGGGAATCCTGGCCTTGGGCTCCTGAAAGCCCAGAGGAGCCGCAAGAAATAAGGGACAGAATTACCACAGAGAAGGTGTCCCCTGAAGGAGATGAACCCGATTCACCTGACAATTCAGGAGGATCTGATAATATCCTGACCAAGGAACTTGCAGAAGATCTCCCTCTCACGCAGGTTTGCAAGGGAACAGTCATTCAGGAAAGTCCTCTGCCCTGTCCTCCCCCATGCTGAAATGGGATCATGACCCAGAGGTCATTCCCACTACTACTGTTCACTCACCAGTTTGGAATGTGTCTCCCTAGGGTGGTCCCATGGAATGCTGTTGCAGCTCCTAGCTACATCCTAGCACTTCATTCTGCAACAGACACCATAAAAAGACTTTCATTTTTAGGAATTCCCTGTGTGCAGTTGAAATGAGAGTCAGCAAAGGGGTAAGAAAGGGTTAATTGTTTGCTTGTTTTCACTGAAAGTTTAATTTTCTGTGGCAAGTTCTCTTTTCATGCATTTTCTAATATGAAAAACAACTCTTCTCAATGCAAAACATTGCTTTCTGTCAGAAAAAGAAACCCTCCAAAATAATCACCTAGAAATCAGTGGAGAGAGGCAGTTTTTGACTGAAAAGAGTAACCTTCAATATATTCTGCAATTTCAAAGTGAAATATTTCATAGTTCAGAAGCATGAATAGCCCATCTCAAGCCACTGCCATGCCCCATGGGAATTGCAGAGTGGGCTCCTCAGTTCCTCAAAGCTGTCCATAAGCCAGGCTGTACCATATCCTCCTGGAGGCCTTGCAGCCTCCCGTTGAGGCAACGCAATGAGACCCCGTGAGAAGGCAGAAAAACAAAGATCATGACATGGCCTAGGAGACAAAGCTGTAACTCCCGTAAGCCCCCATGCAAGCAGGACTATCCACTGAGTTGCTGAAGATTTTCACTTGGATTGGCTCAACTCCAAATGAGGTATTTTTGATTTTGTGTTCCCATGGGGGACTTTTCAGGAAAAAAAAATGCTTAAGGTTTTCAATAGTCAATATTATCCCATGGCAACCTTTAAAGAAAAAACTCTTTTAACCTTCATTTACATTTTTATCATGATTGATAGATAAACAGATATACATAGATAAACAGAAAATATATATTCTGATCAGCTCCATGATGTATAAGTCCAAATCTATGCTGAGCTCCAAAAGACATGTAAGATCAGTAATGCTATTTCCCTAATGTCCAAGCAGTAAAGCATGATCACCTGCGAGAGGAGAGCATGATTAGTGAAAATCATAGAAAATGGGGCTGAAAGAAACTTCAAGAACCATTCATGTCAATGAGGACACCAATCTAAACGATCTTTAACAGATACTGCTTTAGCCTGCCATGGGAAACCTTCGATGTGCCTCCACAGCTGACCCAGACAATCTCACCCAGTCCTTAACTACCTTTACATCAGGAAGTTTTTCCTAATGCCTTAATGAAATTTCCCTTTCTGAACTTTAAGCCCATTACTCCTTGTTCTGTCCGTTGTGGAGAACAGACTGCCTGTTCTGCTCTGCAGCAGCTTGGTACACATATGAAGATCGCCAAATCACACGAGTCTGCTCTTCTCTGGACTACACATCCTCAACTTTTTTCAGATCCAAGTCTTCTGTTCTCTGAACCACCTTCCTTCTGTGGACCTGTATTTTTCATGGAGTGCAGCGTCCGAAAGTGGACATGTCCAAAAGTGGACATTAAACAGGGCTACATAATGCAGAAGGATGCCTCGCCTCTGTTAGTTCTCAAGTAAATTCTTGTTTCAGTCCCTAATGCTAGCCAAGATTATGATATTATCATTAATTCTTCATCTTCATGAGATAAATCCCAGAGAAATTCCAGAATTTTAGCTGTGACCTTAATCAATGAAACTATACCTGCTCTTTCTAACAGGGTAGCACAAGATGGTTGAAACCTCTTAATATTCAAGACTTGACAGTCTGTTTATGTTCTATGATTGGGATATTTTCCTTTGACAATAAGAAGAGCAAATTTACAGCTTGTGATACTGTGAGGAGCCTGGAAAACCTTTGGCACTTTTAAACGTCAAGATTTACTCTTAGAAGTACAGTGGGTTTTTTAAACCATCTAAATATATCCTCTTAATTATTAGTTTGACTGTTACATGCCTCAGAATGTAAAGGCTTAAATCCTCATGTCTAATTAAAGCTATGTATAGAGGGAGAGCCAGCGGATTAGGAGGGAGCAGTCTATCTTTGCAACAACTAGCAAGTTGCCGTTTTATCTATTTTGAACCAAACTAAGTAGCCTTTTAAAGATGAAGAGGAGGACAACAAGTGTGATATGTACCAGTCCTACCACTCCGTGGTGAAACTAATTACAGAAGAAAGCAAAACCAGACAAGTAGTACAGCACTACGCTTGCAACCAAGAGAAATAAGTGATCAAACCATTAACTTAAAGTGCACATTACAAATATTTCTTATTCATCTCGAATTCTGGAAGCCCTTCTTTCCCCCTGTTGTGCTAATTGTCTTATATCCAAGGCCTCTGGCCCCCTGCCAGATATTTGCTGTTCTCTGAAAGGCTTCTCTATTCTAGAAGATAAATGCCAGCCCAGCATGGAAATCATTTAGCAGCCAAAGAACCGATGGATTTCCAGTTTTGATTCACTGTACTCCGGGACTATTGTAGCTCTAAATACTGTCTGTCTTTTTGGTAATAGGTGTTGTTTTTTTTAACACCTCTGATGTTTGGTGGCAGTATCAATACCAGGGAATATCAAAAGAATTTTAAATAGGATATTCAGACATGGAAAGATTTTTTTTGGTACTTTGAAAATAAACACCACTATCAGATCAAAGTTCCCAAACAAGGGCTTGCCTGAAAGATTAAAATAAATGAACCCTGACCAAATAAATTAGGTGTTGGGATTTTTTAAATGTCATCTGCAAAACGCAACACAGCACAGCATTGACTTCAAGCCTTTTAAGTTCAAGCATGTTATATATCCAATATTTAGCTGAAGTAATTCAGGAAGCAACATGCCCCTGACCCTTCTCTCTGGCCATACGGATAGAAATTGTCTTGCTGGATTTTCGCCTAGTCCAAGAAAACAGGACAATCAGGATCTGAAACTGTTCTTCAGAAAGTGGTAGAGGAAGAACTAAGATGAACCCCTTGCTTGCCTACACTCTTGAGCTCTCAGCCACATGCTGGTTTCATTGCAGGAACTCTTGCCCACAGTTCATCTCCTCTGTTCATCAACCACCTCCCTCAAGGGAAGATGCACAAGGCTTCTGCTTTGAGGCATCTGTCAAGTCACCCAGAGAAGGCATCCTTTCCAACAAAGTACCAGTTAGTCCCATGGAGGCAACAAGCTTCCATCTTGATATTGACTGATACAAGGAACTTGGGAACATGGCTTTCTGCTGGGGAATCTGAGGCATTTGGGAATGAAAGTTCCTTTTTTCTTCAGTGCAGCATAAGCTGGACTTCATCCTGATAGAGCGATTCCAAAAAAAAAGAAAAATATTGAATGTCCTTTTCCTCACTTTTCCCCAAACACATCCCTCCAATTCAGGGAATGAGCTGAGCTCTAGTTGCAAGCATCTGCCTATGTATGTATTTTTGGGATTCTTATTATTTGAGCCTCTACCCTCTACTGAGTGATAATGAACTCATACTCTTTGACTGTATGCCGATGAGGACAGCTTCACATCTCTGCAAACATGCAATTGTGCAGCATCAGCATTACATGTCATTGTGATGCAGCTACAGTACTTCAGCCCTTTCCTGTACTTTGATCAGCAAAGATTAATTACCCTCGACTGAATTATTAGTGGTGATTAAACCTAACAGAAAATAAAAGGGACTGCAATATTACTGAGTTATAATTTTGCCAGTGTGGTCATTTGCAAGCAATTTCCTTATGCACAAATTTTTCTTAATCATTATTCTCTAAGAGTTTTTTTATCATGTATTAATTAGGGGGAGACAGCTAGTACACAATAACATATTGTACATTACATGACATATGCAAATCATGCACAAAGCCCACATAGACCTGTATGTACAAAGCTCAAGCTGACTTGGGCAAAATTATAATTGAAGTCAGTGGAGGTTTGCTTGTGGTAGAGTGTGATCTTTGTACATGCAGCTGCACATGAGCTTTGCATATGATTTGCGTATGTCATGTCATCTTGACCCAAGATTTGATCCATTGGTTTACAGGGTCACTTGCCATTAAAACTACAACTTACAGTGATTTCCTATGAATTCTGAATGTAATAAATATTAAATGAGGAACTTACTGCAATCACAGTACCGCTAGGCAGGAGCGTTAGATAGCTCTTCCGTGGAGAGTTCATATATCCTACACTCACAGCTCTCTCCCATGTTGCTCTGTTCACATCTTGCATGGGCAGAGGCTGCAGAGGCAGACTCATGAAAGTGAGCAGGGATATGTGGCACCCTGGGCTGTCCTTTGGGAGCACCGATAGCACTGCCAGCCTTACTTTCCTCCAAGGGTAGCTCAGCTCCCAGAGCATCATGAAATACAAGCCCCTGCCTTTCTCTTTAGCTCCTCTGTAGAACTAGGTATCATCAGATGTTTTGTCACCAGAAGAGCACCGTACAGCCCATTTCTCTAAGGCATCTAGGACTTACCCACCGTTGTCAGGGACAGCACTTTATCATTAATTATATTCTTTTTTCCCTCCAACACATCAATTCTCCAGTAGCAAAAAAAAAGAAAAAAAAAAGTTTTTGCAACACCCACCCTCACCGCCTGTATCAGCCCAAGATGGAAATAAATTTTTCATCCCAGGCTTTTCACTCCCCAGCCAGTAGTCCCTGAAAAGAGAAGGAATTGCTGGAACAAGTCTTCTTTCATATAATGACAGTCCACAATCTTGCAGTCTGTGCAAGTCTTGGTCTTGGCTTGAGCCATAAGGTCACACATTAATTAGTCCAATCTCCCTCTTGGGTCAGAGTTTTTCTTGTTCACAACAATTGGTTGCTCAAATGTTTTTGCTACCTTATTCTCAAGCAATTCTGATGGCAGGCTGTGAATACTGTGGTGAGCACCATGGTTTTAAACTACTCTAACGTAACTCAAGCCTGGAAGTGCCCGCTTCATCTCTCAGAATACCACTTAATGGTCTCCCGCAGACCGTACCATTACCTGGGAGGCCTCAGAGCTCCTGCAGCGGGATTGGCTCCAGAGACAGAAATAACCAGCAAAGATTTTTTTCTCTGAGCGGAAAATCTCTGCTCTAAACCAGAAAACAACTTGCTTTTTATAAGAATGTAATAAGGTCAATAAGAGGCCTTCTAAGCCAATACTCAGTCTCCCGCAGTGACCAGTAGTAAGCACGCAGGGAAGAGAGGGGCTTGGGGGTTTTGATTTTTAACTCTTCATTGGAAGAAAAAGTCATTCTCAATATCTGAACTAATACAAACATTTTCTTTACATTTCTGCCTCTGTCTGTGTAACATGCAGTCAGCAGGAATTACCTGGTTTGTTCGACTCTCAGAGTCGCAAAAAGAGCTCCACCTCTACAACTTTGTTAAGTCTTTTGCTTTTCTATCACCAAGATCCCTCAGCTCCTGAGCCAGCTCTCCTTTCTGGATAGGCATCATGCACAACGTGCAACCAGTCACCCAAGGCCGTGTTGTGAGGTGCTAAACCCCACAGTCCAGCTGAAAAGTTTTGCCGTATAACTCTTCAATATTTGGGAAACCAGCCACAGGACTGGATTTTCTTCAGTGAAATCTGCATGACAACCTTATAATTTCACAGTGCCACAAGAAAGAACATGTTTTGTAAAACTGCAGGGGACCACAAGTGCCAAAAAGAAACCCCTCCATTTGATGCTATAATGTGTAAATCAGCCCTGTATTTGTTTAAACGCTCAGATAAGCCATTTGCGACTCTGCCGGAGTGACAGATCTGAGATTATATATAAATATACACGTATGCACACACGCGCAGACAGACAAGCTCATACTGAAGATCAAAAAGGCATCTGGCTGTCAAACATGGAAAAGAAAACAAAAGGTGTAATTGTCAGCTGTCTCTCTTGGACACCTGGAGCCACGGCTAATGCAATCATCTGAAAGGCACCTTTGACATCTGCCATGGCCGTGGCTTTCATGTCAGGCAGAAACTTCTTCCAAAGGAAGCTAAAAGCCCACCGAGTTTAATTTGATTTCTCTCCCCTCTCCTGAGCCCCGTGGCAAAGAGATCCGGGCAGTGCAGCTTGGTATCTCATTTTAGGGATTGTTTCTTTTTCTGCAGCTCAGAGGATTTTCAAATTAGTTTGGCCACCATTCCCCATTTGCTTTACAGATTAAGCGTGCACATCTGTAGTTGACAGAGATGTGATTTTGTACCAGAGACTCTTTTTTTCTTAGCAATCCTGCTGAAATAAAAAAATAAATAAATACACGCCAGTCTCTCTGCATCTCTGGCTCTGAGAAGCAATCCTCATCTCCCTCCTCTGCTGCAGTCACCTCTCAGCAGATGGTGCTTTGCCTGTGCGGACTGGCATGTGCACAGCCCAAGGCCTGCCTTTCCCGGAGCAAGTCCCTCCGGATCCGGCTGCCCTAACTCGGCACCTCTCCGTAAGGAACAGCTGCCATCGCTGCACCTTGCTGGGTGTTGGAGAAGGAAGGCAAGCAGCTGTTTCAGAGACGCTGCCGGCGCCGATGGAGGAAGACGCCAGCAGGCAGTACCGAAGCTACAATGCAGGCTGTATATTGCCACTGAGAGCTCGGACGTGCCTCTGCTAGTCTGTCCTGCTCTTCCCTTGAACTAGTCCTAGGCTTGGGAGCTCTCTGAGCCCGCTGATCCCTCTAGATTATGCAGCAAATCCCCCTGCTGCTCTGCAGGGCCAGCCAAGACAGAGCTGTATTGTGCTTCCCCTAGTTTTTCTCTCTCTTGAATTGGTGGCATCTCCCCGTCTGGAGCTGGCAGGAAAGATGAACAGCCTGTGGACGTGCAGCAGATCAGTAACAGCGTGTGACAGCAGCCACACCATCCCAGGGCTCACCCTTCCCAGGGGACACAGCATTTTGGCCTCACGGAGCACACACAATTGCTATTCTCACACCAAGGGCTGGCAACTGGTCACCTCTCCCGACCCAGGAGGACTCACCAGCCAGAACACGATGCTGAAACACAAGCATTCCTTTTTCCTGTATGGGGACTTTCCTCCTCTTGTGAGAAAGCCTTAGAAACCTGCATCCTCCAGACATGTTGCTGCAATGTCCTTTCGCTGTTAAAACTAACTTTTTTCCATTAGCCTCAGGTGTTAAATCTGGTACTAATAAAGAGATTTTGTGAAGACAATGTAAATCGGTTACATCAGAAATGGGCTATATTCTAGCAAGGAAAAACAAATCACGTTATTTATTTTCAGCATTGTTATCCTGAATTCAGAGTCCAGTATCCCAAACCATCTTTTTGGTGTATTACATGCTCAACTTGATTATACTGGCATAGCTCCTTTGAACTGATGGAGCTGTACACATGCACGGCAAATGGGAGTCTGGGTCTTAAAGAGAACATAATAGAGCAAAACCCTACCTGGCCCTTAAGTGATTGGAAGGAGAAAGGAAGAGCAGGTGCCAAGGGAAATCTCTGAGTGCTATCGCCTCCCAGGCAGAGGAAGCAGAGTGATTTCAAGCAGATCTGGAAGCCCCAGTTGTTTTATTTTGCAGGGAGATCCCCATCCCATCTGCAGTGCCAGAACACATGCTGGGAACATTTTAACTGGAACTGGCACGTAGGCCTTGAAGAAGCTGCTAATTCCCACTACATATAAGAAGCTACAGCCTCTCTGTGCCAGGGTCGTAAAAAAGAGAGAGACAACCTCATTCTCAGGAGGGTGTTATTATCCCCCCAATATTATTATTCCTCAAATTCCATAATATTCAAGATATTATTATTCCTCCAAAGCCTTGTCAGCATGAAGCTGCTTGTAATCCAATCCCTACCGTACGGCAGCCAAAGATAGAGCCACCCTGTGAGGTATTTGGCTCGTCTCTAGAGAGCAGAGGCCCCCGGCAGCTGCAGGCTTCATCACATCGACCGGCTCACGGGGAAGGCAGACGGACCAGCGCTGGGGTACGAGCGTAGAACCCCAGCACTCTGGACCGACCCATGCCCTAATGTATCCAAAATGCCTGAGGTTTTAAACCCCCTCTGCTTCCCCCCAGCACCACCCCAACGGCACACCGCTGCCTGGAACAAAGGGTCACAGCGGTGGAGGCGCACGTGACTCCTCGCATCAAAGCCCCGAGTCCCAGCGTTAAGCGGGCAGGGTTAAGCCTGCCTGCACCGTGTGAATGGGAAAGCCCAGGACTCTGCCTATTAGGGTCACTTTTAGCCTTTGATCATGAAGCTGATGCAGATTGTATAAAAAGGCAGCAATCCTTGCAGGCACTCTCCCCCCTCCCCAACTCCTGAGCCAGGCTGCCCTCCCCCGGGAAAGAAGACGGAGGACTTGAGGGCAGATTCGCCTCTCTTGCATATCTAGAGTGATTGCACTGACGTCTGTGGAGTTATTTCAGGTTTGGACTTGTGTAAAATAGATCAGCTTCTCATCGGAAGATTCTTGCTTGGGGCAACAATTAGTTTTGCTCTCCTAGTGCTTGCATCGGAAACCCCAGATCATTCGCACCATCTCTTAGCAAAGTCGTGAGCCAGGACGACATTGTTTGACAACATATCTTAAGCGGCTATACAGAAAGTGAGGAAAATCAAGACTATTTCTGAATTTGCTCGAAGCAAAGGAGAAAAAAAAATTACAACTGAGGGAAGAGAGACAAAGGTTTGGATGTCCATATCCCACCTAAACACACTGTCTGTCCTTCAGTGATTCAAGACAAGAATAGAAATTGCTTTAATGCCAAAGTTACAAAGTCCCATATTTTAAAAAACATCCTGTTTTAGAAATATTGCCTCTTGCTTATTCAAACTCAACCTATATTCATCCGCTAGTATCCCACTAGAACAGAAAAAAACAGCATTTTTCTTCCACTTTATTTTCTTCAGATTCAGTCCAGTGGAAATTTAGCAGCGCAGATTTACTCAGGCGTTTTGAAGTCAGGCTGTGGTTCCTGCTACCTGATCCCACTCGTCTGGCATCTGGCACAGTCCTGCTTTTGTTTCCTATGACTTAAGCATCAGGCTTTACTGATGTGTGGCCATATTTTGCTCAGCCCTGCGGGTCAAGTGAATTCCGTGTCTGTATTGGTTCCCAAGGGGCCAAGAAGGCGGTCGGGTATAAGCTCTCACATAACCTCTTCTTCTGCAGCCAACTTTCCAAACGGCTCTTATTGCTCTTCATGTTCACTGAGGGGCTTTTATTTAACTTGGCAACTGCTGTCACTTTTCATGTCCATTTCCGCTCTCTCCTTTTGATGTGTAAATTATCCCTGGGTATTGGCAAACAGGACAATTTGGGTATTGCTGAGGGCCCCTAGCCTGACTTCCCCCCACCTTCTACAATCATACAGGCCTCATTGACTATCTTTCCTCCACCCCCTACTTTTAATTTGTTCAAGTAGCCTGAACATACAGAGTCAGTAATTTGACCACGTATAATCAGACACTGCAGCTTTCTGTATCCTGAGTCTTTGCCACGGTTCCTTTCTGATTTAATGTATATACAAATTGGTCGTGGAGCCGGATTCAGCAAAGTGTTTCAGTACAAGCCTGTAAGGAAGAAGCAGAGCTCTGTGCTGAGGAGCGACCAGACTCCCCAAACTACACTGTGGAGCTAGGAGAAGGCTTAGGCACAACACTCTTCATGGCCCACGGGCTTTGCAGCAGCAGCACTCCAGGTTCAGACAGTCCATCCAGTGTTTGGAAGGAACCAAGTTGAAGATGTGGATGAGTCCATAGCCCACTCACACGGACGGTGCCTAATCCAGCCAAACCACATGGGCAGGAGCCGGGCCCTCGCAGAGATATCAACCCCACAGCTGAAGCAGCCTTCCTCCGCACAAGAAAATGTGTTTGCAAGAAGGATAATGGACAAGTCTGGTCTTGAAGTGAGCTCAGATCTATGCTTACCCGAGAGAATGCAGCTGAGCTTCTGCTGCCTTTGCTAGGGATGTTTCCCACTATCATGTTGTAATTCTTGGGACAGACACGTTCTGTATAACAGCATCTGAGCAAGAATATCCCATGACATGAGATCTCTACTGTAAGTCATGACAGCACAGGTCCTGCCATCACCACCATCTCCAACTCCTCAACCCATGTACACTGTAGAGCTACAAAAGCATAACACCTCGCAGCCTCACCTTTCCATCCACTGTCTCTCCATGCTTCTGCTCTACTAGAAACTTTAGGAAGAAACCACAAAGAACTGCGCCTGAACCATCTATACCTTATAGAATAGACAAGGTGGAGCCCAGTCCTCACCACCCTCCCCAAATACACTGAGATAAAGTGCAGAGAAACTGGTCAAGGCGACAGTTACTACAGGCTGATGGGACTATGTTTTGGTGTGGGCTATTCTATACTACACGTAGGCACAGGAGCCCAGGACTCCACACCCAGGTTTTCCCAGCCAGAAAACTGTTTATTTTGCCCCACGGTAGGCATGAAGTAATGTGTACATAATGTGTATACAGTCTGAAAAATAGGGGGGGCAGGACTTGGGTGTGAAATGGGGAATACGCCGATATGCCTGTATAAATTCAGTGCCTTAATGTGTCACCAATGCCCTTATGAACCTTTGGCAAAGTAACCTCTGCACTCTGTGCTCCAGTTTGTTATCCCTGAAGTGGGGAGAGCACAGAAGTGTTGTCAGAAGAAGAACATAATAACTGTGAGGCACTCAGAGCCCAGGCCTAGGGATATCCAAATACTGGTTCAATAAATGGTGTACTGAATGGGAGCCTAAACGAGGGACCTCTGAAGGGTTTCTCACAGAGAATAAACTTGCCCTGCTCGGGGTAGTTGGTCAGCAGCTGGAAGCAAGGGGAGGATGCTGAGGGGGGTTAGCCATGGGAGAGAGGGACTTATTTCCTCTTTACTTTGCTTGACTGGTTTTCAGGGAAGGGGAACGGCTGTCAGCGGGTTATAGTGGCACATGTTTTTTTCTGTATTTGCATTTCAACTCAAGGACATCGAGAGCAGCTGGAAAGCAGCTATTTTGTCCTGTTTAAATAAATAATGTGTGTGTGGCAGGTTGGCGTTCTCACCATATTCAGCCTTTGCTGTAATATCAGCTGTGGGAGATGTTTATGGCTTGAGACTTGCAAAAATAAGAGGTTTCTGACTGATTCTCTGAAGGTTGACCAATAGGTTCAAAGAAATCCCTTTCTGCACAGGCTGGTGTGGTTAGAAGTAAGCTTTGTGCTTTTCAGAGCAGGGGTAAGCTCAGTTATGGGTTGTTCCTATCATCTGGAGATGGCGCCCATGTCCTTTAACCCAGAGAAATGAGTCATCCTAAAGAGCTGGCTCAGCGACTGCAGTGTGCCATCCAACTCAGCAAAATATCTGTGGGTGTGGGAGATGGTAAGGCAGTTCCTTTAAATACAACATCCCAGAAAAGTGCGGGAACAAAGTGAGTGTAAGGTACTATCATTTTAATAGATTCACACAAAACACACACGCTCAAGCCCTTTAGTTTTTCTAGGCTGAAGCAAGAACACCGATCTTGTTTTCCTAGGACTGTTAACACCTGAAAAGCCAGGAGTTCATCTCAGTGACTTTGAAGCAGTAAAACCTTGAAGATATAATGTGGCTTAAACACATGGAAATTCCTCCAGGCCTTAATTAATTTAGTATTCTTCCACAGAAAGACTGTTGGCGTTGTAAATTATTCATAAGATATTATAGACTCACTGATCTCAAATTTCATACAAAATTACAGCAAAGCTTTCAAAACGTGAAAAAAACAGCTCTCAAATTAACCCCTTGCATAATGCGTTTCTAAAATTACATCCATAGGGGGTATTTTTTTGGTTGCTTTTTTTTTTTTTTGTATGATTCTATCATTATTGCTAATACATATAATTGCCTTTTGTTTAATGAGATACTCTACCAATTTCCTATGAAAAACAGCAGCCACTACCAGCAAAACCCAGGAGCTCATTTTATGGAAAACTGAGACATGTTCATCACTAGTGCTTTAGTTGTTTCACTCCAGGTTTAATAAACTAGGCCAGTGGACAGAGTGTGTCAAATAGCAGTTGCTGGTCGATCTGTCTCATACTCTCCATTTTATTCTGCCTACAGAGTCCTCTTGATCAAAACACATCAGGCCACAAAACAGATAAATAGACAGAGCATAATGGTAGCATTTTCCAAACCAAAATGTCACCCAGTTTGGTGCTCCCTTTCAGTAAATCCTTGGAATTATTCCTTTCCAGAAGCACTGAGAACATAAGCAAAACATCGAATCATTTCTTTGAATAGTTGCAGAGGGTTTGAAAACCTGGCAAGTCAGCTTCATAACACACTATGAAATATTCCAAGAGCTGCATTTATTTACTGCAAAGCTTGCTGAAATTTAGAGAAAGTCTAAGGTAGAGGAGTATCCTGGGTAATGGGAGTTTCTATTAAGGTTTTTCTCACAAAGAGATGTTTTTCTCTGAAAGAGATGGTTCATATGTATGCAGTGACAGTAAAAACAGTTTGGATTGATATTAACGCAGCCAAACAAACCACTTATTGTTAAAAGTACTCTGTGATTTTGTTTAGTTAATAAGACGTTAGAAAGTACTGTATGCAACCAATGACACAACATTATTCAACAGAAAAATCAAGACGTTAAATACATTTGCTCTGGACTAAGATTAGACAGATCATCATCAAACACTCAATAATCAGTTGTCTAACTACTCATTGTCACCCACCAAGTAGCTGGGATACAAAACACACAAACAGAATTGTAAATGCATCTCACCTTCTCTGTGCCTTAGTCTAAGCCTAGTTCCTTATTGATATTGAGCAAAATTTCCTTATTGATTCGGCTTTAACATCCCCATTTCAGGCACACTCCTACAATAAGCCCACCTTCCTCACGACATCCCCTTCATCACACGCACTGCAACACCCCAGTCTCCCCTGTGTTTTCTAACCCTCACATATACCTCTCTCCTTCCCACACCTCCAGACTTTCCCACATCCACTCTGGACTCACAGCATTTCCAGGTCCGCCAGCGTCACAGCCCAGGCGTGACGGTTAACCTGGAGCTAGGTCCACACCAACCTGCTGACTGGTTGGGTGGCTGCTACCCTGCAGGAGGGATAACAGGCGTCCCTGTCACTCCCTTGGAGGGATTTCTAATAAAGTCTTTCTCCTTGACCTAGCTGTTGATTTACACAAAATGAGTAGGAATGCAATATCTGAGAGGTGGCTTTCCTATGTCAAAGGTGGCTGAAACCAGCCAATGGATTCAAAAGTTATTAAGAGACTGACTGGCAGGCAGGCAGAATAAGATCATAAGTCTCATTCCCTTAGGGAACCAGAATAAAAGGGATTGGAGTTTTTTTTTTCTTTAATCCAGCAATGCTGAAAACAAGAAATGCCTACAGTTCAGGTGTGGGGTCCCAGAGTCATGAGGTTCCAGGGGAAAACAACAGTAGTAGGTGAAGTTATCTTTCAGATTTTTTTACTTTACCGTACACTAAGTATTTTGCAATATTATTTTTTAATGTATGAAAATACTATTTTTTTAAACTAGGTCTAAATTTTGGCCTGATTAGGTACAGTCAGAAGCTATACAGAAATACAGTAAATACCATGCAGCCATCCAGAAAGTCATGAGACTGAGACACCAAGTTGGATACTTTCAATATAACTGAATGTTAAGACTCAGTTTTAACGTAGTCAGAGAAAGCTAATGACTGCCTAAATACAAATGTGTATTTTGTTCTTCCATAAGAATTTCGCACATATCTTTTCTGTCTTTAGGAATGCGAGGATTAGTGATTGGAGATTAGCCTAAAATCTGTCAGAGGCATACATAAATCTTACATATGAATTTCAAAAATGAGATAAATGGAATCTTTGTGTAATTTTTCTTGCCATAAAGAGTCCTAAGAAAAGAAAGTAGTCATGCCAAATATCTCCTGTGTGTGGTTCAGACTCTGCAAGCAGAGATTCTTGGAAATTTTTGGCTGAAACAAGGTCATCAAAAACGGTTTGCTGAGTTGAAAAATTTTGTTTTAAAAAAATGTCTTGACAAATGTTGACCTAATCCACAAGAGGCTCTTGAGTGAACCCTGGATTCCTTACAGTTCTGCTGTCTTGGCTAGCAAGGTGTGCTAGTCCCAAAGCAGATGTACTTGGCAGATATCCTCCAAGATTTGAAGTAAGGGGCTTTTCACCCCTCAGCTGCTCATGAAATTAGCAATCCTGCCAGCTTTGAACCCAAATCAAATAAAAAATATTCAGCAAACTGGAAAACCTTCTTTTTCAGCCAACTTTTCTGCACGTATTTGTCTTTGTGAACTAGAACCCCACAGAACACCTCTGGCTTCAAGCTTCCCAGCCATACGCAAAACTGCCATTTTCTAGATGGACTTCTCTTAGTAAAGGGGACATAAAATTTTTAGCCTAGCCCCTTGGAGGACAGGCTGTGTCTACCAGGCAGCCACTTAAAAAACGGGGCACACGTCATAGTCTGCTCCTCAACCCTCTGGACAGCAAAGCAGGTATGTGGTTCACGCAGGTGTTCAGCCCTTTTGAGATGCCCCTGGGAATCCTGTTTGGCTGCTAGCTACCTGTCCAGACAAGCATGGGTCGGATGTAAGCCCTATGTTATTGCTGCCAGCCCCTTACTGGATGTCTCGGATACCCTTGCACGTCTCAAATGGCCTCAAATTACATAATGCTCGAGGAACTGGATCCCATCCGGCCGGTCTATGTCATCTTGTGCAGACAGATACACGCTCACCCTGTCCGCACACCAAAATAACTGGACACAATCTAGGTATAATCCAAAAGCCACATCACCACATCAGCACAACACTGAGCTTAAACTAATCAACCCAGACTCACAGTTCACATCTGTTTGCAAAAGACCATGTAAATATAACCCTTCCCAGAAAAGAGATCCAACAGAGTCTTGAAATTCTCTAACAGAGTCTCTTCAAATTCTGGTTTCCAGACACAACAGTCATTTCATCATTCCTCTCTCCACTCGCTGGCTCCACGAGGCAAATGTGCTTTATTTTACTAGCCCAAAGCATTCCTAGAGCTGGTGGTCAGTGACGTGATCCTTTATAACATCAGCCCTGTGGGTAACACTCTCCCTCTTTTTGCTAGTCCTTAAATACCCTAAGGAGGACACTATAGCACTGGCAGCAGAAAGGATGACAAGTTGCTCCCAGCAGCTGGTCTGATCATTCTGGTGGCTCCTTGCAGATGAGAAGGCGAGGTTCCACAAAAAATGAGTGCAAGGCAATTTCTTCAACCTGACCCATTTGAGAGAGGTCAGGATTCCTGACCAAGTAGTTATTCCCTAGATTGCCGAGGGAATTGCCACTCCCTTGAAAGATCACAAACTGTTCCAAGAAGCAAAAAAGGAAAGAAGAAACAGGAGTATATTCCCACAGTCATTTCTATCCCTACTGATATTGTACACAAGCTTCTAAGTTTTTCTCATCAATGTACAGAACATCATTGTTTCTTTGGACTGGCCTGCTGCAGTTCACTGTAAAATGCACAGGTGGGACAATTATTTATTTGTAAGACCTTGTATTACTGAAAGCTAACAACATCTTACCAAGCGACTCAGAGCTTCCTACACCATGGCATACCACTCTCCTCTCTGTACATGATGTACAATGCTCCCAGTGTGAGCTATCAACAGCTTAAGAGTCTCACAGAAGAAGTTGAAGATGCAGGGGGAAAAGTAGAAGTTTTTAGGGAGTCAGAGGGAGGAGGGGGAATGACAACAGAAGTATCCATCCACCTGAGACACATACACACAAATCTGGGAAACATCTGCATATTGCATGCGACAGGTTGCATCACTTAACAATGTTTTTCTTCTTAACTGCTCATTTCAAGCTCTTCCACAAAAGAAATCAATTACTAATGACATACAGTCCTACTTTTCTTCCTGAACCCATAATTGCTTCCAATTTTAAGCTAAAATTAGCCATTCATGCTATCCAAATGAGCATAGTTTAGTGCTGATGTACGTAAACGATGCTTTAGATTGTTGAGCATAGCTGATCTTTGACAGCTTCTTCTTATAAATAACAGTTTCCTTTTTACACTGAGAACTTTTCAGAGGCGACAGATGTTTGAAAGATGGGACTGAATTAGTTGAATAGCCTGTAAAACCCACCAACCTGAGATTTGCAAATATGAAAGCTCAGAATTCTTACAAAGGCAGCTTGCAAGAAGCATAAATCACATCTGCGTAAATGCCTCTCTTTCAGCCTACATCCTTTGTGCGTCACATTGTCAGCATTTAACACATAATAAATAATAAACAACGGTAATAATTTCAAGTGCTGACACAGATAGGCTGCGTTGCACAGAGGAGGACACCGGGAATCTATTAAATGAAGTAAAAAGTAATAGTAGTAGTAGTAATAATAATAATACCACAACTTTTTGTTTCTTTAACAAGTTAGAAAATGTATTGCAGGAAAGCAGAGCTGTGTCAGACAAACCTGTCCTCCATCAGGAGTTTGTGGTCCTGTGCTGAACAAGGGATACTAGGGGAGGCAAGGTCTGGTTATTTCCTAACTTAAAAAATAATTTAAAGTTAAAAGTCATCCCTGTGGCAAAGCATGAAGTTAACGTTTCATTCTAATTTTTACATCTTTTGTACCTTGCTCCTTGTTGAAGGAAACAAGCATGTTCCAGCAGTACTTCAAATGACATGACTCGTAGCTGTCAAGCAGATAATCTGTTCTCTCAGCAGGCAGAGCGGAGTCTTCTAGCGATAAGCTTTTTGTTTTTATTTACACATAAACATATGCAAGTACCTGTGTATGCATGAGGAGGCAAAACCAAAGAAACATGCTTGGTACTTGGGGAGGGGAAGATGAGTTTCATAGTGGTCCCTTTGTTCTGGGGGGGAAGGAGAGGGATTCAAACCACAACCTCACAGCAGCCCCCACATCTTCTCTGTTCTCTGTTCCCTCCTGTTGTAGTGTGGAGTGTGGTTGGGATCACAGCCTTCTCCATCTAATGGGCCACCCAGTAGGTTTTCACCTGGTAAGCCCCTTCAGAGTCCTTACAATACCCAGTACGCAAGTTATGTTTCAGTAGTGCAGAGGGAGAATTTCACCCGCAGACAATTTGCTTCTCAAAATCCTGTTTTCAACATGACTTATATCAGTAAACAAAGCAGACAGTTCCAATCGCATTATTTTTCCATAAACTTCACTCTTTGATTAGCTATTCTCTTTGGAAAATTCATGCACCAGTCCCAAACCAAATGTACTTTGTCTGTTCAAGCCACATTCTGCATTCTGTGCTTCTTAAAGAAAATGGCTTCAGATTAGTAAAAATTGCAATGACTGTTTTGTTATGCACTTTATCAGCAGCGCAGCATATGCTTTACAAAAGTCTCCCACAAGAAATAAGATAAATAGCACCGTCCCACTACTTCTTATGGTAGAAAGCAGAAACAAATTACCCAGCTAACACACAAAGTATAGCAAATATATTACCAAAAAAAAAAAACAACCCAACATTATTAGCTTTAAATTTATACACCAATTAAGTTGTCCATCTCTTTGAAATCAGACATATTACCTTACTACTTTAGGGCTTGTGAATGTACTTTAGGGCCTTTGTGAACATTAAAAGGCAGGGGTACTAGGAAAGTTTTCATTTTTCACACTGTCATTACAGGAGCAAGGTTTTAAAGGTAAGAACAGTCCACGGGCTTCCCATGACTAGTGCAAGTCCAGGCGCACACCAGCATCAATCACCACCTATTTGCAAGCATTCATCTTTCCCAGTTCATGGTCCCTCAAGTTACAAAGCAAAATATCAAATTAATGTGCTGAATAGGGTGACCGGAGAGAGGCTGCTGTAACCAAACCGAAGGAGGACGCCTGTAATAACCACCTCTAATGCACTCCATCCTTCTTGTGTGACCTCAGCTGCTAGCCTGCACCTTCTCCATGCTGAAGCATCTCTTAAAAAACCCCTCTTGTTCTGATCATCTTTATGAATTTTATTTATTTAGACAGAAAAATACTTCTGTTTGTTCCTTTTTCCTGGCTCAGCTAACAGGCGTGTGTTTCTTCAAGCAGGAATTGTCCCTTCTTCTATGACTAGAAAACACAAAGCACTACTGAGTGTTCCCACTAAGAAATAATAATTCAATGCAAATAAGGCAAAAGAAGTAATCACAGAAATTGTCTGATGCTTCTCTTGACCAATTCCCTCTGTATTATTAAGTGTGATTACAGCAATGAAGAAGTTACAGACGCAGGAGAGCAACCTTCCAGATCCAATAAACCCAGTGGGATACGGAAAATAAAATAATACAAGCATCCACTTCGAAAAATAAATCAACAACAGACATGCAAAAAACAATCAGTGAAAAAAGTCCTCCCACATATCCTGGGACGCCTCATGTTCCAGAAGATTTTGCTGGTTGTATTCATCATGTCAGAGAACGACACATTTGGGGATTCCTGGTGCAGTAAAGAGTAATGGCAGATTTCAAGGACACATAAAAGGAATTAAAAGGTAGCCTATTACTTTAGCTTGGAGGTGCCCCAGTAGCCTACCCTGTATCAGAGCATTCATTTCACAAAATGAAATAAATCACAACTATCTTTTTCAAGCCATTCTATAATTTCTTCTCTTTCAGAGATTTTATAGTTGCTAATCTACCTAGAGACTCAGATGGAAAGGCAATACGGGATAATGTAATTAAAGATCATATCGGTGTGCAGATGCCCAGAAGTCAAAGTCTGAACAGGCTGTCACTGAGCACACAAGTTTTAGTATGATGTCCAGGAGTTTCACCTCCTGATAGACTGAAGAGATCACAAAATCCTTGGGACAAAATGCCAGAATTCAAGTCCAAAAGAACAGATCCCATATAGCCTATTAATAGACACGTCAGTCAAACTCCCACCGCATGTGCAATCAGCATCTGGGCATCTATTTGCAGGATCTGGGTTTACCTGCAGAGCAAGATTTAGCACTTCAAGACTATTTAAATAATTACAAAAATCAAAGATGTCTTCCCAGAAACAAAAAAAAAGCCAGAAAAATTAACTCCTTACCCCCAAGCATCTGAGTCTTTCACTTATTTCCAGATTTCTGTAGCGAGTCATAAAAAGAAGTATTAAGAACTAGGGCCCAAGGCTGCAGCTCCCATTCTGTGTAAGACTATACTGAATATTTGCACTGCAAATGGACATATATATCACGAAACAAAGCAGAAACACGAATCAACATACTTGGTATCCTACAGTTTCATACTGGTGCCGATACACAGCCTCACCTGGTTTACAAGGCAGAAAAAGAAACAGAGCAATACAGAAAGTGCACCTTATAAAATGGATCCTCCTCCTCATTTACAGATTAGCAAATTTTCTCCACTTAGCCACTATGCTCACGTTTTGCATAATTAAACTATTTCATTAAAAGAAGGAGTGCTTTTCTTATGAGAAATAGGAACCCAGGTGCTGTAAGTTATGAAGATTTGCTCAGAAAATCCTGTTTTTAAATCCTGCTCAGGTGCATTTCCTGAACTAAAAACAGTAATATTACTGATTGAAACAAAATGACGAGGTGGGAAGAGGAGTGAAAAATACTAACCGAGAACCAAGGACATCACAAAATGAATAATGTTTAATCCGCCTTAATGCTACCAGGAAAATTAAGTTTAAGCTGCACACTTAATTAGTCTGCTAATGCTGTTTGATGGGCCTCCTCGTAATGCCAAGACCACTGGGATCTTCTGTGTGTCCCCAAGAAACCTGAGATTTTTCATTATGTCTGCATCTATAGCAGACTTAGTCATCCCTTCTCTCGGGCTTCAAGCCTGTCAGTGTTTACACATAGTTCATGTCCCTTTTGCTTATGCGTTCACAGAAAGATGGCGCATGCTGTTCACAAAGAGTTTTCATATTGTTACAGCCGTGCATGTGAAAATCTCACCTACTGCCGGGGCTAGTCAAGAACTTTTAGGCTCCAAATGGCTGAATGTGTTTGTCAGGTCTAGCAGTGCCTACTAGCAGAACTGCGTACCATTGTAGTCTTAAAAATAATGTCTGGGAGAAAGGCATCCTAGCAAGATGCGTGAAACACAGCTCAGAGGCTTATCAGCCTTTGTGTTAAGAACAGGAGAAAATCTTTCCCCTTGTAGAGCTGGATTAAAAACATTAAAGAGTAGGTAGATGTAAAGACCTCAAAATTATTCTGTTTCATTGATTAGCTTAGAGAATTTGTTTGTTAGAGATTGGATAAGGTCAAAAAGTCCAAAGGCTCCTTAAGACCCTGTTTGGTTAATGGATTTTGAGCAGCATTGCAGCACTTTAACCTTTCATCCCAGAGCTGGAGACCAAAAGAACCTCTCCAGCACTAATTATTAAGGGTCAGATTTACTCCTAGCAACAGGATCCACTAACCAGTAGGTCAAACGCCATCCTTCTGATTTAAAAAAAACCACTTAAACGAACACACAATTCCAGTCCGATCCTTCTGGGTGCATTGGACACTAGCTCCAGGGACAGTGATTAGTCCTATAAGGAAACACACAGGGATATTCAGCCAGACCTGGTTGCAGTACCATCTCTCTTTCAAAGGCAAAACAGCAACCGATAGTAACAGGTTTATGTTCCATCCTCACGGTACCGCTTAGTCCATGCTCTGATTCTAGTTTGATCTCCAAGAAAATGTTTTAATACAGTATAACAAAACCTGACAGCCTATATTTCAAGCTGAATCAAGAAAAGCAGTTGGGGATTACATATACATTGAGCCAAGTTAGTCTGATTACTCCTTCCTGTTTTTTGACTGAGAATGGTGACTTTTGAATTTCAGCTTGATGGCAATTTTTTTTTCCTATAGAGGGATACCTAGTAATTGCGGAGAGATACCTGGTATAAAGAGTGCTCTTCCTTACATTATGCAAAGACACACGAATGCATGCTCTAAAGTTATATGTAAAAATGAATACATGTCTGTGACCAGGCTCATCAATATGGACAAGGTTATTTTTATCAACTGCCCTGTACACCGTGAGTATTTCAGTATGCGATCTGCAACTACTTGCAGCTTCTACAGCACCTTTTACTCTTTGACACATCACATAAATACTCTTTGCATCTAGCAGCGGGAAATATTTCCAGTACATGTGTTCTTGATTTATAAGTTTAATTAGAAACTTTTATTCTTTATACTGAAATACCTTGAGAACAGTTTGAGTTGTCTGAGCATAAACAACAAAATTAGAATTCCAAACACATCTCCCCTGTATCTTCATGCAGTTGCCCATGATTTCTTGTGCAGCCCTGAAGGAGAGTATTGCAAGGCATGCAACAAAAAATTGGCATCACATCCACTGTTCTTTCTTACCTTCCAATTCAACCAGATATTTCAGCACATGCCAAACACCATGCAAAAGAAGAACTTCTCTGAAGGCAACAGAAGTGTGTAAGAACTGTGCTAGGGCAGGACCTTATCACAGCTCCTGTAGGCTTTCACAGATGGCACTGCCTTGAACCCCGCAAATGTAATGCAATAACATGCAAATAATCCATTGATTTTAACAGTGCCAAGTAACAAGCACAGGTCTTGGCCCTGAGTGTTCAGCAAGCAAAATAACAGCACGCAGTACTTTTGGGACGATGCAAAACTGAGGTGGCAGCATTATCTTTATCTTATAGTTAAAGAAACCAAGGCACAAAGTTTGAGTGATCTTCATCAGTAACAGGAAAGCCAGGGATACAATTAACGTTCTTGTGGCTGTTCATCCACACTCTTACCCGTTTCACTACTATAGGGTCCATGGAAATAGTAGGGTCCAACTAAGTTTAAAGGCATAAAGGAGGAACAAGATGATTCTGTGTTTAAAACTCCAGAACTAGGGCTTAGAGCAGCAAAATTGAGATCCTAGCTCTGCCACAGAGTTACCAAAAGATACTGAATGGTTCATTTAGTCCTATCATATTTGAGGTCACCTGCTGTAAAACAAGATTAAACACATTTTCTTTCTTGCAAATGCAGAGCATCTTTCTGTCTCTTCAGTAGGTTTGTCCATGTACATATTCAGCTTGGCAAAAATACATTTTGCTGAAAAGAGACTGATCAAAAATGTTCAGCCAGCCCTAAACAGGGAAGGAACTTTCTCATTACCTGGGTTTATCAAAGTCTGAAAGGGTTTCGGTCTTTTCTGAGGAGTCTGCACAATACTGTAGCACAAACAAATTGTAATCCTGGTAGAGTACAGAATAATCTCATTGAAAGCATCAATGGAACGGAATGGGGTCATTACCTTAACACACAAAACATTATTTCTAAATACAGTCCCCTGTTTAGACATAGTAATGAGTCAAAAATGGCAGTGGCCAGAAATTAAAAAGAAAGTATATCCCACAGATTATTTTGCACTCTGAGCTGGATGGTTTCTGTTTGCAGAAAATGCTCAAGTTAGTCACAGAAGTAAGGACAGTGTTCCAGAACTCCTCGAACGACGGCAACAGGATTTCCACCTGCTTTATTTCACCAACCATCTCAGTAACAATTGTACCACTGAGTATTTCTGCCTTGAGAAGGGGTACCACCTCCTCTAACAACAAGGGGCCTTTAAGCATTCTGGAAGGACTGGAGACTTTGGAGGACGGGCAAAGATGGGGAGGGTGGCAAAATGTAAAACTACTTCATAATCTTCCTGCATTCACCTTGTAATCCCCCTACCCCCTTTTAATGTAGAGAAACCTAGCGTAAAAGAAACTTAGCACAAAGATTTCCTGAACAGCTCTGGCTCTGCCTCCTGTCACGCACGGACACGGCGGCTCTTCCCAGAGCCTCTGCGCCGATGCTGTAGCAGAAGAGAATCCCTTTGCCTGTGAAAAAGAACAAAGGGCACCAACTGTGGCAGCTTGTCAGCAGCAAAGAGCACTGGGGAAGAGGAAAATCCAGATCTGAACTCTCCTCAAAGAGCCAGGACTCTGAGTGCAGCATAATCCATGGTTTTACCAGATAACTTTGATAAGGTGGCTAATTATTGGCTGAGTAACCCCTTGCTATCCCTAAAATCAATTACCCCTCCTTCTGTATTGATTAAAACAGCCTGTTGCTATTTTCTCACGATCCTGGTTGTCAGCAGCCCTGTTAGATGCTCTTTCTGCACACAGACTATTCTCCTTTGGCTTTTGCAAGTGTAACTCCTATGCAGAGGATCAGACAGGAGGAAGTTTTCTTTTAATTTTCTTTCTCCTCTTCTCCCCACATCCTCCACTCATTGAAGTTATTGACTGACACACCAAAGTGAAATTACCTTAACTTTGCACATTCAGCAAGTAAGTAATCTGAAAGCTATAATGTAGCATTTTCTCATATAAAAAGTGCACCCTGATGCGTTACACTTTTTATTTGTAAGTCAATGAATTAATTATTGAGCCAATAATCCCTGCTTCATAACAGTAACTGGAGGGTGCCCACGGAAACAAAAGCATAGAGCAACTTTTTACTCATCTAACGTACTCCCCTGGTACAACCTCTGGGGCCTTGTGTTTTGTTATTCTGTTTATAAAACTTTCATCGATCAACAGAATTGAAATATGCAGTGCTTGGACTACCAGCTCTGTACCTAAATGATAATGGACAGTTGCATCTTTACTGCCTGGATCATATTCTAGTCTAAGAGCTGTGCCAAGGATTCTGACTTTTACAAACCATCTCCCTACTATCATCATTTAATATTTTATTGTCACCATGCCTGGGGCCCCCTGCAGCAGTTGTTGCCCCATAACACCAGTCTCTGTACAAGAATAATGGGAGTCCCAAAGAGCCTGCAATAAAAACAGACAGGATAGACTCAGGCTGCAAGACAGGGAGCGTTATTCTGCCCAGTCTTCTAAATAGGGCGTTTAAGGCAGAAAAAGATGTTGTGATCAGCTTTGACTCACAGTGTTTCAAGGTGATCCCTTACGTTTCTTTCTCAAGTCCCAGCTCCTAGATACTCCTGCCTTCATTAACAGAAGGTGAGACACAGCTCTGAAAATCAAATGCCATCCTTGACCCACTGCCCAGGTGTAGCATGTGCAACAGGAGAACACTGTGCTGCGCTAACACGCTTCAGGACTTGCTCGCGAGGAGGGAGCGTACCACCTCCAAGAACACAGATTAGGAACATGAAGTAGTTTTGCCTCCAAGTCTTTTGAACCTTGCCTTTATCTTGCACTGGCTCCAACAAGACTATGTTGGAGAGGTGGTTAAACATCATCTTCCTGTGAAACATCCTTCTTTCTGTGAAAAACATTTTCACCAGAACAACTTCACAAAGAACTTCTTTATGAACCCAGAAATTTAGGAGGTTTCAACGAAAAGTTAACAGCATAGAAATTGAACTTCTTTTCTGTGCCAGTTCTCAGAAAAATATCTCCTCCCCTCCCAAAAATACAAACAAACCTAACTCTTTCTATGCTACATTTCAGCACGACAAAGAAAAAAGACCTTTCCAAAGATGAGGTCCAGGAATACATAAAAAACATACCAACTGTTGCATGGGTTACCAAATGGCAGGCAATATTTTGGGAACATCCTACTCCTGCACATCCCTACCAGGTCTCAAAGCACTAGAACAAAGGAAGTGGGAGGGAGAGAGAGGCATAAGGAATAGAAATAACTTGCTCAAGACTAACCAAGAAAAACCACTGTCAGAACCAGGAATAAGCTCTCTACTATATTAACCCTGACCCCCACAGACACATGGACCTTCTGTAAGTCAGGCTCTGTGAGTAAAGCCAGTCCCACTCATGGCTCTGATGTTAGGGAAGATTATGAAAGGAAAAAAAACCACCCAAAACCAAACATGTTCGAAGCATAATACTGCCACCACCTCCATCCTTAAATCACTCTTAAATTACTCTTAATCATCACAAACTCATAGAACTGTCCCTTCAAAGTGGTAGATGTCACAGAGCTGAAGCTGAGGGGCATGTTGATGCAAACAAGGCAGAGAAGCAGGCATATGTCTGGATTGCCTTAATTTTGTGGGTTTATGTCAAACGCTGAATCGTACTCTAATGCTCTTGCATATTTAATTTCCCTTGTTCTTTTCAAACACTAGCAAATGTGACTGCTTGCACTGCCAAGACACTGCAAATTAAAACAATATACACAGTCAAAATGTGATATTGAACTATTGCTAGAGCATAGCCCTGCTTATATGAAACACACCAGCAAGCACGTTCCTCTCACAGTGCAGTCCCTTCTCATGGTACATTATGAATTATTCCAACATGACAGTCTTACAACACAAAGTCCATTGAAATCACGGTACAGTCCAAACTTCCTATTCATTGCAATGGGAGTTTGTCTAGTAAAAATAATTAGACCTGCAGGGAACTGTTCCAGAGTCTTGCCAACACCAGTGAACAAAACCCTCAAAGCTTACCAGTTTTAGCTCAGAAGTTCACTGATGTTCTCCCAGTAGGATCACTCTTCATCATGAAAACTGAACATACCATGATATTTTGTGTGATGAAGACCAAGGCCTAATGAAAGGCATTTAAATCTGTGCCAGCGAAAAGGAAATTCAGACTTCTGAAAAGCTAAGAGATGTCAGAGCAGCTGGAAATATTCAGTATGATCCTCCAGCTGAATACAACTGTGCTGGCAGACAGGAAGAAAAGTCAGGAAGAAAGCAGGGCTTGCTCTTACACACCATCCTACTGACTACCCTCTTAAGGGCTTCCCCCTGCCAAAAAAAATAGGAGAGGAGACAGGAGGGAGAGATCGAGACCACATGAGAAAAACCAGCCTAAAACAAAGTCTCTGCATTAGCCATAGTCCAACACAAATTAAATACAGCAGTTTTGCTACAGCAGGACATAAGGCTGGTGTCCTTCACAAATCTTTCTAACGATGGAACTGGATTATTCAGCTATCTTCTGCGTAGAGAAATATGAAGAACGGATACATGAGGAGAATGGTAATGCTTGGCCAATGGGTCCATGGAATAAATGCATTTACTTAAGTCAGCAAGATGATATAGCCACTAGAGGTAGGAAAGAGTTCTGGTTCTGTGTCTGTGTAAGTACAGCTGTCTTCAAACTGGATAAGAGATGAAGACCAGTCAGGATGAAGAACCAGTTTTACAAGAGGAGACCAAAGAGGCTCATCTTCTTTAGACTAGCAAAATAGCTGGTGAAAGGGGGAAGACTGCTCTCTACAAATCTATCCTGAGGATAAACACCAGAAGACAAAAGAACTATTTGAGTTAATGGGCAATACTGGCACAAGAACAAATGAATATAAATTGCCCATGAATACATTTAGGTTGGAAATTAAAAGAGGGTTCCTAACCACTACAGCAATTAGGGTCTGAAACAGCCTGCCAATGGGAACAGCAGAGCAAAGTAAGTCCAACTGCTTTTAAGCTAGAACTCAACACCTTCATGAAGAGTACAGAGAGTGGTGCCTATAACAGTCTGAGACCTGGGAACAGAGCAGCCTTGTGGATGATAATACTTCTCAAGGCAGAGCACATTGGTCTATGGCTGTTCATGGTCATAACAGTAGGTACTTTACCTCCAACCTGCCCACAGGCCCTGAGCTTATTCTTTTATTCTGCAGAAGAAGATCCCTAACAGCAGCCTTGATCCGTAAAGGCATTTACGGTACCAGAATCCCACCAACTGCAGTAAGAAGTACGCACCCTGAATGCTTTTGCAAGCCTGGCACTTGTACAAGGAAGGGGGATTTCACTCACAGCCCTTATCCATATATTACACTTAATGCAGTAGCATTACAAATCCAGTCATTATCATCCATCAAGGCCTCTGAGCTTCTCACTGGAGCATGCGAAACTGCCAAAGGCCAGAGAGAGACTGGGCTGACTTTCCACATAGCACAGTGTACTGCCTGTCTGGCTGTTCCCAGTTTCTAACGCCAGAAAAGCAATGGGTTATAGATAAGTATCTCCATAATTGTATAGTACCTTACCAAATACCAAGGGAAACTGTTGTCTCCCTAAGGTTGACGGTAGCTTTGCCACTGGCCGCAGCAAGACTGGGATTGCACTTGGCTGTCTCATGCTGGGTTGTACAGCCCAGAAACAGAGAAGTGACAGGTGGTAATTTGATTAAGTGCACTGGTATGAGCTGAACAGAAGCCAGCTTAACCAGAACCGAACTAACAGGAGGGAGCAGCTGATGGCTACTGATCCTGCTTGAAGAGTACTCTGTCAAGTCAAAGACCACTCAGGGACCAGGACAGATGATTAGTTATCCTCAGGCAAATGTACCCAGGATTAGGCAATGGGATGTGAATCCCTGAGTATCCAGCCACAAGGCAAGAGACTTGTGTGCAGGAATTAGTGGGAGAAGCTCATCACGCAAGAGGTTAGAATACAAAATCAAGTGACTAACTGGCCTGTCTGTTCCATGAAACAAAACATTTGCTCACATGTTTTTTTAAAAAGATTCTTTTCATTTTAAATTGCTTTAAAAATATACAGATAACATATTTCCTAATCGAAAACCATTTAAATGTCTCTCCTCCAGTGATATGCAGAACAATTACCACAGCAAATGCATCTGTAGATTTTGTTTTCGTATTATTGGTGGTTGAATGGATTTGTATTGTTTACTTGGAATTTAAAATGTTGTTTTTTCGTATACTGTGGGAGACCACAGATTGCAGGTTAACCTGCCTTGTATAAAATAAATTGAAAGTCTGAATCTCATCCAATCAATCCCTAATTAGTTAAGTGAGACAGATGGGTCAACCCAGCCATTCTTGCCAAGACAGTGGAGGGGTATCATTAACTGTGGGAGACTGGGAGGAGGAAACCAGATAAAGCATGGAGCATATCTCAACCAACATCATGGAGGGGGAAACTTCTCCATCTGAGGCTTTGAAAATCAGAAGGGCCACTATTAGTCTTTCTACCTAAAGGGAAGAAAGGTCAAAAGAACACCAGCAAGGCTTGAATAGAGAGCTCTGGGAAACCAGAAGCCTAAGCTCCAGTTATCAGATATTCTTAGAGTGACTTTTCACAAGCTTACTCTTGACAGTGAGGCCAGATTCAAATGTCACTACCTCTCACCTACATATGAAGTGAGGTTGAGAAAGCCAAGATTGCCCAGCCTAGACAAGAAAAGACTCAGGAGTATCTTATCAATGTCTATAAATATCTGACAGGGAGGAATAAAGATGACAGAGCCAGATAAATCTCAGTGGTACCCAGTAAAGGGGCAACAGGCACAAAATGAAATACAAGAAACTCCACAAAAACATAACAAAAAGATTAATTGCAAGGGTAGTTGAATGCTGGAACTGATTGCTCAGAAAAGTTGTGGAGTTTCCATTCTTGGAGGTATTCAAACCTGACTGGACATGGCACTGAGAAAACTGCTCTAGTTGACCCTGCTTTGAGCAAGGGGTTTGAACTAGACAATCTCTAGAGGTTCCCTTCCAGACTCAATGATCCTATGATTCTCTTCCAGAAACCACTACCCTCCAGCCGTACAGTACAGTTCTTGAAGGCTGATTTTGACTCATACTAGTTCATCTGTCCGTTTTCCACTGTTGCCACAAAAGGCAATTTTGACACGACTGAGGAGGTCAATAAAACCTGCAAGATAAAAGCAGGAGGCAGGAACAAGCAGCCAGCAATGAGGCTGGGTAAATAAGGAAAGCCTCTTAACACAGCTTTGTCAGTCAAGAGAGGGTCTCTTGTGAAGAAAACCCTTAGTGCTATATTTCCAGGATGAGGTGCTGTAATCATCTCACTGCAATGTCAAAAGTACACAAAAAGGTTTGATATTCCACTTCTGCTTGGTTTCAGCATAGAAACAACAGAATCTTGATGTCGCACATTATGAGGGCACTTCTGAGGTTCTCATTAGGTAATTATCAGCCTCCAAGAGCAGTTAGAAACCTTGGACAAATCTCGTCCTTCATCTCTCTCTACTTCAATTGTTTCCCTGTAGAATGGGTACTGTTGCATTGCCTGCCACAGTAGCTTTTAAAGGCAAGCCTACCCTTCGCTATATGCACTAACCAGAATGGACAGAACATCAAGGAACTGCTAAAAGCCTTTTTTCTCCTTCCTTCTTCCTGAGCAAAAGAATACCTGACTGACTTCACTGGCTGATGACTCAGGAGAAGTTCATTCATGACTGCAGAAAGAACTTGCCAATGTTTCCTATTAAAAGAAACCCATGAGACCTGAATAATTAATAACCTAGCAGTGAAAAATTGGCCCTAATTACCAAAGCAATCCTGAAAAAAAAATGTTAATTGCTTGGCCTATGTTCCTCCCTCAATGGAATGACTATATTGACAAATCTCATATAGCAAGAGAAATCTGGTGGCCACGAAATACACTTGTTACAAATCGATCAATGGCAATTATGAAGTTTTCTTGCATTTCTGAAACTGCTTCAGGCTTCCATCTATCTTAAGACAATATTATACATTTTTATCAAGGTGAGGTTTCTCCCTATGTTTGCTTCAACTGAAGATGATTTGTGTTTTGCAGGGGGCAAAATAAAATAAATATGATCAAAACTTTTAAATGATTTTAACAAAGCAAAAGCATTCAGTTAAATTGCACTCGTGGTTGAAATTAATTTTCTGAAGCAAATTCTGAAAGGGGTAGAAGCCAACAATCAATAATCTCTTAATGAGGTGCAAGAAAAACATGTGTAGACATGACAGGTTTTGATGGTTAATGAGCTTCAGAGGAAGAACATCATTCAGAGGAAAACTCTGAAAGGCACAGAAAATTGATTAATTGCCAACCCAAGATATTGCAGCAAAGCATTTGGAAATTCAGCAGCCCTCAGACCTCATATCATTTACACCTCCGATGCGACGTGTTAACTTTAGGACACATTATAGCTGAAGGGTGTTGTTTTTTCCCTTCTCTCTCTCTCTCTAGTCGCTAACTCACGATCAATCTGCTTGCTGTGATTTGTTGCCTCAGAAACAAAGTTACCTGGTAAAACTTTCCCATATTGTTTATTGGAATGAATAACTGAATGCAAAAGACAGACGACGGGGGGTCCTGTTTCTCTTTTGTGTTAAGAGCTGCTTTGCTGCATGTAAGACATAACTAGGCTAACAGACATTTTGGTCTCCTGTCACTTACACTCACAAGTGTCAGCAGTACAACATAAAAGAGTTCTCATTTACCAAAGAAATGATCAAAAGATCATGACCTATTTTTCTTCAGTTAAACACCTTATTTCAAGATGCAGAACTAACCTTTGTTCTATTTCCTGTCAGCAGCAAAGAGACAGAGCTCACACAGGTGGGAACACGGGATCCCAGCCTGGGAAACTTGATGCCTTCTTCACTTGGGTCTTTACTGCAAAGAGTGGTCTTGAAGAACCCCTGGTCCCTGAGGCCAGTAGGAAAGTCTGGAGCAAGGAAGATTTACCCTCTGTAGAGAATGATCAATTTAGGGAACATTTAAACAAACTGGACAAAAAAGTCCATGGGACCTAATGGGATGCATCCATGAGTGCTGGGGAGGTGGCCGATGGCACTACGAGGCCACTTTGGATAATCATGTGGAGATGGGAGGTTCCTGTGGACTGGACAAAAGCAAATATCACTCCTATCTTCAAGAAGGGCAAGGAAGATGGTCCAGAGAACTACAGGCCCATCAGCCTCACGCTGATCCCTGGGAAGGTGGTGGAGTAAATCTTCCTGGAAACCATTTCCAAGCATAAGAAGGACAAGACAGTGATTGGGAGTAGTCAGCATGGATTTAAGAAGGGTAAATCATGCCTGACCAACCTGATAGCCTTTTACGATGAGATGTGTTGTGGTTTAACCCAGCAGGCAGCCAACACCACACAGCTGCTCACTCACTCCCACCCCCTCAGTGGGATGAGGGAGAGAATCAGAAAATAAAGTAAAAATCGTGGATTGAGATAAACACAGTTTAACAGAACAGAAAAGGAAGGGAAAATAATAATAATAATAATGATGGTAGAATATACAAAATAAGGGATGCACAATACAATTGCTCACTGTCGCTGATCGATGCTCAGCCAGTCCCCGAGCAGCAATCGCTGTTCCCCAGCCAACTCCCCCCAGTTTATATACTGAGCATGACATCATATGGTATGGAATACCCCATTAGCCAGTTGGGTCAGCTGTCCTGGCTATGCTCCCTTCCAGCTTCTTGTGCACCTGGCAGAGCATGGAAAGCTAAAAAGTCCTTGACTAATGTAAACACTGCTTAGCAACAACTAAAACATCGGTGTGTTATCAACATTATTCTCATACGAAATCCAAAACACAGCACTATACCAGCTACTAGGAAGAAAATTAACTTTATCCCAGCCGAAACCAGGACAGGTGACAGGCCTGGTGGATGAGGGAAGAGCAGTGGATGTTTTTTCTTTCGACTTCACTAAGACTTTTGACACTACCTCCCGTAACCTCTTCATAGACAAACCAATGAAGTACAGACTAGATAAACAGACTGTGAGGTGGACTGAAAACTGCCTGAGCTGCTGGTCTCAAAGTGTTGTGACCTCCTGCCCTCTACTATCACCACTGCAAATGGCTTTCACTTTCAGATACAGCAGACATTATGCCTTATGTGCCCCCTTCCATTCCAACAAAGCCATTAATACAACCAACATGAATTTTCCCACACACAGATGCTATTTAGTTGTATGCTCAACACTTTACATATTTATGGAGTTTACATAAGGTTTTGCTCAGTAATTTCTTCCTTGTTTTTTAAAGTAGCTGGAGATACAGTCCACCACCTCTGCTCTTGTGGTCCAATATAGATTTCACAGAACAAAAACAGGGAAGACTGATGGGGAGTGAATGACTCAGGAATGACTTTGGAAGGTAGAGGAGTGCCACACACTAAACATCAGCTGGAATCCAGAAGAGGTCCCTCAGCAGGGTAGCCTGGCTACAGCATCCACTACTCTCTTAAGGGGAGTGCTAAATTATGGGTAACACCCAGCAGGTTTCTGTCCAGCCACGAGAGAGGAAACAAGCCCTATAAACCAGCCAACCCTCCTGTCTAGTTTTGTTTTCCTAACCTGAGGTGTGACGACCTTAGCCAGAATCAGGAGACAAGGAAATGGCGTATTTGTTTTCCCATGTGTAGAGTATAATATATTTCTGCACAGAATGTACAAGAAGTATCTTTCTACAATAAATAAACATATCTCATCAAGGATCAAAACACCTTGAGGCTTCATTAGTTATATGGGCAAAAGAAGGAGATAAGAATATAGATGAAAGAAAGAAGAAAGGAACGCCTGGAAGATAATTCATGAGTCCAAAAAGCCAGTTGTAATCACCTCCAAACCCTTTGTCTGAATATTGACTGGATTGGGAGATCATAAGGGATCCCACTATCTTAGATGATGACCCTGTCTTACTTCCAGCTCCTCTTCTCAGAAGTGGTCTGTGCCTCAAGGTCTTTAATAAGGGGACAGATTGCTATTTCTACAGACTTGTCCTCTCGTACATAAGGCAGATACCAGAAGGTAAATATCTCCTCACCAACACCATAAGACGTAAGAAACAGCTGAGGAGAAAAATCATCCTGTGTTTACGGCCACTAAAATACTGACCACTCCTCTACAGTTGCTATATGAGTAACAACAAGTTATAAATGGGTTAAACTGATCTGAGACCCTCATTTGTTCCCAGAGGCAAATGGCAGTAACCAGCACATCTAGAAGCTGGTCCAGATGTAAAATGGCACTTAAGGAACACAGGCAAAAGCACAAGGCAGAGGCTTCAAGAATCCCATCTCCACTGATAAATGTGACACACTAATTACTTCCCCTCACTCCCTGTACTTGTTCTCTCTTCATTTGCTGCCTAGCAAGACAGTCATCTTTTCAGGGTAGGGATTCTTTCTCACTGCCAACATGATTGGGAGTCTTGTTCTTGTTTAAAGCCTCTAGCTGTCATTCTGATTAAAAAAAAAAAAAAAACAACAGTTTAGGTTGAAAACTCCCAGACCATGGTAACCTAACCTTTGGGCACCTCAAGTCCCAAGGTACCTATATTTTTTCTAATAAAGTTAGCTTAACTTTAGGCAAATAAAGTTAGCACTTTGGGGCATTATTAGAACTGTCCAAGTCTTTATGTTGTTGAGCAGATTGACACCATCTCATTTGCCCTACTGCGATTCACAAACCAGATGTTTCCCACCCTAAATTGCACCTGTAGAGCCCAGTACGCCCGCAGCTGTGTTTCTCAGCCAGAGAGACATAGATTGATGGCAGCACATAACACACCGGGAGAGGACTTGAAAACTCACTGAACAAAACCAGGTAGTCCCACATGCATGAGCAGGGACACAAGCAAAATGGGGCCAAATAAAAACCCCGGTAACAACTTGTGATTTTTTTTTTTTTTAATGTATGGAAGAATCCTTTAATTAAGAAAACATTTGAGAAGTAAAGCAAAGAACAGACCTGCACCAGGTCCTGGCCGAAACATGGAAGGTCAACACTCTCCAGCCTAGAGATAAGTGTGTTTGGCTGGAATGTGGGAAGACAGGATTCAAATTCCCCCTCCTTTCCCAGAGGCTGGTCGTCTTCTGGAGTCTCTTATCAAAGCTGTTCAAAATCAGTTACAGAAATACAGCAACACAGCTTGCAACTCATATCTCCTTCATCTAAATGTGCAGACATGCAGCAGGGCCGTCTGCCCATGGACCAGGTCAAACAACAAGAAAGAATAAAGTCTCTTTGATCCAGCTGGAAGTATGGAAACCTCACATACCCTTGCTTGGTCCTCCAAGTAGGACCATGACAGAAGAGAGGGGGAAAGCTGGAGTTCAGCCAAAGGCAGGAGTTCCTGCCTCATGAAAAGATATTACTACTCAGTTTATCAAGGAGTCTGCGAAAGAGGTTATAGTCCTATGACTGCCCCTACCATAAGTCTCCGGAGTGACTCTCTAGGACAATGTGAATGTAATTATTCCCATGCAAAACAGAAGAGCTGTATCAGAAGGAGCCAAGAAGAATCTCCAAACCTAGTGGTTCAAGTGGGAAATGAGGGTTCCCCATCCTCCAGGTAGAGGGGTGTTTTGAATCATATCTCAGATCCAGGCTCAGGCCCTAAGACTGTTACCAAACAGGGGATGGGGGGAGGAAAAAAAATGAAGGGAATGGCACATCTTCTGATGACTGTGAGAACAGCAGCTGACCCTTCCCAGACTCCAGGAGAGAGTCATGACAGTGAGCCCCAGCTGGGGAGTCGTCATTGAAATTTAGGTACCAGAGCGCTCAGTCCTTCTGCTTATCAAACCTTCAGAGCTTGATTCAAGACTTACCAAGTCAATATAGAGTCACACTGATTTCAGTGAACTAATTAAGTCTTGAGTACTCATAAGCTTTCCTGTCACCTAATCCCCGTTAGAGCTGTAATTGTACAGATTGATTTATCATTTCATACTGAAATTGGTTAGACTCCAAGCAATAAACTCTTTCTGACAAGGTTCTTTTTTTTTTTTAACAAAAAAAATGTTGTTTCTTAAAAATTAATCTTTTGCAGGAACATACAATTCTACTGAAATTTTTTTTGAAGAAAAGCTTTTCAATGGCATTTTGACTCTCAAAATATTTGTCAGAATGAAAGTTCAACAATTTTTCATATACTTAAAAACCACTGTGAAGTTAAAATAAAAATTAAGACAGTCTGATATATGTACCCACGAAGGACATTACTCGTGCTTGTCTAGTTTGTCACCCCTCCCCCCAAAAGTTACAACATCTTCTCAGAAACAGAAGCTCCAGCCCCTGGCAGCTCCAATCCCAAGAGCTGGTGTAACTCACTGCTGTGTCTGTGCTTCGTGTTCTCTTCCCTGCCTGGTCCCCAGAGGAGGAGAGTCTGTTGAAGTTGCCAAAAAGAAGCTTTTGCCAGAAGTCCCACCTCCTCAAAAATTGTTCCATAAGCAGTGGAATTGTTGAAACCTGTTTTCCTATGATTTGGTGCCTTGCAGCCAGATTGTCCTGTGCCTAACAAGGTGATAGACCTTCCCTCTCAAGGTTTTCCTGTAGCTGGGGTGTTATTCTAGTCTCTACCCATGTGAATTCCTTCTAACACCTAACAAGGGATGGAGTCAAACTCCCCTCCCCATCCACTCTCAGGAAACCTGTCAGGATGCAAGCTAGCATCTCTCTGTCAAACTCGGCTAGAAGAGACCAGTAGATTTAGAAGTCACAAGGACAGCGCGCAGGCAGATGCACGTGTATACACACACAAACACACCCCCCTGTGCTCATAAGCCTGGCTTCCTAAGGAAACGCGACTAAAAATAACTAGCTGTTATGAACAGCTATAGTTGCAATGTGAGTTGTGTCTCCGCTCCCTGTCAGTATGCATCAGAGTACTTTTTAGTTTCACATTTCCATGGCCTGTCTCAGAAGATCTGTTATTTCTCCTATGATCTTTTCCTAGCTTCTTTATATTTTTACCACTGTGTACTTATACTGTTTTCCTTGTCAGAACAGCCCCAAGAAGACTGCGACATAGGCTTAGACGTTCTGCATGAAACATCTTTGCAAAAAGTATTTTATAAGACATTAATTTTAATAATTGTTAGAACAGAACATTTTGTTTTTAACCTGCAGCATAGCCCACTTTATATGCAACTGAGGCAGAAAGCTACAAAAGGTAATTTAGCTGTTAACTGGCACAGTCTATATATGCCAGCAAAAATGCACTGTCACTAGAAAACACTGTATTTAGTAAGTATGTAGCATAAGACGTTAACAGAGATCTTTTTTCCCCTTCACAGAAACTATTTCTGTAGATTCAGTCTGGTGTATGCTAAGTAACACATGCTAAAGACTTCTGTGCAAGTACCTCTGGTCTTTAAAAAAAAAAAGATTTTTATATAGTAATATTTGAGAACTCCTATATGCTCTTACATTGAAAGCCACACTCAAAAGTTTTTACATGTTCTTTCTCCGCTGTCTGCTTTTAACTGGCCACCTTACCCTCCTCTCCAGCATTGTCTTATTTGTATTTCTCTGACAGCATGAGCCTCACAAAAGTGCCCTTTTTTTGTCTTTCCTTACAGTAATAGTGCTTCATCTTCACAGAGTCTCCAGAAATCCATTATAAGCTACTTATTTTCAACACATTCTGTAACACAGAACCTTTGCTCACAAGACAGACTTCTGGAAAAATAATAATCCTGTATAATACATCTAAATCCCTCCTGATCAGTAGTATATTCCCGAATCATTTCCTTGATTCAGCCAAGTTTCCACTCAGAGGCACAAAATTTGGAGGGGGAAAGTTGAGCCGTCCAGGTGGTACAGACAGTATTTCACATCATTCCAGCAGCTCAGGAGCTCCTGCTTCTCCTTACTGTCTTGAGTTCAGGGGAGGGACACGAAGAGAAGAAGAACTGCAGTGTTTGCCGAGCATCAGATCTTACAGCAGACCAGAGCCCCAAATATTTAACGCATCGCAAGGAAAGGCTCAAATACAGAGCACCAAGAAAGAAAATGGTGCAGTTAGCACCAAAGCGCACTGTTTTTGTTTATGTTTGCCAGAGCTTTCAACTGTTTATCAGAATGGCAACAGATGGCACAAGGCAAACGCACGCACTTTTTCACAGTTTCCTACAAAACGAACAGATGTCTTCATTACATGCTACATGACCGCGTTTAACAAAATGTGACAAGAAGCAGAGGTAGAGAAAAATGGCATATCCCTTTCCTAACCTGAATTGCCTCTTGGCACAGATTTTAGTTGTGCCTGAGCACGGGACTGAATGCACAAGAGGGAATTGAGAGCATTTTTCACCTGTATCTACTCCACCATATCCAGTAGGCATGGAAAACAGAAGCAGAGACTTTGGGGTGGTTTCATCTCTAGGGAAACATGGTACCTCTCCAGACCAGCCAAGATGGAGACAGGAGACATTTTCAGCATCTCTTCCGAGGACTGTTTTCAGGGAATGACCGTGCTCACCTGGGTGAGGAGAACCCCTCCAGTAGAGCCCATATGATCCTAGACACCTTTTGGCTCTGCTAAAGAAGACATTAGCCACAGTCCACTGCTGCTGGAGCCACGGACAGCCTTTGTATCAGCCAGGCTCCACCAGAGCCTGAGCAAGAAGATTCAGCAAACCTAAACGGTCCCAAATGATAGAGGTTTCTCTAGTGATGCAAGTGAGTAGAGCCCCATCAGCAAAATAGATCTGTTATGAAAACAAGGCCCATGATGGGTTAAATACTGCCTTTCTCTGCTCATCTGAGTGGCTCAGCAATTCAAGGAAACTCACGTCTTGCCACATGAGGCAGGACGAGAGCATGGAGGCCTGCTCCATACCGGCAAACAGGGTTTTCAACCTTCATTTTTGCTAACAACTGCCCCAGAAATCAGACAGGCTTACATCAAGTCCTTCCTTTTATTTTCAAATCAACTAAAGAAGAAATGGAGAGGAGTATTCAGGTTTGGTGGGTGATGGGCACTTTAACGTGCAACTCCCTTAGGTGTTTTGTAACTAGCCACTATTCTTAGCACAGAGTGGATCGGAGAAAGCTCAGAGCAAAATCATAGTTGCTGTGAAAATTTTATAACAGGGCAATACACATTCATATATTTTATTTTGTTTCTGCTGAAGGGAACAAAGCTAGTCATTTCAGACAGCTCTCCCAGTTAGACCGCAGACATAACTTGCTTACCCATCTGCATTTGTGGACTGTAAGGGCAGGGACGGCGGCAGAAAGCAAAGCTGTAGCAAAGCACAGCCTTGGACATATTTCTTCCAGCTGGAAGCTTTGAATTACTTCAATACAGAACCATATTCCCCCCTCTCAAAGAAAACTTCAGACTCTTCGTAATAAAGCCAGAATCGGTCTCCAAGCCAGGCTGTCACAACACAGTGGGAGGACAAACCCATGGCAAACAGAACAGACTTTGCAGACACTTCTCTTTTGCCCACAACATACACGGTTACGAAGGAAGAGAGACTGTATGCTGTCCCTCTTCCCAGAACTTCTCCAAATAGGCCAACACAGGGGAAACTTCCATATTGTAACATGCTAGACCTGCTAGCCTGGGGTTTTGTCGGGCACCAGCTGTGCCAGTGAGACAAAGTCTCTTTCCAACAGTATCAGCCTCTCCTAGTCCTGCAGGGTAAACCTCAGAACTGGCTGTCTCTCTCCCTACAGACTTTAAGGGCTGTATAGCCCCTGTGAGGGGCTTTATACAGTCACGGGTCAAAGCGCATAAAATGTAGGCAGACTCCCTTACTGGGAGGTGTTATCTGCCAGCCCAAGTGACAGAGGCCCAGGATCTTCTCCAGCTGGTACCAGCTCATCTCAAAGGTCCTGAGCTATCTGCAAATTTGTCCACACAGACATATGCTGCTGGCCTGCAGCATTGTGTAGCAGGCTTCATAAAGTCATAATCCAACATGAAACAGAGGAGAAGATTTTAGAGTTAAAATCACTGCTAAAACTAGTGATCAGCTGCATATTATTTATCATCACCTATTTGCATCGATGAGTTGTCGGTCAGGCTGATTAACACGGCCCCGCACACTGACATGATGGCATCCCTAAGCTGCACTGTGCTATCCTCGCTCATTCACAGACAAGGTTGGTATCTGCACAGTGCTGTGTCCTGCCACAAAGACGTACCTAACGGCTTCTAAGTGCCCTGGGTCCATAGAGCAGCCGTCTGATTATTGCTCCTCATTTTACCCTGTCAGAGGCAAAACTGACTGCAATTCTCAATGGGAACATAGTCTCCCCTTCAGTCTCACAGAGTTTTATGCAATGCAGTCCTCTCCTACACACCCATGGCTGTCTCTCCCCTTTTGGAGTAGGGGCTCAGGACAACGGAGACAGCCTTTGCTGCTGGTAAAATTCTCCCACATAAAATGAAATATCTAAAAACCATCTAACATCAGGAAAATCAGCCCTTGTAAATCCTTTGGCTTTCAGATAACTTGTGCTCAGCCTAACAAAACTCAATTAGCTGGTTAGGAAGATGCCAACCAGATTTCTGCTTTGGAATACCATTTCCAGCGGTTGGTCCTATGCTGATGGGAGACCATAGGAGCTTTCCCATGGATTTCAGCAGACAGAATCAGGCCCTGTGGTAGCACTGAAAGCAGGAGCAAAAACAGAATGTCTCTGCAGGACGCCTACCGTGCCCCAAGGAGAGAAGAAATATCAGGATGCAGCAGAGCAGGAATTCCCCCAAGCAGCAAGGAAGAAAACATTTGTCGTGTTTTTAGGGAGGAGCACTCTCACCATTCTTTCAACCATTATATGACTTTAATGACCGGCTTCTCTCATTGTCTTAGCCGCTTGCAGAATTTTCTCTTCCCTTCCCCTCATCTCCACCTCCCATACTGGCTTTGAAGATTTCATCTGCAGCTGCTCACAGTGGTATTGTCCATCTGGAAAACAGCGCCTGCTAAACCCGAAGTTTCTTGTGGAGCTACTGTTCCCAGCAAACTGCTTCTCACAAGCCTTATGTTCCTCACCAGTTCACTAGGCCTCTTCCTAGTGGCAACTGGCAACCCCTCCAGCAACGAGAGATCACATAGGGCCTCATTAGCAGTGCAAGGCACTCCACAGCGGGAGCTCTTTGAATCAGCTGCTGTGACGTCCTTAGTATTTATGTCCTGAAAGAAAGCCTAAAAATACAGGCAGTGGTGACACAGAACACTTCCTGCATGTGACTCTAAAATCCATGGCAATATTCTCACCTACTGCCCAAAAAGGCAGAAACCTAAATGTATCCTATGGCCGAATGCATTTGTACATGTTTGTGAGCACGTTTAATGCAACCCTTAAAGCTGTTCTTAATGCACACAGCACTGCACAGGATGTTGGAAGTTCAGTTATTTCCACTTGAAGATTAAAAGCTAAATATAACAGAGACCTCAGATGTCTAAATTGAGCTTAAAGTGGCTAAATTCTTGTGTGTGTCTAAAACTGTGACTTGGGTGTTCTTTCCACCTAGCCCAGAAGTCACTGGGCACCTCCTTATCTGAGTCAAAGGTTTCATTGGAGTCTCTTTCTTACCATTGGCTTCTTAAAAGAGAGCCAAAGGTGGATACAGTCATTGCAATTCACGTATTTTTCAAGTAAAATCCTACTGCTTAAAATATTCACTCCAGAAGAGGGCATCTACATTTGAGATTCTCTACAGCTGAAAGTACACGTTCAATTCCTTGTTTTACCCTAAATAAGTCTCCTTTTTACTAGTGTTTCATCCTGGTGGATCTATCTACATCTTACCTATTTCGCCAGAACTCACAAGAGTGAGGACCAACCTACAGCCAGCCAGCACAAACAGCTCTGAAAGACAGACCCTGCCATCCCTCATATCATCCATGCCATCTGCAAAGAGACCGTTTGATGCTCAGATCATACCTCTGCATCGCTAGAAGCTGGCTTTGTTGTTGTTTTAAAACAATTCATCTGTACAACTCCACACACTCTAATGATTCCGTTGAAGAAAACATATGTAATCTGGCTTTTGCTTCACCTGCTGGTAACAGCATTTTTCCCAATACACAGGAGAGTAAGGGTCTCTGACATTGGCATCTTACTGGTAGAAAAATCAGAAGGCTAAATAGTTTGAATTATCTGCACATTAACACCCTCTTGGAAGGGAGACCACCACGAGTATCCTCAAGCAAAGTTTCTCCTCCAGAAATTCCACCCTAAACTCCAATTCTACTTCCCAAAAAATACTATGTCCTATGAATTGTCAACAGCTATAGAGAATGAGAAGAAAGCATTCACGATTTGCTACAGCTTTTCCTCAAAGATCACTGCATAATGAAGAGAGAGACCAAATCAGACAGCAGGTCTTCCGTAGACTAAGCATTTGCTTACACACCAGAAAAGGAACTCATACGACTATGTTTAACACCATCTGGGGATCCTTCCATACAATATTACCATCAATAATAACAGAAGTCTAGCTACAGATTGTTGCACTCTGTGACAGCTAAATATATCAGACCTAATTAGATAACACAGGCCAAAAAGCAAAAATCTGCAAACACAAGGGAATGATACCACAAGGACCAGGAAGATGAAAAAAACCCTGCAAATTAAGTGTAGGGATGAACCTGGATTAAAATCACCAGTCTCAACACCATAAATGAAATTTAGGAAAGGTCAGCTCTAAATAAGGAGCCTGGTTTGAACTGCACAGCTGGGGTCTCCCTGTGACTCAAACCAGAGCGCAGGCTCCGAACACTCGTAAGAGCTAGAAAGAATGCACTGGGGAATTTACCTCAGCTGGTATATATCAGCCTAGCTCCATTGACTTCAATTAGCGTGATGTTAAATCTTCAGTGTTGACTTCAGTGGGATTACAGTGATTTACATCAGCTGAGGAGCTAACATTTCACTTCTAGGCACTCTTCTGTAGCATCTTCATTAGTGGAAATTCTATGTAAAGAAAAGAAAAGGAGATATACTCTGCTCTTATGGCTCCAGCTACCTACTGTAATGGGTATACCGTAAATGCAAGAGGTAGACTGGCAGCCAACTATAATTAGCTCCATTTTGCTGCAGTTCAATCTATGGTTACAATTACCCTTCTTTGCTATAAACATCCAGCCAAGAATTGCTGGAGCCGCTCCTTCCACTTCCTGCCTCTCCCCCATATTTAACAGCTCTAAACTCAGGTTTTCATACAGGCATAAGGTTCTTGCTCTTTCCTGCGCACGCACAGCTGGCAACTACTGCTAGCAGCCGGCCTTCCCACGTCCAGCTCTCTCTTCCTGTCCGTTTTCCCTAACTCTGTAAACACAAGAATAACTTTCATTTCACGGGGTATTACACATGTATCCCAGCTTTGAATGCTCCAAAATACTTAAATTCAGTATCCTGCGAAACATGCAACAAGACACTACGGTCCTCCCACAGGTTGCATTGCCAGATGTTGTTGGAAAACAACATACCAGTTCTTCCCGGATTCTAGCTGAACCACTGCTTGTTAAACATTGAAACTATTATCTGAAACGCCCAAGTATGGTCTTTTGAGGAATCCAAGGAAGGCACCCATAACTCCTACTTCTAGGTACCCAATCTGAATGCCTTGCTTAGGCTGAGTCAGTGGAGACTTCAGAGACGATTTAAGAGCTAAACTAGGAGTTTACCTCTCCCCGTGGAATATATAACCTGTCTAGGCTCATAAACTAGGTACCTTTATTACAAACCTAAAAATGGTGTGAATATTCTCAAAATACCTATATGTTCCATTTCCCCGCTGAACCCTTTTATCATCTTACAACATGAATCAGACAAAGAGAGGAGGTTTGCCTGGTCCAGGGTTCTTTTAAAATGTTAAGACCTTGAGATTTATATAGCTGCTGAGCATCAGGTCCTGCTGCCCAGTACCAAAGCTGTGTTTTAGGTGGAATTATGTAAATGACTGACTTCACATTTCCTGGTCAAATTGCAGTGGTTTCAGGCTGATCTGAAATGAAAGTGTTTGAATGTCTCAGTGAAATAGATTATTTAAAATATTTCTTCCAGCCTGAAACAAAGAATTTCTTTCCAATGTTGTTTTAAATTTAAGTTTTCCTACAATTTATCACAAGATATCACTGTGAATCACAATGTTCAAAGGTTTAGTTTTAAAATGAAACATTTTAAAGAGAGAGAGACAAAGAGACAAAATCCAGTGCTGACTGACAAGCACTTCTAGTTTCCTCAAAATTTCATTTTTCAGTAAATAGACGGGATGTTTAACTAAAAAACATCCCGTTCTAGTTTGGGTATCAGTGAAAAGCACACACATACCTGTCCCAAAACATCATCCTTAAGCTGTGGACAAACATGGCAGATTTCCTACCAACTCCTGGCCCTCTAAGGACTACTTGGAAGAGCAAAGTTCCTCTAGGACCCAGACAGATGCCCTTCAGAAGGATTGGTTTAACACAGAGAATGCCAAAATTCCTATTCCATCACCATTTTGTAGCCTTTTTATATTCTTGACGGATCTAAGTACAGAACAGAAAGTCACATGTAAGCTGTAGAATAAAAATACCTATTTTACTGGCTGTGACTCGGCTACAGGAAAGATGCAATAATTCTCTTTGCACACACACTTTACAAGCTAGAATGCCTCAGATTCTCCTGTTTCCTTGTTTCCTCTTCTACCTTCCTACCCTCAAGGGCCTAATACCCAGCCACTCTTTCTTGGCAAATAACAAGAATCATTCTCTCCATGGATACAAAGCTCTCCTTTCTGGTAATTAAACAATATTGTCAACTTAATGGAATGTCAAGGATGGATTAAAACTGGCTGTGGAAGGAAATAAAAGTGCATACACTACTTAAAAGTTTTGAAAAGCATACCTCTATAGGAAAAGATTCATATTCCCTTGGATGAAGTTTATTCATTCTTTGTGTACAGCAGTTGTCATCTTACAGTATCAGGGCTAAGACTCTCACTCCCCAGTCTTTGGTCATCATCTCCTATAGAGTTATTAAGCCCAAGAAAATGCCTTTTTATGTCAAGAATAACTTTGGTCCGGGGTGTTTCCTAAGTAGTTTATGGATGAATGAATTTACTATTCCTAGGAAAATGTCACTGAAATCTCAAAGATGCACTGCCCACTTCGGCTGTTATTGTTTCTTTGTTACTATGTATTTATGGATTTCCTCTGTAAGCTTCCCGTTTTCAGGACTTTTCCTTCACCCATCCTCCTCCCACAGACCTCCCAGATTTTTCCTCTGGTGTTGCATGATGCCACTTCCCAATCATGGTTTGCAGAACACACTCCAACTCTGTCTTGTTTCTAAGCCTCAAACTAAAGGAAAGCAAAATTCAGTTTTAACCATACAACTGAATTCAGCTCTTCTGAAGGTGTTTAGTTTAAGTCAAAGTGAAGTGGGACACTTTGGCCTTCTTGCAAAAGACAGTCAGCTGCAAATGACATCAAGTACTAACATTCAGCCTCAGAAAAAAAGAATATGGAATTATTGATAAAACTGATAGAGACTGGGGAGAGAGGAGGCATGGATGATAGTCAGATAGTTCTCAATTTGTTAAAAATTCCATCACAGGAGAGGCTGGGGAAAGTTATGGGTAGCTGCTCTGAAGTGAGACACTAACCCACAGGAGCAACTTAAAATCATGCAAATTTTATGAAGTGACACCCTTCTAATTCCTCTTACTTTTCTTTTCAGTAGCTAAACACTAACTGCATTTCCAGGTTTTGAGAGAGAGAGAGATCACACTCTCAGCTGGTCACGTGACTCCAGGAAGTTGGGATTCAAGAAAAAAACCTAAATATTTTGACAAATCGTGAGGGTACTGACTCACTGAGAGTGCAGCCATGCGCAGCTCTGAAAGGACTGCACTATAATAGCAGTGAAGCAAAGAGAATTGTTATACTCTCCATGTTTTCTAACCTAAAAGGGAGTAGAGGAAGCCCCAGAGCTTGGCTTCTCCCTTAAAAATGCCCAGATTATACTGACTTGTTCTTTAACATCTCCTCTTTTTCTCAGTCATATCTTCCCACTTTTGACTCCTCCTTTTTTAATTTCTTTGTTTCTTCCTCTTTCTCAGTGGTGTCTCTCCAATTCATATGTGATGCTTTCCCTGCACCCACCCTCTTTGCTCCCGCTGCCCTCCATCCCAGCCCGGGGAGCCACGGACGGCTCCCGCTGACATCCCCCAAACCTTCCCAACAACTGCGGCAGAGCCTGTGCTGTACCCTTACCCTCCTCCCCCTCGTAATAAACCTTAATTACCTCCTGTGTTTACTTTGACAGAGAATAAAGAATCCTCATCATTAGGCAGATTTTTTTCAAATATCAGCTTTGTTTTTGCCACCCTATGGACAGTTTTACCTTTACATGGCAGGACTCTTTACGTTTGCCTGCATTTCTCCACACACCACAATGACACAAGAAATTAAGACAAAGTCTGGTTTTTAAGGTTACAAACTGAACACTTACCTAGGAGCTGGAGAATGGTAATCCAATGAGTTGCATAAAAGCAGTAATAACAATAAGATTTTGTATACAGGTACCTCTCCCTGCCAAATGAAATGTTTTAAAATTCCTGATCATAATCAATTTTTTAAAAAAGTGTCCATTCAAAAAATCTTTTCTTATTATTTAATCTTTGCCTCTGTGTTTCCTATTCAACATTTTTAATGGCCATTTTTCTAATACCGCATTCACCTCAAGTGACATTAAGCTGATGTAATAGAACCATTTTAATCAGTAACAATCAATTTTATTACTATGAAAACCTTAGGGACAGAACATTAAATACATACCATGTAATTAGTTTTGATAAAACAAGCCTTCATCTTAGCAAATCAAATATAATGAAAAGGAAATTTAACAGCTATAAAAATCTATGGCATAAAGTAGGTGTGAATATGCATGCTGTACGTGCAAGAGTATATAATCATGTTTCATTTCATCCACACACATAATCTGTGTGAGGGCAAAGATGAGTTCTGGAAAGTCTTTGGAAATGTAGGTATGCCCCAAATGTTCTTTTATGGAGAATAATCTACTTTATGTGCTCACTCTATAAGCTACATTAGTAGCTGCATCTTAGAAGAGAATTCAGCTTGCAAGGAGTCTGCAAAATCACTTAATGAATGCACTTATTGATGCAATGAAACCAGGATGAAAAGCAGTACTGAAAAAAGCAGAGTAAGTACCCACTACCTAGCTAGGGATAAAAATAGAGTTTCCATCTCTGTATTTATTCAGAGTGTAATTAATATCTGACATGATTCTGCATCCTCTATGCCACCAAGGCTGGAAGTGTTTACAAACAACCATTAGTACTCTGTCAGAAGAGCAGGCTGGGCACATAACCGCCTCCCCCATAGGCACAGACCAATATTTCTCCAGCAACCAGGAATTCCCACTGAGGTCACTAGCAGCATGCAGGCACTTTATTCTGTTTCTTGCAAGGACCATGTCCTTCTGCAGATCATGATATCCCTCGAGCAGGAACACTTAACAGGACTGAGGGGATTTGGCGGTGAATTTTTCTTTTTCATTAGCCATGGGTTGTTTTGTTTGAAATTATTTGGAGAATATAAATAATGTTTCCACACTTAGTAATCATCCACTGGGGGCATATTTAAGTTGCAATTCATCAGTGTGGAGTTTTGCCACACAGAGCGTAACAACAAGCTACAAAAGCAGCCTCTGAGACACCATCTTCCCAGCCAGGAATCAGCAGTCTTCTGCTCCAGCCTTCTCTCCTTGATTTCTTGGCCAGGTGACCTCCTGGTCCTGGGGAAATTCTCAGCTCATTTTTCAGATAGCCATTAAGATTACTTTGTACTATTCCACGCCAGGGGAACTGAAGAGCTGCCCCAAAATCCAGAACAATTGACAATATTTTCTCTCAACAGAAAATTGGATATTGTACTAAGCTCAAAATCTCTTCAAGGAAAAAAGATTACTTTAGAAAGTCTTCCGATTTTAAATCAGTTTTCCCAGAGCAGATTTTGATCCAACATTTTCATGGGGTTCTCCTCAAACACAACAAAGCTTCAAAACCAAAAAAAATCCTCACAATTTCCCAGGAAAAGTTCTTCACTAAATTCTGTCTATAAAAATTAGTAGTATTTATTACTTTCTTCAAATTTTGCAACAAGAAAACAAAGCATTTCCTGACTAGTTCTAGTCAAGCATTTTCAGGCCATCACAAGGTCTTCATTTGTCTTACTCTTCCCCACGTAAATCAGGAAGCACACAGAGCCAAGAGGCTGTAATTACATCTGATGGAGCCCTTCACATTTTGTCCACAATATCTTTGCATCAACGACCTGTTGCAGAAACCAAGAAACCTGATGCTATGGAAACCCCGTGGCCCCAAAACTGGGGAAACCCACCTGAGTTTGGGGGCCTGCAGTGTTCAATTCCAGATTTGGGAATGACTCATGAGATACTGGTTGTGTCAGGGTTAAGAAGATGGGGCGTGGCATCAAGCACATCACTCAAGGGCAGAAGAGCCTTGATCTCCAGGTCATGGCCATGGGATGGGACTTGGGGCCTTCAGAGCCAGAGGTTTCAAATGGTCTCATCAGCTGCTGGCCCAGCCCTGGGCTAGATCCCTCTGCAGGTTGCCCCAAAGGTTGTGGTCCTGGAACACCAGAGCCCACAGTTTGGGCCAGGCCAGCAGCCCAAGTGGACTGGTCTCTGATGGAGAGCTGGGACTGTGAAAGCCAAAACGGCGCTGGCTCCAGCCCCACCACAAATCCTGAGACATGAGCAGCTGCTACCAGCGGTCGAACTGACAAGATCATCAATTTCTCTGAGAAGCTGCAGCATCTGGGGAGCATATTTCATTTCGGAAACACTGTGTATTGATGTGTCTGAAACAGACTTTTCTTAGGTTTTCTGGTTCACGTGAAGTAAAGAGGAAGGCTTGGTTTAGACTGAGAGAAAATGGGAAAAAAAAACCGCACAGTTTTCTGCCACCTGGAAACCCTGGGGGTCTATGGCCATCTCTATTTGCAATAGTCTATGTCTGATGCAGAAAAAGAATTGGGCCAAGAATCCTGCAGGATCAGCCTGACCCACCCCTTCACTGTCCCTTATTGTCCTTTCGGCTGGGGCTGCTCAGAGCCCCGTGCAGGCTAGGTCAGCTCCATCAAGTGGGATGTATAGGCATGTACTCAGCCTTATATTTCTCCGAATTAATGGTGATTCATGCACAGGGACAAAATTTTCCCAAGTCATTGCAAGTCTCACAAGCAAAAGAGAAGTGTTTGAAAGAAACATTTAACACTCGAAACTGAATCCTCAATTCAAGGTGACCTTGCAGTTTTTATTAATGCTTTGATCACCTCCACGTCTATGAAATGACATGATTCGATTACCATGTGTTACATCCTCACATTTGCTCATACCTCAGAGGGCCCAATTTGTGTCTCTGATGTATTTCTGAAATAATTTCTATGGAAAGATATTTTTTAAATTCCTTTAAGTGTATAAATTTTATTATTAATTCAACATACTACTTTTGCTCCATTGTTCTTTTTTTTTTCCCCGCTATTAGAATACGTGAGAGGAAATTTAAGCTGATGAGCCATTAGGAACACATCACCTCTATATATCACTAAAAGAAACATTTTGTTTCCAATCTGGACCATGTAAAGATAGGTGCTTGAATTCCTGCAGTTTGATACTTCAGGATGAAAATCCTGGTTCTGCCAAAGTCAGTAGCAAAATTCTTACTGATTTAAATGGGGTAGAATCAAACCTAAAGAGCGACAACAAGGCATCTCTGTTCGGCACATTGGTCCCTCCTGTTATCTGTGCAACACATGGAGTTTGTTGATATCTTAATATGAATAAAATATTCATTGACATGTTTTATGTGTGTCTGCATATGCACTGCAGCTGGATGAAAAAGTCATCATTCCAAGATCTTAACCCATTTGTCTGATCACAAATTACCAGCCAAGGCAGTGATTTTCATCACTTTTATTCTATTTTTCTTAAACATGCAATGCATCTGTTTAGGAATGCAAGCTGCATTTTGTAACTCGCTCACAAATAGTCTGTTCGTGTCTGACTTGATCCAAGAGAGAACTTAAACCTGTCCCCAGAAGGGGCTACGCAAGATTTAAAATATTTCCTTGCATAGTAACCTGTGCGTGCTGGCTGGACACAACAGCTCACTCATCCCAGCTCACTAACAGACCTCACGGTTCCCTCATGGGGTCCAAGGATAGAAAGGCTGTACAGGGAAGAGCGGTAACCTGTCTCCATCAGTGGCCTATAGCAGATATATAGGGAAGAATTAAAAAACAGGGCATTGCAACACTTCAGGAACACTCTTCCGATCACCAGCAGCCTGAGTCTCAGACTTTCAGAGGCAGAGGTGCTTCACTGGTGTATAATAACTCTGCATGGATTTCTTTTCCGTGAACTTGTCCAGTCTCCCCATAAACTCATATGAACTTCCAGCAACTAGAACATCCTGCAGCAAGGGGTTCCTCAGCTTCGCTTCATGTTACATGAAAAGACACTGACTTTTGTTACACCCGCAACCCAAAGGGGATGAGAACAGATAAGGCCTAAAAAAGTTTTAGGAAATATTTCAGACTCTTGAATGGAAAAGGATATTGTTTTTCTGCCACTGCAGTAGAAATAACACATTGTCAAAAGTGAGGGACAGCGCATGTTCCCAACTTCGTCACTACCCATAGGTAGATCCGTGTTCTCGCTCTTCCCTTATGAACTTTCTACGTTACAAGTAAATTTCAGAAAGGCCATAGCATCATTTGTTGTACAGTCTCATGGATAATTATTTAGTGTATATTTGCTACAATTTCTGCTTTCTGCAGAAATTATGGAGAGATAAAACCTCACTTGCTCAGCTGTTCACAAATAAACTTATAAGCCAGGCTGCAATTGCATACACTAGAGAATCAATCACTGAAACTTCAGTTGTTTTAGCTCATTTGGAAGGACATACACAAATATATTTGTGCTGTATTTGCCTAATTCTAATATACATTCACGTGCCTGTATACATTTCCATGTCAAGATACAGTAATTAGATCTATGAAATACAAACAGCTAGGGTTTTATGCTGTTCTCCCTCCCTTCCTCCCCAACACTCCTACATTAGTAACTAGAAATAAACACTCAGCAACATGAGGAAATGGGGGAAGGGAAGGCTTTAAAAATGATCTGCTGATTTCTGTATGGAGGGGCTGGTAGCTACCAAACCCTCTTAAGGAAAACTTACTAAGTGGCTCAGTGTACCAAGGTGACCCGACAGTCTACTCTTTAATTGCCAGTACGTGATGTGACACGTCACAGCGCAACCGTGGTGGCACTGTAATACACATCTGGCTCCAGCCCGCACCACCCTAAAAGAGCAGTTTTCACAATATATGTTACCTCCCTCTGGAAAGAGGAGTCAAAGGAACAATGTTTATGGCTTCATCCTGGGCAAAATAGCGAGTTGCAAAGGGAAAAGGCTAATACCTACGCAGCAACTTTATTATGTGGGCTTTGGCTGAGACTAAGAAATATGATGAGTCAAACACTTTCGATAACTGAAATGCTTGGGCTTTCAAATTAGCCATGCTTGTTTTTAAAAGATCTTCAAATAAAATTGGGATGAATTCCCTTCCCCTGAGCAGAATCCAGGGTCATTCATTTTCCCATAAAACAAGGACACACTGCAGGATTGGAGAGAACTGCTGTAAGCATGTCCAAAACCCACGTGTGTGTGTGTGTCAGTGTCAGTGTGTATACTTGTAGACAAAAGAATTATTATTGGAAAACAGCTCCTGCTTTTTAAACAAAATCTGGCTTGTGAACCCCTCCGCCAGGAATCAATACACAAATGCTGATACAGATGTTACCTAAGGTGCAAGCAAGATCAAAGCAGTGCTTGCAAAGCTTGACTCCAGTTCTTGGCAAAGGTGCTGGTGGTGGAGAGGGATTAAAAATAAGTAGGGCATAATACCTCCAGCATGAAACTCCACTCCTTACGGGTAATGCACCAACCCACACAGAAGATTGCTGAAATGCTGAAACCAACTAGACTGGCAGGTCTGATAGGGAAATGGAGTCCATCACACTGGAACTTCAACCAGGGTCAGATAGCACAATGATCTGCATGCCAGGGGCAGGGAAGGTAAGAGGATAGCAGAAGATCGGATACCAGGGACTTTATACCTGGCCTGCTGCCAGCAGACGGGTCAGGGGCAGAAAAGGACACAGTGAAGGAGAAGAGAGAAGGCATTGTCCAACAGGAAAATGCATTACTTGGGTTCTTTCAGTTCTCTGAAGGCTGTCATTCAAGCTACTTCAGTACCTGCAGAATGAAAAAAAAAAACATGTGCTACCAGTGGTTTAGTTGTCTGGTCTGTTTAACTCTAGTTAAGGCTTCTTTGCTTGATATTGGGTAAGTCTTGCTGGTCTGAATCACCAGTGCTTTTAACATCATAGACCTGATAACTATACACAAATTGTCTCAAGGAAGCAATACACCATCCGCTTTCATCAGAAAGTTGTTTGCATCCCAACAGATTCCAGACTCCCAGCCAAAAGATGGAGACTGAATATGTCCCCCTAGTAAAAATATCCTTTATAGGTCTTCTCCTGGTACCTCCGCAGAGGTGTGAGAATGAGGCAGGTTTGCAGGAAGTCATGTCTTTGAAAAATAAAATTAAATAAATAAATCTCACACCCATAGAGATGCAGCTGGAGAAGGCCCCGCAGCTCTTCTTGAGGTCTGAGACAGAAGCAAAAACTTCAGGCTAGAGAGATTCTGAGAACAAATGTCCTGAGATTCACTTAATTGTGGGAATCATCTTGTCACCCACTCTCTGATAAATGCACACCAATACTCAAAGCTGCCTGAATGACAAGCTAGATTAAAAGGCCTAAGGTGTGAGAAATTTAGAGAGTATTAAAAAAAAAAGTCATATTAGGCAATTCTCCTTTTGTGTTGGGGGTCTCTTACACCGAAGTGCTCCCAGCAGCTCTTATGGTGAGTAAGAATCGGGCCTGTTGCCTTTTAAACAAGGTGTCAGGAAATAAATGTATGTTGCACCTTTTACGTTTCTTCTCTCATTGTTCATATAATAATGAGCAGACCCTGTCACAGGACCCAGAAGATTACATTTCCCATCTGTTACAGACAGCACAGAGCAATGGTTTTACATTACCATGTAGGGTTCAGGAGCTGTGTTCGGAAAAGTCTATTAGGAATGCACACTGACAGGCGATTCCAATTAGGCAGCAGAGGAAAGCAAAAAAAAAGCTGGAAAAGAGACTGCATTAAAAAGTTTGGCTCCGAGTCTTAATTTCCTGGAAAACTAGAATGCTGGTTCTTCTCCAGGTGAAAATGCAGAGCTATTTGCGCAGTAAGGACAGCACCAAGGGTGAGATTGAACATGTGGCCATGCACATGTGGCCATGCATTGTCCAACAGAAATGAAAATCAGCCTCTTGTGTGATTTTGCACAGAAAAGTCAATGAAATTTATTGACTGGTTTAATTCACCTAAACAGGAAGGTCAGGGACTCTGCTCAGAGAAGGCTGAGTTTAGACCACACCTGGTAAACAGGAAGGGCAGGGACCAGAGTGACAAGCCCAAACTGGGTATGCTGGAAATTAGTGAGCAAAATAGCAACAGGATGGGTCTGTCACCACTTTGCAGACTACCTTATCTAACACTAGTCCCATGAGGACAGGCGACCTGAAAAGCATGAACTCTACCACACAGCCTATGATATTCATCTCCTCCTTTAGTCTCTGGTCCACCATGACACGGCTGACCCTTCGTCCTGATCTTGAAAGGAAACTGGCTCGGGAAGGGCCTCTGGCATTAGCTCTCAGCTTCAGCTTTAATCACAAACCCTGGCTAAAGATCAAACCCCCCCTTCCTATTCCCTTTTTCGTGCATCTACTCCTTTTCACTTTTAATGTATTTTCTACCTTTTCTTTTATGTTCTGTTTAGCAAGTAAAATAGAAAACATCTCGTTTAGATGGCCAATACTGGTCATTCTCCAAAGCTACTGTGAGCTTGTGAGATGCATAAAGGCAACATCTCAAAAATTTAGTAATGGTAAAATTAACAATCGCTTTACTGCTGGCTGAAGCACCAGCCTGAGAGAAGGTCTGCACCTAGCTTCATAAGCTCTCGACCTCAAGAGCTCTCTGGTGTGATGCCCAGCCTGGATCTGATTTGTGCTTGCTCAAAAGCAAAATGGACAGTAAGCAGGTACAGGCTTGACTACTGATGTCTCAGGCAGGCCTACAAGTGAGGGTCAGTAGCAGTCGGTAAAAGAAATGGAGGTAGCAGTCTCCTCACAGGTTGCTTTTTTCCCACCTCTCCTTTTGGCATATTAGGAAGGAAGCAGGATCAGGCTCCCAGAGCACGAGCAGTCCTAGTCCATCTCAGCTAACCTCCTCCTCCAAAACACCATTGTCACCTTCTTTAAAGCCTTCAAAAGGGCCAGCAAACAAGAAGGTGGGTCTTCTTAAATAATTCTCTGCAATCACAAGGAACGGGAACCACAGGTACTGTTAGAATATCATATTTTTATATTCTATATGCAAACATATTTGGTTTTGTCTTTTCCTGTGCCTTTAAGAAAAAGACTGAAGGTGGCTGTTTGAGCCAGAACCCAGCAAGGTGAAGTCTTTGCACTCAAAGCCTGTACCTGATGTATGTGTTCAATATTGCACAAGTGGCAGAATTCACATTGACACCTCTGAGACTCTGGGTCCTTTCCATACTTTCAAATTAAGCACACCACACTCAGGCGCACCCCTCAGTGAACCATGGCTGAGACTGAAACCACTGTTTGCCCACTAAACAGCTGGTACTGCCAACACTTTGTGCCCAAGCACTAACAGCTACAGCTCTAGGAGTTTCCTTCTGAAAGATCTTCGTTTGTCAGAGCACACGAAAGCCCCAGGGCAATGAAAGCCTTGTCCCCTGGGCAACGGAGGACTGAGCAGCCCCAGATCCCGATCCCCCTCTTCACTGCTCCGCAAACACAAGCCTTACAACTAGCGCAACGAGGTCATGCAAGCACTGCATGCTCAGCTGCGGCCCAGGGCACGCCAGCAGAGCAGTGTGCAAGGACATCCCGCAGCACAGAAATGGCAATGAGAGCACCACGGCTTCTCTGTATCAGTCTCCCAGACCATTTTACAGACTGAGGAGAGCACAGGGGTCTCAGGGGATTGCTTCACCCCTTTGCAAACTGTGCCATGAGCATTTACCCCCCTGCCATCATGTGACAAAAAGGGTCTAAACAGAGAAAAGAGGGGACGACATAGCCTTTATAGTCTCCTTCCTAAAGCTTCACCTAAAGCAATCAACAGCAGTGCTTTTGAAGAAAGTTACACGGTCAGAGAAGCTACAGCAGAGCAACCAAGGGAGACAGCTGCTATTCCAGACACGAATGCTACAGATGAGCAGGCTCTGTGCCTCGGCCTCCTGCGCCAGTCAATGGAAGGCTCTTGCAAGGGAGCTTGCAGGTCCCGTGGGTATAAAACTTTAAACCGCTACTCGATCATGCACTCCATCTGCATGCAAACCTGTTCCAGGCTTCAAAGCAAGTGCTACACATGGCCTGACTACACAATCAAGCTTTGTACACAAAAGCCGAGTTAAAAATTAACCGGGCCAGAAAGAAGGAGAGAAAGGGGGTCACCTGTGAGCATAGCAGCAAAACGCTCACAAGTAAACTTACTACACATAATGTGGTCACATATGTTCACTAACTGGAGCAGCCCCCTGCCCTCCTAGCAAAGGAGAACAGATGTCTCTGAAATCAAATCACCTAAATGCCCTCTATTTTTTGGGCATCACCTTTTTTCCCTTGCTGCCAGATTTGAAAGTCCAATTTGCCAGAACAATATCCCCTGCCTGCATGGAGGCTTTCAAAGTTGAAGCATCCGTCTCTTAGCAACCGGAGAGGCTTGAAGGATCCTTTTTTTTCTTCCCCCTCACACCCACTGAGGCACGTCAATTACTTACATCTCCCCAAATAAAGGTAAAGGACCAGACATCCCCTCCACTCCCCAACCACGTAATACAAAGAAGAGAACTCCACGTACGGGATAAAAAAACACTGTTACCTGGCAAAGGAGGAACAGCCCAGGCAAGCTGCTGTATCCTTCTGTCCAGTGGCATTGACTCCAGGGCAAGAGATACGTATAGGTGCTTTATCTTCTAAGAGAAGTGACAATGCCAGGAGGGGAGAAACCATATGCTGAGATCTGAGACTCTTACCCCCTCTGACTGTGGTGGAGATGGTCTGGGAAGTTTGGTCCTGGTTTATGGCAGACATCCTTCAGGAGGCATAACTTAAGGCTGGGAGGGACAGGACTTTGGTTAGGGCCAGTTGGGGCTGCAGGGGCACCAGGGAACGATGGGTGAGAGATCATGGGAGCAGAGACCTCTGTACAGCCAGCGTCAGGGAGCAGTGGGAGATGGCTGCTCCTCAAGGCGGGGACAGCCCGGGAGGCAAGGGGGACCCTAGCCCAGGCAGTGCCCTCACCAACGGGGCACAGTCCCATAGGGTCTGAACATGGTGGACAGAGACGGCTGCTGGCAACAGAGTCCATCAACAGTTCTACACCAGGCAGGTGGTGCACCAGACCCAGGGAATCTACTCAGTACCCAACAGAGACAGGGCCATAGACAGGGCCAGGAGACAAGGCTACAACATGGGTCCAAAATCCATCCATGAGACAGGGCCAAATACAGGCATAGAGACAATGTACATGCAGGGTGTCCATCCGTGATACCTACAACATAGCACCAAGGCCTACCCAGGAGGCAGGTTCACCTACAGCATAGCTCATGCAGAGACTAAAGCCCCAGGCTTGAGCTTAAATGGAGTTCCTGGCAGGGGTGTGGGTCCCAGGTGAGGCTGGTCAGAGCCATTAAGGCCTATTAATTCCCTCAGGGCCCTAACAATGGGTTTGGAAGTAGTGGAATAGGGTACCGGCACTATCTGAAATGTATTCCTCCATGCACACCTTTGGCTCTGCTGGATAACAGCCTGCAGCATCGTCCAGGCCATATTGTCCCCTCTTCCATCCCTTCACAGGCAGCTTGGGGCATCAGGAGAGCACCCACCTCACACAAACCACAGAGACTGGTGCAACAGAGCATCTTCTGCACAGAGGTGCAGGATTGGAACCCCTAATTGAGCCCCAAACGTGACCCTGGTTTGGCCATACAGCTAGCATCCTTACCACGGTGCCTTCATGTTGCACAGGTAAGCAACGTGGAAAGGTCCTCCCCTACTGAAGGTACAGCACTAACGGAGCTCCTCAGCTATCTCCCTATTCCTTTAAAGTTAAAAATCACTGTAAACTCATAGACTAGCATAAGGTATGTCTGACACTACAAGAGCGGTTAAACTTGTCAGCATAATTTCAAGAGCATTGCAGAGATCTTTAGTGTAAATAGCAGGGATCTCCACTGTAAATAAGGGAAGGTGGAACCTGAGGTGGCTGAGCCAAGCCTGGGATGAGGCAGGATTCAACACTCAATAACAGAAAATGGAGACATTTCCTCCTCCACCTCACCCTCAATTGTGCTTTTAAAAATCTCAGAATGGAGGGATCAAGGGGGTCACATTTCTGGCTGGATTCCCAGCTCTGATTCAAGTGCAGCACTGTCCGCTACACAGATTTTTAACAGAGCAAAATACACTTGAAATAATTTGTACTGTAATTAGAAACCTTGCCTGCAATTTTAATTGAAAAAAAAAATTCATCTCTAATAAACAGAATCTATTAAATCCTCACTGCTATGCTGAGGTTTTTATTATGCTGTATTTATCCTGTATTTACAAGTTTCTGTTCAACCTTTGGAAGGTTTAACAGGAATTAAAATACATGATACAAAAATAAATCTATATCTACCTTCTTTACACATACACAAGCACAATAAACTGCAACTTACTGCAAATGTACCTGACTTAACATCTTCTTGTAATAAAGAGGTTGAAAAAACAAGAAACATTCATATACACAGGATTTCTGTCTGAAAGCAACAGGACAGGCCAATCATTAGAATTTTTTATTTTAAGTTAGGATATAGATAATTTGATAGCACTAGTGGAAACCAGAGTCTCCTCCAACATCTACATCTCCCACTAACTCAACACACAGAAGTGAGCGCACGTTCTTGCTGATATAATACAGCCTGAGAACCTGGGTGTGAAAAGAAGCAAGGCCAGTACTCTTAAGTGCTTTAAAAACCCAATAATGTCAAGTGATCTGGTCATACACGCGCAGCCAGCAGACAGGACGCTGAGTAAGCACGATGGGATGGTAATGGCTCTGGCCAGCGAGCAATTGCACTGCTGCATTTTGAACAAGCTGCAAATGGACAGGGCAGTCCCAGCAAAAACCCTACAGAGAGCGATAGGTTCAGCCTAATGCATCTTTCTGCTTTTAGCAGTATGGGTTATTCCTTCAAGGTCACCTCAGGCCTCAAGGAGCAGTTAATGGAAGCAGCTGTCTCAGAAAGCTCTTCTCACATCTCCCAACCCTTCTTTTATGGCTAGGAAGCGGCATGTGGGACGGTCACCCCACACTCAAAAAATAGATCTCCACTTCTGGAGTAGCGCTGCGAGTGAGGAGTACTCCAGATGCCTCTGCAGGGCCTGCCCTCTAACTGAATGCGAGCCGGGGCCGAGGAATTTGGAGAAAAGTTCTTGAGCTGCTTTTGCACAGGAAGTTCTTGTGCTTTATCCCTTGCTCCAAAGCCTCATCTGCGCCCTGCAGCTGTACACATGGGAAAGACAACTTCATGGACCTAAAGAAAGGCAGGATGAAAACTTGCCCATGCCTAAAGAATTGCTGTGAACTGGAATAAACTTAGAAAACAGAAAGAGCACACAAGGTAGGTCTGGTCTACTGCAATCTGTGCAAAAATAAGACACAAAACAACTGTCCTTCCAGTCATTGTATGTGTTCCCATCAGAAATATAAAGGCAAAAGTCCTAGTTATCACCTGACCTTTTTAAAATTAGTTTTGTTCCTATTTAAAATTATGCTACTGCAAGTTTATTATTGTTTACACCAGCTGCTGGTAATTTATCGGTTTTGGACTTGTAATTATTTGCAAAACTCAGAGAATATCAGCAGTGAAAAGGATGGCATTGTTTTGAGGTTATTTTTATTATTTCCTCAAAGGAACATAGCCCACCAGAACTATTTAGTTTGCATAAACCTTGTAATCTTTTCTAACAAATCACGTACAGAAATATTTCCCAGTGTCTGCTGAACATGGTGATAGCAAATACATGTAGGCACAGCATGTAATTTAGAGAATATTTTTGTTTTATTTATAACATGGAAGTGAACAGGATGGTCTGTTTGCAGTTGCCATGGAAATTGCTGGCATTAGCTCACTTCTTACCAAAAAGGAAGCAAAGAGCTTTTCACTTTCTGCTATTTAACCTCTTTTAATATTAAAATCCTATATACTGCAGTAGTACGAATCTTCCTCTTTGGAAGCTCAAGGGCATTCTAGAGCTATCGCTGCTAAAAAGAAATTAGCTATTTTGAGTACTGTGCATATGCTTTGTGAACATGATATTTCTTGAAACAGATTGAGCTCATCTGCTTAGAAGCATTTCTTTTTTTTGCTTTTTTAATATTTAGGAGAAGCCTTTGGATTGTGAAAGCAACAAAAACTGGCAAAAGATGAGCTAAGGAAGTTAATGCAGAGCACCTCCACAAAATTTTTGCTAACTTCTCCCTACCACATTTTTGCTCTCTGGTGTAATCCCAAGGGATGGAGAGTCTCACCAATGACAAACATCTGTATTACACTGAACTCCCTCCCCACTCTTAAAGTTCGAACAACAAAAGCAACACAAAATCCCTCCTCCCTTGCAGAATTACAACCTTGAAGAGGGCGAAGTGACTCCATGAAGCCCTGTGGAATTTCACTTTTACCTTTGCAGCTAATGGCAGGTAAAAAGTTTCCAGTTAATATAAAGTTAGGTAACAACATAAAACCACTCTTGGATATGACAGCAAAATCCAGTTTCAGTGAAGACTTATTCTACCCACATCTGTACAATCACGAAGTAGCAATACTGAATGTAACATAGCCCCTAGCTCAGTGCTGTCAAGGCTGGGTGTCCTCTGGAGCCAGTGAGGCACAGGAGAGAAGCATCTACCTTGTCTCAACCACCGGTGTTTTACAGAGCTATCAAAGATTAAAAAGCCCAGAGGATCCACTTTTACCTGTAAGTCTGACCACTGTTTGGAAATAAAAAAACAAAAAACATTTATTTAAACTAGAACACGTCTTTTAAGAAAAGATTTGAACGTTTCTGGTGATGACAAATCCGCCAACCCCTTGGCAGACTGGAAGAGGGGTTAATCTCTCCATCTGGGGGAGAGAGGCTCATTTAGCCTATCTGGAGCAGGAAGGAACCAGGTCAGTCTGGGGAAAGTAAGGAGGACAATTTTTTGCGAAAGCATGCAGTTCCTCCGTTTCCTCAATATGGCCCAAATATCAAGGATGTGAAAATTTATAGTTCTAAAGAAAAAAAGAATCAAGCAAGAAAATCAACAGCTTCCTTACCAAAACATAATCTCCTTTTTCCAACAATCACAGAAGCTGAAAATATTTTTAAACACAGAAAAAAAGGAATATAATATCTAAATGCTAAGAAGTAAACAAGTCCTTCACCCACCTTGATTTTTATTAGATCGTTGCACAATATCTCATTTCAACCGTCCCCTGCACCTCTTTCTCCTGTAAGGCCCCCTGCCACTCATTTTTCAGTTGGCACTTTGTGGTTTCCTGCAGCCTCACAGTGTTTGTAGCAACACATCGCGGTGTATGGCATATGATGATTCCTGAGCTACACACGTCTGCTAAAGCAGGCTGTGTGCAAGCTTCCCTCTGGAACGCAGGGTACAGAAACTGCTGCATTTAGCCACGGAGCATCTCCTGCTTCCATCCCCGACAGCAGCAGCCTCCTGCATCCAATTTTGTGAAACACAGGAGTTATCAGTCAGCGGGGCAGGGCAGCCAGCACCTTACAGACATAGCTGATATCAATTCAGGTTTTTACTGTTAGGTGAGGAAATTAAAAAGATACAGGAAAAAATAGGCTGGACTCATGCCATCCTGTTTTAGAGGTGAGCTGCAAATAATCTGTCAGTAATGCAGGTAATGTAAGGTTAGGTGCCAAATGCCCTTCCTATCATCATCACATGGAGCAGTCAGCACCTACCCATGCTTTCATCTCACTTCTCAAAGCACACGCGCGCGTGAGTGTGGATAAAAAGTGCAGTTCATCTTTAACAGGGAACTCGTCAAGTCGATATATTGCTTAACTGGCAAATAACACAGCACTTTGGACAGAGGTGAAATGTGGAGATCATCTCTCTATTACAAGAGCCTGGCAGCAGCATTCAGCACCAGCTGGAAATTGTACAGGGTCTTATCAGGCCAGGCTGTCAGGAGGGAGTCGCAATAATCTAATCTTGATGTGAGAAATGCACGGGTAACCAATTCAAGGTCAGGACAGCTACAGACCATAGATATTTGTTAAAAGATAAGAGAGCCTCTGAAATAACTTTCAGAGGATCTTGATTTGCTGAGGTAGGCAAAATAAAAAAAAAAATTTAAAATCTGCTTCCCGATGAGGGAAAGTGCAGGTAGCAGTGATGGACAAAGAGCGTTTCACCTCAGACAGAGCTGCCTTTCAGCACTGTTTCGGTCGGTGATCCATCTGCATCGTTTGTAAGGAACAGTAATAGGCTGCCAATATTTTAATAAGAAGCTGCCACAGAATTCCCTCTCAGCTGTGATAAATCTGCAGGCTCCAGGGAAGGGTTGTTTGTGGAAGGAACGGGCAAGAAATTAGAAATCTATCCATTTTTCTTCCCTTTCCCACTGAAACATGTGCTTCAGCAAACCAGACCCAGTGAAGGAGATGCTGATACCGTGGGGTACAGCACTCCACCCACTCTGTGTGCTGGAAAGCCATGAGCTTCCTCCAGAAGCTATTTAGACTCATTAGCACACACTGTGCCTGTGCTAATGAGTCCTCTCTCTCAGCAGGGCTCACCCCGTTACAGGGTTTTTGAGGAGGAGCGAGCTGATGCCTGTCTGGCTCAGAGAGGGGCAGAGCCAACCCGCATCCCTGCGCCCAGCTGTGCTGCCAACGCCCAAAAGACCAAAACAGAAAATTATAGGGCCAAGGGCTGGGGAGACCAAGGCTGTATGGGCAGGTAGAAGGAAAGGTAAGCAGGACGCCAATCAGAAAGGCAGAGTTCACATTTCAGGACACTAATCATTTACCAGCACACCCTGCATTATCACTGTTCGTCTGTTTTTGTCCCTATATAGGAATGCTACGTCCCAGCCTACACAAACATACAACCGAAAAACAGTCTCTGCTCTGAGTTCACAGCTTAGCTGTGCATCAGACAATCAGGGCTGCAGAAGGGGGTCATCCCAGTAAGAGTATCCTGAATTAAAAGTGTGATTTTTTGAGTTTATTTAGCCCAAGCCCATGTAAAAAGCAAGATCCTTGGCTTACCAGTTGCTTTTGAATAACCAGAGTTTGTAAAGTAGGCAGGACTTCCTTAGGTAGAGTTCAAAGTCACGATAATCTGTGCTAAGGAAGACATGGGCAGAACGGAGGATGTCGAAGGACCTATCTGAACCCAGATATCTGGAATAGGATATAAAAGCAATTCTTGGCAGCAAGATGGGCCTCAAATAGACAGCTACTGCTGCTGACTGCTCCCTCATTGTCCCTGGTTGCAATGTATTACCGCTATCTGCTATTATTATTGAACTTCTGCAATCAGATGCATGCTAATGTTTTATTTCTGAGGGACAATCAACTATTATAATGACAGTGCACAACCCTATAAAATGCACTGCTGATCAAACTCACCAGTTGACACAAAGCAGTTAGCTAATGGTTTCTTTTTTCTTTTCCCTTTTTTTAAGGGAATGATTGTTGGCATTTCAAGCTGTTCTTTTCAAATATTAAGTAAAAATGCAGGTACACAGGACAAATTGGTGGTTTGTTGGGGGTTTTTTGTGAACACGATCCAAGATCTATTTTTTAACCAAATCATCCTATTTTGCCTGCCTTTCAACTATTAATCTGATACAAGGAGCAAAGTCATTCCAGTTCTTTGTATTCTTTTACTTTGGTCAAAAAAAATTCTATAGAGGATGTTTTTCTTTCTAGCCATAGTAATGAAACACGTTTGTTGGCTTCACTCCAGGGATTGTAAACAGGTATCTATCATTGTTTAATTTCAGAGTAAATAAGGTCTTCTATACATTCTTACAGCTGAAGTAGTCTAAAGTAGATTTATTTCAATCTCTGGTTCTTATGGCTTGGTAAATACCGATAAAAAAACTACGTTGAACTGCTACAAGGTAATCAGATCTCTGGTGGAAAAGTAACAAGGGTCACTGAATACCTATTCCTAAGGAAAAATGAAATAAAAAACTGCCTAGAGAGAACTGAAAATGTATTAACTTCATCCCCTCTCCTCAACCCCCATTGACACCCTAGGGGATTCTGGGTTGGTGGAGACTACCTTTCTTCAGGAAATGGTAAAAAAATCAAATTAGACGTATTTGCATGCTGCTGCTAACAAATGGAAGAAGGGGAACAGGCAGAATATAGGAACAGCAGCACATTCCCCTCAGTGCCACCTCTTTTTTTGGTGAAAACACAGAGAAAAGGCTGATAGAAAAGGCCAGCACCACCTGATCCAAGGGTTACGGCTGGCATTGGGCAGGCATCACTTTTTCCGATTCATATTCTACCGCTGCAGTTTTCCGTGTAATTCTAGCAAAGGTAATGATGCTTTATTAGGTTTCCAGAAAGTCCCTTTCCATTCTGTGGTCAGTTCTGTTCTATAACTTCCATTTTTCCATTATTTCCCCCCTTCCATTTAGTTTGTAATTGCCGTTTTCCCCCTCCAAACCTCCTGCCAGTCAACCATCATATTGGTGATTTGGACTGAGCTAGCACCGAGTAAGCTTTAATGACAGACCAGGGCCCCTGCTGCGTCAGGCAGCCTGCAGGCAGGGGAAGAAAGAGTCCTTTGCCGCAGAGAGCTCGCAGTCCCAGCCCCTCCAGTCTATAACGCTTTGTCTTCTGATTCTTAAAACTTTATTTAACAGCATCCAGCCAAGGTATCGCTGAGGGCTGTGTAGCCCTCCGCGCGCACACGTTCCTCGGGAGAACTGTATTGTAGGGGATGCTTCCAGACCAATAACCGCGTGGCCTCAAAATGGCTTCATTCAGTAGTTTTCTTCATTCCTTCTTCTCTGACGGTGTATTCAGCCTCCCAGGGCTCGTTGCCGCAGGCCGGCTTCTCCAGCGAAACAACCTCCTCTCTGAAGTCTCTCAGCGCTACCTTCGCTTTGCCGGGCCTTGCTTTAATAACGGCCTCCTTGTTCTCCTCGGCACCGCGTCCTGCCCGGAGAGCCCGCGCCTCGGGCTCGCTTCCTGCCGGCACGCTGGCCAAATCCACCGCCGTTAGACAGATCCTCGGCTCCCCTGGACTCCCAGCTCTGCTCCATGGATAGGACAATTCGGGGCTTTGTCCGTCTCCAGCCAAGAGCTGGATGCATGGGACTTTTGTGCGGGGAGCTGAGCTACTCGCTACGGTCCTACAAAGTGAACATGGCCGCTGCAGTGGCACGCTGGAAGAGGAGAAAAAATACCCGGCAGAAACCGCGTGTGAGGCGCTGGCGATGAAGGCCCCCTGCTTTTCATCACATGCATGGGCGTAGCAATTTAAACATCCAGATAAGAAACGATGGAAAGTTTCTTTCCAACAACATAATGATATGCTGTTGGATATCATCATATCGCCAGGAAGCTTATCAGTCCTGAGATAGGACAGAAGAGGTGGAGACCAAAGGTGATAGGGCCTCACAGCTTCTGAGGCTGCAAGCCCGTGAAGAAGACTCTCCAGGAGCTGTGTATCATTTTTCAATCACTAACATTAAACCACAGTGACCGCAAAGATAAGTGCCCACACAGGATCCAAATTAAATAGGGTCAGGAAGGGCACCATGAATACAGAGAAATAATCAATAAGCTGTGCTATCAAAGAGCTGGGACAAGACGGGGTGTTTTTTTATGAAAATTATTACTTCAAAATGAAGAGGAGGTAGCCTTTGGTTTCCTCCAGTTTTCAGGAGTTTTCAGGTGAGACACTGGAAGGACTAATTCTCCCTTTCATATCATTATCTCCTTCTGAATGAACTGGGTTTTTTTCCATTGTCCTTCCATTGGTCCTCATCATATCAAGGCAAGCGGATGGTGAAAACTTTCAAACAGAATAGTATTTTTGAAGGAAAATTTTCAGCATTCTCAGTTTCACCACTCCCTATCCACAGAATCAGTCATGGTTCTTGTAGAGTACAATCCAAAGGAGGCTATTACTTTGTGAAAGGCTATAATTACCAGTAACAGCCAGCTATACCGACAGCACACTTTTGGGAAGGGACAGATCGCCCAACATTATAAAGCTGGGGAAGAAAGCACAGAAAAATTCTTTCCAAAGGAAAAGATGGCTAAGTCTTATATTGGAATCTGTATTATGAGAATTTATATAAAATAATCCTTATAGTAAAACTAATACAGTTAGAATTAAATTTTGCCGATGCTTGTATTGAAAGCTGTATGTTCAGAAGTGATAGAGGGGCAAAAAAAAGATCAGGGTTGTTCAATATTTTGAAAATAATGAGCTTAGTACTAATTCTATAACCAATAGAATCAGGAGAAGCCTTCCAAAGACTTCAGTATGTCTCAGAGCAAAACTTTGGTAGCTAGCTAAGAGTATCTGAATAACTTGACTTTCCTGGTAGAACTTCAGGTTGACCAAGATCAAGGACTCACTATCTGAGAATATTAAACCCAGCAGAGCACCCCAACAGCTTACTAGAGCAAAGAAACATACTGACAGAAAACAGATCTTTCAACAGACACGGAATTAATGGATCCCCAGAAGCCTGCAAGCATCCAGTTGAGCAGGGAGAATCACCTGGTCCAGCTCAGCTAGCTCTGACCTAAAAAATTCCAGATGAAAATGAGAATTAACTAGGAAGACAAGGCCAAAGTGGAAAAGAAAAGCATAGTTCCACTCAGAACTGGTCATAACTTAGTATTTCCCTACTACTGGGAATTCAAACATTTCACAGTTTTTATTCAGAGAATGAATGAAAACTTGAAATCTGTTTCCTGTAGGAAGAAAAATATTTTGATTTTTTTTTTCTGAAACAGATTTTTCCAATTTTTTCTCCAAATAAGCTGCAGAAGTTCATAGCCCTGACTCCAAGAAATCCTCCAAGCAGCCACAAAATTGAGGGAAAACTAAATTGTCCCCTGGTATCAAGACAGCTCCCACCATGAAACTGGAGACTCTTTGTCCCAGCTCAACCTCCAGATCTCCAGCCACTGGCCCCAAGGCAACCCAGCACACCGCTACTGTTGCTGTTAAACTTGGTGCTTTGGAGAAACCTCCCATTAGGCTACATGTGAAGCCCCTGCCCAAGACAACTTCATCTATGTTTCAATCAAGTCTACTGAAATATGAAGCAGGCAATAGGCTTATCAGGACAACAGAAGTTTCCCTAAACCCTACTTCTCATAAAAATGAGAAAAATGCCCAAAAAGTCATGAAAATGATACTACTCCAGCACACCCCCCTGCCTAAAATCTTAGAAAACTTGATTACGGTACCTGGATGTTCCATCAAAACCTTATTTTCCCTACCTACAGGCAGTTATTTAAACACAAGGAATTCAACGCAAGGATTCAAATGCACAAACCTTACTGCCAAGGAGCAAAGTGTGAGTGGTCCTGGCCAAAGGTCTAGGCTTGGAGCCAGTACACATGATGACGAACGAAAGCACAGCCACAGCCTTCTATTACTGGCCAAGTGAGGAACAACTGCAGATGCTGCACTAAAGAAAGCTAGTGCTCCCCACAGCTGTTTACTGAAGAAAGCACTCCCAGAACAACCACAGCCCACATGAAAGAACTTAAATAACCTTCAGCTGAAGAGGATGAAGGTCCAAAACTCATTGCCCTTGGTTCATCACAGCTCTAAACTGGTGGGTCTTAACTTTCTATTACAGGGTGCAGATGGTCCCCTAGAGATATCAGTGGAGAGAATGGACCAGTGGGAAGCATTGTCTTTCCAGTGCTCTGCCCTCCAACCTTTGTAGTCCATGCCTTGCCCCAAACATTAAGTTCATGCCTCTTTCATGAGATGTGGACAAGCTGACCCCAAGTATTTCATGCCTCACTACTGACTATAGGGAGACATATACATCCACATCACAGTTGCCAAAGCATTGGGTAGCTCTTCTCCTTGTTCATCCAAAAAGTGAGCTTCCAGCTTTTCCAGGGCTTTGCACTAACATGCTCCCCACTCTTCCAGGAGCTGCACCATTATGTGGTGGTGGTTGTTGGCTAATGCTGCCTTTAGCAACAGAGGCTGGAAGACGCAAGCCAGCTCTGAGCCAGGAGCCAGCCAGCCAGAACCCACACCAGAACCTCCAAACTACCTTCAACTTATTTCTGAAGATGAACCTTTTTCAGGGCAACCACTGCATCTTCAGGCAAGCCTGGCCACTTACAGTTAAAAAAGAGGCCCTGAAGCAGATGAAGGAAAAGCATGCAAGCCCTTTCCAGCACCACTCTTAATTACTGATTTAACAGGCTGCCTTCTTTCAAAGACAGTAATAGCAAATTCCCTCCCACCTCTCTAACTAAAAAATAATGTTAGAAATGAGATGGTATATTTTAAAAGAAATCTATTTTGATTTTAGAATCCCACACTTATCTTTATACAGAGTGTCAGGATGCCTTAAAGTGTTAAATAATTCCCTGCCATCCTCTTCCTTGCAGAAATGTCATTCCTCTATTCTTCCCTCCTCCTCCTTTGACATTAATAATTATAATTGACATTATTGTGCTGGCCTAGAACTCAGACTGTCTTGTGCTAGGTCTTAGCTTTGCCACAGATTTTTTGTATGACCTTGGAAAAGTCATTTCATATCCATGCATGGGTTTCCACGTGGCCCGATGTAAGAAATTTTATTTGTATAATCCTTCCCCTCTTTAGCACAGAGGATGCATAGTGCTTGACAGAATGGGGCCCCACTCTAGGTTATCACCAGTAGCCATTCCTGCTAAATAAACCCTCCTATGCTACCCTGCATCTTTCCCACAAACACTGCCAAAAAGACAACACAAAAACCAATGAACCATAACTTGAGCCTTCTGGAGTGAGAGGCAAGGATGATTTTAGGACTCAGCTTCAAAGGGTAAATGTTTCCATTATAAAAGAGCTCCACATTCAGTATTAGAGATCTAATCATAACATCTTCCAACAGACCACGGCTATAATCAGTCAAAAACTAGCACCTAAAGTAGTGAAATAACCAAATGCTGCTGAACATCAGTGGGAACTCAGTGCCCAATTCCCTTCCTGCTGTTTTGAAAGGCCGGGATGGAAGAACAGCTGATAACTTTTGGAGTTTCCATTATCCCTGCTCCCCATTGTGCCTCTTTCTGTATACCGGGCCCTTGTTAGTGATATCCATTTAAGAGCACTCTCCTCAGCAGAAGCCAATAGCTGCACCTAAAATAAATTGCTCTACTAATCAGCACAAGCTGAAGTTAAAGGGCTGAGTGGCTCTGTGAATATCAAGAGTGGCATTCCATCTGTGGGATGCCATCTGTGGCTTAGGCTCAACCAGAGAGCCTATGTTTAATTAATGTGGCTGTAATTTGCTCAGATCTTAACAGATCATGGACCATTCCACTTAATCACAACACACAATTTGGCATATTTGAGCCATTCTGCATGATATTCTGTGGACTGAGGGCTGAGCTGACGCAGAGTTTGAACTACCTCTTACGCTCCATAAAAGTTTGGGTCATTGCAGAGGTCAGTGCTGTGTAAAGCAACATGGGAAATCTCAGATTGCTGTTGCCTGTCCTGTACCTGACCTGTAAATAAACACAGGATTGATGTGTCTAGCTTTGCCACTGCCTTCACACTGAAAAAAGCAGAGGTCTCTCACTTGAAACGCGAGAGCAAATCCTGAAAGTAAAGTGAGGAAGAACTGCCAAAGGCCACGAGCAGGGAGAAGTCAGGGGTAAACTCTTTCCTTCTGGACTCTGGAGTAGCAACTGCAAGGTGACAGTGGTATTTGCAGCAGGGAAGAGGGGACCTCAGCTTGAGGGAGGTGGATGTGGCTGAACAGAGAATGCTGAGATGCTCAAAAGAGGTGTGAGAATGTACGGGATACAGCGGGGAGGAAGGAGAGGGGTATTCGTTCGCAGTCCCTTTCTTCCTTTTTCATCAAGCATCTTCCATGTTGGGTTTGTGTATATATCATTATACATATATTAAAAAAATAAAAGAATAGGCAATTACAGAGTGCCCGCCCATCAGGTCAGAAATCATCATTGCTTATTAGCCAAGACACGTGATTAATGTCACTGAGGAACTGGAAGAAAAAGATAGAATTGAGCTGTTTCCTGTGCTGTTAGCATTCCTCAACCTAATCTTTGCTAATAAGGTCCCACTTTAAAAATAACATCATTGGCCCACTTTAACCCTCACCCCATATCCCCATTTCTTCCCCAGGCCCAGAATCCCACCATTCATTTCCTCCTATTTTCCCTTTATCCACACATTATTCATTGCCAAAGTTTAGTGACCGGTTAAGTGAGTACGTGCAGGCACTGGATGTATTCTGAGCAACCCAAAGCTAAGGATTAGCTGTTGTGATGGTCCATCCGTTACTTAGTTGGTGCTCAGGGCTAAAAAAGAAGACAGCTGAATAAACAAGCTGCTCTGATTTGAAAAAAGATCCTTCCCTAAATCACATATATACAAAGGCTTCCAAAGTAGAAGGTTTTCTCCACGTGCATAGCCAAATTATTTGTCAGCAACTGCTTAAACCATGGAGAGCACGTGTGTGCATGTGTGTAAGTGCACACATAGGGAGAGGAACAACAACCTAAGGACAAGAGCCAGAGCCCAGGTGTTTCCCCACTAACACCTGGGGTGCCCGCACTGCTAAGCAGAACGTTGCAAGGAAATACAAGTGCTTCGAGCCTTTTTTTGCATTTGTGTTATAACACAAGCATGAATTGCTGCAAATGATTGCATTTCATCCTCTTCAACAATAACGAAAAGGTGTCAGTTCATATAAACACTGGATGTTTGGTTTTCTTAATGAAGCTTAACAAAAGCTGAGGAAGTGCAGCAGAAAGGTGCAGGGGATGCTCAGTTCAGGACGGACTGTGAGAGCCTTTATTTCATGGTATGAAATCCATGATGTGAACGTCAGAAATTACTGGTCAGCCATTAACCAGTTTCTGACACAGAGAAGGATCTGTTACTCATGGGGTAGTTTCCATTTCAGGGTAACGCAGCCCTGTCTTCCCCAGGGAAAACCCCCAAGTGCCCTGGTTGGCATACACCCTTCTCAAACCCCTGTCAAGGGCCTGCTGAAATGCATAACAACCTGCAAATCCATATGTATTAGCTCTCCTTTGCTGACATGTCAGCAGCCCAGATCAGCCGAGGTTGACTGTAAAGGAGAAATAAAGAAGCTGCCATTTCCCTCCAGAGGCTGCATCCAAAGCAGAGACGGTGACTGAACTCAGCTTTCCAGAGAAGGATGCTAAAACCTGAACTACTGGGACATCTTCCCTCAGTTTTTACTTTAAAACAAACTCAGGAAAAAGTCCACCCCATCCCAAATTGCCAGGACACCATTGCATGCTCAACAGCGGCATGCAAGACTCAACTGAAGGCTGCTTTCAAAGACCTTAACATCTTCATGTGATATAAAGACCTCATCCAGCCGAGGAGACTCTAACATAACCCAGTGGAGGGGAACTGGGGATAGACAAATTTTGCCAGAAAATAAGCACTGATTAGTCCTTTGCTGCTGCTGTTTTTTACAAAAATAACTGACCTACCAGCGACATGGGAGATCTGCCATCATTTGAAGTCCAAACTCTTCCCCAAAGTGCTATTTCTGAGGTGATTTCTCAAATGGTGGTGTCTGTACCACTGGTGGGAAGTGATCCAGCATGGAAGAGGAAGAGTATCATCCAAAGCCGTGCCATCTGCTGACCATGGCATCCTCAGCATCACAGACCCATCAGCTCTGTGTAGCAAAAGGCTGAGCACAATGCAGGCTTGTAAATAGCTCCGGAGGGCAGAGAAACTCTCAGAAATACACCTCTAACACTGCCTTCCTCAGCCAACATTAAATCAGCCTCTCTGGCATCTCTAGCATGTACCCATGGATCACCCTGAAATACCAGCACAAGTGTTTCCCAGCAGCAGTAAATCCATCAGTTCTGCCCATATCATGCCTAAGCTTCAGCCATTTCAGCTTGCTATGGCTGTTGTATTTGACACTTTCTCAGTGCCCTTTTTCACCACTCTTCCTGGGATTTGGAGATGTTTCCCATCACTCTGAATACGTGTCTTTCTAAATGACAATACCACCCAGCTATGGGGACAGCTTTCATAACACTGCTGTTTGCAGCTATTGTTTCCAATTTCAGACACTCAAAGCATCATTCTCACAAAGTGCTGGCCATGTGCATGGCTCTACTCTACACTGAGTGCAGTGTGGAGCTTCATCTCCTTTGCTTTATCTGGCACTTTATACAGATGTGAGTTGCCACTGACTTTCAATGTCTAACATTCTTGTTTTCAGGAGGCAACAGCTCATGCTGCACCAAACTACAACCAGGCCAGAGTCTCATCCTGTAACTCTGCTTAGCAAATAATTTACAGGACTGACATTGGTTCCCTTCAGTCCACTGAATTACAGATGATTGGAATCAGCGGCAATATGCAAACTGCTTAAATTTATGCCACAAAACTCTGGATCACTGTCAGAGCTAATATGTCTACTGAAAATAGATGTGACAGGTCCCATCTCAGGCTTTGCTGATCTTCTTCTAGTAGGACAGTAGGACAGTGGTATCAATCCTCAGCATGTTCAGCTTAGTGTGTCACTTTTTGTGGTACATCACTTTGAACATCCCTTTTCCTTCTAGATCTCCTTTCCTATAGTGTTCTGGATTTCTGTGTGCTTTATATATTTCAGTTTAGGCTTGATAATTTCCTTTGCTTGCCAAATGCTAATTTTCACAGTTCAATTCTTTTTGGGTTATTTTTGCCCCATGTCCCAGTCATAAATACAGTGAGGATCTCAAAGACCTAATCCTTCCACTAAACCAGTTCAGTCCCAGATAAGTACCAGATTTGCCATAAACTCTAGTTCTCAAATTTCTGTATATTGCTTCATCTTTGCCCTCCCGAGTTAAAAACTCACCAGAAAAAAACTAGTGAAAATATCAACTGCTTGAGAAAAAGCTATCATCAAAATCAGGTCACCTTCTGCCACATTCCTATTTACTGGCACTTGTACCTTGCAGATACAGAGTAAAATGTTGGGGGCTGTTTCCCCCCAAATAACCTGCATAAAAATGTTTAGCTCTAGCAGGACTTTTAGTTGTTTTGGTTTTTCACTCAGTATAATTTCTTGTTCCCTGGGTGTTTTTTTTTTTATTTCTGGACCCACACGTTGTTCAGAACTCACTCAGAGCCAAGGCATTTGAGAGCAGTTTGGTTTGAAACGTTTCATCTCAAAGATGCTGTTCCCTGGGACTCTGACCCTTTGGGGCATCAACATATGCTATAGAGGCGCAGCACTTTAGACACAAATGGCTGGGAAAAACTTGCCAGAGACAGAACAGCAAACATGTATGAACACCAGCATTAGGAGAGGGAATGGAAAAATACCAGTTTTTAACAACAGAATTGTAATCTCCTAACGAAACAATCAGCAGAACAAACAGCATCTCTCCCAGCATATAGAGAGAAAACGTGGGGAGAGAGACCCTTGGGGTGCCAGAGATAAGAAAATCACATCTGTTGTACTCTCCTGATGGAGCTGGCCACCAGCCCTTAACGATCCCTAGCAAAGCTGTGTTCATGTCACTAAACCAGTGTCCGCGCTTTACCAGCTGGAGCAACGGGCACCAAAGTTCAAACCGAGCCAATTTTCTCCTGAAAAATCATCACTGAATTGTTCATGTCTAGTTGTTAAAAGGATTTCAGCCTAAACAGATGGACTTTAAAGATTTAACAAATGGTCAATATAACACAAACGGGTCACTAGCATTTCTGCTTCTGAACACAAAGCCCTGGTGGTAGCTGTGCCCATGCATGAATTTGCCATAAAGGGAGGGGAGGTTTTGCCCCCCCTTCAGGATAACTGCTTGCTGTGAACCAAAGGTGGAGGGTGGGAAAGGGGAGTTGCATGGTACAAGTCAAAGGGGGCCCAGCTAATGTCTGCAGCGACCGTGTTACACGCTGCCTGAAAGGAGAACATCTCAGACAGGGATGGCCCAGGGGCACAGGACAAGATGGCAAAGTTGACGCATCTGGCAATGATGCATTGTGCATGGGAACGAAAAGGAGACTGGGGCTTTGAGAAAAGGTTAAAAAAGCACCAGACTGAGGACTGAGTTGGAAAGGATGCAGAGAGGGAAAGGAGAGCGGTAAAGGCAAACCAGGAACGGAGAAGATGTCTAATTTGTAGCAGCCAGACAGCACCGCTCCCACCCCTTTAGCAGCTGGAGCATCGGGCAGCTGAACTCTAATGGAGTCAATTTGCTGCTGGAAATAATGACTAAATTACTCCCATTTGCCCAGTGAAGAGGCTGAAGTCTAAGTAGATGAACACCAGGAGGTAACAAACAGTTAGGAGCAGACTGATGTGTTGTGAGGTTTTCCTTGCCTGCAAAAGGGAGCTGACAACCCCCAGCACCCTTCAGCATCGCCGGACTTCTCGTACTGCAGAGCCCTTCCACCAAGTTAAACAAGTTTCTAGCTCAGTTCCTGCCAAGCCCCAAGGAAAGACAGCTTGGCCGAAATGTCAGCTGATAAATGAAAGGGTTTATTTGAGGAATAAACAAGGGACAAGTCTTTCAGCACCAGCACTTTCAACCCTGCACTGCCCACCCCTGCAGAGTAGGGGGAGAGGATCAGTCACTAAAGAGAAATGGGAAAGGGCTGGTTATTTACTGCTTCTGCACAGGCAATAGCTGTCAAGCTCTTTGCTTTCATGCTCTCTGGGAGTAGCTGAAGCTGCCGGGGGGTATGGCAGCTCCTGGGGAATTTCTAGACCAGGGGCACAATGTCCCTGTAAGAATCTCTGTGTCTGAAGGTGTCTCTAGGACAGCATTGCTGGAAGGTCTGAACAGCATGTAAGGAGCAACTTGTTTAATGAGAGACTCCTACAAAATCCTAGTCCAGATGGATACAGTTCGGCCGTTTCACCTGGCTGCCTCTGCCCATTGCAGGGTGAAGGCAGGATCCCAAAACGGAAACCAATGAAGAGCTCAGACGAAATACCCATACAGCTGAATTCCCAACTGCTCTAAAATAAGCAGGAATTTTGCCAAGAGGCTGATCCAGAAAACTACTTAGGCACCGAAGCCCTCAGCATTTCTCTCGTGCCTCGCTGTAGGAGCTGCAGGCTCCGCTGGCAGGCGGGAGACGTCTCCCTGCTAAGCACTTGGGCACTCCTTTGGGGCTGACCCTCCTCCAGCCCCACAGGCTGCTCACACTAAATGCTGAATTGCAGCATCAAGGCCAGGCTCCTCGATGCTGCGATACCTGGCTTTTAGGAGCTCGTCTTCTTTGGATCTTTTCCTAAGAGCCATCAAGATGTTTATCTCCCCATCCTATCTAGGCAATTACTCAATTACTGTTCCCAGGATAAAACCAAGAGTAAGGCCTTGACTATACAAGCCTCATGTGTGACAAGCCCTGGGGAGCCCTGTCAAAGGGGAAACAAGGAGACCCCTTCAGTACCAGCTGATGATTCATATGCTGCCTGTCACTCAATGGGAACGATATTGCAACACTCCATCAGCATCACCCGGCCCTGATCCACACAGACATCCCTCAGCCAGGCAAGCTTCAGAGTTAAAAGCAGCAGCAGTAGCGTGGGAGGAAGCCAAGATATTCCACAGTGAGCCTGCACCACTTGAGGACAGTTGTGAATACACTACAGTGGTCATGCAGCAGTTCAATAGCAGGTACCAGTCCATGAATCCACTCGGCTCCCTTGTTCCTGTCACCTCTGCCACTCCATATTCCCAGTGCAGCCGTCTGAGTGAAGGATCACCACAACCCCCTATTAGGACTAACTTCGGTTGTTTGTCATTTCATGAGCGTGTGTTCAGTCTATTTTTTAAAGGAGCTTAGCAGTTCTAGGCCTTCCTAGTGCTTTGGCAGCTTTGAAGTATTTGAAAAGGAGTCAAAGGTGGCTTCCAGCAATGCCCCACTCCCGAAGATGAAGATGAGCAAATCCTCACTCCTTGCAATAGGCAGGCATGAGCCAGTTTAGGCTGTACACACGTAAATGGCACCCAGATTTACTGGGCATTTACCGGGTGCCTATCAGATGGTAGGACCGGCTCCTTCAAATAAACAAAGCTTTGCCTTGAGAAGGGAGGAGATCTATGGATCTATCAGCCTATTACACGCTCTTAATATAGTTGCTTTTTCAAAGCATGCTTCAGCTGCCAGCTGAAACGCTCCCTCCCGCTCCGAGCCTCCCGGACATCCGCCACAAGCCAAGACCAGAGCACCAACACGAGACAGCGATCTCATCCGCTGTACTGCCCTGTAGTTTCAGCAGGTGCCCAGGGCACTTGGACTGCAACGTCATCGCTGGCTCAGAGCTTCAGCCCCAGGACCGAGCGACATCGCTCAGTCCCCTGGCCACCGGCTTACCGTAAGCAGGCTCGGAGGCGGCTGTCAGCCCCAGCATTCAGATCTCTTGCCATCATCTTTCTGGCATGGGCCTGTCATGTGAGTCATGCATTTAAGCAGATTAGGGATACAGATAAGGTGCTCTACACATTAGCCGTGACAGAGATGCAGGTAGTGGATGAGCAGAGCTGTTTCGGTCATCTCCCTAACTGGTATGATCTCTTGTTCTTCATTACCCAGCCTGCTGCATCACAGCATTAGCATGCATGTCCTGATGACTCTCAGGATGAGTCACCAAATGTAACATATTACAGTGCAACCAAAGCTTTAATAAACAGGGCTTTTGTTTTTTTAACTTGATCTCTACTTCCATAATAAAAGCTTTCTGTTATTGTCTGTGCATGTACTTGTCAAATCAGAATATTCACAGGGATTTTCTCAACTCCCAATCACTCAATAACTTAAAAGGAACGCAGAGCAGACACGAAAGCTGGGACACCCGGGTCCTGCGTCTTGGAGCACAAGTAGAGCAATGCAACTCCGAGTGAATGTACTGTGCATCTGCCCTGGGAAGATTTCCCAGCCGGCTTCAGACTGACCCCTGCTGAGGTTAAAACCTCATAGCGCTGGGCAGCTCTGTGCCCCGCACTGGGGTCCGTGGTACTTGCCACCTATTTTGCCCACAAAGGTACTTGGCATTCCTCAAGCTCAGCCATCAGTTCAGACCCACACACCAAAGAAGGAGCAACAGCATCTTCTTCTCAAAGAGAAAAAAACTCCAGTCAAGCTCTGTGAGAAAGGGCTCTGGTAGACACCTACCTGTATTTCCCAAGAGATGCACCACCTTTCTCACTGAGCAGTGACCACAGTGTCCTGGACCTCGCACCATGCTGCTGATCTACGTGCTACGGTGTTGCTTCTAGCTGGAGTCAAGTGTAACAGCTCCTAAAGTAGTAACTTTCTGCAGTCTCCTCTTGCCTCTAACTGTTCATTCAGTGTGTTCTGGCTCACCTTGGCTTGGAGACAGACAAAAATCGATACTTGACCTATCTTTTGGTGGCACGCCTGACGTATCTCTCTTCAACACTTCCATCATATTTGTTTACCTCCAGTGAACTAATGTTTTCAAGATTTTCTAATCAATATCAGACAGGACATTAAAAAGATGCTGAGCAAGATTATTCAAAAACAATCTAAATGAATCAATGAAGACAGCTAGACTGCCAACGAAGTTATTACTGTCATCATATTGGAAAGACAGCAGGGGATGCTGGGTCACGTTGATGTTTTGCCAGTTTGCTCTGTGACTATGTGACAGAGGTCCTCGGGCCTGTGCTTCAGTGACACCTTGATAAACTCATAAGGGTGACAATCGTGGACAAAATATGGTAGACAGTGGAGTCCATGAAGAAAAGATCCACAATTAGAGCTGGTTTGAAAATTGGTTTCAGGGCATGCTGGAAGAATGGGGAGGTGAAGGGACTGGAGGGGCTGATGCTGAGATCCATGCTGGGAGCCCAGGGAGAAAGTAGAAATGGGGAAGAGGAGAAACAGGGACAGGAGGACAGGGACAATCCAGGATGAACCCCAGCCTGTCCAGAGAGGGCCAGAGGCGGGGGAGAGGGGCAGGTTCCAAAGGGCTTCTCCACCTGGTCCCTCAAATTAGGCAATTAGATTAATTGCCTCCTGGCAACAAGCTGTGACAGGAGGCATCTGGGCTGCAGCTGTGCCCTTAGAGACTTGGCAGCCTGGTCCTACCTCTGCTTTAGCCACAAGAGAGATGCAGGATGCCCTTTGGGGGACAGCGTGGTGGCACAGGGTGGCAGGGTACCAACACCGCAACCGTGCTGGAAACCTCCAGGGCTCCTGCAGGTCCTGCAGCAGCACCACGGTGCAGGGTTTCTGCACTGCCAGAGCGTTTAAGCACACAGTTTTTTGTCCTTTCAAAGGGAGCGGGGTTGCATTCAAACCCTTTATCTGGCTTTGAGAGCTAAAGACTTTGCTTGTGCATCCTTTTTAAGGAGAGGTCTTTCCACACAGTGAAGGAAACACCCTGAGGACAGAAAGAGATGAAGACCAGCAAAGACCTGCTCTAACCCATGAAGCTGAAATGTGGAGATCCCCAGATAAGGCTTGAGGCGTGCTCTGACGTCCTAGCGCCAGGCGTGCTGCCGTGAGCAGCACCACGCGGGGTCTGCGCTGCTGCTGGCTGCCGAGCAGGCTGTCACACAAAATTTCAGTGCCAGTTCTCTCTCTAGCCTCTGCCCCCAGCCCCAATCTTTCTGCCGTAATCCCACGTATGAGCCCGACTTTGAAACTCTGCCTTTGAACTGTGGGGTTTTTTCCCCTCTGCAGTCAAAATTGCAGCAGCTTAACCTCAAGAGGGTAAATCTCTCAAAGAAGTGCAGAGGGATTGCTCTGCACAGTGCCTGCTAAAAACCAGCGTGACTCACCCGCAGCATCCCCCGACGCACTGCGGAGGAGGACACGTCCCTTGGACGTCTCGCTCTGGGGTGTCACAGCCATTTCCTTCTGTCTCCTTTCAGCGAGCAGAGAGGCAAGGTGTCTCCCTGATTCAGTAAGGACTTTAAATTATGTTTTCTGCCCAAGGGGATTTTTTTTGCCTGGAGTTAAAAATGACCACAGCCAGCCAGTCAGAGGCAGGACCCTTGGTGAGCTGACCCAAAGTTCCCTCCAACTGTGCTGGATGTACTCTTCCCCCTCGCAAAAGGCAAGCAGCAAGCAAACCACAGTCCGTTTGGATAGTGAAGGCCTATAGAACCGTCTATAATCCTTTGAGACATCCTAAATCTTGGGAGCTAAGAGTACATGAGGGAGTTCCAATAAATCCAGGATTTGGGAAGCAATTTAGGAATGAAGTGCCCCTCGCAGGCACAGGCAGGGAGAGGTTGGGTAGATCAGGTCTTGAGCTCAGAGGAGACAAAGGAATAGCCTATAGGGAAACTATAGGGACTGCCTGTAGGGGACAGCCCCTGGGGCAGATCATTCCCAGAACAATACTAGGATTTAAATTCAAAGGGAAATAGTTGATTGCCTTTGAGGGCCTTTTTCAGACCAAAGCTTGAGGAGCACTGGCAATCAAGGGACTAGGATGTGGGAGCAAATGGTGGCACAAGTTTGTTGGACAGTGCAGGTAAAACCTCTGAGAGCAGGGGTTAATTGTGGAAAAGGCTGTTGCTTCTTAGGAGAGAAAGGGAGTGGAGGACCTAGCTTTTCCTTCGACAAGACATATATAAAAGGATGATAAATAGACCTTGACTATCTCCCCTGCCTCGGTCAAGGTCCTGCCCTGACCAGGCCGACCCACAAGAAATAGCAATATCTGAATTTCCTTCTGCTGTACCAATGGGAAGGTTTTTCATCTTTTTTGGATCCAGCTTGGGCATCTCCGCAGGACACTGTGACGCACTGACAAGACATTGCCAGAGAGTCTTTTTATGTCCCTACTAATTACCTATATTTTTAATTGCATAAAGGGAATTTTGAAAGCCACACAAAGAGAAAAATCTAAAAACAGATTAGTTAGGTGAAATAAAAATGCCCTGAAAGTATACATTCAGGTAGCAATAAAAAGACTTTTTTATCGTTGCTTAAAGGCATACAATAAAAGTATATTTTCAGTGCTTGGCTGCCACAAGTAACTGTACTACAATTAGATGTGTGTATTATAAAATTGTGTGGGCGTGGTAATTATCACCCTTTGCAGCAGAATATATTTATACAGATCCTAAATTACAGCACAAAGAAACATCATTTGAGAAGGTTTAAAAAAAACACATGTGGGGGGGGAGGATTAAACTTTCCATTTTATTTTTGGAAAGTATTCTATGAAAAATTAGGATGCATCACATGTTGTGTTGGTCTTGAAATGTGTAACTATGCAGTCAGATAGGGGCTGGGAGAGGCAGCCTCCGTACATCTCTATTCATCATAGGAGTGTGTAAGTGTGTGTGTGTGTATGCATGCACACACGCCAGGCAGGACCTTTACAGAGCTGTTTTTAGAGCCGCACACTGCCTGAAGTCCTCCTTGCAGTAAACTGTACCTAATGTAGCAATCCAGAGCTCACTTTGGATGTACATCGTACAATGCAACTTATACATGCATCATTATACGTGCATCACTAAGATGAGAATCAGACCTGCTCTGTGCAGTGTCGTCTCACCTTTTGGTAGGACTGCATCTGCAAATACTTCTTCAGCACACAGAAAAATCATGGGTACAGCTGTGGAGAACGGCAGGATCCAATACCCACAGGCTGCTGTCTCCAAGGATCTTGCTTGCTTCCGAGTCTTTTCAGTGCTAACCTTGCATTTGGTTTCCAAATGCAAAAAGTCCTTGATCCTCACTGTATAGCCTGAGAGTAATTGGCCTCTTATGTTGTAGTTCATGCAGTAGCCTCAGATGAATCCATCACAGCTTCCAGGTTTGCCTCTACTGTGATTTTTGGGAAATTCTCTTTATCCTAAGACATGCTTTTACTACGTGTGGATCCATCATATTTACCTCTTATGTAAGACTTAAGCACTTGCTTGCAACCTCTTAGCATCTGCCTAAAGCCACTACAGCTCATTGCAATGAGATGGAGCTTGACTGGGAGCTTTTTATTATTTTGAATCCAATATTCCCAGCTTGTATATTATATTCGCAGAAGTCTTGTGAAGCTTTATAAAAATTCTGTCACATATATTCTATTTTGATAGGGCTATTTTCATTGTATTTCCAATTCTATTATTTAAAAATTGTCTAGTTTGGTCTCCCAAATGCCACTTTCAGGCAATTTCTTCTCCTAATTTGATGAGCAGCTACTATTTCTCTCTCTCTTTTTATATAGCTCTGTTAAAATTTTTTAAGAGATCAACTTAGAGAACAGAACATGTTCACTATAACTGGTGTATTCTGGATTTTCTTAGCTATGTAAATGAAATTAATATATTACCCTTCAGCAATGTTGTAGTGACTCTCCATCTGTTGAAGGCTGTAGTCTTATTTGGTCATAGTATTGTTTGTATGAATACAGGGCCAGAGGTTAGTAAGGTCATGACTTTACTACAATAGTACTGTCTTCGTGTGCCTCATTTCCTCCCTTGCACATCGGTGTTTTCAAAGGACTGGCAGAGCCCGTCTGATGAAACATAGTTGTCTGCAAATTCAGCATGGAGCAAGACAGAGCATTGACTGGTCTTTGTGCTGATGCCACACAGCAGGATGATGCCATTCACGGAAGTGTTTTTAGGGCATCTTTGAACTAATTCACAAAGTTACTATCCTCTGCTGCTTCAAGTGCTTCCACACTTTTATATGATATCTACAGCAATGCACCATATTAAAAAGATCAAGCTGTCATGACCAGCGCATGGCTATGACAGATCCACCATTAGCAGAAGCCAATGCTGCACCAATGCCTCTCTTTCACATGCACATAGCATGCAGGAGTGCTTGCACTTTCAACCTTTCTCAGGTTACTGGCCCTTTGTGTCACTTAGGACAGACCTGGCTGATGAGGTTTCAGTTCAGGTGTGTGGGCTGCGGGTACCATCTAGAACCTTAAATCAATGTTCCCAGCAGCACTTCTGACAAGCAATCTGTCACGACAGCTTTTCCAGCTTGCATAGGAAAGATTTTCCTGCTTACCCTCAGCAAACGCCAGGTTTCTTGCAGTGACACTGATAGGGCTGGCAGGGGCCAGGGCAACACTGTCCACATGACTCTGGTGAGATCCAGCAAGTCTACGGACTTTTTTTTTGTGAAATATGTTTTGGAAGAATCGGTACTGCTGTGAAAAGAGAGTGAATGCTGAAGACACAAGGAAATAAAAGAAACAATATCATCAGCCCATTTGATTTGCACAAGAACATCTATAACAATAAAGTCTTGGACTACAAACTGATGCCACAGTGAAACATCACTTCCAAATCTATCAGAAAAATTACACCTGTTGATCAGACTTGAAGGCTTTAGAATGAACAAACAGCTGAATATCCCAACAACAAAACACCAGCATCTTTGGACACCGGTGAAGGCATCCAGCCCTAGAGTCAGGTCTCTGAGTTTGCCCACCACCATGGCATATTCTTTTACACAGTAATGCAACCGAGCACCACTAGACTGGCAGAAACAAATAAACAAAATTTCAAGTGGAAACAGTTAACAGCAGCTACCACCCTACCATTTATTAAAATTTTACTGCGAATGTCTTTTCTCTTTCCCCTAAAAACTTTAAAGAAAAAGAATATTTTTGCCAAAAATAGATGCTGTAGGTCCTGATAGGAACTCTAGTTCCTTTCTTGGATTCTCTTGTCTACAATGCCAGATCCTCAAATGCATTGTATTTCCCATAAAGCATCAAAGCTCTGGGAGAATGTAAGTGAGAGGCTTGAAGTATAGTCAAAAAGGAGGGGACATGTCTGAGGAGCACAGAAGAATGGGGGCACAAGGAACACTTAAAACCCAAGCAAAGAACAACCACCCTGGTTTGATTCTTTGACCAAACAGTTTAACAAAACCCACAATTTTCTATCCTGCCACCCTCCACCACGGATCACCTCCCTCAGTTGTGCCCAGACAACGAGGGCCCTGCAGTGGTCAAGGAATGATCATGCTTACAAACAACCCTGCCAAGAAAGAGGAGGAGAGGGAGGATTTTTAACTGCGACCATTTCACGGATCCAATGTACCACCCAGCCGTGGTCTGGGACCGGGTGCAGGGGATGGGAGGGAGCTGGGCGCTCTCTAAGCAGAAGCAGGCTCTGAGAAGCTGCCTGGGGAACTGTGTGCAAGCAGCACCTTGGTCTAAGATGCTACAAAAGCCAACGAGGCATGAAGCATCCTGAGGAGCTACATGTCGTAATATTAAATTGAACATAACCATTCAACAACAAAGTCCTGATTAGCTGAATCCTGAGAGCCTAAACCAGTGCCCAGAGTGCCAAACCCCAGGTGCTGCCCATCAATTGCATATGGAGATGCAGAAACTCTCGCTGGGGTCAGCACAGTCATATAACCGGCAGACAGCTCAGCTGATCGGAGATGGTTGTTGTGCTCTCCCTGACCACAAGCCCCTCCCTTGGACAGAAAAATTTCTTCCCAACCCAAAGACTTTCTTTTCCCAGGCTCCGTGATTGCTGGGTCCCTGCTCTCCCATGTGCCCCACAGGCTACTCCCTTCTAGACACCTTCAGCCTTGCCAATTTGCAGCCTACTCCATACAGTCCCAAAAGGCTCATCATTGCTCTTTCAAGGATTTAAGGTCAGAAGCTCATCCAGTCTGCCCCACTGGCTACTGCAAACCAAAGAGCCACACCAGTACTGGCGGGGTTTAGCCTACAACTTTTTTGAGCTAGCTTCTTTCTGACATAGGCCACAAGTATCAGAGCACCCATGCCATCCATAGAAAGGGCCCACACATAGAGCAGCACAACATATAGCACTTTGCTTATGGAGCTGGGTACGTCCCCTACAGAGCAAACAAGCCTAGGCCATGCTTGCACCATCCCAGAGCCCTCCTGAGGCACAAGTCCCCAGTCCCTGCTCCACATCCAGTCTAGAGGCAGTGCAGTTTGGTCCCTATCTCTAGGTTCCCTGAGTATCTACAGTTATTTCAGGGCCAGTGAAGATGTTTGCCTTTGTGATGTGACACTGAGATTTATAACAAGATATTCTTCTGGAATATATTTACTCTTTTCACCCAGCCAAAAAAAGCCTGAAGTATTAGTAATATGCTCTACAAATAACTGTGTAAAAAAAAAAAATAAATGTGAAAATGTGTAGAAGTTTTATCTCAGTTTTCCCTTTTCTGCTTGTACTTGAGGTTTTGATGAAAGGCAGATTTTAAAAAGCATCATCTTCTTTCCTTGAAATTTTCCATTTTTAACTGAAAAAGAACAATCACTTCAGAAGAGAACAAGAGTATTCAGCCAAAACTCTTGAGATTTTTCACTGACGATTTCAACAGACTCATTTTGGAGGTCCATTGTTTCTATGTTGATGAAAAATCTGTGCAAGAATGTTTTCCCCAGTCAGTTCTGAAAATGAAAATTAGAAGTTATTCTTTTATTGCATTTTTCTCCTATGAGCCCTTCTCACCCAGGTTTACTATTTTTATATTGCGTCTCAGCTGCTAACTAAGCCTTGGCTTAGTGCTCTTACTGCAATGATGAGGCATTTCCATTTCTGATTTCTAGCATATGTTGCACTTAATATAGCACTGCCCTTGTGCACCAGTTACCCTGGAAGAAATGGCTGTGCCAGCAATATAACAGTGGTATAGTCCCTCGAGACCAGGGCACGAAACCCTGTGCCAATATGCAGATGTCACATGGTTAATAGAGCAATACTAGATCCTTGAACTATATAGAGAGGTATTTTTTTTTAATGTATGCAGAAAGATGTTTGATACTGTGATGAAAGCTTCGTTTAGCTTTCTCTTAAATGAACTTGGAAAAAAATATCTATAAAAGAGCCAAGAGATAATGATGAAAACCTGAACAATTATTTCTGGGGATGAGGCATCCACAGACCGAGTTGATTATTTTTTCTCTCTTAGGTCTGTAGCCTGGATTAGATGATTGCAAAAACCAGGCTCTTGTGCATGATTTATGGGACTTTATCTTTTCAAAGAAGAGGAGACACTATTCTGCAAGACCTGACTTTTGCAAGGCGTTTTAGGACTTCTGCTTTGGGCAACCAGAGCAGAACATCTGAAAACAGAAAATAAGCAATGGATCTGAAACCACTATTGGACATAATTAGTAACGATTGCTGATCTCTGATACTTTGCGTGATGCCACAAGCAATGTCATAGGAGATTTTATAATGGCTGCATCCTGCAAGATGCTAAGCTTCCTTCACTTTTTCTGGAGACAACAGGAGAGGACCATTGCCAGCACTTTGCCACACCAGCCCCACCTGACCTGACTGGGTTCTGCACAAGTCAAGCCTGATGACCTGGGCCCATTTTTTGCTTTATTCTAGGAAATATTTAGCTGAGCAAACAGCTTCAGGGCCACAAGGTGAAGACAGTTTTCAGCTACACATTGGAGCAGCTCATCTCCTTGCCCTGGGACACAGCCCAGACAGCCTTTGTGAAGGTGCAAACTGGAATTATTCCACTGCTTCCAGGCTTCTGGGTGGTTCAGCTAAATCTGCACAATGGATCTGGCAAGCAAAATTCATCTTAAAACCCAGATTTTGGCAGACGTGGGAGTTTTTGAAAACTAGTGTTATCTCCATCCATGCAGTGCAGCAGAAGCAAGACATGCAAACATGGGGGAGGGAGCACTTGCAAAAGGGGCAACTTTCCCTGCTGCAGGAGGGACAGCTAAGACAGAAGTAAAAAAGAAATTCTACCCAGGAGATAAACTGTGCATTACATAAGACTTCATATAAAGTAAATTGTCATCAGATTTATTGCAGTTAGAAAAAGGCTGTTCTGTCTGTTGACATAAAATACGTACTTTAAGAGGTTACTGAGAAAGAAGGAAACGGTATATTTGGGGTTCCTTGTCCTAGGGCTTTCTATGCAAGGACCTGGCAAGCTTCTGGAGCTGAAATGTTTTAAAATATATATTAAAAAAATAAAAAAGGCATAAAATGTTATAAGATATAAATCTGAAACAGGAACTTTGATAAATTTTTCTTGTATGTGTAGTATTAGAACAAAGCAAAAAAATCAGATTTAATATTCCACAGTAAATTCTGATCATTCATTATTTGTTTTTCTCTCCAACCTGGAGAAAAAGCTAAAATATCAAAGTCCTTTTCAGAATTTAAGTTCAAAGATTATTTAAACCATGAAAGATCTTATTTTAACATGTCCCTAGGAAAAGCCTGCTTCAAGGTTATTTGGCAGTAACTGTATCAGCTTATGGTCCTCGGTGCCTACTGCAAGTGGGTGTTTGTGAGTGCATTGCTATTATCCTTTTTCTGGGGTGGACTTCATATCCAGAATATATCTCCTATGATGCCTCTATAGGAACAACTTCCATAGCGTACCAGAAAGCCCAATCAAAGCAGAAATAACAGTCAAGGAGCCAGGTCTGTGCAGCGGGCAGCATTTTCAAGGCATGGACAGACCCAATTTAACAATGAGCTGATGCAAAACAAGATGCTTCAGTTTTGTTCAACAAACTAAATATTTTTATTTAGATCAAAAACTATTGGTTTAGGGTTTTTTTCACCTCATGGATTTTTTTTAAATAAATAAAAGCTTTCCCTACACTAAATTTTGTAGAAACTCTGTATCCCACCAAAAACCATCAAAGTGCACAATTCCTTACCAGCTCTTATGGACAGGAATATTGCATTTAATAAAAAGCTGATTTTTCAAAAAAAAAAAATTCACTGTGAAAACTGATCATCTCAATTCTTTGTCCTTTAAGCTGATACTTTCCCATAAGTCACACAAAAATCTCAACAGACAGGAAAGACAATGAATCTTGATTGGAAAGACAAGGAGGCCAGTCAGTAAACTCAGATCACAATTAGCACCAGCTGTAACCCAAGTGAACTCCCCAATTTAATGGTTCACAGGAGAACACATACATACAGTAAAAGCTACCAACCAAATCAATTCACTCTCCTTCCCCCAGACTCCCCTCCTCCCCCAGGTCCTTCAGACAAAAGTCTATTTCCCTCCTTAGCTGTTAAAAATATTTTTAGAGCTCTTCAAATATGGAAAGCAGAAAAGGAAGAAAAAAAACAATAGAATTTGACACAAAAGCACCCTTCTCATTAGGGCTTTTTAAATAGCATTAGAGCTCATTGAATTTCATGCACTAATAACATTCCTACTCAATCCAAGGCAAACCAGTCAAATCTAAATCTATCAAATTTTACAAGCAAAGGAATATTGCCAAGTTCTAATATTTCTCCTGCATTCATTGTCAGAACGGGGTAGGGAGTCTCTTCCAAAGTCCAGATTTCCTTTTTTCAAATCCCTTTTAAAGCTACTACTCCATGGTGATAAAATAAAAAAAAAAAGAAAAGGAGAGTTAAAAAGGAACTAAAATCTCAAGAGCAACATCTATACAGGATTCTCAGATACACAGCATTTGGGGAGCGAAGCAGTCATGAAGCTGGCTTTAGCACAGCAATCAGCCGGGATTTGAGATTTAAAAAGTAGCTAAAATCCTACCAGACAAAGCCCTTAGGCAGATGAAGCTGACTGTGACAGTAATAAAGCCCCCAAAGATGCCGAGGCATGTCTGAATCCTTGGTCCTTGAATCCTTTGGTCATTCAACACCAAGCTGCATCTTCAACTTTGAATCACAGAATCATAGAATCACAGAATCATTAAGGCTGGAAAAGACCTCTAAGATCATCGAGTCCAACCGTCAACCCAACACCACCATACCCACTACACAATGTCCCTAAGCGCCTCATCTACACATCTTTTAAATACTTCCAGGGATGGTGACTCAACCACTTCCCTGGGCAACCTGTTCCAAGGCCTGACCACTCTTTCAGTAAAGAAGTTTCTCCTAATGTCCAGTCTAAACCTCCCTTGGCGCAACTTGAGGCCATAAACTTGAGGCCATCATGCTGAAAAAGCAGCCGGCGAGCCTCGTGCTGCTGAAATCAATGAGACAAGTCACAGGCTTGAGACTAAGCAAGGGATGTTGGTTCCTCTTGCGCTGCAGGGCCCAGGACGCTGCTGGATTGGGCCCATCCTGCATAAACAGTTAGACTCAGCTAATGGCAGAGACCTGCTGTCCCAGCATCTCCAGACAGCCTTGCTAGAAGTGCCAGCCGCTTGCAAAACCCTGGTAGGAGCTGTACGAGGTGCTGTGGCTGCGTGATCAGCTGCCTGGTGTGTGTGTAGTACGTTTTTATTGAATGGCTGGTGAATATAAGTGATAAGGAGGAATAAAGCATGTAGTTAGAGCTCATTTTGTATGGTACGGTATGTCTTGGGGGTTTTATGGGTTTAATATATTAAGCTGCTCATGCTGGATCTCAGCGCAGAACTCCAGATGAGAACAGCTACTTGTGATGCAGGTTGCACTACCACTCATTTATAATGAATATAACAACTTGTGAAGTGGATTTAGAAGTCATTGAGTTATAGATTATTTGGGTAAACGGGGCACAAGAACTGCAGCAAGAAACCCATTTAAATATTAAGGAGAGCTATAAACCAAGAAGAGAACGGGTGGCAGGGTAATGTCATGTCAGAACATGCCCTCCAGAGAGGGACCGCTACTGCGTATTGATCAGAAAGAGCTCCAGAAATCATTCTGAAAACCCATAAAGCTCAGTCGTAAATGTGGCCAGAAAGGTGAGCTTGCAAAGGCCAGCGGAGAGATGGGATACAGAAGCTGAACTGAACCCTGCCAGCCTTATCTCATGAGTAATCCCACAGCAGGTTCCTCTCCCGTGGCCCGTAGTGTCCCCACCAACAGTTTTAATCCAGTGAGTAGGAATGGAAAAGTCACGCCCTTGGGCTGAAAAGCCATTTCTGGGAGGATTTTCACCCTGTGTGTATCAATTCTGTTAACGTCCACAGGCACCTTTCTTGTGTCTAAAGAATCACGAACCTGGAGAAGTAAGAAGATGCCTTGTAGGCGTCTGTTATTTTGCATCACATCCAACTAGCATGGAATAAGGACCACAGGATAAATCTTCTGCTAGAAATACCACGTCCAAGGCAAATCCTGGGCTATAAACTGTCAGCTGGACCTAGCACAGGGTTTTATTCCTGCTACAGCTATTTGGGATGCCATTCCTGAAGATAAGGGGGAAGCTTTACTGATTCCAATCTAACACCGGTGGCAGAAGAGGAATAACGAGATTGCCCAACACTGCATGGTGCTGAGAGCTTTCAGAGAGATATGGAACACCCTTTGAGCCTGCTGAAAATGTACAGCTTGTGCCCGCACCAAAGCCACCCAGCAAAGCAGAGTCTCACACATGAGAAAAGAAGGAAGGGCTTTGTGCACAGTGATTCACATGAGTAACCTGAGCACAACCACTGCCAGCAGTCACCATCGCTTGCCGCAGCACCCACCAAATCACACGTTCCCATCCAAGGAAGGGCTGCAGAAGCAGGCTCTAGCAATGACTCAATAGCAGCAGAAATACTCGGAAGCCTGTACAGAACAACCAGGGAAGGAGGAATGAATGACCGCCCAGGACAGAAATACCAGCGCTTCTTTCAAACTGTGCCCATAACATAAGCAGCAAACAGGCTTTTCAAACATGCCTAGCACACAAACCCTGCTTAGTTCAGAGGCGTTTCATTAAAGTTTCAGAGCCTCTCTTGAACCCAGCGCTGTCCCTCCCTGCTGCGTTATATGCACAGGCACAGCGAGATGAGGTTGCGTGATTCAGCAGGAAGCGGCTTTAAGAACTCAGCAAGAGACATAAGCATCAGCCAATTCAAGCGCATCCTGAAAAACAAGAGGTTCCTGTTTGGCATGCAAGGGCCCTTTGAAACACAAAAGCACTGTTACAGTCACTTATTCCCAGTTTGTCCTCTTCTCTCCCCCCACCCTTGTTTAGGGAATGCTCTCCCATTTTTTGCAGCATCAGGGAAAAAGCTCTACATCCGGCTGATGGGCCAGAAGCACCTGACCCCACCTACGTGAGGCTAGCAGTTGCTTTTGTCATGAAAATTGAAGCTGCTTTGGAGGATGAAGCACTCTACCCAGGTTAAAAAATGCTGAGGAGCAAAATTCAGGGTGAAGTCCAGGAAACTGTGAAGGTGTGAACTGTTGTTCAGTGAGCGCAAAGAGAAACACGCTCCCAGTGAGATGGAGACTGGGGAGAACGGGTAGCTCTGCCTCAGTGCTACACCTAGTCTTAATACAATTTATAGCATGACATTATAACTGATAATAATAATCTAATGGGAGGGCATAGCTGGCACTTCTGAAACTCTTGGATGTGAAGGTCACTCGTTTTATCATCGAGACGATCTTTTAAAAGCACTGTTGGTGTGAAGCATTAACGGGAGGTGATCAAGGCTTTTAGATTAAAAGCCTTTTATCGACAGCAGGCTGCGGTGGCACATCGTGCACCTGAAGACTGGCATGCCCCACTGAGCAAACAGCGCGGTACCGGCCCCTGAATCAAATTGCCCAGACATCCAGGAAGGAGGCTTCGCGCTACATTACTCCTTGCAGGCTGCCATCTGCGGTGGTGACCGGTGAAGCGGTGCAAAGGCAAATTCCTGCACACGTAACTCCATCCAGAGCATCTGCCGCTCTGTCACCGGGTCGTGGCATGGTGGAGGCACCATGCCAAAGGGGCTGTCTTTTGTTAGGGTCAGACCTCACCTATAGCAATTAGTGGCAAACCCTAATAACAGGATTAATTAGGGTATTTCCAGAAGATACTAATTTTCTGCTGCAAGGCTGACTCTTTAACCCACTCCTTGGCCGAAAGCTTCTCAGTGACTTGTGCAAGAGCTCAGCAAGCCAAATGCAGGCATAGAGCTAGCAGGAAGGTGAGAAGAAAAAGCATAGTAAGGGGCATTTTATGAGCCCCAGAACTCACGTTTTTCTAATGGATAGGTGAGTAATTTATATTTGAATCTTCACTGAAGAACAACAAAACAGCACAGTTATTTTTCTCTCTGCTGTGACACTAATTCCTTTCAGGCCAGAATTAGAAACATGCTAAATACAATTAATCTAATGGCTTACATTCTGTATTTTACCTTTCACAGATACTTCAACTGAGAAGACATGTTACTGCCTTATTAAAAAAAAAAAAGCATTGCTTTCTGCAGGGCTTTTTGCATGTAGAGAAGTGGAGATGTGCATACACAAACTGAACTTCTATCATTCTTCCACTTTATAAAAATGCAGGAAATCACACTGCACTTTAGGAGCGTGAACTACTGGATATTCCTTTTCTACAAGATAATAGGAATGAGGTCTTCGGTTAGAATTAAGTCATGAAAATCTGGTCCTTAGCATTTTGCTATTGCTCTGGGGTTATGAATTAGAGGTGCCGTAAGACACATACAGCACATCCGTCTCAGTCCTCCTTGGGGCTGCATGGGAAAAACTCATTCCAGTTCCATACAGAAACGCGAAGGTTTTCAGAAACATGCTTCATCACAAACTGTGGCAAGAGGCCAGCACTTCAAACATTTTTGGTTACACTGAAATCCCCCAGGACGGCGTTTTGGAAACATCAAAGCACAACATGCTACCCAGCATTCTCCAGCTGCTAGTCACACAGCAATGAAACTGTAGCTGTTTCAGATTAAAACTGGCACGGTTTCTCTCTCACCTATTCCTTGAAACAAGTTTAAAATCCATTGTTGCTGCTGCTTCAAAGGCCTGCACCTCCAAAAAAGCATATCACCTTTGGTGCGACTGGCCAATGCCTTGTTGGGTGCCTGGGGTGCTTAAATGCCCATCTGGGATTCATGGCTCAGCAGGGTGATAAGAAGCCAGACAGGTGAGCTGGCAAGAAACTATCAGGAGTTCCTTGGAGAAGTCTAGCATTGAGAAAGATCTCCAAGAAAAGTCCAGGCCCTAGAGGAAGTACAACTAGTCACCAACAGCTCGCCCTCACCCTCATTTCGCCCACACTGAGTGACAGCAGTAAATCCACCCACGGGAATTGCAGGCTATCCAGTTTCCTGGTATTGCGCCACCGCAAAGAGCCCAGGTCACACTAATTGCTGCTTGATGTTCACAGCTTTTAGAGGCAGGATTTTTCTTACCAGGTGCATCCAGCCTTCCCAAGAGAAAGAGCCTGTGCCAGCACCAGTCAGGTGTGACATGGGGGAAGATCCAGTCCAGGACAAGGTGGTGAAGGGAAGGGAGACAAGGAGAAAACAAATGGATCGCAGTGGGAACTGATAAGAGCTAGATGTGAGAGGGAGAAATCTGGAATAGCCATGAGATGAATCTTCCAACTGGCTGGGAGTTGCAGTTCCCTCCTGAGGAGCATATGATAAAGTAACTGTGTGTAAAGGCAGCCCTCCTGCCTGGCTCCCACCACGCAGGATCAGCTGTTAGAAGAAACTCTCTTTCAGGATTAGGAGAGAGAGCTTGCCAGCCTCCCTGTCCAAGCCTGACACCAGGACCGGATTCCCTGGCTCACAGCAAGGCTGTTGAATAAATACAGAATATTCACTCCATCATCTGAGCAATGAGGCTTCCCAGCAGGCTGGGCAATTGCTCTCCACCCTGACACACCAAGCCTATCGCTAGCCATCCCTCACCACAAAAGTTTTGTTTACACATTTGCAATGCTGGATAATCGCATGTTCTCCCTCCCTTTTATTTCCTCTTTCACTTATCCCTGTCAATATTTTATTGAGTTAAAGTAGTTACTCTGTTCTCCCTTCACCTTTTCCCCCCTACCACCAGTATGATTTAACTAAAATGAATTATTTGTTTATTCCAGTAAAATTTTTCCCCCTCTGGAGCCAGGCAAGAAGGAGAAATAAGCTTAATTTAGAAAAATTTGAAATTCCTGAAATAGATGACAGCTGAGAGAAGACTGGCATGTTAAATCATTCCACTTCATAAACACCCCGCTCTCATTTAGGCTTGACAGATGCAAATGCCAGCCAGGTACTACCTACCAGTAATGCTGTCTTTCCTTTATTTATGCAAATACATAATACAAAATCCTTTTTATGTACATTAGCCGTCTGCAGAAGAGTGGATCTATAGTTGTTTTTTCCCTAGTTTTTCATTTACGTCATGTGCAGTGGTGGGAGGACAGGCTTGACACCTTCTTCAGGTTAAATAACTAAGCATCAAATGCTTCACCTTAACCTTACAAATCATGTCACAAGTTCTGCCAGTGTCCTGTCCTGAATAACATTTTTTTTTTTTATGCAATCACCAAGAAAAAATACCCACTAGGCCTGCAGTAACTGTGGTGATGAGGTAGCAGCATAAGGCCAATCTATAAGAAAGCCAGGCTTTGCAAATGTACGCTGTATAAAAATGCCTACCAGACAAAATAAGAAACTGAAGCACATTATCCATTTAGAAACCAGGCAAAAAACACATTCTGCACCAGACCGAAATTCAAACTGAACAGGAGGTTTCAAGCCAGTTGCCAGGTCCACCAAGAAGCAACACCTTCTGCTCTGCATAACAGACTCCTGGTTATATTGGCAGGCGTAGAAAGATCTGTTTCGGGCATGGCACTAAGGTCACAACACGAGTTTATTGAAAGTCACTTTGAACACAACATACTCCAGAGACTCCAGTTATCTCAGCTGAAGATTGCAGGGGGTAGAAGGACGTGATGCAATGCTACAGGCTTGGGGAAGAGTGGCTGGAAAGCTGCCCAGAGGAAAAGGACCTGGGGGTGCTGGTTGACAGCCGGCTGAACATGAGCCGGCAGTGTGCCCAGGTGGCCCAGAAGGCCAATGGCATCCTGGCCTGTATCAGAAATAGCATGGCCAGCAGGAGCAGGGAGGTGATCGTGCCCCTGTACTCGGCACTGGTGAGGCTGCACCTCGAATCCTGTGTTCAGTTTTGGGCCCCTCATTACAAGAAGGACATTGAGGTGCTGGAGCGTGTCCAGAGAAGGGCAACGAAGCTGGTGAAGGGCCTGGAGCACAAGTCTTGTGAGGAGCGGCTGAGGGAACTGGGGTTGTTTAGTCTGGAGAAGAGGAGGCTGAGGGGAGACCTCATCGCGCTCTACAACTACCTGAAAGGAGGTTGTAGCGAGGTGGGGGTCGGTCTCTTCTCTCAGGTAACAAGCGATAGGATGAAAGGAAATGGCCTCAAGTTGCGCCAAGGGAGGTTTAGATTGGACATTAGGAAAAATTTCTTTACTGAAAGAGTGGTCAGGCCTTGGAACAGGCTGCCCAGGGAAGTGGTGGAGTCTCCATCCCTGGAAGTATTTAAAAGACGTGTAGATGAGGCCCTTAGGGACATGGTGTAGTGGGTATGGTGGTGTTGGGTTGACGGTTGGACTCGATGATCTTAGAGGTCTTTTCCAACCGATGCTATGATTCTATGCTTCAAATAAAAAGATCCGTGTTTTACATTTTTCACTAAAGCAAGGAGATTTTCCATCAGGAGAATTCCCAGCTGCAGTCTCAGACCCAGTGGCTGCCCCTTGTTTACGTGGTGGTTCACTCAAACAAGCAACTTCCAAACTACAACATTTTCTTGCTCAGCATGTGGGTGCCAAGGAAGCACTCAGTCAAAACTGGTTGTTTTAGAGGTGGGAAGTTAGGTTATTGCAGAGCTCACTGCTTTGTGGACGATGCCTTGCTGCGGGAGGGGCAAACGGGAGCCTCTTCTCATTTTTATACTGTGCAAGCAAACGAACAGTCAAAAATGCAGGGCCAAGGGATTCAACAGCAAAAAAACAAGCAGCGTTGTCTGTTTGATACGAAAGATTCCTGCTGCTATGACAGTCCACACACCAAAGGAGGACATCTTGGACATCCACCTTGGGGGCCCACGGGCTTCAGTCAGGATCAGAGCCCTTCTTTGCTGAGCACTGTGCAGTTGCGTATACTCATAACATACATAAAACCAGCCCATGCTCCAAGCAACTTGCAGAGTGTTTAAGATGCTATAATTAAGCGAAGCAAGAGGGGAAAAGGGGGGAAAGGCAAAGACGGGTCAGTATCTTCAGGTTTCCTGCCTGGAATGAGACTGCCCCATCCAGTCACCCCCACACCAAAACCTTTATCTCCCACGTCTGTCCCTTCTTCAGCCCCACGTGCTGGGTGCAACCAGTTAGCCTCTCTAAGGCTGACACGGAGACCCTTTCCCCATCATATCACATCACTCAAGGTGCTTGGGAGAGAGAAAACAGATCCCCAGGTCTGCACCCAAATTTCATTCCGATTCTCCCTGTACAACCTCCTCTGGAAAACACTTAAGACTTGGCATAGGTAAATGCTTCCTAGAAAAAAAACAAGGACCTCAGGATGTGTCCCAGGGATGACAGAAACCTGTGGCACCTACAGGTTGGCAGATCCAGTTCTCTGCCTTAAGCCCTATCTGTACTTGTCCAGCTTTAACAGAATTGTTCACAGATCCTTCTTCTCAAGGCGTACAATGATAATGAGAGCTGAGCTCACCTCTTGTTAATTATATCATTCACTGGAGGAATGTCCCAATGTTTCAGACATCTCCAAAAAAAATTTAGGAAGAAAACAGTACACTTGCTTTCTCCACGTTCTTGTTAATTCCAATCTGTCTCATGCTCTTCTGAGGTCACTCAGCTCTGCTGCTGCATGGGTAAGAGAGGCTCTTATAAAGGGACAAAAAGATGCTTGACGTATCCTGAGAACTGCAGGCAGTTTCCACATTGCCAAACACAGCTGAAAACCTTGGGGACAACGATTAGGAGGACCACAGGTTTATGCCTGCAGCAAGCTGTGGCAGTTCCACCCCAGGAGCCTCAGAGATGCCAAGACTGAGCCAACATAAAATCTGTCCAAGAGAAAGGTATCTCAGAGCAGCAGCTCCAGTGCTATGAGCTTCACAGGGGCAAGCAGGCAGTGACCAAGTCCAAATCCCACTTCACGACCCCTCCAAATGCTCTGCTGGGACTGCCAGGCAGTGCCATGGACAGACCCTGAGGACGTGTAATCTCTGGTGAGCTGCTGAGAGTCTTTTACCTGTATGGCCCCTTGTGAGACCTCATGGTATTGTCTCTGCCCAGGAGGTGATTGTATACTTGTAAGGTCAAGACTTGGGCTAGCAGGAACAGGGGCGTACAGTATCTAGCAAAATTATGATGGCAGCAAGTAAGAGCAAATGTTAGTGTGCTAGACGTTGTACATACATATATTTAATACAAAATTCTGAATATATTTGGTTGTAAAATTTTATATAGGACATTAAATATATAGAATATCAAATTCTGCACTAGAGTGCCCCTTAGATTGCTCAGCTGTGTCAGCTCCCTGCGTTTCGGACATACTCAGATGCAAGCTGCTCAGGCAGGGATGCTTCCCTCCCAGTGTAGCCTATCCTCCGGGAAGAGTTCAGAGAGAGGTATTCCTCACTGCAGGAAAAACAGCAGCACATTTTAAACCTACCTCTAAATAACCCTGACAGTCTCTCCAAAAAAAAAAGGATTTGGTTTCCTTTGGCAGCAACTCTGCTTCACACCCAGATGCTTTCTGTGCCCACCCCAGCAGGCTCAGCCCAGCCCAAAACCTGTCAGGATCTCTGACAGCAGCAAACCCCAAAGAACAGCCCTTCACTTCTCCTCAAGATGCACAGAAAAATCCCTTCCTCTCCACCATGCAAATTCCAGCTCTCTCCACACCTTTCGCACACCCTCCTCTCCACTACCACCCCTGAGCTTAGCTGCCACCAAATTTGACTGATGAAAGGTGACAGCTCTACTATATTAATTCCCCCCCGAAAATGGAAAAGTGTCTCGCATGCTTTTCATATCAAACACATAACACATTTCAGAGTTTCTTTGCATGCTCTGGTTTCTCTTCTGCAGAAAATGTGGTCGTTGAGCAGAGTGATCCCCAGACTGGAGGATGCTCTTGTCAAACAAATGGCAGATTTTCACTTATTCTGATTTTCATATTATGCACGTAGGCAAGATTAAGTATGCTTGTGCTATCTTTGGCTGATCCAGTATGATAGCTGCCTGCAGCTGCTCCCGTCTAATGGACCCAAGCCCTGTCCGTATGGCCTGAAAGGTGTGTGTGTAGAAGACAGCCCTTAGGCTGTAGTGCTCCGTACATGAACTCACACCAGAGACTGTGTCTTATCTGAAAATTAACAAAAGCAAAAGCCCCAAATTTTCCCAAACTAGGCAACTTTTCTCTTCAAATTGTCACACGGTATAAACTCAAATTAAAACACCTCCTGTAACTGTGTCTTCATTTTAATGACAGCCTGCTTCAATCCTCGCAATCCTTTGCCCATCACACCATTATGGATGCTTTTTACAGCTTAAACACCATCTTGATATCAGCTAATTGCACCAATCTGTGCAAAGTTTCTCCACATGACAGTAATTCCCAACAAACACTGTCATTTAATCTCATGTGTCTCAAGTCTTTTTCTGTAGTTCCCTTTTACAAAGCCTGTACTATGGTTTGTCCCAATACTGTGCCCTGCGCGTTGGCAAAACTCCCTCTTCACCACAAGATTAACCACAAGAAAAGGATCTGGACCAAAGAACCCATCTCGCCTGATAAAAAGGTTATTTATTGACAACCTTCACAATTTATTCAAACCGGAGTGCACTGAGGGAGACAATTGTCTCTAGTGTCTTTAGGAGTTAGCGGTTTCCCCATACTACATTTGCTTTCTGAGCAAGGCAGCTCACACACCCCCTGCCCCGGGCTGGGTCTTTCTTGGAGGGCATCCTCAAGCCCACAGCCATCTTTTCAGCATCTTCTCCAAGTTTCTGACCAGGCCCTCTGTCTCCAGAACAAGCTCAGCCCCAGGAGAAGCAAAGCAAATGTCCTCAGGACACCCAACCCATGTCAGGAAACTGGCCCAGGCAGCCAGCTTTGTAATAAGCACGAACCAGTCAGAAAAGCTGAAAACACTTGACCGTTGTCTTCTCCACCCGTGTACAAAGGAAGGAGCAAAACTCCCAGACTCCGGCCGCAGCCTGAGGACTCGGGAGCACAGCGGGTCCCAGCTGAGCCCCAGCGAACAGAAGGCAGCAGGATACGGAAACTTCCCTTGGCAGCCAGACATGCCTTTTACAAAAGCAGGGGAACTAACTGCATTTTGCCACCCCTCGGTTTTGGGCCAGTTCCCAAAGCCTCTTTGTGCCGTGCCGGGCGGAGGAAGCCGACCACCCGGAGGAACAAAGGGCTGGGGGGCAGCCCCGGCTTCGGGCTGCTGCCGCTCGCCTTGGCGGCAGATTCTTCCCTGAGAATCCCTCCCAAGCCTTTTCCTTTAAGACTTTGTCCAAAATCCTCCGCGGTTTGGGAACTGCACACCATTCAATGGCCTTGGAGCCAGACCCTTCCTTTACATTACCCTCCCGACCACAGCGGTAGGGAATGGCTTTACAGCAGTTCCTGGGAAACGAAGAGGAAAAGCAACGGGCGGCTGGGCACGCATCACCTCCTTAACACAGTTTTCTCGTACAGAGTCCAGCCAGTGCTGCTAGATGTAGGAGTCGGACTCTGACAGAAGGGGATTATTTTAAAATCTAACAATGAAAGATTGTTCTTCTCATTACAAAGTGAAAAAGAGAGTGAGAGAAGGAAAGTTTCTTCTGCAGTAGTTTCTCAGGCACGAGAGAGGACATGAAAAGGGGAATTGGGGGCACCCCTTCACTCTTTTTCAATACTTTGCTAGGAAGGAGGGGAGATGCACATTTAAAAAGTTATTAAAATGGATGCACATGCAGACATGCGTGTTTATTCAGCACTGCTCCTTAGGGTGCTACAGCCAAAAGTCCCACAGAGGGGTGTCTCCTCCTCCCAGCGTGGCCCCCACACCCAGATGGGCTAGTCTGGGGAGCTTCAGGGACCCCCAAGCACATGGGAAAGTAGGGCTCACCAAAACGAGCGGTCTCTCTCTCCAAGTCAGACCACATCTCCTGCTTCACAGCCCCAGCACAGCAACACCTCCCCAGCCCACCAAAGTAGTCCTCTGAGTGTGTCAATGAGACCAAAAACCTAGCAAAGGACAAGGGGAACTCATTAAGTTGTTTTTACAGCAAGGAGAGACCCCCCCAAGTAACTTCACATGGTCAAAATGGCCAGCAAAAGGATAGCCTTCAACTGCCATCCGTGTCTGCTGACCTCAGAGGAGTAAGAAAATCTCAAAGCTTTTGGATGACAAACTGGAACATAACTGGAACATCTGCATCTGTCAAAGTCGGGCACAGGAGGCGGCGTGGGCGAGCAGAGGACATGGAGGCACTTGGGGACAACTGCTTTCTGCCGTGGCTCCATCACTGATGTACCGAACAACTTGTGATAAGTCACTCCCATTTCCAGCCTCCTCCAACCCAGCTCACCGTCGCAGGGCTCTGTGCGTGCAGTGCCTTGCTGGAAGCTGGGCCTGACCTCAGCTGGGGCCTTCGGGCCTCGCTGGAACTAAAACCAACTGTGCCTCCTCTAAGGACGGGTGCTCACATGAATTTACTGGTTCAGGAAATTCATCTGCCAGCGGGTTTAGGGAGGAGGAAGGTACCACACAATCAGGTCATCCAACCCCATCACGCAGCCCACCTCCCTGCCAGGCCACTGTACCACCACCTGTCCTCCCAAAGCCAAATCTGAAAACCATGAAAATAAGTTTCTTGACTGACAGAAAAGTAGGAGGCTAGTAAATTCACGCCCTGGGGCCTGTGCGCTTTGCATTTAGCAGGTTATTTCCCTGCGCTGGGGAGGTGCGGCTTTGCTGGGGATGGGGACTTTGCACCGTGTTGCCCTCCTGTCCCAGGCCACGGAGCCCCACCAGGCAGTGCTAATGGAGGGGTGAGACTTTGCAGCCCTCTCTTTTTTGCCTCCCTGCTAAACCTGGATCTGATATATTCAGTCTATCCTCTCTGTTTTCTATGTCAGCTTCATGGCATTAGTCTGTATTAGGAGCAACGGTTCAGCCGCTGACTTGGACAAAGAATTGGGAAGACCAGGACGGCAGTTTCTTCCACAGCTGAGAGATCCCACATGCCTGAGGAATTTCCCTCTCTTGCTCTATTAGTAGCATTCAAAGTGAGTGATGGGGGCAAACCTGTTATCGTATTACAGCTGAAGTGTCTGTGCTCACGCTCCCTGCTTTCCCACTGGATGAAAAGCACAAACACCTCTCCCTCGCACCCCGTGCCCCGGCACACGGAGACCGGCAGCTCCGCCGTGGAGGTGGCCAAGGAGAGGGGGTGCAGCACGGTTTGGGTTTCTTGCCAAGGAAGTGCAGGGACAATCCAGCGCGGTGAAAAATCATCAGAAGGGCTGCACTTTGAACTCCCCCTGCTCTGTCTCTATCAACTCATTCCTCATCCAGCTGCTACGAAAAAACTCCTGGAGTGCTCAGAGGTTATGTACTATGGTTTGGCTGTTTGCCAATTCAGTGAGGCTTTTTTTTTTTTTTTTAAGATTAAAACTCCTGTTAGAACTGGGTCCTACAACACAAACCTTCATTGCTATGGCTTAGCTGCCAAAACATTGCATCAGCCATCAAAATAGCCTGGCACCAACTAAAGAAATACTGCATCTTCTCCTTGTGCTCGGCTCAGATCACAGATGTCAAAGTCATCGATGGCTGGACCTGCTTGCAGATTTCGGGATGAGACCAAAGTTTTGTCAAAACATTCAACTCCCCTGGAACAGGAATTGTTTTATTCAAAGCCTCTCAAGTCTGATAAATATTAGCTTGGTGCAAGGTTTCCAGTGGGTCAGCAGTGAGAGCTGGGACCAGTTCGAAGGCAGGTGATGAATGCAGGCAACACCGCAGGGCCCCAGACAGCTGTATAATGTCATTGCAATGTTGGCCACCACTCTGATAACAAAGCTGCTTTCACCAAGCAGCTGCGTGGTCTAGGGACATCCACTTTGCCAGAAAACTGGAAATATTTTACTTATGTTCATAGTGAGATCAAAAGCAGACATACAGAAACCAAAATTTCTGGCCAAACAGACTGCCTGGTTTCCAGACAACTGTCTTCATGCTCTCAGACCCAGCTTTCTACCTCCAGCCTCCTTGCTCTCCCCACATCCTCACTCAGACATCTCTCCTTCCTGAGGATTTATTTGCCTTTGGCTTCCATGATACTCTTCTGTTCTGTTTCTACTCATACCTCCCTCACAATCTCTCTGAAGATCTTCCTCATCTCCTTTGTCCCTTGATGAGAGGACCCCGCTGGGTTCCGCTTTCGATGCTGTCTTCTCCCACTGCCTCCAAGACCACCCCCATCCCAGACACAAGTTCAGCCATTCCTTCCATGTGGGTGCCTCCTGGTTCAATCCTGACTCCAGACCTGCTCAAACAAAGCCTTGCACTGTCCCTTAACAGTGAACCTAGACCAAGTCCATGAGACAGACTAGGCTCCCTCTTCTTTCCATGCCAGAGCCCAGCAAGATCACCCTTCCAGGGGCCATTTCCAGCTATAGCCTTCCCCAGGATCAGCACCTCCAAGCTAAACCTTCCAGGTTCAGTCCAAATACCACCACTCAGACATGGCCTTTTCTGTCATTCTGCACAGCCAAAAGCCTGGCCAAATTCTCAGCTTCTCGGTTACTGCAGCATCATCTCTTCTACCACTCACAAATCCAATCCTCACCCCCTCAGAGCCGCTCTGAATGCTGCTGCAGAGACCCACCGCTCACAATTTGCATCTATACGCCCCCCAAAACTCCCCCCAGAGCACTGACTCCAACACAGGCCACTTCTTTTTCTTTTCCACCCACTCTCCCCACTGCCTATTATCTGTGGGCCAAGAGGCCACCTCTAAGAGCTCAGCCTGTGACGCAATTTTCCACAGCCACACTTTCAGACAGGCACCCTGATGCTTTCCACATCTTGCTCTGCGAGCTGAGCTGATCCTTCAGCTTCCCCTTTGCCGCAACACCTCCAAAAACCTGGATCCTTCATAAGCTTCTGCTAAGCTGCCACCACTGCCTACTGGCTGGCATCATGGCACTGCTTCCTCGTGCTGCCTCATCTGTCTGTACCCGCCTGCTGTTGCTAATCCTATATTTAGACTGCAAACTCTGTAGGGCAGGGCCTGGGTTTTGCTCTTTGTTAGTACAGCACCTGGCACCACCAAGTCCGGACCGTGTTAAGAAAAACAACTGATAATAGTAATAACATAATACATCTATCCAGACTAGTGGACTTAATTCAGTTTTTGAAAAAGCTGTAAGGCACCTCATGTTTTATCAGCTCCATTCACTCCCTGAAGCGCTTCAGCCCAAACATACCACTGTTCCCCATTGCCCTTGTCCCAGTGCAGCTTCCCCGAGTCCACCAGCATCATCTTGGTACCACAGCAGAAACTGTGGTCATATCCACCTGCACTGCACTCAAAGCGCTGACAGGCAAAGATCCTGTATCCCATTAGCACTTCCTGAGCATCCAAGACAGTTTCTACATAGGAATCCAGCCCTGCTTGAGAGAGGTATTACTGCCCTACAGCTAAAGTCACATTTTATGGGCTTTGATGGTGTGCACATGGGGTTTTATGAGCCACTTCACCATGCTTGCAGCATCGCCATTCCTGAGCAGGAGGTCATTTGGCAGCTACTTTAGACTGTGTCTAAAACAGTGCTACTAGTGTTTGTGATACCCAGTGCGTTAGTACCATAACATCAGACATGTTTCAATGCACACAGAATTGAGCAGAGACCACCCTCTAAACTGATCTCTTGCTGGCTCTAGACCCGATTTCGACTTTGCCAAGCTATTCAAGGCCATGGCTGGCCAGTGGCTGTCTCTCATTTTGGACCCAAGAAGTCCAGAGGCAGTTGTTCATTCTGTTTTATGTGGTCAGCCCAACTGGTTCCTGCTCCATATACTCATCATCAGACATTACCAGTTTGGTCTCTGTAGGACCCACAGTGGTAGGAGCTGGTCTGGAGGATCAGTGGAGTGGGTGTTAGGGCTATACTGTGCGGTGGAGCACGGCCCCATGCCGAGGTCCCTGCTCCTTATGGGAACAAACTAGCAGGCATAGCAGCTCAGAGCTGCACTAGGCAGAACATTTCCCCTGCTGACCATGCCTTGGCCCTCGGTGTGACCCAGCTATCCTGCTTCCAGGACCAGGCTGGTGTCGCTGTGCAGCCCTGTGCTGAACAGCCCTGCCAGCCTGCTCAGAGGCACCTGGATGAGTTCACCTGATGCAGACGTACCCTCGGCCAGCTACAGCCATGATCCTGCCTGGAAGGGCTTTAAATGGCATCAGCCAGACAACCGGAGTTGAATATGGGACAACTCTGCCTCCTTTCCCCCCCCCCCGCCCCCTCAATGGCCTTCTTCCCTCCCTCTGTCAGTCCCAAAGACTGTCCTTCTCCCTCTGCCTGCAATGTTCGTTCACCATGTAACACACCCTTACCCACTTCTAAGCTCTCCTCTGTGTCCCAGCCTGATGTCTCCAAGACGTCTGACTAGACTGTAAACCACTTATTCTCTCGCTACTCTTTCCCTTGGCATCCTTGCCAAGGACAGAAACTCTTTCAGCTCCAGACCTGTTTGCACACTGCTGGAACATTATCTTAGGCTGCAGCATTTCTAGGTTTGTCAATACTGAACTAATCCAGGTTTACAGACCTGGATCCTTTCGCGCTGTCATTCTTCACAAGGCACGTGTAACACAATGGCCACAATCAACCTGGAGAGACACAAAGTGGAGAAACCATAGTTGTGTTTGAGCAGGATGGGGAGTGCTGGAGCTGCCAGTACGTACCTTGGCCGCATCCTGACCTTGTGTTATCCAACTTCCTACAACACCCATGTTTCCCCCGGAAAAACCTCCAGGCATGGAAAATTGATTTACAAGTCCAAAAACCAAGCTTGTGTTTCCTACGCAGGGTAGTTTGCCTTAGCCCAACAGGAGATTAAGGAAAAAGAGTTAAGAAAGTGCCAAGCCAAGCAGCCAGCTATAACAAAAGCCACAGGCCAGAAACTGCTGTGCTTAGATGGGCATGTCTGCATCTGGTCACCAAATGCTCTATGAAGAAATGGCAAAAGGTAGCAGCCCATTTTGTGGTAGGAACCGCACATCACACGAATTAGGTACAACTCAGGACAGCACGGAGATGGGGATGTCAATAAATGCACAGCAGTGGGCAAAGCCCACAAGGATCGCAACAGGAGCGGGGCTTGGACCAAGAAAAACCCTCAGCTGCTCCTGTCTAGAAGTCAGGGAGTCAAAGGAAGACCATCAGGAGACAACCTCACCCAACAGAGGCAGTCAGACAGAGCAGATCTGCCAATAACGATTACACAAAGATGACACAACCCTAGTTCAAAATCTGGCACGTCTGAAGGGTAAGGGCACCTGCTAGACCACAACAGAATGACAGTAAAAGCTGTGCCCTTAGGGTAGTTGGCATACTGGCAAATACTACCTCCAGCAAATCAACAAACACTTGTACCAAAAATAAATAAATATTACCAAAGAACATGGTAGCCTGCCTGTAACTGGGAGAGAGGTATCCCAGTTGCGAAAGGGAAAAAACTTTTGAGAAGCATCAGAAGTAAACCAGGGCAGTACGAAAGCCATCTCCAGGTACATTTTGGAAATAATTCTGCTAATAAGGAACCCATGCCATTGTACAAGAAAAGAGTCTTTGCCGTATTATCCCCAGCACCCGATGCACAGAATAGCAAAGGGCCTCCTGTATAAGCACCAACTCTGCCCAGATCATTTTTAGCTCATGAAGTTGTTGCTGCTTCTGAGCCTGTACTTCAAAGCAGCCAGGACAAACAAAGTTCACTGAGATGTACGTGAAGAGAAGGTAAACTGCCTAGCAAGCCAAAAAATAAAGTCTAGGGAAAGGAAAATAATTTATGAGTTTTCTTGTAAAAGAAACTTGCATGGATGGAGGAAACAATCTAGTATTGAGCTGAAAGGCAGCACCAGAGAAATGAAAGACTCCTGTAAAGGCATCACTCAAAGAGAAACTGGACTGCAGAAAACAGATAAATCACTTCAGAGAAACCAGCTGGGGTGCAAATGAACAGATTGGTGTCACTGAAACAAGATCAGCATTTGAGTGTAAAAGAAAAAGGCTTTGCACTCCTCGTATTTCCAGCCAAGAGGAGAGCGTGCAGCCAGCTCACAAGCAGAGATGACCATGGCCAGACTCTGGGCCACTAACAGCTGGGCCCACATACATGCGGCACGCACACATATTTCCATATCTGAGGAAAACACACTGCTGTATGTGATGGAACCCAAAATCTGACCATGACAGTTTGGTAAGTGTGCAAAGTGGCCCAGAGCATCACTTGGGTTTCACAGTAAACACACAAAGGAAACATTGCACAAAAGCCTCTAGAGCCTCCAGCTACTGCTCAGAAACTGTCCACAACTGGCAACACAGCTTCTCCCCTAGAAAGGACTGAGCTGACCCTTTTTTACATATTATCAACATGCATCAACAGTTGTTCAGCTACCGTGAGGCCTTCTGCAAACACATTAAGGCTGGACAAAGCGTGTAAGATAGATCTCTAACCTCCCACCTGCATACCAAGACTCCATCCAAATCTCTGCGCTTCTGCCACATCCAGATAGCATCTCCCCTTTATCAGGTTTTGCCTCCGTTTCTCCTTTTTGCTGGAAGGGGGAGGAAGTCCAGCCTGTCCCCACTACTCCAGAGTTGACTTTCAGAAATACAATAGCTCGGTTTTGAATCTCCTCAATGTCTTATATCAATTCGACTCCACGCCGTAAAGCGTGTTAATAGACCTAGGTGTGCGGGGAGATAGACAAATACAGAAGGAACAATTCTCAGGCTATGAAAGGAAAAGGGTTGGAAAGCTCCCAAAAAAGGTCTCACGCAGGTCAATACAGGAGGCTCGGCTCCGTGCCGCTGCGGGAGGAAGCGGCTTCATGTTACTTGCTAGTAGGTGAGGTGTGTGAAAGAACAATAAAACGCTTCAGCTGTGGGACACTTTAGGTTACGCTTGGACGTTTCATGTCGCACCTAAACTAGTACGTCAGAAGTGACATTCGCGATGGCAGTAATGCCACTGAGCTGCTGCCACAAAAGCACAGGGTTTTATTACACAGGGTTTTATTACACTTCCCTTACAGAGAGGCCCCTTTACGCCTGTCTGGCACTGGAGAATGGCCTTACAGTGGGCACAAACAACATCGCATTCATCTTCATGCCCTTCACACTGGCGGAGGGCGGCAAAGGGGCCCTGTAGCATAAACAAGAACTCGGTCCAACCTATTGTCTTAAGGGACTATATAGCCTACCTCAACGCAGTAAACATTTTCTTCCACAAGAAACTAGGTTTAGATGACAGTTTCACAAGAAACGCAATGTTAATATGTATAAGCTGTAAGATCCTATATCAGTTTTCTCATAGGGTCATCACAAAAATTTCCATCCCATTAAGCAGCTTTGCTTTATTAGTATTTTCTTAATATCGTTGTTGAATTCATACAGCACCTTCCAGACGTGCAGCTGGATTTTCAGCTTAGGTGCATTGGCATAGCTGTCCTCTTCTTTTCCAGATGAATTTGTTTTTCTCCAAAGCCAGGGGGAAAAAAAAAAAAAAAAAACCAACCAACAAACAATGCACTGGTCTTCCCTGAGCCTACGGCATCTCATATCTAGGTTACTGCTGAAAAATCAGTCATACTCATTCACAGCCAATTTCTCCTTTCCCAGAAACTTCAGTGGGGGCCCAATCTTCCACCACCAACCCCAAAATGCCCTTTCTTCCAGGCAGCACGGTCTGTTTATAGGTAACAAATATTGCCACAGGCAGAGAAAAACATTTTAAGTGAAGCCCCAGCTCCCTCTACGCACTCGTGCACCCCCGGCAATCCCGCTGCCAGATTCTGCCTTCAGATACGTGAGGATACCAGGAACAGGACGGGGCGCCGAGCGTCTGGCTCGCAGACAGTGCCCTAAATGCTGCAGGTTTGCACGAACGCTTGACAGTGTGTGGTCGGGAATTAGGTTAGCATTGATTTGGGCGGGCTGGCGGGAGCATCCTTTGCTTTACCCATAGACAGGCCGGTCACATGAGGAACAGCTGGAGTGCACACAGAGCCTTCTTTAATTAAAGTGCTACTCGCCATTTTTCTGGCAGGGCTCCCAGAAAAGCAATAAAATGGCAGCAGAGAAAACAAATGCTACATAACACACTTCCACTCTCCTTTATGTTCCCAAGTCCCCCTTCTCCCTCAAGCATAATCTTCTTACTTTCTTTTTTTCTTTTTTATTTTTTTATTTCTGTTAATAATCGTTCTTCATTTGTGACAGGCTAGGAAAGGAAAAGGTCAAGAAGGAAGAAAAAAGGGTCAGGAGAATTGAAGCAGCCATTCACTGCTGTTCATGATTAAACATGTGGAACAATGTACCTGCTTATTAGGACATCTCCCGCTCCCGAGAAAACATCTGCAGAGCACACACACCTTTTTAGGAGATGCATGTGCCGTAAACACACGCCGACACCTCGCGGGAACGTTAACAGTATTCACATGTCAGTCGTTATGGAAACATTTTATTTTCCCCCCTTTCTCCCTCAGATGTACTGCTTAAACAAGCTTGGGATTGTCAACACACCAATCGCTGTTGTCATTTCCCAAATTAGCCAAAGTTCATTGGGTTTTGCTTTGTGTTTCTCCGACCTCCACCTCCCATCGGAGGAGCCCGAGGAGGCAGAAGCGCCCTGTCCTGCGGCACACGGCCCATTTCACAGACCGATCGGTTCCCAGCAAGAAACCTGTCCAACGCTAATAATAACCACGGTGCTATTTTTGTTGTTGCCATTGTATTATTAGGCTCTTTTCTGCACAGGGCATGGAAGAAAAGACACAGGGACACGCAGAACAAAAACATGAAACCAAAGGCAGGCACACGTTGCTCCCATTAGAGAGGAAATGCGTAATCATCCTCTGAATGGGAGCAAGGTTATCAGGGATGTACATGCTGAAACACGAAGGGCATTTCACTCTGGGAAAGCACCTTGGAGTTGAGAGAAATTAGGAGCGAATTCAGTACGCACAGAGCTCGGTGGGATGCGAGGTCCGAGAGCCAACCCTCTCCGAACGCGAGGAAGGAAACTGGACCTAAACGAGAAACCAACCCAGATCCTCAAACCCAAAGCCCACAATGGAGCTGATCTGAAATAGAGAACTTTGGAAATCTGGATTTGAATTTTTCAGCTTGAGCCCGTCTCTGTGTCTGAGATTTACAGTTTGACATGTTTATATTGAAACAAGATGGCTATAAATACAGTATATTTCTCTCCCAGTAGAGTCTAAGGAGAGGAATGTTTAAAAGCACTCAGCAGGGGACTAGCACAGCTCCCAGCGAATTTAATTATAAACTCTCCCTGCTTTTACTCCAAGTATTTTAGGCTGGGAGTAGTTAGACTGCTTTTGAAAATCCCGCTTTATTTGTGTATAGCTACAAATCATCTATATTTATATAGCTGGATGTGCATCATAAGAACATACACAAGAACATATTTTTATTAGCAGAGATCAGGAATTTTCCATGCAGGACTTTTTTCATTTACGGGATGAAGAAGAGAATATAAAATTAATTCAGTACATAGGCAAAAAAATAGTGACTTTGACAAAACAGATCGATATTGTGAATATTCAAACAAATTATTTCACTTCAGCTCAGTTGGGCCTGAACCATCACCTCTCTGAACTGCTGGCATCCCCCCAGGTGCTGTGGATGGAGGGATGGACCTGTTCTCCTCCACGGGCTGGGCTCTCTGGCCAGCCACACACCCCATCATGCATAAGTCTCATTACTGCTTTAAAAGCAGCCTGGTATCATTCTGAATAAAAGCAACGCTGCTATTAACTTATTGGGCAACACTGGCCTACTTAGGAGTTTTATCAGATCTGTCTGACGATCCACAGCAGGGACAAGAACCTGTTGCAAAATTTTATCTGTGGCCCTGTAATCCTACATGATTATTTTTCCCATCATCTGAGCAGAATTATTTTGTCTCATAAGCATTTCTGGCCTTTCGCCCTGCACAGAATGAACCAATTTTAAAAATGAAAAAAGGTTGAAGGCACAAAAGCTATTGTGGCTATACAGAGCCCCTAATTATAACACTTTACCTTTGGAGAAAACTATTTTTCATTAACTGAATGGGTAATAGTATATGATGGTGATTAAGTTTAATGGAGCTGAGACCAAGGTGGGGAAGATAAAGTTACAACTGAGAATCCACTTTGAGTGCAAAACCAGCTTCTGTTTGGAGAGGCGTTTGGTGGAAAACTGCACTAACTAAATGAGGCTTAAATAGGTGTAATTTTGTATGTATTAAAATTAAGATTCCTTTAGGTATAAACCATGCAAGTTTCCATGCAATTACCACTCTTGAGAAGCAGCAGAGAGCATACACCATAAAGAAAATGGCACTTTTTAATTTTATACATGAGACCAACCACATGCTTTTCCAATGGGAGAAGGAAATGGAGCCATCAATGAGCTAGGTTTAGCCAAAATAACGGAACAAACTTCAAAACCACCCACTCTGGTGAATTTTGTCTGTTCCAGCCTAAGGGAAATGTTTTTTTTTTTCCTCACCCCGGCTTTCCTGACTTGGGCTGTGTCACATCTCCTCGCTGGGTCCGTCTCTCCAGCCTCTCTGCCTGCCTCCTGCGGACCCTCCAGCCCCTCTGCCTTGGCTGTAGCCACGAGGCTGTGTATTAGCACGGCCTTTTTGCATCTTTCACCTGCCTCAGCTCCCTGCATTTCAGCCAGAGGTTTCTCCCCGGGAGGAAGGGGCAGATCTTGCAAGTGGGAATTTCTCCAACGCACGCTAATTTGGAGTCAGCCCCCACAGGCTACGCAGTGACCTGCCCCCACCTCTCAAGCACCATGAAGCACAGAAAAGGCTATAACTTCTTCATTAACCATTGTCAGCAGACAGGGCAGAATAATAGAGTAAAAAGGTGGGAAGATAATAAACAGACACCATCTCACAAGGATGTCTTGACAAGACAAATATCAGACGCCGAACAAAATGCATCCCCTCTTAAGTGGCATTTCTATATTTAACACCATCTAAAATGTGATAATTTACACTGTCACAACATGTCTCTTAGAAACAGTCCCATTTTATTTGCAGTCAGCTAAAGTCTGGAACTCAAATTCTGACCTCCTTTCTAGTAGGAAAAAAAAAAAAAAGAAAGAAAAAAGAAAAAAAAAAAGGAAAGCTAACATCTGGCAGAGCTGGGTATTTATTAGACTTTATAAAACTCCACGCTTCTGTTTTACATAAGACAGGCACAAAAGGGGCCCCCAAAGTGTTATTTCCCCACCAGTGTGAAACAAGTGGCTTATTCAGTAAGTTTTCAAAGAACAGAGGCAAATGGATTATCTCAAGGAGAAGTTAAACACAGAGAAACGCACTGTAGCTTACTGTTGGGTTTAGCTGCCTGGTGGATGTGGAGGGAGTGAGGGGAAATCTATAAAATCTATCATCGTGCTGTCCAGCTGAGACTTTACACTTCTCAGGGAAATCTGAGCTGTGAACCACCAACAGCTGCTTTTCTCCCAACTTGTGAAATCACCCACGGAAGGAAAGTGTTTTCTTAAGAAATTCTCAAAATGCAGCAGGGAAGGACCCGCTAAATCCTCCGGCTCCTGACGCCGGGTCAAGATGACAAGCGTTTTCCAGCCTAACTGTGACTGTCGGGTGCAATGAGGTGCGATTTGTGACTAACATAGCTGGGCTGGCGAAAGGAAGAATTACATGGGCTTTTGCTTGTTTTCCTTCAACATCACCAAAACACAAGTTACCCACACAAGCCAGGTCCTCCCCAGGGGTGCTTGGCTGGTTCCCTGCTCCCAGCTTTCCGAACATGGACCTGGGCTTAGCCCTGACACAAGGACAGGTCCAAAGTAGGATCCAGTGTCCCCTTCGCTTCCCACCCTGGCATGGTGCTTTTGGGATCTGCTTCAATCACTGTGCCTGACACCCAGATCTCACACAAAATAGTGTTTTCTTAGATGCATGGGGTAAAAAAAGCACCAGTGTTAGGTAGTAAAATTCAGCCAGGGAGAGCCAAGAACTGAGAACCTGTAACAACGAGGATGATTTTTCTACCTAATTTAAAAACAGCAAAACTGCTCTATAGTTGGATTTTTAAGTCGTTACCATTGCTCTTGCTGACAAGACACCCTTTTCTGCTCATGCTGCCATCAGGAAGGGCCTTCACAGAGATGAAGGAGGAGAGGTTTGCACTCCCACACCTGAATGCAACCCTTCATCTCATACTCTGCTGCCATTGCAATGGGGCACGGGCAGCAACAATTCATGTGTGTGGTGGTAAACTGCAGGGTCCAAACACGCTCTTTGGAAAATAGCAGGTGCTTTTAGGGTAGTAAGATTTGAGTCTGAAATGTTCCTGGTCTCTTTGGGATGAAGAATAAAGGGAAAGCCAAGGATGAAGGATACAAGCAAGGGTACAAGGGGGCTAGTAGGTGGCCCCATGGGATGAGCAACACAATACATGGTCCTAGGGCTCTTCTTTGGGCACAGAGGTACGGGGTCAGTACTGAAGTGATGCAGAGCTGCTGATAGTCCAGGCTGAACCCCTGGCTCTGACCATGACACAAGTTCCCCATACACTTGGGACAGCACGGGGAGCTGAAGCTGAGCCCTTTCCCAGCAGCACCCAGCAGCTCTGTGCACCAGCTGAGCTAATTAATTTTCCTTCTCCACACCAAAAAAAATTATGGCTGCCGTTTGCCAAAAAAATCAGGTCTTTAACACAGAGATACCATCAACAAGTAACACCAGTTTGCAGATGGACTGCATTTCTGCTTGGCACAGTGGTGCGACATGCTGGAGGAGGCAGACCTGATGCGGGGAAGAGGAATTTTTTTTTAAAGCATAGAGTGAAGCTGCTAAAAGTTCCTGTTTCAGCCAACCTGAAACAGTTTGGATTGCACTCACCGAGTACTCTTAAATGTATAAATAGTTTCAGGGCACTTGGCACCTTTCACAGATTGAGAGACTCGGCTGATGTCTCTTCTGTTGCAGCATCACAGGCATTAATCTCAGTTCAAATCCCATCCCTGTTGAATCCAAGGTCCTTCTCCTCCAAAAATAGCCTAACCATCCAAGTATAGGGCATATCCATGGGTGGGCACAGTGGGGTATCCCCACATACTGGGATCTGTGTTGCCCTCCTGGGCTGGGCCTCGCCAGACTGAGAGCAGAGCTGGTCTGCCTCTTCTCAAGCATTGGAACAGGCTGCCCAGGGAAGTGATTGGGTCACCATCCCTGGAGGTATTTAAAAGATAGGTAGATGTGGCACTTAGGGACATGGTTTAGGGGTGGATTTGGCAGTGCTAGGTTAACAGTTGGACTTGATGATCTTAAAGGTCTTTTTCAGCCTAGATGATTCTATGATTCTCCCCTCTGTCTGTTCGTGTTTCACACAAACAGCAGGGCAGATGGAAAGCAGCCCATGTCCAAGGCACCCTTCTGGAGGGTCGATGACTGAGGCCCAAGTCCTTGTCCCAGGTTGTGGTCTCATAACCGAGGAGAGGAGAGGGTCATGGCAAGTATTGGTACCTGTTCTGTGGGTCCAACCTTTCACTCTTATTCATAGGATTCGTTTTTGGTCAAATAAAGCATTCATTTAACCCTGAAACATCTTTTTTCTTTCACTTTGCAAATCCAAAACCAGTCAATTTGGGGTCAATCTAAGTAATTGCAATAATTGCTTTAGGTTGAGTGAATAGGCTCAACCTTAAAGCAATTTATTCATTCAGCTTATCCCCTTCACCCCAGAGTCCAGGTTTTATATCACCCAGCAAGGGTGACACCCAGCCCAGGGTGTCTGCACAGTGTCCTACCGCCCCTGAGGATGGTCCCCCCGGCAGGCACAGAGCAGCCTTGCTCTGTGTTAGGTCCTCTCAAAGCATGCAAAGAAAAAGACTAAAACAGCATCCTCAGTCCTTGCCTTATTCTGTCTGCAGCAGAGATGTGCCAGTTACCTAATGGCATCAAATTAACAAATGAACAGGTCTGGTAGACCAATTAGCAGAGAGCGCAAGCAATTTTCAAACAGGCTGCAATTGTCAGCTAATGACCTTGGAAGAAGCTTTTTTTTTTTTTCCCTCCCTCAGAAAAGTCCGTATTAAAACAGAGCTGATAGCAGCTGAGTGTCACTTACTGAGCTTTCAGGTCATGGAAGTGCACTGGGTAAAAAAAAAAAAAAAGAAAGAAAAAGAAAAGAGGGCAAAATTGGGAGGCCGAGTCGGTGTAATTCAAGCAGCATCTCACTGCTTTACCAGTCACCTAAGAGCACTGCAGCTTTGCTCTGCAGACGTATCGGCTTCTCTCGGGGAGCATTACCTTCTCAGTTCTGAGTAATGCACCACACACATGCTGCAGGGACCGCGGGATGAGCTGCAAGCTCCCCCACATTTCCTTATGAGCCTCGGTCATCTCAGCTGCACCGTGCTCTTTCCAGACTTAACTAGGGCTTTCATTAGCAGAAGACAGCTGCCTTCTTACACTGCTCAAGGAACAGCATAGGACTGAGAGTCTGACCAAGAGACTTTTCCTGCTGCTTCTCCTATTTTTAAAACAAAACCGAATGACTGTGTGATCCACAAACAACTGTCCACTTCCATCCAGGCGTGAATGTGCCAAGGGTTAGCTACACTTCAGCGTCTCACAGTAAAGCATGGTGATGAACATGAAGTGGGACAAGATAGACATTTGCACACCAGAGCATCTCATCTGGGACCATGGCTCCATGTACCTGGAGTGTGTGTCATGTTATCTCACTTCTCCAGGTGGCCCCTTCCCAGGAGCTGCAATCAGCCCTGGACCAGTGAGAGGATTAACAACCAGTATCACACAAGCACTCTGAGCTGCAGATGGAAGGCTTCCTCACCCAGAGGAAGCTGGCATGGCTCTGTTGAAGCCAGCAGAGTCCCAGTGTCTTGCATCATGGAAGAGACATGACATCACCGGGAAGGAAAATCCCAAGTCCCCAGAGCATGCAGTTTTTCATTCATGACCACATCCCTTCAAAGTGGCACTGCTCTAAGATGTCAAGCAACTTAGAGCAGGTTTTTGGTTTGTTTGGCATTCCCCACCTCCTTCCTCAGACAACTGGATTTCATGATTCCCAGAGAGGTACCACAGGAGAGTTTAGAGAGGGAACAAGATAGTCCAAGAGAGCAGAGCTACTGCTGGCTAGTTCTCTTGCGTGTCCTGGATTTTGGTATACCCCTTTGCAACAGCCCACATCCCCTTCCACACCCGCAATACTTCAGGTGCTCCCCTATCCACCACCCAACTCTGCCCACACTTGGGAAGGTCATGCTGGAGTTTCTGGTGGTATCCCCCAGGGCTTCCTCCTGCTGCCAGTTTCACAAAACTCTCAAGAACGGAGTATCTTTGAGATCTCCCTCCCTCTGTCAGCTATAGCTGAAATCAACTGAGGGGCTCACCCTTATTAAAGGTCAAGAGGAAGATGGAGAGACTGCGGGTGGACGGCTCCTGCAATTGTATACGCCTTGTTCTTTTAGGAAAGCAGGTTAAATATGGGGTGGAAGGGATTAAATTCTCCGAAAATGCTTCAGAACAGCTTTTCTAAGAAATATACTGCATATCCACAACTCCTCACAGGAAAGAACAAGGTGAAAAGATTTTAATGGTAATTTGACTAGGAGGAACAAGTTATGAATTACTTCTGGCTTGGATGCTCCTGAGTGAGGGATCAGACCAAAATGAGCCTGACAAAGCCTTTGTAATAGCTCCTTACTATGAGATAGTAATAGCATCATCTGTCCTACAGCATCAGGGTCACAGACGATTGTGTAAATCAATAAAGTAGACAAGCATCTTTCATCTGAATCAGCTATTCTGTACGCTGCTTATTTGGTAGTACAGTGACTCAGAAACCTTAATTCTAATTCTGCTATTGGACCTGGTCCGAGACCTTAGCAAGCTCCTGTGCCTCAGTTTCCCCCCTACAAAATAGGGATATTAGCCTAAACCCTTCGAAAATGGCTTCAAAACAGAAACTGATATTAAAAGGTTACTGTGAACTACATCAAATCTCCTGCTGTCACATAGCCTTCAGCATTAGCACTTTCTTGACTTGCTATTGCAACAACAAAATAACACTTCAGTACATCTCCACATACAGGTGTAGACAAGCTGTCCTTTAGGCACCCTAGGCACTACCAGAAGCAAGGACAGAGCAAAACTGGACTGCTATCCACCCTTTAACACTGCTGGCTCGCAGTTGCAGGCACAGAGGTGCCTGATGCCCTGGGCTTGGGGTTGCCCCCCCAGCCTGCCCTGCTCCCTCGCTGGGGGTGGTGGGATGGATCCAGGCTAGCTCTGCTCTGCTCCTCTTCTCTTATGGAGCAGTCGTCAGGGTAGTAATGAAATTTCCACAAGTGTGACACAGGTGTTGCCAGTCCTTGCTCATAGCCAAGGAATCAACAACATCACTTCACAAAGACTCTCCCGGCCTTGTTTTCTGTGATCTGTTTTATGCCAAGCATTTTCATACAAGCTCTATCCCCGCATTGCATCTGGGAAGCTAAAGGGCAGAATCATTCATCTAAATAAGAAGCATGAGCCAAGAAGATTCAGTAAGAGAGAAGACATTTTCTGCTGAGATAGGAAGTGAGATGATGAGCTGATAAGTAGGAGAGATTTTATGTGGCTATGAATACATGGTGTTTATATGGCCTTATACCATAAGTATTAGTTAATAAACAAGATGTACTTATATGGCTATCTATCACATCCAGCTGGTGATAAGTACATTGTAATGGCATAGCTATACATCCCATATATCCAGACATAAATGCATTGCTTCTTTTGGCAATACATGATATTGTTTGTGGACATAAGTGTATTTACTTGCTATTTATTTGGCATATACTATATGTGGGACAGTGATTACATTTCATCCACTCTTCTCTGTTTGTATGCATGTATTTGTACCCCTGTTACAGACTTACTCAAACATGCCCTGCTCCTGCTGCCTAAAAGCTCGCCTGCATGTTTCTCCAAATATGTTGGGTTCAGAGTGCTACCAGACTGGATTGGTGCACAGCGTGAGAGTTCACCGCACCATAGAAATGTATACCCTGATTTTAGGCCATCGTTTTGAAATCACACTTAACACAAGCCAGGTTAAACTAAAGCCTAACAAAAAAAAAAAAAAATTTCCAAAGTGGACCCTAACAATTCAAAAGTTCATCACAGAACAATTTTTTCCATCACAGAAAGGAAAGAAAAGGGCATTTCATATGGCTGTCGCAAGGTCAAAACCAACAGGAAACTTCCTCCACCGTGGTGAGTCAACACTCTGGAGACACTTACCTCACCAGGGGCTTGCTCATAGGGTGCCCTTTCTGCATTCTCAGTTTGCTTTCACAGGGAAAAAGGAAAAAAAATCAGGGTTGGTGCAGCCTGTTGCTTCTCCTCCTTAAATTCAAAGCTCCCTTTAGTCCTTGCATCAAGAATACATTGATGCCCCTCCAACAGGAGGCAATTTCACCCGTTTTTCCCTCTGGGCTAAGGAGAGCTCTCCTCTCTTTGGAAATGCAAATATGCAATTGGGTGGCCAGGTGCAGTCATCTCCTGTGCTTGAAAGCCATTAGCAAACCATTCAACTACTGCAGGATAAGCTGATCTTTTCTACCTGGGCAGGTGCTTGCAGCCCTCAGCGTGAAGTCTTTCTCCATACTTTGTCACAGGGACATGCAAATTACCGGCTCAACTCTGTCTCCAGGCATGCACATATGTTAATGCAGGCTGCTCACAAATGCCTCTGGATTGCGACCGGACCCAAATGAAATCAGTCACTTTAGGATGCAAATGGCCTTCGGGGGGACTGACCCACCCCGCTCCTATCTGGGAGAAATACTGTGACATTCTTGTGCTCTGCTGGAGATGAGTCACTTGAACCCCACTGAGAAACGTGCTGCAGGTGTGAACACCTGCAAGAGGGTGTCCCCCTATATTTTCTTTGGATATCTATCATAAACAGTATTTGTAGTTCATTTACAATTGCTTTAAACTTTTTAAAAGTTAAAGTCCACTTGGAGTGCTCTGAAATATTCAAAGTATAATGTTTCCATTCCCCCAGTCAGATGAAGGGGGTCAATTTGCAAAAATGTGCTCATTTTCAACTTTTCTTCCTCCAAATCCTCCTTAGCTCTAATTCTGAAATCAGAGTTTGGTTTTAGATTTCAATAATATAGCAGCAAGTTTTGTTTTGTTTTGTTTTGTTTTGTTTTAAGAGCATTAGACATGAGTTAAAATGACAAAAAGATCCCTTGAGCAACTCCCTTCAAATTTTCTTTTTGCAAAGTATATCTAAATCACCCCATTTCTGATGATGGAATGTTATAAGTGATGGAGGGAAACTGTGTAAACTTGGGTAGTACATGAAAGCAGTGAGTCGCCCCGAGGATGCCACTGCAAACGCCCTTCTTTTATACTGCCTTTGGCAGGAGGAGAAAATATTTAAACACATTAACCAATTTAAACAGGCAAAAGGAAGGGGAGTTATTTCCTTTAGAATCTATAATGCACTGTAAATCAAAGAAACTTTCTGGAAAACATAGTAGACATGCGATAACAAATAAAAGACAAACCAAAAGAAACTCAATTAATTGCTGTAGAAAACAAAAAAAAATGGTCAAACTCTGCTGTGTTAGATCCCTGTTCCCTGGGCACTGGATTTTCCTTCAGAAAGAAAAAAGAAAGAGGCATGTAAATCTGGTTTCTGTCTGCCTCAGTTCATTCAACGTGTGCCCAAAAGATAACCAAGGGAGTTTGGTCTATGCTGTCATCTGTCTCTGATAGCTCAACTAGCCAAAGGGCTGCTGAAGATGTTAGGGAAAAGAGCAGCCCTATTAGCCCACCTTTGATCTTTCATATGCGAGAAATAAAACACTGCACATTAAAATTGGCTTGGTCTTTGAGTTTACTAGGATAAAGAGGCAATGTTGAAGCACAGAGATGACTGAAAAGGAGACCGGGTGTTAGGTCAGAGGATGCAGAGCTCGACTGGTGACACTTGAAGACCATTTTAGGAACCAGACCCCAGCTGAGGTTCACAGACCAATTTCACTGCAGTGGTGGACGTACACGCACCCACTCGTGCTGTCCACCCCGCCACAGTTAGCAGGACTCCTGCATGGGGTGTAGGGCTCATCTGCCAGTTTACAGTCCATGATACCCTTGAAAATTGCTGGTTATCTTTGTTAATGCTTTTAAGTATTGAAGAAATCCCTGAGAATTATGTTTGCTCAGGGACTAACACCCTGTTCAGCCAGCCCAGCTCCAGGAGAGGTCACACCGGGCAGAGGAGCGGTGCGGATAACTGGGGGCAGAACCCGGTTTGTCTCCCTCAGCCCACCCTGTCAGGTAGTATGCATCACATCTTAGTTTTGCCTGTCTTCACCTGCTTTTATCTACGATGTGGGACAAGGATCTGTGATTTAAATGTCTGAGACCATCACTTCAAATTGCACATATCCCTGCTGAGAGCCTGAGACAGATGCCAAGGATGCTGTTTGATAGTCAGCAACAACAAGGCTGACTCAGACTATGAGAGAAACCCATCCTCTGCTGAAATCAATGAGCTTCCTTTGCAAAGTGCCCTACTGTTCGGTTTGTGAAGCGTGAGACCCTGGAAGTCATTTGGTATATATATATATTTTGTTGGCATGTTTCATTACGTAGCCACTTGACATTTCCTCCACAATGAGACTGCCTCACCGTAATGAACGTGCTTGAGGTGTGAGTCAATGCCGGGCAGCAAAGGAAAGCATTTACTACCTTCTCTGTCTGCAAGGTTAGAAAGGTGCATAAAGGCTGGGAAGAGAAATCCATTTGGTTTAGCTGGGAATCACAATGTGATCCCACCACTTCCCCCTCCCGCCGCTTACGATGTGCTCAGCATGGCTCAGTCCCCAGCGGTCTGCTGGTGATGAGGGCTGAACCCTCCTGGGTGCCACAGGACGTGCCGTAAGAGCTGAAGTACTCTGACAAATGCAGGCAGGTACTCAGCCTCCTTGCAAACCTTTGTTCTTAATATCTCTTCAGCCCTCCATTCACTCACCTGGCAGCAATGGGCACAAGAAAAAACCAAGAGAGCTTAAAGCGAGCACAATAGCTCACGCCTGGGGCTGTGCATCGAGCAATAAGGAGCAAAGCGTCTCCAATAGCTGCTCAGTAAGTGAGCGCCATCCCTTCACTGCACTAACTGAGACAGGCTTTAGTGGAAAAAATAGACTGTGACAGGGAAAGTGAAGATGAGATCATGATGAATTAGGGTTGCATGAGCAACCCTGAGCCTGGCCTTCACTAACACGGAGGCCTGAACAACACTCTGTGAGCAGCAGTGGGATTTCTGGGGAAGCAGCATGTAACAGCCCACACTGAACAGGACAGTAATCACAGTGATGTGGATAAGGCAATTAAAAAGAATTCAGGTTTTCAGAGTTTTTTTGAAACCTCCTTATTTTCCTCAAAAACAGACAGAAAGGATATAGGACCTTTATAGCTCCATGTTCCCACAGATGCTACACAATTCCTCCCCACAAATATTGCATTACAACAGGTCACCTACTCCTACAACACAGAAGATAACAGCTAAGCCATGGGGCAAGCTGGACATCTCTGCTTCTTGGACCAAAAATGATGTATTCACTATGATCTCATGACTTCCTCATCTGCTTGATTTTTCTATTCTTGCCTCTGACTATTGTCTTCCAAAAAAGTAAAGGTTTCTGGTTATAGGTGAAGGTTAGTTGGAGGTGTCATACACTGGTCTTCACGCCCCCTGGGGACAGAATAAAGACAATAGATTAAGACTCTAGCATGATGGGTTTAGGCCTGACAGTGTGAAACATTTTCTAATGCTCAGGACAACAAAGCACTAATGAGAGCCCTTGGAGAGATGGTCCTGGTTTCTCAGGATAGACGGACACATCTGCCAGGAAAAAGTCAGGCCAAGGTGACCCTGACAAGGACGGAGAGAGCGGACAGATAAGCTCCTGCAGTTCCTTCTAGCCTTTGCTCCTGTGATTTGTGGCCACCGTTAAGGCCTTGGGGTCAGAGAGGAATTACAGAAGTGGGGACATAGGTAGCTTTAACCTAGCTGAAAACAAAACAATAGGATTATAAGAATAGCCTTATTGGGTTAAACCATGGGTCTATCTCACCTGATGTTCTGTCTCCAACATCAGTCAGCCAACAGCAAACACCTAGGGAAGAGTAGGAGGATGGTGCAAGTGTATAGTAATACCTCCTCAGAAACCTCTCCTAGCTCCCAAGATTTGCAATTTGAAAACTTCCTGAGCCAAAACCAGCATCTTTGATGTTAATAAACTCCAATGGACTCTTCCAAGTGTTTCTCCATCCCTTTTGGAAATGCCTAGTGATGAGTTCCAGTGGAGCTATGAGCCATGCAACAAACCACCTCCTGTGGTCTGTTTTGAACCTTCACCCCTCTAGTGAAGTCTCTAAAGAATTAGAGAAAAAAAAAGTAGCTGAATGATTAATTATTCCTTATTCATCTGCTCCTGATGCTGTAAGCACTCTGTCCCATCCTTGGAGGACAGCTGATGGCCTCTGTCTTCCAGACCCTCACCCAAGCTGAAGAGCCCTCTCTAGCCAGGGACACGTCACAAAGAAGCCACTCCAAACCTCCCCTCATCTCTGCAGTGTTTCTAGATCTGTATGTCTTTTTTGAGGTGGGTCCGGTCATAGCTGCACGCATTGATACCATGGCAGAATGACGCTGCCGGTTTTTATTCTCTTCCCTATGGGCAATGACATGGCAGGCTAGGCCAGGAAATAGTGCACGTCCACCAAAAGCTGCAGCCAGATTGCCAGCTTGATTTAAAAGTTCTGCTACTGCATCTTTACTGTTTGCCTTTCCAGCTGTAGCTAGACTGAATGGTCACGGCAAGAGCGCAGCAGTGCTCTCTCTGTGTTTGCAGCTTCTAATACAATGGGGGTCTAACCCTGGGATGACCGTACCACAATCCAGTCCACAGCCCTTCCCAAACACACACAGCTCATTCAGCCAGTGGGATTAAGACACACAGATGTCTGTTGCCAACAGGACCTTTTGACTCCAAGTTTCAGCTCTGAACTGTTATCTAGAAATAGCAGGGTCCCCATATTTAGCTTTCCTCAAGAATGAGGTTTCAGATCAATTCAGCTTTACTCTCTCTGGAGACACCAGAGGGTCTTCCTCCACCACAATGCACCTGAAAAAAGAAATCAGTGATATGACTGAGACAAACTTAAATACAATGTTCTCCATAAGTTTAATTTTTTTTAATAGCAGTCAAAAACTCTAGTTCTGCAGTCCAAATTGTCTGACCACTTCTCCCTGCTCTCCAGGCTGTTAAAGCAATGCCTGTGCTAAGTGGAGTTTTACTTTGTTAACAGTATCTCTTTCTTTTTTTCCAGACCACTGCTTCTCTTCTTCTTGGGGACATTTGCCATCTGTTTTATAATTTCACCATTATCTGATGGTAGGACTCAATGACCTTTCTAGACTTTAATTAAAGTTTCTTTCTTTTTAAATCATCTTCATCAAATTCATGTTTCCAAGCCACCTCTCTTGTGAATATTTAATCATTCTGACTGCAAGGAGACACATGACAGAAATATATTAATTACTTTTTATTTTATCAAACTGATGAATTAATCTGTGATTGGGTGTGAAAAGGGTGGAAAATGTCTCCTGAAGTCTATGTAGATGTCATGTTAGTCATTTTATGAGTCACTTTACAATGTTTACGCTATTTGAGTTTTCAACTGCAAATGCAGGCTTTAGCAGTTCAAACCCAACATGTAACCACCCAGTTAAGCCTGGTTAAGCATTTACAGCATCTGGACTTCACTACGTCGTGCACAGAGCAGTGGGATTGCTTTCCTCTGCAGCGTGTGCTTAAGATGGTAGAAAGGAGGTAACGAGGTCATCATCTATCCCAGATGGAGGGACCAGGATGGGAGCAATGGGGACATGAACTCCAGGCAGGTGACCTGGGATCGTGCCTGTGGAGCAGGCTTGGGCTGGGGGATCTCCGTGCCTCTGGAGCTTGGGGCTGCCCGGGCAGGGAGATGCTCCCCCAGCCCCAGCCCGGGCCTCCCTGGTGCTTGCAGTGGCCCTGTTGGCCAGTGCCACTGAGCTCCTCTGCATGGAGGAGAAACACTTGGTGACAGGCTCCTTTCTCTACTGTGGATTTCTTTGATGGCTGTGGGCAAGGCAGTCAGGCTGAGCTTTAGCATCTCCACTCCACTCCTCATCCATAAAACAGAGGGAGAAGTGGGGAACACACTCCTCTGCATCCCAGGGAGCTGAGGATAAATACATCAAGCTCTGCCATGCTGTCAGATGCTGTGTCTGTGCAGGGACATGCGAAATCACAAGCTTAGAAAGTCAGCCTCTGCTTTTGAGTAATCAGCAGGACAGGAGCGATTATGTCTCCCCCTTTGCTAGCTTCAGAAACAGACTCTTTCCTCCAGGCTGGGGAGGAAGGGAGGAACCACTGCTGCTCTGTTTTCTCCACTGAAGGCAACAGAGCCCCAGCGATGAACTGCAAGTGCAGGCTGGGCTGCATCTGTTCATCCGCAATTGCTGTCAGGACTGCTGCGATGGTGCATCCCAGAGCACACGCCTGTAAGTGCAAATCTCTACAAGAGAGAAAGATGTTATTCAAATTAGGAACCACATTCCTCATTTAACCATCTGTGGTACAATGACCTCTTTCTTGTGCTTCCAGAATAGTATTAAACGTAAATATCAAAAAGACTGTGTATTTAATGTCTTTGTAATATGATGTACAAGGTTTTACAAGAGTATGTCCACAATGGAATTAGAGAAACAAGTAGCATAATGTTCAGACTGACAGTTAAAGCATGAAAAAGAAATATTACTCAAAAAATCTCTGGGGAAAGCAGGAGCGGGTAAGGTGAGTCCATCCCTCTCTGGTCCCAGAGGATCATGTGGTCTCATGCACCCCATCTCTGCAAGCAATGAAGGAAGGACTCTGAAGGAGGGCACGGGCACGTCTGGAGCATTTTAGCTTCAGATGGCATTGCATTTGTTCTGTGCCTTCCTCTCCCCCAGGTAAGCCCCTTAGGCAAGGAAACTCCAGCTTGAGTTAACAGAGGGCGATTCCAGATTCACCTAAGGGAAAGACAAATAGAAACTGGGAGATTAAGCCCTGGATATTAAAAATGGGGTCCTGGAACATCATAGCAAGTGTCCAGCTCCCTAACAGAAAATCCCTAAGCCATTCAAAGAGCACTCAACGTGCTACAAGAGTAAGTGTGTAACGTGGCATGAAAATTGCCGTAACAGGGTTCAGGAAAGGAAGAAGTGCCTTTCATTGTCCAGCCTGAGCAGGAAAACTGTCTGGCATGGAGTACAGCAGTGAGGAGCATGCCTGAACCCCAAGGAGCCCCAAGGAGTTTGTGAAGGCCACTAGTCATGTCTAACGAGCAAAAGACAACACACTACGGCTATACCCATAGGAGACCGATGCTTAGGTTGTCCTAAGCCCCACCACTGCACTTCTCTGCCCCAGTATGAGCTCTACTTGGGGAAATCTGCCTTCTGTTCAGATGCCCAGTACAACCATGCAGAGGATACCTCAATTATGCATGGAATACGCATAAATTGACACTTGAGTTGGGAGTTTTGGCACAGAAGGAGGGCCCTGGCTTTACGAGAGGGCAAGAAGGGAAAGGGTGCAGAGCATGGGCTGCTTCTCCTAAAAGGCAGTAAGCCCATCAGGGTGAGTGAGAGCACCAGCAGTGCTGTGGTACCTGGGTTGTGGATGGTGGGAGGATACACGGAGGCTTTCTGTGTCATCTGGGAGCCAGACTGACACTAACTTCCAGTACAACAGCCCTCAGAGACACCGCACGTCTGGAAAAACGTAGAAATGAAATTTAATTATAAATTGAGGGAGCAAAGAGACACCTTTTTCATTAAAACAGGGCAGGGAGCAAGCATACCTCTGCTCTGTTCCTTGGTTTACCATAAACTATCTGTGCTAATTACTGAAGTGCTTTGTGCCTCAGTTTCCCCATCTTTGTGATGGGGACGATACTGCTCCACCCCTGAGAAGCGTTCTAGGAGTACACAGACCCTCTTCAGGGACACAATATTTTCTTAACAGTTCTGGCACCCTAACTAGACAGTGCTGTGCCTGTCCGTCTGTCCATCCGTCCCTTCATCTGCAGGAAGCATTGCGCGCAGTCTGCGTGGGGAGCTTGTCCCTGCCCCCCTGCTCTTGCAGGCTGTAACTCTCCATGAGCCCTGCAGCGCAGCTGTGCCTCTGTTTCCCCATTGCCCTGCCTGTACTGCAGAGCAAAGCGATGCGCAGGGCCCCGGCACCCTTTGGGACTATTAGCTGCTCTGAAAACAAACCTTTCCCCTCCCACGCTGGAGTCTGCTTTGCATACCAGTACCTCGGGGAAATAACTCGGTTCCATTGCCTGCCGTTCACCTCCCCGACCAATGATCCCACTGATGATTTCCTCCCACCAAGAAACTCTCTGCTGATTTTATGACACAGTCCAAACAAGCATGTTGTGCTTGGGTTTTTTTCCCCCTCTGGTTGGAGTAGGAGGAGTAATTGCATTTGTCACCTCTGATCGTATACCCACAACACACTGAAAGTGAGCCATTATTCTCATTTACAAACAGGTAATCTCTTCTCACATGCCCTTAAAAATCATTGTGCTATCGGAGCAGACTGTGCAGATTAGCCGATACTGGGAGATTGTCTTCAGCAAAGCAGTAAAAGCCTTAAGTGCACTAGATTGGTTTTTGATTGACTTTTGGAGGAATAGTATATCAGAAGAATCCCAATAAGCTCTCCCTGTGGTATTTTAAGTGGATATAATGGTCAGAACTGACAGACAGTAATGAGCCTTGTAGACAGGGGCAACTGTATGTTATTTAATTTCAACTAAAGAAGATATCTCAGCAAGGAAGCTCACGTTTAAGACAACACACGAATACTCCACAGCCAGATTTTGTTTCCATCAATGCTGAAGCACAGGGTGGTCCAGTTCCTTCTACAGCTTAAAATTTGGAGGCAACATCTTAAATGTCACCAGTCAAGGAATGCAACTAAAAAATGACTTCTTCTTTGGAAAGACCGAGCAAGAGCATTGGAAAGACCGAGCAAGAGCATCTCCCATACACCCTGCTTCCTAACATCTAACGGCTCTCACACCAATTGTTTCAAGCTGAAAATGTGAAATTGCTGATTAGTACCTGGGGAATTTCAGCTTGGATGTGGGAGAATGAATCCCCTTTGCATCAAATGTTAGACAGCAAGACACGGACACCCTGCAGCCAGAGGTACTGTGGGGTTTTTTTTCTTTGAAGTTGTGAGACTTGAAGGAGAGTTTCTTAGAGAACGTGGATTAATTACCCTGTCAGGCACTCTGCACCGGGTCTTGGGAAGGTCTCCTCGGCTTTGCACTCTCCCCTGATTCAGAAGGATGAGAAGAAAAATTTAAAATAACCCTTTAATGAAAATTCCTGATGATCCATAAAACATTTGCTAAAATAAACAGGGCTGGTTGGATGTTATCATCCACTCTACCAAAGATGTAAACAGGCTCTTTTCTGACTCGCGACGTTGCTGTTTTCTCATGGTTTCTTCCCGACGGACAGAGACTGGATTTCGTCTCTCCCCGGCCGGGTCAAACGGGGCCGTAGGCAGAGCAGGCAGCTGCCAGGCCAGCAAGGAGGAGCCACCGCCCCATCCATACCCTGCCGAGACCTCTCCCGGGGGAGAAGCCGGCAGCAGCCCTCGCTGCCTTCGCTGCCCCACCGCCCGGCCCGTCACCGGGCGCTCTGCTGCGCCGGCCGACGCGGGAGTGATCAGCGGCAATGTTTTAATTGGGAGCCAGCCCAGCAAACCCACCTCTCCTGGGCTCCCTCCCAGCACCTCATCCCGCCGTCTGGCAGAAGCCGTTCACCAGCCGGCCCCTTTCCTCTTGACGGGGGGCTGAGGTGGCGGGTAAAAATATTATAGTGCCTTTTTGTCCCTGTTTTCATATGGTTGGAAGTAGTTGTAGTGGATTTACGAGTATCTCTGCAGGGGTATAATGTCCTTCGGTTTCTACAAAGCCTGCAGAGGAACTGGTGGCTCCAAAAATTGGAGCTATTTTTAGCATTGTTTCCTATTTTTCCTATTTTCATCTTGGTTGTCTCAGCAGTCTCCCCGTTGGTCTGTGCTGCTGCCTATCCGCTCCCCTGCCTGTCCTCTCTCATGACTTTTTAATTAGATGCAACCAAAGACATTAAGTCCCTAAAAGATTTGGGTAAAACGAGTCTAAGACCTAAAGGTATGCCTTTACGCTGAGAAAAAGCTCTAATTCACTCAGTGATAGCCCCATACTTACTGTTAAAAGCAGTGGTCGGTGGCAAGCGGTGCACGTGTGCTGGCCTGGCAAGCAGCAGGCATCGTGCCCAGTAAATCACAGTGTCTGCTGCTACTTGCTGCCCAGACGGGGAGCTGACAGGGTGGGAGGCACAGCGGATAAGAGGCTACGGCAAAATCTATAGGAAAGTAGAAGGCAGTAATTCTGCTTGTTCAATGAGGGATTCAGGCGCTGCGGCTTGGTCTGATTTCAAGAAAAAAAATAATTAGTGGCTGTTTAATCCGTCTACTGCTGAAGCAGAAAGATCAATATTGGGAGATGCTGCAAGATGTGTATCCAAAGGGTACTAGCTAAAATTTACTGAGTCCCATGCAAACGACAGCATGTGAGTACCCTGACAGCCCGCGCCTGGAGCCGCACACATACGTACACGCTCTCAACGGCGATCCTCAGCCCACGCGGCGGGAGCCGATGGATGCTTTTATATGTCCCCAAGGGAAGGGAAATATGTCGTGTCCAGGAACTCCGGTGGAGTTCAGAGCATGCCTCAACTCGGCTCCGTAAAATTCCTTTTTAGTGTGTTGTGCTTTCAGCACACGGGCAAGAAGAAACCAGGCTGTGGCCGGGGCTGGCCACCGCCGCAGTGCACGGCTGCTTCTGCAAGGGCTGAAAACCGTGGTCAGCTACAGCGGGTCCGAGGGCTGATGGCAACATCCCTGTGTTTCAGCGGAAGGCTTATGGGCAGGAAGGGACCACAAGGCATCCCCTCGTGCCGTGTTTCTCAAAGCCCTGCTTTCAGTTCACATCCAAGTACAACATCTGAGGGCACTGGCAGTGAATTAAAGGGTTAACCTTAAAGCCTAAAAAGTGAGTTTCTAATCCCACAAAACCATCACTATTCTTTTTCTTTCTTCGAGTGTTTTGCTTCATTTCTTGAATTTTTTCAGCTTTTGCAGCATTCCGTGCTCTCCAGAGATGGTCTGAGACATACTGCCTGCGAGCACGGGGGCTGCACTGGCCACCCGTGACCCCCCACCCATCATGCCCCCGTCCTCCAACCCACACGAAAACCCAAATCACGTTCACTGAACTCAGTCCCAGAGGTGGGAGAGAGGCTTTTTCTCCTCCCCTGTTTTAACAGGGGGCTGTGACAGCTGGGAGACCCGACTCAGTCTCCATGATTTAAATGGCTTTCACTGGGGTTAGACATGAGCTGGACAGTCAGCACAGACAGCTCCGGAGCTTGCTTTGACTATATGTAGAAGATTTAAATGACAAAAGACATTTACATAAAGCCCCTGGTTGGCCTGCCTCCTAATTACAATCCCAATATACTAATACCTGCCACAGAAACAAAAATTCACACAGGAGCAGTAATTCAGCCCACTGAGCTAGCTACGAAAACCTCCTTTCTAAGCCCATCTGCTGGTGCCTCCCCTTCCCCTCCAAGAGAGATGAGAGCTCGCCTCTTCCCAGAGGCGTTGCAGGAAAACTCACGGTTTGTAACTTCATTTTTACCGAGATCTCCATCCCACGGCACTGGCTCAATGGGCCTTGTCCTTAGAGAAGGAAAATTAACCCCCACAAGAAACAGCTAAACAGGTTTTGACTTGCTTCTCATGCTGGGAGAGGGGGAGATGTGATAAAGGTCTATAAACTCAGGAGTAATATGGAGAGGGTGAGCAGGGAATGAGCACAAGAATGAGGTGGCATCAAACTAGTGGGTGGCAGGTTAAAAACAAATGAAAAAGAGGGTTTTCTCCAAAAACCCTCTGGAAGGTCCTTGCAGCATTGACCTGGGGGTGCTGAGGGTTTACCCAGCTTCAAGGAAAGAATAAGCCCATCCACAGAAAATAAATCTTCTGGGGATGGTTAAGCATACAGACACCACATCAGGCTTGGGATGTCCCTGAGCCGAAGACTGGTAGGGGCTGGGGGTTGTTGCGGGGAACCCTTATCCCATGTTTGCTCTGCTCTTACCCTCTTCCCACAGCACCTGCGTGGCCAGGGCCGGGGCGCGCCAGCAGCCTGCGGGGTCCCCGGCCCTGCCGCGGGGCGGCTGTTCCCATCCTCAGCCAAACCAAGCGACCCCATGGACCTAACATGGAGAAGCCACTCCACCGCCAAGCTCATCTGGGGACACCTGTGACACAGCCAGATGCTCAAGGCAGGGACTGACTTCATTGAAAGTATTCACACCTAAGCAGCCTGAGCAAGCTACTTTACAAATTCACCCGGATAAACCGTGCAGAGCACGCCCGTGCAGGCAACCCTGCTGCTGCCGGGCTGCGCGGAGGCTGCGCCCTGGCTTAGCCCAGACCTGAGCAGGGCAGACACGTCCCACCACACCGTCTCTGACCGGCTTCATTTTCAGCTGCGGATTCAAAGGAAAAATAGTACCGAGTGCTTAGATAGGGGTTTTCATTTTCCACCGCTTTCTAATCAGCAACTAATTAATTCTCAATGCCCCTGTGAGGTAAATATATCTGTTTCATGCATTAATACATTTATATATTATGTTTGATCTTTCCTTAACAAGTCCCCGTAGCCGTGGGAATCCACACTGAAAATAGAGCAGAGGGGGAAAAAACAGCACCAGCTTTGAAATCCAAAAGACCTTCATTTGTATGTCAGATTGAAAGTAAAAAGAAAATAGTTATTTGGCAGGTCTGTTCCCACTGAGGGATTGGTTTGCCTCAATTTGTATTTATTGAGTGTACCACTGAAAAGTATTTAATGCATAATGTATAATATAACTAGCACTACACTAAATAATAATCTGTGACTTTAAACATTAATGACTGTTTGTGACTATTTCTTCTGAATTTCAAGCCACACAGAAAATATTTGTCAGCAGTAAAAATAAGCTTGAGATAAATAAATAAAATATTGGTGCAGTAAACCCCAGTCATGATGTGCCTATTTAAATGCATATATACCTCTATTTAATGGAGAACTGCGACCATTGTTTTTGCATAATATTCTGCTAATGTGTACACTACAATATAGTAATATTCAACATCTTTTCACTTCAGCTGTTGAAGAATTGCCAATTCAGTACAACATTTGCAGCTGAAGGATATGTTTATACCTTCTCACTTTTTTAACTTCTTGGGTTTTACGCAAAGATGAAAGAAGTCCTTTCACCCATGTAAAGATGGGAGATTTCACACCAAAGAATATTTAGATGAGATAAATCTAATTATTGCCAGTTTATTTAGTTATGGTTTTTACATTTCTGGAAACCGTGCACTAGGCTCGTTTTCTTTACCCAAGGAGGCAACAGCTTCCATAGGGATCTTTTGGACGCAGTGAACTGAGCCCTAGAAAGCACATAAGCATTTTCAAGGGCATGCTTAGGTCCAGTTTAAGTAAGTTTAGTCTGTGCTTAAGGCTGGGAACACATTTAAGTGCTGTCCTAGCTAGAGATGAGTTGAAGCAACTTCATAACTGTTTTCTGAGCCAGGGCTTAAGCTCTTTTATTTTTATTTTTTATTTTAAGTTGTATCTGATATTACACTCCGCTAGCAAAATAAGATGCCCTGCTACAGCTTGGATGCCATGCAACACACAGACTTTTCACTATGATGGTTATGTAGATCAGAGCCTAAAAGCTTGCCCCTCCCAAAATTTTTTAGTCCTTGTGTTGCTCAGAAAACTCCCGATCTCTGGGAAGCTGCCCTGAGTTGTCACTGGAGACCATCCTGAAGGACCCACTGCTCTTCAAGCCAAAGTCATGCTTGACGACACAAACGTCAGTTCACCCAGAGCTTTCACGTGGGGTATGGTGCCAGAGGCAAGACTTGGGGGCATCGGACTGGGTGCTCCATGTAGGAAAACCAGCCAGAAATGTTAGGGTGAAACAAGAATTTACTAAAAAATGAGGTTTTCAAGATGGTCAGATTTTATTAGCTTGGACTGAACTTCTTGGGTATGTTCCAAATTAAAAAAAAATAGGGGAGTGGAATTCTTGGAAATTCAGGCATGAAATACATGGCTTTGTTTCAAACTTCATAATGAAAAAATAACAAAGTTAAGTATCCAAGCAGTTAGACTTTATGTTCTTGGTAAAACAAAATATTTTGCTTAATTTTTCACCTTGCAAAAATACTTTTAAAAAATCTAGTTTGAGCCTAACTTGAGCTTCCTTTTCAGTTTGGTCAATGAACAAAAAAAGAAATACAGGATTTGCACCGTTCCCTTGTGTTCAATGGACATCCTATTTTGTTATGACCCAAAAAAAGATCTTTCACTCTGAAAGGGAGCACCGGTACCTCCCGCCTTGCCCAGCTCCTCTCAGGATATGGAACCTGGGCACAGGCAAGTGTCTCAAATGTCTTAAAAGTCCTCAGAAATTTTGTTTCCAAATAAAAGCTGCAAAGTGTGGAACAAACGCAGCCGATATTTTCTTGAGTTTGCTGAGAGCCTGGAACAAAGGGCTTCGGGGTGCCCGCTCAGCCAACGGAGAGATGGCTCGCAGGGCAGCCGCGCTGTTTTACAGGTCTTCAAGGCAACATAGGAAAAAATAACTAATCTTACAATCTGGCAATCCACCTAAATAGCGATAGGCCAAGGACATGCTCCTTTTGGTACACAGAGGCCTTTACAAGCCACTCAAATTACAAACGCTACAAAAGTGCTGAGTTAACTTCTATGTTGGTAAATGCAATTTCAACCCAGGGCAGGGGCATTCCTGCAGCAGGCAGTTGTCAGGGTGGGGTCACCGTCGGGAAAAGATGGTTTCTGAGGCATTCAGGTCTGCGCCACTGCTTCATTACTCGAGAACCACTGATAGCTCTGAAGTATGGGCCACATGCTGCTCTCTGTTATACTGGATTAAATCTGTAACCCATAGGATGCTAAATCTGGATTTACACTTGCTTTGAAAATGCAGAGGCTGGCCTTTGCCCCTGCGAAGCTTCAGAAGGCGCAAACACTCGAGACAGTCATTGCAGCAGCTCCGGAGCTCCCTGGATGCGGCATCGTCCAAGACCCAACCCTCATTCACGAGCACCCGACAAGTCTTCTAGCCAGTCTATCAGAAAAAAATGACAACAGAAGAGCAGAAGTATTCCCAAAATATAAACTACGCCGTGCTTTAGTGTGCTGCTCTACTGATTTTAATGAGGTCACTTCAAAGAGTTACAGTGGACACTCTGTGCTTTTACAAAGAGCCGTGTAACCTCTGTCATCTGAACTTCAATTATCCAATTTCCCCGGTACCTGGAAAGGCAATGCATGTTAATTACATCGAAAGTTATTTTAGTAACTCAATCATTCAAATTTTGCCAAGCTTCTCATAAATTCAGAGAAGCCAAGGTTATGCTATAGACATGGGTGTGTTCACATGTCAGCTTTACGTATCTAAAAAATTAAAGACTTGACAGCAATTTGGAAAATGAGCTGCTGGGTTTTTTAAACACCAAGCAGATCAAAGGTTTGATGCAATTTGGGGATATGTTGTAATTGTTAACTATTTTAGAAGGGATCTCCCAGCCAGGCATTCAGTTTGAGCAATTGTTTGCAAATGTGTAGGATCGCTCTCTGTATCTTCCAGCCTCAGAACCAGCACAGAAATATGCATGTGATTTACTGCGGCAGGGAAAAAAAACCCTCCTCATTTGGAGTTGGGCTAATCTCAGAGCAGGACAGCTGAGGCAGGAAAAGCCATTTAAGTAATGTAGTGCTTAAAAGGCCTGGACTGACCTTCATTTCTGTCTATCTGCCTTCTTGCAGTGCTGCCTCTGAAGTGCTGTACAACATAAATAGCATCTGCCCTGGGATTTTTAGCCTGAGCTTAGCAGAAATGGCTCTGGTGGCTGTGATGCACCCTTTTGCAGCGATTAGTCACTGAAGTTTTTCAGTTCTTCTGCCATTTGGGGCATATGTTACACTTCTATTTATCCAGACGTGATTGGGGAAGCAGCTAATTAGGAGTGACTGAGGGCACTCTTGCTCAGCAAACCTGTGCACCGGATAAAAATAGAAAGCAGAAAGCACATAAAATGGGAGGACGAGAACTGTCCCAGCAGAGAAGGTGGCTTTAGGACACAAAGTTTTCCTTCAGCCTTCAAGTGTGTTGGAGTTAAACCTGTCACCAGAGTCAAGTGGTCAGACTGGCAGGGACTGCAAGGACTTTCTTGCCCCCTCTGTAGTGTGGGAGCACGGGCAGCTTCCCGGGGGGGTCTGCAAGAAATGGTTATTGCAGGGACCTAGGCATTGCTGATCTTCTCAGCCCCTTCTGCACCTTTCCTGCTGCATTTGGCCTTTTTTTTTTTTTTAAAAAAAAAAAGTCTTGGGTGCTACAGGATGCCAAGAAGCATCTGTAACCTCTGGAGGGATACTTCATGACTCCTCCTCAACATGACACCTCTCGCTCGTGACCACAGGAGCTCATCTCCAGAGGTGGTCTCCGGCATAACCACGTGCCTTGGCACGATTTGGTGGTGCCCAAGAGCCAGGCTCAGTCCTGTGAAGTCTCACCCTTCGAGCACGAAATGCACACAGCTGGCTGACGCGCCCCGCTCCGAGGCTGGCAGCCATCCCCGGCACACAAGCGGCCGCTGCTCTGCGCTCGCCTGGGGACGCGCACCCCCGTGCACCGCTGTGGGGGCCTCTCCCCCTCCCCTCCCCACCCCACAGCACTGGCTCACATCCCGCCGAAGCACCAGGGGCTCTCGAGGTCTGCAGATTTCAGCTCGGGCAGAGAGCCTGGGCTGGAGACAGCGACGCGCACGCGTGACGAGCACAATCCCGGGCAGACACAGCGCGGGCCGCGTGCTGTTCTTCCTCCCCAGAAGAAAGGAAGAGGCACGGCAGAGCTGCGTCTCAGTAGGTCTTTGAGCCACCACACGAGCAGACCAGCCTTTTAGGTGGAAGAAATACCAGTGTGGTTTCACACCACTCCCGGCACAGCCACAGAGCAGAAAGGGTCCTTCTGAATTCCCTGGTGGGCACCAAGGAGGGGACAGTGGCGACGACAAGGACTGCGAATCATCTGGCGTGCGTTTGCACACAATCCCCAGAGCTGTTGCCCATTTCAGGAGGAGGCTAGAAGCAGGACTGCAGCAAACTTTTATGCACAGCTCAACCCGCAGCTGCTGCAGTTTTAATAACGCTTCTCTTCAGTTCATCGCCTCCCGCCTGGCGGCGTTTGCTGTATCATCCATTCTCCGGCCACTGGCTGGAGCTGGGGAAGAACAGGGGTAATGCTCTTCCCCACAACACTTCTGCAGCAAGGCAGGCGGAGGGGGACCGGGCCAGAGTGAGGGAGCGACGCAGGAGGGACCTGCAGCTGGCTGGGGGGACCGCCACACTGAGGACGGGGGCTTGGAGCAGACACAGGAGCAGGGATGAGTTTGCAGAAGCACAAAGGGAAGCAGATAAAACATCAAACCCTGACTGAAAGCAGAGCGTAAACCAAACCAAATGTCAAGCACGTGAATGGCCGCGTTGGCTTTAACAATATTATTCGCTTGTTTAAAAGCAATCACACACTTCGCAGGTGAGGACCTCGGGGGGGCTGGCAGGCGGGTGCGGTGCCTTCTTGCACAGGACAGCGAAACCAGAAGAGCAGCTCTTATGCCAGCAAACATTTTAGGACAAATATTTTGGGACATTTCCAAGGTCTGTCTGACCTTTTGGGGCCTTACAAAGTTTCTCAGAGCACTGGCAAGGGCAGACTGTGTATTAAAGGCCTTTTAAAAGCCCAGCAATTCTTAACACATCCAGCAAGCTGCCAGCACCTGATGAGCAGAACCAACAGTCCTGGCTGGACAGTGAAATCATTCAGAAACATTTAGCCTTAGGCGCTCACTTGTAACAGCAATCTGGGCACAAAACTATTTAAGCATTTCTTCTCACCACATCTTAGATGTTACACAGGAAAAAAAAACAAACCACCAAACCATGAGACATCTTCCTAGTGCAAATCTAACCTCTCAGGCTCCTAATCAAAAGCTCTGGAGAGCAAGACACATTTCTCCATAGGTTTACCTGACACACCGGGAGGTGGGATCCTCCCACAGCTTCCCTCCTGGAAAGCCTGGGATCCCTGATAGCCATCTGCAAGTTTTTGCTTGAGGTTTCTCATATAGTTCCTGCCTGGACAAAACACGGTGTTCCACACAAGTCCGTAGGCACCTCGTGGGGTACCGTACACCAGAAATGCTGCCCAAACCCCTGCATTATTGGTCACTTGGGCAGATGAAGGATGGGCGAGGGGAATAGCAGCATCCTCAGGTTACAGACCGAAGTGTAGCCCCTGGACAAGGTGTGTTCCAGGCTGCCTGCGCCTGCTCTGCCGAGGAGGCATCTCTGCTACAGCTGAGGGGGTGAAGATTCAGGAGCCCCCAGGTTTGGTGGCAAATCCAATTTCCAAAGTTCCTCCTCCCCAGCTGACTCCACATCCCCGGTTGCACATGGGACCACTGAAATAATTCTGGGTTTGGTTTGGTTTTAACTTGCGGTGAAAAGGGCATGTATCAAAGAAGGGTATTTTTAACCTGGATCATTTCAGGGATTCGGTATTCAGGGACTCAAAAAAACCCTCAGCCATCACTGGGGCGGATGAGGGCATAGTGATCTGTCCCTGACACGTCCATGTTTCTCTCACATCTAGATGTGACCCAGCAGTGCCGCTGAGCCCCCAGGGATCCTGGTTAGACCATCGGTCCCACAGCGGCAGCAGCTAAGCAGGAAGGGTTTGCAGATGTAGTAGAGACACCGAGGAGCGTGCACACATTTTGAAATGCCCTAAAAACAAAAAAGTATGGTGCTCGGGTGGGAACGGAGGCCTGGCTGCTTCCCTCTGCCAAAATGGAAGTTCACATCCCTCTCTAAAAAGACCTGGAGCAACGCGTGCCTCATCCAAAGTCAACTGTCATGAATGGGAGCCTGGTATTGACTTCCAAGACCGAAACTTCCAGTCCTTAAATAAACAGAATATGAAATTAATACCGACAGAAAGGCTCACCATTTCCAGCACATTTCCAAGGAGCGGTATTCGCTCCCCAAGATTGAGGAGAAATCCCAAGAAGACAGCAGGAAAAAGTTAATAAAGTTTTTCCATGTGATTTTTATCTGGTGTCAAGTGTCAGCCAGTTTGCCCATCTGGGATATTAATAATGCAAATAGTGCTAAAGGTTGCTTTGCTCAGAATAAGCCACAGGAACTTGTAGAGTTCATTAGACTCACATATTTCCTCTCCTCCTATTTAAATAAAGAGAGGGGATGCCGTGCCGTTTCCTTTCACACAAAACTGTTGGGCTTTGGCAAGGTTTTTACATTATTTAATTAGCCCACTCAAATTTCACTGAATCGGGAATATTCTAGTGACAATAATGTCCCTCTCCTGCTGAGTATCAGAAGGTGGAAAATAAAAAGCTCTGTCATGCAAATGCAGCCTCAGCAAAACGCCTAAGGTGGTTGGAAAATATCATTTAGTCAAATTATTCTTCCTGCCTTTGCCTGTGAATTTGGGGAAATGAAAACGAACCAGAGTTTTTGCCTCTCTAAAACCTGCTGCTGCCTCACCCCATGAAAAAACCCACTCCACGGTCCAGCCTTACCCACTGTTGGTGCAGTATCCCGTAAACCCCTGCAAACACATCTTGCAATCGCCAAAAAAAAAAAAAACAACCCACAACAAACAACACAATGCAAAATATGATAAGCAGCCAAAAACCTGATTCAGAGCCTAATGTAAAATACCCTTCCACCGTTCATCGAAGTTAGCAAGCAGACATATTACTCACTGATTGATATATTATCCTCCCCTGCCAAAGCATCTGGGCACATCACAAAGTGGAAAACAGTACATTAATCTCTGTCAGAGGGAGATCAATGGGAATCAGGCACCTAATTCCCTTAGCTGCTTTGGGAAGTCCCGCCCTTTCTCCACTTATCATAAATCAAATTTAAAAGAAAATCTTTCCCTGTCTGTGAACATACTGTATCCGCCCAGCCGTGATCTTTTCCCTCTGAAATTTGTCCCTCAGCAGCTGGTCCTGGGGTCCACGGACCATGTGCCACTGTGGTTCTTCCCGAGGTCCATGGGCAATGCTGAAGGGTCCACTGTGGTTTTGTGCCCCGAGTGAGAGTCAAGCCCTCCGTACCTAATCATCCCGTGCAGGTAGGTACAGGGGAAAGTAAAATGGAGGTGACGCCTCAAAATAAACATGGAATCGAGAGCCAAACATTAATTTTGCAGTCGGGTACCTGCTGGCTGAGTTATTCTGCTCCTCAAAGCGTTGTAGCTTCTACGTGCGGTAGGAACATTTGTCAAAATCATATTTGTTATTTGTTTGGTACCAGTTCAGCAATTTAGATACATATCTATGAGCAATCACTTTCTCGTTCCTGGCTTGCAACGTTCTGGGTAGGCTTTTCATAGGAAAAGCTGATTAATTATAGGAATCTGAGGATGTCGTCAGAAGGGCTGAGCAAGATTTGCCCGCTGCAGTTATGAAGTTGGGCCCACAGCATTGCAAAACTTTTTCCCTAACAACAAGCTTCTGAAGTTCACCCCCAAATCTGTGCCAAGGCCTGTTGGTGAGCTGAGCACATCCCTCTACATTTTTCTGAGGTGCCACAGAGTAAAGAGTTACACATGGGACAAGGTTTCTTGGGGCATCTGAAGAAGAGCTGGTGCTGCCTTCAGACGAAGAGGAACCAGATGACCACCTACCCCTCTTTTCCACCATTTTTTCCACACCTCTGTGGCAGTGAGTGCTCTAGAAAGCATCTCAAACCAAACCACACCAGTGCAGGACAGCCACTCCGGGTTCAAGTGGACCTTACACCTACCTCGGCCACATCTACAGAAGCCCTGCTAGCCTTGTTCCTGCCAAGATCGCTCCACCAGTGAAGATCTGAGTTGCTTCCAGCCCTGCTGTCCTTGCTGCCTGGGCAAAGAAGACATCAGTCTCCAGGGTCTACTACCAAGCAGTACAACCACCATGGTGCTAAAAGCTAACGCATTTTCTTTTTTGTTCCTCAGGTGGTTCTTCTTCTTTTTTTTTTTTTTTTTTTAATCTTCAAGAGACATTCATTCTTGTTAAATTGTACAGAAATAATTTTCCTTTTACAGCACCGCCAAAGTCCTTTTCTATCACGAAGTCCCACCTCTATAAAGCTGTTGGCTTCATGCCTATTAATTTTCTCCTTCAGAAATCAGCAGGAGGACAGGCAGAAACTATCCCCGCAGAGACGAGAGCACAACCAGGAGCAGGGAGCACCGTAAGGCCCCGGCCGCACCCCTGAAAACACCAAGTGCATCAATACAGAGCGGCACTTCCTTATTTTACGCTCCAAAATTGCCGCTGGACCAAAGGAACGATGCAAACGCTTCCCAGCTGAGAACAAAAGGCAGGAGAGGAGCAGGGGCAGGGGATGTGTCGGGAGCAGAGCAGCTTTCTCCAACACAGCGAGGAAACCTCTTTGTTCAGAGCTTATGCAATTGAAAACGCAGGTTCAGATGGACCCGAAGAACTCACAGGTCCGTGTCAGACTGGTTAAAGCAAAAGGGAGCCTGAAGGATTGTCTGATGGGGGAAAGTTTGAGTATGATTTTTTTTTTTTTTTTTAAATTAACTCTTCTTTTTGAAGCAGTGTTTCAAAAGTTTACATACAGCCCCTTACTGTAAATGCTAGAGCAAATGTACATTAACTATAACTTACATTTAAGTCAGGGGAAGGGCAGATAAATATTACAAAATACACAGTTTATCTGAAGTGAAGTAAGATATCTGGATTTAGACCGAGCAAAATGTTTAGAACTGCGGTTTTTTTCCCCTTCAGTGTTTTGGTTCAGCTGGCAAATCTAAACATCCATCATCGCCCTGCTTATTCTTCCGTCCTGTCTGAGCTCACAGATAATGCAGCTCCGCGGGGGGATCGGAGGCGGTGGCTTCCCATAAAGCCCACCTTCCAAACAGCACAAGTAAATCAGCCTACAATAGCTGCCAAACAGCAGAAAAAACACACACATGAAAATGAACTAGATCAAATCAGGGGCTGTGCATTCATTTGACAGGTTCTGTCCTCTGTAGTTAAAATAAACCTACTGTACCGGAGACGTTTTCATTGTAGTGCACAAACAGCAAGTGCTAAGAGCGTTTCAGTTTATTGCAGAGAGTCTGTTTCCCAGCAGCTGCTCTGAACCTGATCTCATGTCTCTCTGATCTTGCTATTTTTGCATCTATCAGAGACTTTAGTCTCCTGCTACTTCTACAGCATCTTAAAAACCCATCTCTGACAGGCTTCGGGGAGCAGGGCAGCCCTGAGAAACTCCTGGCGGGGCAGGCCCTCCTCTCGCAAGCTGCTTTCCAGCAAAGCAGTTTGTTCCCGCTGTCGCTGGGATAATGAGGGTTTGCAGGCACGTAAAAAGAGTCCATCATCTCCCTGAAAGCAGGAACCACCAGGGCTGGCTCACATACCTGCTCCAGCACGGTTCAGCAAAGTCCAGGTGGGTAAGACAGAGACCAAGGTGCCCAGCTTCGCTTGTCCTGCTCCTCCCCACAGCACAGGGTCAGCACCCCTCCACGCACACCCCCTGCTCAAAAACTGACGTGGCACCAGCAGCACCCCTGCTATACTGCTGTCTAGGGCTTGGCAACGAGTTACAGGGCACTATTGCCTGCTTCTGTTGAAAATTGCACCAGAAAAACCCAACTCCTTGAGCTTTGTGGGGCCACAGGGTGGGAACCTGGACCTACAGCCCCAAGGAGTCCCCCAGCCCTGTTGCAATTTGCTCCTCCTCCAAGAAGGTGTTTATTTTGCATCGTGGATGGAGAAGGTGTTTATTTTGCATCGTGTACGGGGCAGCATTGCCCGGCAGCCCTGCCAGCACCCTGCCTCTGCCGTGCTCCCAGGTGTGCCACAAACCGCCCCACGGCAGAGCAGCGTCCTGCGGGGAGCCCAGCTCACCCACAGCCCCGGCGCCGCGGCTCCTTCGTATGGTGGAGCCGATCGCCCTCCCGTCCTCGCAGCCCGCCCTGCGTGCGCTGTTAATAAATATAGGGGGGGAACATGAAACCTGACATTGTTTTTCTTCCTTTAGCCTCTGTGCCGGCCCGGCCTGAGGCCAGCACATCCCACTCGCCGGCAGCACAGCATCATAGCAAAATAAGGATAAAATGCCTCCCCCAGCCATCTGAGCCTCTGCTGGCTGCTTTCCTGGGGGGTGAAGGGATGAGCTCCATCAGGATAACAGCGCTGCCTGCATAATCCTACGGCAACACACTATCATCCACGCTTAACTGTTCTGCAAGCACGAACGGAGCGGGCACAGCAGGAAGATGCCACCCCAATGCATCAAGACTGGGGATGGGAGCGCTCATCCCCAAGAACATGCAGACGTGAGCTCCTGGGAAAGGCAGATAACCCCATTTTGGATGGAGGCCCTTAATGCAATTTGGGAAACTCCTCTTTTCACTCTTTGCAGCAAACCCCCTTTACAGTCATCCCTCGCAGAGCCTGCGGCAGCGCGGGGAAGGAGGGTGCTGGCCAGGACGTAGCTGCCAGCAGGGTTTGAACCGAAGCTGGGGACACGTCTGCAAAATTGGATGGTGGCTTGGCAAACAGAATTAACTAAATGTTATCACCTTCCCCGGCCTCAGAGTGGCTTTTGTAGCACATTAGCACGCCTGACTTTCATCTGCGCCCAGCCGCAGCATCTCACCTTGGCTTTGTTTGCTGACATGGCATCCCAGCACGCTCCGCAGTGGAAATGCCACCGTAGCTTGGGAAGCAAGGGAGAGTTTTTATGTAAAAAAGAAATAAATGCAAAATTGGTTAAGTTCTTTTTATGGAGACTTTTGCCCACTGCCGCTGTCAGTGGGTCCATTCACCGAGTGACTGGTGTGACCCTGCAATGTGATGTGTGCTAGGAGGTGGTAGGAAGTGGGAAAACAGCTGGCAGGGGAAAAGCCAGGAGCTATAAAGGTGGAGGGGAAAAAAACCTGAGGTGAGATTTCAGCTGTTAACACATAGCTTCATCTGTGCAAGCGGAGCCCGGCACCCACCACGTGAGGGGAGGGATCCGTGCTCATTGCGTTCACAGGTCACCTCGCCAGCCCTCGCCCCTCCATCGGGCAGGCAACCAAGATAAAGCTCACTTGCAGGAGGGTTGCTGCAAGGGATCTGTGTGCCAGAAACCTTTATCTCCCAGAGCGCTGGAGCCATCTCAGGTCCCACTCGCCTGGTGTGCCAGGTCCTGAGGAGTCCGGACATGCTGCTGCATGCGACGGCAGCTGCCTGAGAAACTTGCACCCACCACAGATTGAAAACTGTATTTTATTCAATTAAATGCCAAAAGTGATCATGCAAATCGGTGCAATCCCATGCCTTTTCCCGTGACATTTTTCTGTCCGGTTTAATTGACTTTTCTATTGGCCTAACATCTCTTGGTTTCTAACCAGGAGAGGTTTTGCATCACCAGCGCTTGACCCTATCCCAGGCACTGCCCCAGGCAGCCCCAGAGGTGGGAGGGGAAGGAGGGCGCTGCCCATCAGGGGGTGCAGGGCTCGGGATCATTCATAAGCATGTTAATTTTGTGCTGCTGCCAGAGGCAGTCAGCGGCAGGATGGTCAGCAATGTTGGCGTGGACCTGGTCGGTCATTACATTTCCGACTCATCCTCCAGGATGAAGGGAGCAGCCTTTGTCTCCCTCTCCCAAATAAACAGGACATAAGCCCAGGAGGTACTCCCCAGAATAGCAACAAACCTTCCAGTTTTCAGCCTAGATTACTTCACGGTTAATTTATTCTTATTTATTCTTATGCAATCTTGTTTTCTTTGCTTTTTCCTTTCCCTGGTGCTTGCCCCTTTGAAGTATTTATAGATTGAACTCAGATCCCCTCTTTGCCTTTGCTGGGTGAGACAAACCACACTCTCTCCTAAGATAAATGCTCTATTTTCCTACCAGTCTGCTTGCGTTTTCATCCACGCTATAGGAGTGACCAGGGCACAAGATCTAGTAGCCACATGCCCCAGGCCAGGGACAGCCTCGCACAAGCAACTCTTTCCCCTTCAGGGCCGTACCCTATGGTCACCTCTCCCCTGCTCAACCTCCCACGGGCCAGACATCCCTTCTGAAAATGGGCCCCACGCACGGGCTCTGACAGCGAGGACAAGGACGCGATTTCTGTCGTGCGAGGTGGCACTGTCCCTCAGCCCAGCTCCCTGCAGCCCACCACTTGACTGGAAGAACCTATGGAGGAACCTAAACCGACGTCAAAGCTGAGGAAGGGAAGATGCGCAAGATCCAGTGACGTGAATGGGAACATCCAGCCCTGCTTTCTGCCAGCTGCAACGCCTCAATCTGCCCTGTGGGAATGGTGGTGGATGTCACAAAACGTCCTTCTGCTGCTGCGCAGGATTCGGTCCCTCCCGGCGGGAAGCCCCGGGGGTTTGCGCAAACCGGACCCGTCGCTTTTCGGTGGCTGCTCTGCTCACACCCCACCAGCCGCAGCTCTGCCGTTCTGCCCCCGCGCCTTTCATCTTCTCCTCTCTGTCAGGAGCGCTTACGGGAATTTCACGGGGATGAAGGTACCCGGTGATCAGTAGTGTTTGCCCGGGAAACAGTGAGCGGCAGAAATGGTCTAAATACTTTCAGGCTTCTGGCAGTTCACAGAGCAATACCCCAGGCAAAGAAAAGGATATCTTGATTAGAATAATTATAATTGTCTTTTCCCTCGTTCTTTCTACAGAAATTCCAGGCTATATTATCATCTAATTTCAGAGAGCTCCATGACCAAGATTATCTATGAGTCATTTGTAATTATGTGCCAGATTGTATTAAAGCATGAAAATACAAAGGTTTCTCATCAAATACTAAGGGGGGGAGAGAGAATCAAATTACACTGGAGCAAGATAACTGTTCCAGCCACTTTCTGATTCATGGCATCCAGCAAATGCAAAAAAAGAGAAAATTCTCATTTTAATAATTGTAGAATTGTGAAAACTGACAAATTACAGGAAATTCCAGTTTAAGGCTGACAGACCATCCTATTCCAGTGCTGCTCTGGAAAACAGTGAAAGAAGCTTTAAGACTCTCCCATTCTGGCTCTGCACTAATTCCCATGGGAATTTCTACCGCAGCTTCACCCTGGGCCTGAGTTTAGCGTTAAAAAGCGGATAAAAACTGCCCATTCAGAAATGCAGCCCGTATCTATCCAAACAAGTTTAGCTGGGAAGCAGCAAACACGCCGGCTGCCTTTCTGCACAGCCTGATACCCAGCAGCAGGCAACGTCCCCGGACTTCTGCATCCCTCTCCGGCCGCCTCCCCAACCCGGCCCTCCTGGGGCAGGAGCTGTATTTGCAAATTGAGGGTCTTCTCCCATGGCAGCACATCCATGGCCCCAGGTTTGCAGCACCAGTGATGAGCCCCAGGGTCAATCCTGGCACGCTGCATGTTGTATTTTAAACAACCAGGGAGAAACAAAGGTGAAAACGTTCCCCACGTGGAGGTGGGGGGAGGAGATGAGGGAGGACAGGGGATGTTGGAAACAGGGTCACTGGTTGCAGGGGCAAAGTACAGGGCTGCATGTCAAGGGAGACCAGATGACAGTCTTGACAAAGTTCTAAGATGTCTTCGCTTCGCTTCACAAACAAATGTACACATGAATTTTAAATGAAATATTAACACGCTGTACAACTTGGATGGGGCCATTTGTCTTTCCTGAGAGAATAAGGAGTCCTGTTTTCCCCCTACAGAAATGAGCATTATTGAGCAGTCACAAACAACAGGGAAATGTCTCAAACCCCAACAGCCATGTAAAAACAAAGCACAAGACGATGATAGGTCCCGCATGACTCAAAGGTTTGGGATGTGTCCCCACACAGATTTCCATGCCTTTGGTCAATTTGGGTGCTGCCCATCCAGCCACGGCCAGGGCTCCTCCAGGTGCACCCGCCTGCCACGTCCCAGGGCAGCTCACACCTACCTCTGCTCTCCACAGGCACGGACACGGCAGCTCACACTCACCATCTCACATACAGCTCTTCCAGAGAGCTGTTCTGGGGGGAATTGAACTCCTCCTGTTTGGTTTCCTTGGCTTTGCTGATGGCCTCTCCCAAGCCTGCAGTGAGAGCTCTGCCCCGACCGAGCAGAATCCCTCCATTACTCCTGGCCCCAGCACGGGGGTTGCACTGGGGTTTATGCCCCAGTGCCCTGCTCTCAGGCTTGCTTAACTCCTGAGAGAGAACAGCAATGGGGTCACACAGGTGCCTTAAATCACACTTGGCTCACACAAGCCAGGTGAAGGTAAAATGTCAACAGCAGCACTTATCTACTCAGACCCACCACCATCACAAGTGTTTGTAAAAGCCAGGAAGAAATTAAATAGAAAAATATTTGCATCTAACATCCCTAGGGTGGCAGGAGAACCACCGCCCCCGCTCCCGGCCACACAGCTACCCTGTGCCTCGAGCCACCCCCGCCAGCTGACCCCACGGCACACCTCACCGGCGAGAAGGAGCACCCTCCACGTGCACCCACAGCCCACCTTTGAAGCCTTCCAGGGGACCTGATAAATTTTATCTTTTGCCCAGAAACTCAGCCCATTCCTGCTGCCCAGGAGATGGCCTGCTGTTTTGCTCAACTGCAGTAAGGAGGGCTTGCCCTCCCTGGGATGCAAGTGTCTCCTAGGGACTCGTGCATCTGCCCGGCCCCTTAATGACTCCCTGCCCCAGGGAAGGGCACAAATTCCCCTTTCCCGTCTCACTGGTGTCTGAAAACAATGAGACCCCTTAGGTGAAACTTCATTTACACATGACCTTCTCCATGCAGCGTTTCTGCAACACATGTGGTCGGCACAAACATCTACTGAGCCCAGGTACGAGGGCAGCCGGCGCTGGGCCCTAATGAGCTCCCGCCTTCCCATCTCCACCCTTCGAGTCCCCATCCTCAGTGAAACACCAGGCACCTCCACTGCTGGGGATGCCCCATCACGGATGTCAGTGCTGCAGAGCACAGGCAGCTTTCAGGGACAGTAGCAGGCAGAAGTTTCATCCCCAGCTCCATAGGACACTGTAACCCATGTGCTTTCGGGAGGAGACTCGATCCAAAACGTACTTTAGTTTTAGAGGGTGGAGAAAGTTCACGGTCACCGTGACTCTGGGTCAAAAGAGCTCCAGAAGCGGTTAGAGCAGTCACTTCTGGAGGGGTCAGAGCACCCTGGGATTGTTCCTGGAAGGTTTCTGACGAGCCCAAGCCACAGCACATGGACACAGGCACCACAGCGGTGGGCCAGGGACAGGAGGAGATCCGTAGCATTCAGGATGTGGCTTAACTTGGCTCACATGAACTTCAGATTTCATTGATGGAGCCCAAATTAAACATGCACATGCACCAGGACATGACACAACTTCAGTAATAAAACTGAAGTGTGGGAAATGCCAGAGAAAGAAGCTAGCAGCAGCAATTAATGTGCAGGGCAAATAGGCCAGCTGCAATTTATTCTGCATGTGCTTCAGACATTTTAAATTGTCTTCATTCCTCACAAAGTTTTTGTGATGCCTGTCGCATGAGCAGTTTTAAATGCCAAATTTAGCTGCAATGAGCATTGCTTAGCAGCCTCATAAATGCTCCCCCTGCCTATGGTGAAGTGGCAAATAAACAAATTATTAATCTAAGATATTTATGGTGCAACATTTTACAATGCCTAGTCAGCCTAGCTATATATTAAAAGCTCTTTTCTTTTGTTTTGTGGCACACGATGGCTGGCTAATAGGAGAAGGGAAGCGCTCAAGCCTCTTGCTCCTTAGAACAATTAGGACTTTAAAAGAAGGCTGAGAGAGGTGGGAATGGGATTTCCTCGCCTCACCTCACTCCTGGTGCCTACAAGGCAGACACTCTGTCCCAACAACTCACCAGCAGCTCCTTTATATTCAGTGGAGAGAAACAGGCAGCCCAGGGAGTCACCAAGCGAAGATGATGGCTTTAAATGAAGCAAAATGCTCCTAGAGAGTCTAGAGCTCTACAGAGTAGATGTCCATATGTATCTATGTGGGCGTGGCTGGTACTGCTACACCTCAGAGCACGGAGCAGTGAATTTGGGAGTCAGTGGGATAAAGAGGCCACAGCAAAGGTGTGTTGTCAAAACAGAGCAAGAAGGTAAGTGAGATCCTGTACATTTTTGCATGACCATGGAGAGGTGGGTCTGTTTGTTCCCAGATAAACCTGGCCTGGAAACCTGCCCAACCGCAATGACCCTTCTTCACCCACCTGAAATGGCAGAGGCCCGTCTTGCTCCTTCGTCCCCTTGGCCACCACGCAAGCCAACGTTGTAGTCTGAGAGGAGCTGGGTACTGCAGCCGCTGCAGTTACCAGCCTGGCAGAGCCGGCAGCGGTGGGCTGACTTCCATTCTACAAGAGTCAGGACACTGCGGGTGGCAAGTTGCTACTCATCAGCCCTGTGACCGCGAGAAGGGCACGTGCCAGGGCTGAAGAGGTCTTCTCATCAAGCAGTGCATCTGCCGCTGGGGGCACAGATGCTTCTCGTCTGTCCCTGGCAAACGGAGGAACTGTTTTTCTCTTGGCAAGCGCCCTTTCTTTCAGGACAGGCCTCCACAGAAATACCCACCCATGGACAGAGAAAACAGCAGAATGGGGCAAGGGTCTTTAGTACCAAAGAGTAGCCCAAGAGTTAATGGAGGTGACTGTAGGGATGGCAAAACGACAATGGATGCCCCCTATTTGCTACTTAATATTAGTATCGCAAAGCAGGGAAGAAGATGAAGAACCGGTACTTCCCTCGATACAGAGGCACTTTGCAACTGGGAACCTGAAGGGCAGTTCACCCTGACCTTCCCGAGCTCCTCCTGAGCAGTGGGGCACAGAAGCACACTGCCATTAGAAGAAGGAACCTTCTTCATGTCAAGTCTTTGGAGCTCACAGGGCTTTTCAGAGCGACTGTTAGGGTCCTTGGGGCTCACAAGAAGAGAAATTCTCCTCTGCTGAGTGTTAGTCCCAGCAAACTTTCTTGTTTTCCCTTCTGTACATTAGTGAGGGCATTTCTAACAAGTCCATCAGTCTAGCTCCTAGATACATTACAGCATGTTATTTCTTGCTGGTGTGTAGATGATCCAACACACTATCTGGAGAGAAAAGGGAAGCTTTCCTTAATGACCTGGGTAGTGCGTATAGCTGTAAGGCTTTTCCAAATATGAAAAATGGCTTTTGAGATTAGATCAGCTAGATGTAGAAAAACTAGAAGGACAAAGGTGTCCAACAGTGCAAAAAGCTGACGCTGAAGCTTGGCCAGGTGTAACAGGGTCAGCAGTCCAGGGGAGGAACAAAGGGTTGGACAGACTAAGAAAGTAGCCAGGCAATTACTCATTTAGTAAGCATTTTTTATTGCTTTTGTGAAGCATGATTCATCTCTTAATATGTGCAGGGACAGTCAATCCTCTGGCTGTGCAAATGAATCACCACACGCTCCCTACTCTCGCTCCCGTGGGGCCAAGACCTTGCACAGCCAAAACAAACCCTTGGAGGAAGCAGGTCTGAAAGTCAGCAATCGCTCACATAAAAAAAACACAAAGAAGAACTTGCATATTTAAAGGGATATAAACCCTCCTTGCCATGGATTGGGCGTTAGAGATGTGGGTATATTCATTATGAGACAGCTCTCACCTCTGAAGAACATGTCATTGGTTTCTCAAGAAATGCAAGCCTGGAAGAACCACCAAGGCCTCGAAAGGTTTTTTTGAGAACAACCATGTTCCTACCTGCTTTCAGGACAAGCATCTTATACCTCAGGAAATTTAGCAAGGATGGAAGAAGAAAGCCAGGACTTGCAAGGCTGTCCCGCATGGACAAGGTCTCAGGGCTCTACCGTCTCCTTTTTCTTATCCCCACATGCTGCTGATGCTGATATCCAGAAAGACATGTTCAGAAGGAGCTTGCATGCTGCTGCCCTGCCTGCAAGGGGGCTGCCTATAAACTTCCCGAAAAATCTCTTGACTGTAGCAATGGAATGAGGCAAGTATACGAGAAATGTAATATTTCTCCTGAACTGCATCAAGTTAATGACATTTCCCTCTCCCTTTGCACCTCTGTAAATCACGGCGTGACTGTGGAACTCAACGATGTTATACTGATGTAAAACCACTCTCGGGAGGGAACCAGTCGGCATAAATCATCCCCTTCTATTTCCTTGTACATAATCTGGTGCCAAGCTCTGCCAAAAACAAGGAGAAAACATTCCCGAGATTTTTCCAAAGGCAATAGTCTGTCTAAGCACAACTTTAAATGTCTGCCATTAAAGTTTTCTTCATCTCATTAAAATGACTTGCAAAACCATCTGCTAGCTAATAAAGACTTTTTAAAGCTTTAATATTGTATTTTATAATGAAATATACTAAGGGGAAAACAGGACATGTATTTAGAAAGACAGAATGGCAACAATCTGCTGTTCTTTCACGGAAAGCCAATGATGTTCGCTCCCATGACTAATTAAAGAGACTGAAGACTTCAGCCCTTTGAACATTTCTTGTACAAATACCGTAATTCCTAAATGCATCCACATTTTTATTCAGACTGCTCCCAGACACTGCAGCATTGCTGATATCACACTGTTTTCAAGTTAAAAAAGGCAGATTTCACTTTCATGTCTGTCTCTGTTCCATTTTGTTAGCTTTTTACACCTCAAATATTTATTACAGCTTGCAGGGATTCCAGTGGGTAATTTTGCTTCCTCGAGAGACATTTTCCCTTTTTGCTGGTAGTCGGGCTGACCATGAGGTAGGGCTTCCACCCAACCATAAGGGTGACTCTGTGGCACCAGACTGAGTCTCGCCGGGCACGGATGGCTGCACCAGCCGCGGATGCAGCCCAAAGTTTTGATGAGCTGCCATCCAGAAGCAAAACCCACTCCTGTCCCGAAAGCTCTCCTCCAGCGTTGGTTGGGAAGTAGCTGTCACTCCTGCTTTCCAGTTAAACCAGACTGCCTGTGCCATGCCCTTTCTCACGTGTTGCACCCTCGAACACAAGGACTCTTTTCTTCTTTATGGCTTTTTTTTTGGCACTGCTGGGTGCTGCTGTGGCTGGGATGTTGCTGCTTCTGCACTGATCTCACAATATTTGCCACACTGCCTAACACACAGCAGCTGAGAGCAGCACTTCCAGGAACTATTTCACAACATCCTTCTCTTCCAAGAATACCAGCGATCGCTATGTTACAGAGAAGAGCAGAGAACATTGGTGCTACAGGTCTACGCGTAAAGAGGACTTGGCAGCCCCATGCCAATTTGCCAAAAGCTCTTGGTGGTTCTAGATTCCCTCAGCTCCCACATTCGTTTCCTTAAGCTACCCACAAGAAATTACACAAGAAACAAGAAATTATCTGAGTAAGATACAACAGAGAGAGAAAGCAGCCAGACTCAGAGCAAAGGCATGGGTGAAACCCCCAAGTAATGGCAGTGCTCTTTTTCCAGGAAAAGGAGCTGTTGCTGTGATGTCCCAGTCCCTTCGCCTGCTGAGCCTCAGAGCTGGGCAGCATCCGGCAGTGAGCGAGCCACAATCACCAGCAGGAGGAGAGCAAGTTGGGCATCATGCCCGTGTGAGCAGTTAATGGTGAAGAGTAAGGGATGTTGTAGGGAGCCATCTGAGATGGTTTCACCACCCGCCTTTGCAGTATTAGGAAACATGAGCCTATCTCGGAGGTGAAATGAGGAGGAATTTCAAGTCACACCTTACCAGACCAGGTCTCCTCCACTGTGCTTGCAGCTTGCTCCTCTACCTCCAATGTGGGACATCCCTGGCTCCAACACCTGGAGCAACTGATGTTTTCACGCTCCAAGTTTCACCACAATTCTCCATCTGTGCTGCTTTTTCCCCCTTTTTGTATCATTTAACATCTCTGCTCTTCAGCAGTGATTGCTTACTCCTGCTGGGCACTGAGGATTCTGCTCAGAAGGAAAGCTGCAGTCCGCAGCACGGTTGTTGCAAGTTGCAAGTGACCTCTATGGTAAAGAGGGAGTAACTTCTTTAACTTACTTTAAAAAGAAAAAAAACCAAACCCCAAAAGAACCCAACCTCAGAAAGCAATTTCTTAGATGGCAAGGCACCCTGTGCCCCAATCAACCTAAAATGAACCCAAGAATTTAATGATAGCAAAGCTTGGCTGGGAAAGCAGGCTTGAAATGACACTGGAAGAGCCACAGCCTTCCTTCCAAACCTCAGCTAAGTCCTGTAATAGCTCTGTCTTCATTCTGCCTACTTCTGATCTTCACTTGAGGTATCACGGATGGCCTCAATTGCTTATCTCTTTCTGAGCACCATACGTGCTGCAGTTGTCAAGGTGGATTAACAGATGGGACTGATCTGTGGGCTGAACACAGCCCTTGGGATCCTCAACCTACCTCTCTGCACAGTGGTATTAGTACTGCTAATCCCCACGCCTGTGTGCAGCAGACTGGGACAAATCTAATCTCCTAACTGATGTACCATCATCTCTCATCTGAGATGTAGCCCCTTTCACACTAGTATTATACCGACAAGCAGTGACAATACCTGGGGTCTACGCTGGGCAGCTTTACAAGGGTTGGCACTACCCCTGTTGACAGAGACCTTTTGCTTACCAAGTGGCCAGGGGAAATGAGAAAGTCTATACTTGCATGTGTGCCAAGAACACTGGCCAAAAGTGTTTTAGATGGCATTTCATTAATGCAGTGTAGCCAGCTCCTTCGAACCAATATAAAATATACAGGCAAGATCAACAAGATGAAAGATCCTTCATCTCACCACAAGCAGCAAAACCCACTCAGACTCTTCCTCACGGTGCCCAATGGTCCAGAAAGAAAACACAATGATTCACATCGCACTGATTGCTGTTGGAGACCTCAGAGCTTATGGTAGGTCCTACTGATTTAATGCAGCATGCAGCAGTATCAAACAATTTCCCAGTGGCCTTGTGTAAGACTTTGCTTGAAAACAGTGACTAGACTTTTGAAACCATTTGCTTTAGCTGTATTTTACCCTGTGTCAACCCATGAATCTTACTTGAATTGTGCTGGTATGTGTGTGTGGACTCTCCTTGGGTGAGCTCTCAGAGTATGGGCAGGAATCAAAGCAGATACAAGGATTTTGCCTGTTTCCCAGACACGATGCTGCTCCGAAGAACCATTATTTAATTACAACAGATCCATGCCACAGTAGCCTATGACCACCTAGAGAGAGAAAGTTTTGGCAGCCGCAGCCATCCCCATGCAGAGCTGAAGAGGGATGCACTATGATGTGACGCACGCTACAGCTCTATCGCCACTGAAGTTCCCTTTTCTCATTTATTTTAAAATCAGAATAGGTAACTCCACTTTGCTGGTTAATTAGGCAAGGCAGTAGGTTGTGCTTGACAAGTAAGAAGTGGCTTGGGGTGACATACCACAATATTGCAAACTGTTTTCACCCCAGAGCACTTTTCTCGCTTCCTTCACTACTGCTACCACCTCAAGAGACTGTTGCTAATGGCACAGATCCTCAGCTGATGTAAACCTGCAAAGCTCTTACTGCCTGATGCGAGGTCGCAGGAACTGTACCAATTTACAGCCACTGCGAATATCTATCGTGGTGTCCTGGTTTCGGCTGGGATAGGGTTAAATTTCTTCCTAGTGCTGTGTTTTGGATTTAGTATGAGGAGAATGTTGATAACACACTGATGTTTTCAGTTGTTGCTAAGTGCCCTCCTAGTCCAAGGACAGCTCCCGTGCCTACTGACTGAGCTAGGTACACAAGATGGGAGGGAACATAATCAGGACAGCCAGCCCAGCTGGCCAATGGGGTATTCCATACCATGTGATGTCATGCTCAGTATATGAAGGGTAGGCATGATCCAGGAAGTACCGATCGCTACTTGGTTATCGGTCAGCGCGGGTGGTGAGCAATTGCATTGTGCATCACTCATTTTGTATATTCTATCATTATTTATTATCATTATTCTCCCTTTTCTGTTCTATTAAACTGTCTTTATCTCAACCCACGAGTTTTTCTCACTCTTACCATTCCGATTCTCTCCCCTTCCCATTGGGGGGCGGGGGGAGTGAGTGAGCGGCTGCGTGGTATTTGGCTGCCTGCCAGGTTAAACCACGACACGTGGATATTTTCATGTCACCTTCCTATAAGTTGTTTGCATTTTTAGGAACTTGAGATCCCTCACTGCCAACACACATCCGCTTAGGGCACAGACCACGCTCTTCCCATGGGACTTTCACTCACAAATGTTTCCTCCGAAATCCTTATCTGCCCAAGGGTATTTAAGGATTAGCATCTCTGCAAGAAAGGCAGGCTTAGGACACCCTCATCAAAATGAAGGAGAGGAATCAGAGAACACTTGCCAGCTACACTGCCGCTCGAGGATGTTCGGCTGCACCAGCCATGGGTGCTGTCCTCCAACATGTGCTACTGCTCCGCAGCAAGGCAGTACGCAAGGCCAGCTTGGGCTGCGCAGTCAGCAGCTTAGCCTATTTTTTGTCATGGTTATAAAAAAGCAGAGTGGAGAAATGAGCACGTGGCTTTTTTTTTTCCCAAATATCTCAGAGATTCTTCTTTGGGACTGAGTAGCCACGGGTGGGGGGCAGGAAACATCTGCACCAAGCCAGAACCCTGTCCACCAGCCCACGGGTGGGGAACGCTGCCGTCCATCACCCAGCACGGGGCAGCTGACAACTCAGGGCAGTGAGAAATCACACCTGACAAAAGCAGATGTATGTCAGCAACAACGGCATGGCCAAAGACTTCAATTCTTAATGCAGCTGTGAGACCAGCTGGGTTTCCAGAGATGTGAATATTGTCCCTGTCCTATGCTCACTGCCTGTGGGCACCTCATTGCAATGAAGTATTTCCTCATCTTTCTGATGTTTTTTAAATGCAGCTTTGTCCTTAACATCAAACTACAACCCTCAAAACCACCCTAAATAATTAATCTCCTTTGTTTTTACTCAAGTGAAACAAAAACACCTCGCCATCTCCTCTTCCTTACCTGGCGAGGTGTCCTATTGCTTTTGATGTCCTCCAGCGGACTGTCCAGTCTACAAATGATGAAGGTGGTGCAGGACATTCCGTGAAACAGGAGGAATCAGGAATTCTTGTGGGGAAAATGCACAATGCTGCCTCACCTCTGCTCCTGCCAACATTCAGCTTTTGCCCCTCTTTGTGTCTGCATATAAATACCTTTTACCCTTCCCACAGAAGGGCACTGAAGAAAAATTACCTGGTAAGCACATGTTGGTGCTGTTTCTTTTCATTGCTTTGTTCAAATTCCTTTCATTTGTTGTATTTTTCTGGTTTTGAAGAATTGAGAAACTTTACTGAGAGCAGTAAGAAGGCATTCTTGTTGCAATCTTGCAATAGAAACGCATAATACAGTGACTGCCATCCTGGCGTCCAGTACAATGCCACTTACTGCCAACCCATACAATAACAAATGTAAGATTCACACTAAAAGTCATTAAATCCTGTGCTCCTAGAGTCGCATGGCAAGACGGGAATTTCATTTTGCATTTTTATGAAATGTAGGCACCTCCCTCATTTCCATGAAAATGCACAACAGTCCTATAAGAAAAAAACAATTACGATGAAGTAAATTTGTTATGCTGTAAGTCATGAATTTTCACCCAGCCTCCTTTCTCATGCTTAACCCCTTTCACTAAACAACCACCACTCACCAAGACCACTGCCAGGTATCGGGGCAGGCATAAGAAATACCGAATAATATGCTGTAACTCTTCTTACACATGTGACGGGACTAGAAAATTACCACAGCCTCTTCTGCATTACAAAACATGAACGTAAGAATGAGTGTGTTATGATCTACTGGTGACAAATGAAGCTAATATAAAGCTTTGCAAGATTTCAGCTTTATTAACATTATTTAACTTCTCAGGCCCTTAAAGGAGGTGTATTTGATGAATACAGCTGGGGGGACCAAATGGTTTTGCTTATGAAAACCTGGTATGGTAGGGAAGAGAAAAATTACAGGACAAAGCCAGTAACTGTACAGCTTGGGAAGAGCAGAAAATACGAGGCCAAGGCGGCCAGTACTTTTTAACAGCTTAGATGGTATGCGTGAGAGAGCACCCGTGATGGACATCACTGGAGAAGTTCCCAACTGCCAGTGGAAAGGGTTGGAACAGCTGAAAAGAAACTAAGATAGAAGCATCCCAATGTCAGTGAGAGCAGATGTGCCCCTACATGAGAGTATGGGAAGCCAGCAAAATGCTGGAATGACACACACTTACTGCCTTACCAAAACTACTGTTAATTGTCCTACTATATGCTAAAACTTTGCAGTAGACACTCCTGAGGATCCAGTAATAGCTCCACTTCAGAAAAAAATAAAAGGAGCAAATACCCGTGTGCACAAAGGGTAAATGTGGATTTTGGCCTCCGAACTGTGGCGACCAGATGTTGATAAAATAACATGATTTTTTACTCAGCACACACCGTATTTATCAAGATACAACTTTCAGAAACAAGCACTGGAACAGTTCCACGAAACACACACACTATACATTGTTCCCACAGTTAGTTAATTATATAGCTTAGTGGAAAAACCTCATTAATGTTATGCAGTTTACAGAAAGTATCTACATTTATCAGTGGAACAGTATCTTGTAAAAAACACTTGCCTGATCAGATGTGTCTTCCCGTTTAGAGACGAAAGAAAGCTCTGTGTTACAAATTTTGGCCACTGTCAACCAATCATGCAGCAATCAAAAACGAACGTTCAGAAGAATGAAGGCAGAAAAATGAGAAATTAGCAGGAGAGCATCATAAAAGATGGGTTAAGCAAGGGTTTTACTTTTTATTTACAGTAAAAAAGCTTAACATGGCTCATATTGTGGTTGTGTAAGGATGATACATATGCTTACATCAAACAGGTTTAATTTCCTTGGCACTAACTGAACCAAACACGAGGATTCAACACAAAAATAAGAAACAGAACATTTATTAGGCAAACTCTACATTAACTGTACACATCTGCGGCTGGAGTTTCAATGCAATCCAAAGAACACAAACAAGCCATCAGGATGGCAAGAACTTTCTCAACGAACATGTTTAACCCTCAAGACAAGGCTGTCTGGCACCATTTAAAAGTTGCTGTACTGAACACAGTGATTTTAAAGAAATGTCATAGATGATTAAGACACTGAAAATGCACTCACCATAGTGAAGAATCCCATTATTTTCCTTCTTTCTTTCATTTTTCACTCCCACAATACAAGAGTGTTAAGAGGCTGCATGGCAGACAAGCTGGATGCAACAGCTGGAGGGTTTTGCCTGTCAAGCAAAGTGACTTGCAGCAAGAGACATGCTTTATGCAACAAAACCTATGACATATAGCTTGTGTGGGTTCAAACAAGAAGATCTAAGAACAACAAATGTTGAAGCCTTATAAGCTCTCTTCATTATAATCAGAATCCTGAGAAAAGCAGGGTCCAAATTACTCCAAGTGAATTTAGGCTCACTTATATACAACAAAACTGTCCAGATACATCAACAGAATTAATGCAGTGTTAATCTTTTTACATTTTAATGACTAGCTATAAAAACAGAAACTAGCATGTTCTAATCTGTTTACATTTCCTGAGCTTAGTTAAATCAAAAAGGAATGAACATTATAAAAATCCTGGTAAGTCACCAATAAATTAAAAATGTACATAACCACTATAGCTTAAGAAGCCTTACAATGCTCAGAGTGAAGTCTGCCTGTCCGATACCACGGCCTTTCCTTTAGGACTCCTGTACAGAAACCATGCCATTAATTTCACCAGCAATACTGAGATGCTATAGAATTGTAGGTCTTTTTTTTTTGCTCTCCAAGTGCCCTTCTAGCAGACTATGTGATAGCTTTTTCTAATGAAATCACATGAGAGCATTCAAAAACGGCAATCCTCTACTTCCACTGCAGGAAACAACGTTCTCAGAAACGCAATGTGGTACTGAAATTCAGATTTACCAGCAGCAGTTATTTGGGTGGACGCTCAGCTGCTGCACATAACATCACTACATTGGCAGCAGGTTTAGTATCCTGTGGGGGAACAAATCCATGAAAATCTACACAAAAGACTGGAGGAAAGACCCTTAGCAATAAAGAATTCATCTTAGCAGTTTCTTTCAGAGCCAACATCATGCATTTGAGAAAAGCACTCAACCTACATGAGTCATACGCATGTTTATTTATGCATGTTTATTTCCTGCATAGAGAATAATGTGTACCTTGGAATAAAACCCAAGCTTTGAGAATATACTGAGAGTATAGGTATTTTTAATAGTGCTATTGGCAGATTAATTCAAACCCAAATGCTCAAACTCAACTGTCTCAAAAACTTGCAGAGCATGAACTTCAATAAAACAAACTACTTTTTAAAAAATTGTCTGCTTATAGCATGATTTTGAATTTACGGTGTAGATAAAAGAGAGGTAGAAAGGTTTATCTCCTCAATATCATTTTCTGTGCAGTATTTATAAGGTATCAGAAAAAAATCTATAGATTTTTGTGAAAATGCCAGCTTTCCCCGTAAGAATTATATGGAATCTCTTCTTTCCACTGAAGTGCTGCAAACTAAGTAACTGAAATCTGGTTCAGAAGAGCTCTTCTTCCCATTAGCCTCACTACATTGTTTTTGTTACCAAGTTCTGCTTTCAAGAAGTCATTGCAGAAATACTCCTATACAGGGCTCAAAAATAACTAGCAGATACAACCTACCCAACAAACTACATTTACCAGCCAAATAATATCAAGTCTGCTCCTAAAAAAAGCACTCGCTCTCGCTCTAGTTACAGGATCCCTCTTACGCATGCTACTGAGAGGGACAGAAGGGGTATGGAAGGTCATATGGCCCTTCCCCTCTTTGGTGACAATCACAGGTATGAGCATCATCGTTATTCTGGCTGGCAGGAGCTAGACAGCTTCCCAAGGCAGCTTCTTTTCCTGCCACGATCCACCCTCCGCAGCAGGAGGATGGATGGTGCTTTAGTGATGAGTGGTCCTCAAAAAGGGTAGGAAGGACGAGCTGACCAGGAGAGACAGCTTAACCGAAACCACATCGGTAAGATAAATATCCATCTTTCCCTGGTGTAAGACAAGCCTGCAGCACTACAGCTTTCTTGATTGTCACTAGACATGGGAGAGAGATGAAAATATCTTGGCTCCTGCAGCTGCAGTCATCAAGACCATGATCAGTACAGTGCATATCCCACCGAGCCGAGAGCCTCGGACCCAGCAGTGCCAGGGAAAGAAAGGTCAGAGGCAACAGGGTGGGATCTGGCAATAGGGGCTCCCTCCCTGACCCCCACTCCCACGGCATTGCAAGAGCTGATGTATCTGGATGAGAGGGACCCGTCTGTTGACATTTTGGGGCGCTCAGGGCTGGAGCTCCACCATTATTCACATAGCAGCGACTGTTCAAGGGTGGGATTTGAGCCATGAAAGTCAGACTGCTGCATGGTGACCTTTAATTTACCCATAGAAAGTTAAATAAATTACATTAAATTAAATTCAGCCAAAGCAGATGCTAGCTTATTTATCAAAATCTCAGCTTTCTCTTTCTTTCCACTGGTTTTAGAGACAGGCAGCTCTCGGGAGCAGACCTTCACTCTAACTCAGTCGGACAAGAGCAGCTCCGTAGAGATGGCCAGAGCGACTCTCCTGCAGCAATTCCAGCCGCAACAAGAGCTGGCTCTCCCTAGGGACGCCCAGCAAAGGCACATGAGCACAGCATCGTCACCTGCTTGCTCTCTACACTTCTTGCCTCACCCAGGACTTCTCCCTCCTTCCACATAAACCGCATCGGACTTGCAGTGGAAGACGATTCTTTGCTGCCAACATTGCCTTCTATTGTCATATCTTTTAAGAAATCTATGAATTGATTAATATAAAGAAGTATTTACTTCATTTCAGAGAAACAGATACTGTCCTGCAAATACATAACTTGTCATTAATTTTTGATAGACTTGGGTAAGGAAGCTTGTTTACGGTAACAGGGTATGTTTACAATATAGGCTGGAAATCTTTTCTTTTGGTTGTAGCATTATGAGACAACTAATGCTACTGTACTCAAATAATCAACAAGCACGCTTCTCATTTTTACCTGTCCTTCTATCTGTCCTTCTGTCTGCTCCCTTTCAACAGCATGCCTAAAAGCAGAGTCACATAAATAAGAGATGTGTTGCTTTCAGCCACACATGCTTTATACACAGTCTGTTTTGTCTCTTTTCTTTTGTTCTCTAGAAACTATCCCCATTAATTTCATCCTCAAACCATGATCCACCAAAAGAAAAAAAAATTCAAGTACAAACCCAAACTTTGTTGCTGGGTTATGGGTCAATATAAACTGACCAGAGTCAACGCTAACCTAAAATTCGCTTTACAAAATTAAGGATTGTTCGATTACATTTGCTGACCATAGACAGCTTCTTTCACTACCCATACAGTTTGAAGACTGAAGATTTGCTGGGAACAAGTCGCAGTCCATGTCCTTTGGAAGTAAATGGAACTAATAGCCATCATCATCATCCATATCACAGCCATAATCTGAAACACAAAGACAAAGGCATATAAAATGCAAATATTTGAGGCAGATGGAAGATACAACGAAAGTATTGCTACTTTCAGGTTGTTTTCCTGCTGTGTAACTAGATGGTAAGTTTTGCCTTAAGCAGGCATTTAAGAAAAACCATATATTTTCTTAGGGCTAAATAAAAAGTTCTTGCATGTACTTTCCTCAATGAAGTAAAATTATTTACACATACACGCATGTGTGTGTAAATATCTCTTCTCACTTGTCACTGGACCCTCATTTAGGATTACTTGGCACATGGATATGTGAAATACTTGGTTTAATTTAGCGGTTTAGGTGATCAAGCCTGATTGTCACAAGTAATTTGGAACACGGTGGCTGATAAGCAGCAGCATACATTTACAAGTAGGCACGGTTCTCACTAGACGTAGCCACCAAGGAAAAAGCTGGCTTGTTTATATTATTCATGGATTTATAAGCTGAAACTGCAAGGGTTCAGAGATAGCTTCAGAGTTCCCATCAACATCAAAGGAGTCGTGCAACAAATCCTGACCAACATATCTGACTCAGATCTCCCCTATCTACTTACTCTTAGAGGAACAACTTAAAATTTTGCCCAGATTTTTTTATCCAGTTTTGTTTTCTTAAACAATGCTGAGTGCAAACACTGTGTGATGCATGTGTCAGAAGGCATGTCTGCATGTTCCTAATGCACCAATTTCTCTTCTGTGTGCTTCTGAATGCAGTGAAACATATTTTCTGCTGCGAAGTCAAACCTAAGGATAACTATTACATATGACCATTCAGTAAAGTTAACCTTTATATTCCAAATTCAATACAGTGAATTTCACATTTCATCCAAAGAGTCCACCAAATGCTCAGAAACAGAATTAAGTGTAATCTATAATAATTTGTGTAGAATGGGTGAAGTTCACCATCTGTAATTCTTGCAGTTATTCCAGGCAAACAGGTCTAAAACCCATGAAGAAAGCAGTTAGAAAAGAGTTATTTGTTCTGCTGAGCAGCTCTGCACACCTGCATTTGAATTCTGGGAATACTCCTTTCCTTTTTATTTTTTTTTTAAACTCTGATTTTTCAGCTGTTGTCCAGACCAGACAGGGAGTAGCGGAATGTTCTCAGAATGGTTTAAAAATAGTAACATTTACAAAGAAAAAAAGCTCAGTGACCTTTATTCTATTTTTGTGGGGGGGGTTATTAATAAACATAGAACCACCCTCCCCCACATGGGTGCCTTTTCTTGGGAACATTATTCTAATAATAAATGCAGGCAACAAACTGTTTTTCCTACAGTTCAGCAATTATTTTCCAGTAGAGAAATCAATTTAAAAGCAACACACGCTTTTGTGAAATGTATACATTTTGTCCATGAAAGCTAAATTAATAGTACTGGGAAGATTTTTGCAGTAAATAACATTTCAGTAGGAAACTTATTCCCATCTTGCTTTTTCATAACCCATAATTAGCAGCTCTCATTTTAAAAATATTTTTGTGTATTTTCAAAGCTTAACTTCTAAGGGGAAGTTTTTAATAAAGGATAAATGTGGATGTGTCCAGCTAGAAAAAACCGCAGTGGAGAGGATACTGCCTTTTCCTGCCAGCAAAGAAACCTAATTAAACGAGTGGCTTTGCTGGGTAACCCAAATAAATTAGCACACATCTGTGTACCATACAGCACGCCGTATGCTATCAATGCAATTTCTGTACTTGGTGAAGAACCCTTTCCTCCTAACACTTTCCCCTGAAACAGAGTGTGATGGTTCGTTTTGTTCTGAGCGGGACAGCCACGTCCCCAGGGCTCATGGACAACCTGGACGTCGCTGCAGCCCCACTGAGGAGGAGGCAGGCAGGAGCAGGGCAGCTCGGGTCGGGAGGCAACAAGCCCCGAGCACTGCTAACGGAGGGGTTACTGACCCCGTAATTCCTCAGATCCACATTAATAAACCTAATTCTGAGGAAGGCGTAACATCAGTTTGTTCTTGAGAAGCCCTCTTAGCCTAAAGCTCAAGATGCAAAGTTTTCTCAAGAGGAGCCTCTAAGAAGGTCAGGTTTCGGACAAGGGTGACTCCAGGCTTTCCCACAGGAATGGACAATGCCAGAAAGGCGGCAGGAGCTCTGCATGGGACAAGCTGCCGGAGGGCAGGGACAAGCAGGGGAACCCTGTCTGTCCTCAGCCCTGCAACAACGAACCCCACAGCACCAGTAGATAGTAATTGAGACAGCATCCCAGTTTACCGTTTCCTCCCATTAACTGCAAAGCGCTCATGCAGTGATCATCATCTTCTTCTATCTCTTCCTCTTCCACCTCTTCGTCAGGGTTATAAGCTACTGGGCCACTCTCCACTAGCACAGCTGCTGGTTTTTCTAAGTCAGAGGCTTCTGCTTGTGCTTTTGGAAAGGTTACCTGCGAAAAAGAAGAGAGGACAGTACAGCAGCCCTTCCTTTTGTTTAATATTTGTACAAAACTTTAGCAGCTTCCAAATGATAGGGACAGGAGAGCTGGAAGGCCATGACCAGTGCTAGAGGCTTAGCTGTTCTAGGGGACATGCAAGTTGATCAAAGAAATGTTGCCCGAAGGAAAGTCAGGCACAAACATCCAGTTTTCACATAATTCATAGCCAGGTAACTGAAATATCCAGAGACGGTAACAGCAGAACAAGGATCCTCTTGCAAGCACAAGGTAAGGAGAAATTTGGGAGTGCAGGCTCCTCAGTAGAGCTCTGCAGGAAAGCTTACAACCTTTTCCTCATTGTGCTCAACTCACATTAGGCCTATTACACAATAACAACGTTATTGACACTTTAATGATAGCAAAAATGTACCCTTCAAATCAGAAAAAAACCAACATGTATTAGTTTTGACAGCTCCGGTTGGATTTATTTGGAGGCACAATGAGCTGTGCAACAAATAGCACTCTTTAGACAGCACTTAATGGGATGGCAGAGCACTAGGTTGATAACACACGCCAGCACCTGTAACATTACCCATGAAATTCATCAGAATAATGATCTCCAAACACTAACTTGGGAATCGATCACTGACGGGACCCGTTCCGTACGTGCACCTCCCCAGCTGCTCCAAGGTGAGGCAGGACACAGCAGGGAGGGAGACAAAGGGCAACACCCCAAGGAGACAGAGGTGAATTTGGAGAAGGTAATATTGTCTCTGGTTCACTAATGACAGACCTGGGAATGGGGCAGGAACCAGCAATGTGGTCTGCCCCAGCACAGCCCAGGCTCTGGTGTCTCTGGAGCTCTCAATTCCATGGTGCACTCAGTCTAGAGCTTCACCTCCCTCTCTCATCCAGGGAAGAAACATCACAGGAGCTTTATCTCCACCTGCTTTGTAACAGGGCACTTTTCACCTCTGTGCTGTACCTGGACTATTTGGGGTTTGTAAACTAGAGCCTGTGGCCCAGGAAGACATCCCATTAGTGGCAACTTGAAGAATATCAGAGATCAACCATTAACACTGCTTTGTCATGTAAGCAATTTTGGGAAGGGAATACTTAATAATACCTATCACTAGTCAGCAGTTATCAGCACTGAGAGTCATCTCTCCTGACAGGAAAGATGGAAAAGACTGGGATCATTTCCTTGGTGAGGTGGTCCTAACAATGAATGGTCCAAAGGAGACCAGGAAACCCCAACTCCTCTGGTCCCTACCACAAGAAAAGTCCTACAGTGCTTTTAAATTACACACACAACTATGTACCGCTGCATCTTCTCCAATTCCATTGGCAGTAAGTTCTGATTCGGAGTTGTAATTTATTTTTGTTTATTTATTTATAAATGTATTTACTTGGGATGCAGTAACTCCCAGAATCCCTGTAACTCCAGGCACTTTAGAGATACACCATAAGAGAAAATCCCTGTACCAGAAAGTTGATAGTCTAATTATTCAAACATCAAAGCTGTTCCTGAACTTGTCATATAGCATGACAGTCAACCTAAAGAATCTGCCTGAGTTTTTCAAAGTCACCTAAGGGTTTGCTCCAATAGCTCATTAATAGGGCAAAAGACACCCATTAATTTTAATGGAAAATCAAGTATTTAGATATTCGGATCACTCAAAGACAGGTTTTAATGATTTTTTAATGCTCAAATTAATCATATTATTTAGAGGAACTTCCCTCCAGTTTATTTTGTATTTCCTACTACTGCTTTTGCCTCTAGAGTGATCAAATTGAGTCCATCTAGGTTTTCAGTATAATCAGAAATAGACACAACAGTTTGAGATGAATCAGCACCACAACATATACCCATTAATATGCTTAAAAGTATCCATCTGCTCTGAAAAAGTGGGTGAATATAAAGGAGCTACAACTGAGTCATTATTTTTTAAAATTGCACCATTCTAATTAAAATGTGACCTTCTTCTAATTATCATGTCCACTTCCAGACTGCTATACTTCTAAAAATGTGCAGAGTTTTCTAATGAGCATAGCCTAAGAAGTGAAAATGTATTTCCCCAGGCAGGATATCAAACTGTTTCTGAAAATCAATAGGTTTTAGTCATTTTAAAAATAAGGCAGTCAAACAACGCCTTTAAATAGAACTTCCTGAATTCACCTCCAGACATCCTGGACTTGAGTTTGGCACATATCCATATGTACGGATGGGCAAATGTCAAAGCATGTTAAACCACCCAAGGTAACCGGTTCACGTTCAAAAAGGTGTCAGTGTCACACCTTCATGGGAAAAAGAAGGACAAATACCTTTGGTATATTAGGAACAGAATTTTTACATATGTAGTAGAACAGTTATTTTATCATACACAAAATGCGTATGTCTACTCCGTACAGTGTGAAAATAATAGTGAAAGAAAGCAGTTATTGCTGTGACTCTGATAATAATCACGATCGTTTCGGCAGAAAATGCAGGTGCACAAAGCCACCCAAGGAGGGTTTCTGGCAGTGGCACTAAGTTTTCTATGGCACTATTATATTTTCAGACTTAACAAACAAACAAACCAAAGAGTAAGCCATGCTATATAGGGTAAGTTGTCACTTCATGTTTCCTCACCGGTCTCCCGCAGAAGCCCAGCCCTTTCCCTGGGTCAGCGCTGGCTGCACAGAAGCGGCGTTTCGCCGCCGGGACGGTCCAAGTGCTGAAAAACAGGCACGAGCTCTGCCCTCTCCCACTCCTCCTACCCACTTGTTTGATATCTACCTTTTTAGATGCTTGCAGGGAGTTTTCTCTTTTTTGCTGTCTAACTAGGCATTATGAGGCTGTGCTAATGTTACCAATGAATAAGTAAGGGCAAATCTTGTTTAGAAAAGAGGCAACCTCAGCTTTGCAGTGTTTGCAGTAACCAGCTCCTGGTCTGATCAGAGAGACAAGACTCTCATTTCTTTTGCCCATATCTACCACATAACCAGAGCCAGGCTGAGAAAGGCTTGTGGAAATTTCCAAACTCAAACTGTTGCACTAGGAGAAGTGCTGGACTTTACATACCTCTTCAGTGGCAGCCTTTTTAGCAAGCTGTGTTGAAATCAAAGGTCTTAATCTGCAAAGAAGGAAAGAAGAAATGGCGAACATCAGAAAAGTTACACCATGCACAAGAGTTTGACACAGAGTATTCACTCTCCAAACAGTGAAAGCACTTTGCTAGCGTTATGTTGTGCAATTACTCTTTTGAAGATATAAGATAAAGAGCAGAGAGCCACAGACTCCGCAATAATTAATACACACATTCTTTTGTAAGCGTCTGCCCCCGTTCAGGATAGTAAGAAAAGATGCCTGTCAACAAGCACCGTAGCAAAACCTCATCTCAATCTGCAGCCCGAAGGTCTTTGAAATAGGTGGCTTTGTCACATATTACAAAAGTCAAAAGACTCAACTGATTTTTTGGAAGAATGCAGACATGGCAAAAACAAGCCACACTCTGAATTACCCAGCACCGCTCTGCAACTATTTCCCTGTATTTGACGACACACTGAGGATACCGGTAAGATTATACATGCAGGATATCATAATCATCACAGGCGAAATTCTAACCTCCAGCTACAGAAATCATCATCAAAAACAAGGGGACCCTGCATACCTTGAATGAAAAATGACAGAAATTGAACATAAACACTTTTAAAAATTCTGCATCAGATACAAAGAATCCCGGCATATTTGGGGAGAAAAGATGGATCAGTATTACTCTACAGCTAAGTGTTAAATATTATTCTTTCTGAAAAACATTTCATAGCCTGTTGTCTCCTTACTGCCGTGAAGGCTGTTCTCAATCCATCATTTAGTGCTGCTTTCTGGTCTCTCCTCCTCATCTAGATGTATCTAGTCATGAAAAGGATGAGTTGCTTTCTACTGAAACACTGCTCAGACAGCTCCTCAAGTACGTCTTTTAACTAAGTCTAGGCAAACAACTTAATGAATACCAATTTATGTCTCCAGAGATACAGTCTTTTATGATAAGCAGTATTTTTCTTCTCATTTTTCTGCTAGTCATTCCTCCCTGTTAACACACAGATACTGGTTGTTTTCCTACTTATTTATTTATTTCAAATAATCAGCAGGAGGAAACAAAACCCCAGAGAATGGGCAGGGGGGACTCAAATCGTTATCTCTGATGGGGAAGACAATATTAAAGTACAAGATATTGGCTAAGCTCCAAAAAGGTTCAGAAACTGGTCATCTCTGAAATACTTTGCAAGACCCGAAAGGCATTTCGGCAACCAAAGTAGTCCAAGGTGCCTCCTTACAGTAGATCTAAACAAAAAGAAGCCACAGGAATGCTTCAGGAGCTGTACCAGTGAAGGATCCAGAACACATTATTCTGCTACAGACACTTCTTGTCATATTTCATAATTATCAAAAATTTCAAGAAAGAGATAGTCTTGACCCACATAAACTTTCTATTACTTACAAATCCTGGTAGACTTCTGGGCTTAGAAAGAATGCATCTGAAGGCATGGACGCACTCCTCCCTATGTGCCTGTCCTCTTTCTTTTATCTAACCTGAATTGTAGAGTTTTCACAGAATCATAGAATCATAGAATGGTTTGGGTTGGAAGGAACCTTTAAAGGTCATCTAGTCCAAGCCCCCTGCAATGAGCAGGGACATCTTCAACTAGATCAGGTTGCACAGAGCCCCGTCCAGCCTGACCTTGAATGTTTCCTGACCTTGAATGTTTCCGGGGATGGGGCATCTACCACCGCTCTGTGCAACCTGTGCCAGTGTTTCACCATCTCATTGTAAAAAATTTCTTCCTTATTTCCTAAAATTTCAGACTACCTACCTACTGTCAATCACTGTTTTCCAAAAGTCACCTTGTTTAGATGCTTACAAACACATGAATGCAGCAATGTCAAAAGGTTATGTAGCTGAAGGATGCTAATTACCAAACAGGTTGTATTTCATTGACATGACTGAAAAAAACAACAAGGGTAAGAAATGAAGGACCTTTATTTTAAACCAGTAGTAGTGATTATTGCAATTAACATTGTACCAAAGATAGCACCTATTTCCTCCTGCTACCAAAAGACATCAGACCTCCCTGGAGCACCCTGAAATCTTTCCTCCCCCCAATTAAAATCAAGCTGTTGAGTAAGACTCACAAGGTAATCAGAAACTGCTGACATTTCTTTTAGAGCAAATTATACACGTGCTCACACAGGGAAGAAAACAGTCACAGCTATAGGAAGCAAAGAGTAAACATTCCAGTTTCATTTTAATTAAAATGGTCCCCTATTGAAAATAAAAATATTCACGCTTATGAAAAGCCTATTTGCAAACTTTAGTGCTAAATCCAAGAGCCCTTCTATACCATTTTTCAGCAGCAAGTGATCCTCACACCCAAGCCGAAATGAAAGCCGTATTTCTGTTCCATGATAATTGCTCACAGAGTATACATCTTCACTTCATTACTAGAAACGTAGCGCTGCCATTCAATTTGGGCAATACAGTTTCTCTCTCAGCATAATATCTAATGCATCCAAAAGCAGCGGGTCGGATTCTGCTCCTGCTCTGGCTGTCGGGTACCTGCTGCAGTGCAGATCTGAAGGGGTCACTCGCCGCGTGGGCTGAACAGTCCAGCTCGCTATGCCTCGGTACTATGTGCTACCTACAAACACCAGCCGTGAGAACTGAAAAAAGGTAAAACCATTGCAAAGAGAGACAAAAACTTATTTCCCCCCTGAAACAGTGTCTTTGATTAAAATTATATAAAAAGAAAAAAAGTTATAAAAGTTATAAATATATATAAAAAAAAAAGTTAATTTCTCTTCCTTGGCTCTCCTTATGCCTATGGAAAACCCTACTATTACTGCACAAAACCATTTAGGCAGGTTTTATAGTGGGGTTTTGTTTTGTTTCTTAAATGCCCCGATGTCCTGACCTCCTTAAACCAGAGCAGCTGCTGCCACACCAGCCATATGGAGCAATGAATTACTGGCTGCCATGGCTACAGATACGGGCTCCTTCTGCTGTCTGGCTGCACCACAGAGGGCGGAAGAAAGTGTCTTTGCGGAAGAGCACAACTGCTTTTGAGGCTGGGATAGGTTTCAGTATTAATGATCAAAACAGCAGCTTGAAAAAACAAGTAACTGAAGTATCTTATCCTACTTTTAGTGTGCATGACTCAGCCTCATCTGTAAAAGGCTACCAAGGTACACACATGCACATACACACGACACGTGAAAAATCCTGTCCATCACAGTCCAGATTGAATTTAAGGTTGCCAAGTTCCATAAATAACAGTAATATCCTGCACTAAGATACAATTCCGTATATGCTAAAGCAACAATGGCCTCTATTTAAAATGTAATGTTGCGACTGGGAAGTAATGGAGCTCCTGGTCTTCCCAAGTGTTTCTGTAGTTGTTCACTAGTTATGATGGTTTCTAGTTGGGGGCACTTTTGTTATGAACTTTGCAAATTAATACAGTACCTTGTGAGAGGGAGTAACAAAACAAGCAACTTTCTGAACAGCAATGTGATCCGTAAAAGGGGAAAACAAAGATTTCACACAGCTCCAAGTGTTATATCCACATTTCAAACTACTTCAAAAATTATGCAGATCTACAAATGCTCATGTCAGCCAACACACATAACACTGGAAACAGATAATCCTGACATGTTCGCGACAAAAACTAATGGCACGGTACGTGGCATCAGAGGCTGCTCCCTGCCGAATCCGTTCCGCTCTCAGCTGAGATGTGCACGATAACGTCGAGGTTTGTCCTCCAGCTTAACAATTTACAAGATGATTCAGTATAATAGCTCCTGACAGGGCTGGAGATCACACAGACTGAACTTTCAAAGTGAGCAAATTCTCTGAAAAACAAGCTGGCTGTGACAAACAACTGCTTTTATTTTGCTTATTATTTAATAACAAAAGATTACACAGAACAGTACATAAAATAGAAAGAGCACTGTGAGGCAATAAAACCACCTAACTTGCATCAGGCCGTTTGCCCACCAAAAAGGTTTACGATACCATAACAACCTCCTCAGTGCAATCCTGCAAGTAATTTGGAAACTCACCCAAAGTTCTGTTTCTTACTGAATTTTAATTTAATCCATCCAAGTAGGGAACATCTTATTGCTGCTTACCACCCATACTAATTTTATATGTGGACGATTCCAGAATACGCAATGAAAAGCAGAGATACAACGGAGCCCGCAGCCACAAGCCTGCAGTGTAATTATGCAGGTCATCTAAGACAAATGCCCATAGAACCCACCTATCCGTACCACAGGCTTTCATACGTATGCCGCTTCAGTGACAGAAAAAGCTATCGAGAAACGATTCGGCAAGAGACCGGTCAGATTCTCCACCCTGGCCGAGATCCTCCTCCCACCTGAGGCCAGATGGTTGTGCCTCAGGAGGTCAGTTTACCAGACATCTGCATGAGACGGAAATTAATATAAATGTTTACCCCGGCTACAAGTGCCCTTTAATTAGGTACCGTCAATGTTATCCTTACCGGAAAGCTGGGAATTACCTCTCCGCAAGGATTTAATGCTCTTGTTGGAAACACAACGTCAGGAGATACTGACCCACTGTTCTGCCATTAGGTCAGGACAAAGGGGTGACCCTCCTGGACTCGGACCACTGCTCTTCTCCAGAGGGCGAAACAGAGACTGCAATCACGACCGTGACCCCGGAGCTCTTTGGGGTTTGCGCATCCAGCTGCGGCTCCCACCGTCTTCTACATCTGCTTCTGGCTGAGAGCCGAGCGCTCACAAGAGCCGTTCCCTCCCCTAGAGAGGAAACCAAGACATGTGGCCAAGGCCATGGCTGGTTGTGACACTGATGAATGGCTGCCTGATGCCTTCAGGTTGGGGCTGAGGTGTAAGGGTGCACCATGGCACACCACAAGACATGGACAACATCACGCTCTGCAGAAAGACAAAGCACCTCTGATGCTCACACCTTGAAACCACGTGTGCCTGAATGTGAGGCAGGCAGGTTTTTTTGGCTTTCTGAAGGCCAGGCTGACCAGCCCTTTGCCCAGCCCAGCTCACCATCAGTGTGAAAGCCCCAGGGAGTTTCCCTGAATCGCTCTCCCCAGTGATAGGGCTGCAGAAGCTCCAACCAATGACCAAAAGACACCAACTGAAGGGCACGTTCACATTGCAATGAGCTCAGCTCACGCGTAGCGAGGTCCCTTGGAGCTGGCTAACCCTGCTGCTGCCAGCTGCACAAATGTGACTGATGGAGCAGGTAGGGTCTGAACCCTACTAGATACTACCGTACACCTGGGCAGCAAGACGAGGATGCATTGAGCAGCACCTGAGCCAGCTACTTCTAACTCTGCTCCAACACACCTGCGTCAACTCCACCAACTGCACCAACACAGCCAACATGTTCCTTCTGTTCCCAAGCAAGCAACGCTACAGAAAGAGCCATTTCAAGCGTAATAAAAGCAAAGCTGAAGTGACAACAAAAACTAGAGTGAAATGAGAAATTGTTCCCACTTCTGATTCCCACTCAGTCCTCTTTCATGCTGGATCAGAGGAGCTTCGCTTTCATCAGCGCAGCATCAGACAACGCAGCGCTGAGAACATCTTCAGCGCTAATGAGATTGGCCTCTTCTAGCAAATGCCCAGGCTTAAGTATCTAGGGACCAAAGCTCACAGCAGTAAACTGGCAAAAAATAAGAACCTCTATCATTCACCAAAGGATATATTTGTCAGGGAGGAACTAAGCACCTACGTCAGTCACCGATATGCTTTTGAAAAGCAGAAACTTTGCTGATGTATAGTGAACTAAACACCTATTTCAGGCTTTTGAGAGAGGGGCGGAGGCCACAATCTCTGTCTGCAATAACCCAACTCAGAGCAGGCAGTATTTTTCTGCATAGCTGCAGCACTCATTCCTCAATTAGATGCTGCTGTAAAATAGCAACTTGCTGTTCTTTTCACTGACTAAACCAGAAGATTTTCAACAGCAAAAATGAAAAGAATGAAATCTAAGGCCACCTTATTGGGACCAAATGAAATTATGCTACTGCAGCAGATCCAAAACAATCTCTGCACATATCTGCTTCTAAAGGAAATTGCTGCAGACCATGGGAAATTACAATTGCTCCAGGACAAGAAAGGCTGACTGATCTAATATTTCTGGTTGACACACCTTCTTCCTGGGTTTGTCAATAAAGACACTGATGAGCTCATCTCTCCACAGGTCAGGAAAATATTAGTTGAAAATATGCTATTCCTTTCACCATGGAAATTTTTCCAGATGAAATGATGGCAGCAAAGCAGATTTGCACCTTGCTGGGAAAAGCTACTTAAAATAAGGAAGCTATGAAGCATTTTAATGAAGGTAAATGAGTAATCATGATGGTCTCAGTTAAGCAAGTCTAATGGCAGTGTCACTTTTAAAACATGGGCGTGAGACAACTCATGTGGTGACAATCCAAATATATCTAACTATCTTGCAGCACGGTCTTTCAAATGGTAACAGTGCAGAATGCATCTGTTACGGCAGAAAACACCATTATTAGCAGATAAGGCAAATATAAATCATTTTAAAATCATGCTTGGAACTACAGTAATAGAAATGAAATTTAAAAAGTTAAATGAACACATTATCATCTGCACAGAAATATTATGCTATGGAAAAGTTCTCAGCAGTAGCACTGCCGTCTCTGTGCAAATATATTTTCTAGACTTAAGCAAGGAGGATTACAGATACTTGCTTTTGGACAGATGTTTTGATCAATCTCAACCTCATAAAAACAGCTAATGAGGCAAAAGATGAAAAGAAAACCATCTTAGTAACCTGCAGTCTCTGAGAACAATCCACTGAGATTGTTATACCCAAAGGTGATGCCAGATTTATTGTCAGATCTTCCCCATTGACATTACAAGCACAAAAATCATGCTAGGCAAAATACTAACTCACCTCTTCCACCACTTCTGATAGCATATACCACTGTGCAAATTAAGTTTCTCTCATCCGATTATGCAGCCAAAACTAATATTTCAAAATCCAGGTAACTATAGATTCATACAAGTAACCCATCAAGGAATAAAGATGGATGACAGATTTTTTTTTTCCTTGTGTCTGGTCTATTATACATTAAAGAGCAATTTCACTGCCAGCCATCTGGAAATCAATGTATTCCAAGCTTTATTTTATGATTACCAACATTCCCCTTCGTAACTCATTTCTAATTATAAGCAATAAATCATTCCTTCTTGCTTGTAATTTATAACAGCCAATTAAGGCAAACCTCTTATTTAAATAGCAAATCTAGCTTTAAAACATCACATATTTTGAGGTATGCACAGAACATCTAATCAAGCAGCCGAATGGTAGAATGATGATTTGACGTGGCTTTTGCAGCCACCGAGGAGACACATGTGGAAGAACCCGCTCTCCCCTGTGCCCCAGGTACACCAGGACTTTTCAAAACCAAAAGCCCAGGTCTCATCTGTCTGATTTAATGCAGAAGAGATTGACATGTAGCGATACGTGAGCCAGGACACACCTCAGGGCAGTCTGGTGCAAAGGCTTCCCTCCAGCCTATCAGGAAATGAATAAAGAGGCTGGAACAGGAGGAGCAGCTGTAGGCTGGTCTAGTAAGAAGTTCTGGACGTTTTCTAATTTCATTTTAGGAACCAAGGGTGAAAGAACGCAGCTCTAAATTTAATACTTAAAAAAACAACTTAAGCAGTTTTTCCCGTGCCTGGATTTGCGTTCGAGAAACGGACTGGCCTCCTCCCAAGCCAAAGGACATCACCACGCACCGCCCCGGCGCCCGCCCTCTCGGCTACTCTCTGTCGTACGAGGTTTTGCGGGTGTTAGCATGTAGCGTGGCACTTGGCACGAGCACGGCACTCTCTCGGATCGCTCCTCCCCATCCCTCACAGCCAGGACAGGATCAGGCAGAACAAAGCAGTGAAATGGTCTGCAAGAAAAGGTGTCACCAAATAAATCCAGATTATTCCTTTGGGGAGAAGTCTTTAACGGTGGTTTCCTATGGCAACTCTTACCAACAGAAGAATAGCAAAGAAATGTAGTGGAGGATGTCAGATAGGACAAAACAGGGTGGGTCCAAAAGCACTGGCAAGGACACAGGGAAGTTTTTACTTATATTTGTTCTTCAGTGTAGGTCTGAGTAACAGGCATGTGAGTGCAAACACAAGAGAGAGGCCTCTTATAAATAGCTCTGCTGGGATTTGTCCGTTAGCAAAAAAAACCTCACTCTTGTCAGAAAAGTATTTGATACAATTTTGGATACAGAATTTATTACATGAGAAACTGATCTCAGGAACGTGGAAGTGGTTCCCACTGAGATTTTATTCGGTCATCACACAGCTCAAGTCTGTTGCAGCTTCACATCGTGTCATCTGGTAAGCGTTTACAGTAGGAATCAAGGGAACTGGATTTGGAAAAAATCCATCACAACTGACCTAAATCTGATCTGACCTGAATAATCAAACTAAATACCAAATTCAAAAATGGCTAGACAGAAGCAAGGAGAGGGAATTCATCAGCTGCAGGAGTTATCTCACGAGTTTCCTTCCCTCAGCCATACATGAGGGTTATGCACCCCACTTTTTTCTTCCCGAAGAGCGGTGGTGACAGATGCTACGTGAGCATCCCCTTGTACCAAAGGTGTCAAAAGCCAAGTGCACGAGCGCTGCAGGCTCCACCGTGTTCCCTTTCCTTTTCAGACACCATTCATTCCTGAGAGAGCAGCACTTGGAAGCAGGGAATGGAAGATAGCAAGTAAATAAGAAAATCCAAAGAGAACACTGGGGAAGGACAGCAGCGACTATGTCAGTACTGTCTGGCCTTGCCTCTGCCACACAGTTATCCAGAGTCATCCCAGAGAGCGACCACCCGGCTGCGGGTAATGCTGTGTTAGACCCACAGCCACACCAGCCCACCCTGCAACCGTGTGTCATATTCACGACCCACCTCGTCACCGAGGCTTGCCTGTATTCCTGCTTCGGGGTCTAACGGGGTTATGCTGCCAGCTTCGCTTTATTCCTAAGAGACCAAGCTGAAGACGTGCAGGTGCAGCACCATCTACGCAAACACATAGCAAGTCTTCATAGATGGATCGTTATTTACGTAGACCTTGTACTGATGTGTTCAACAAAAAGTTTCACCACTTTCAAGACTCTTTATCTTCTTTTAATGAGAGATCTAACAATTATTTATTAATCTTCTCCAAAAGCAAAGCTCAAAGACATCTTAACATCTGGTTTACTCTCTCAGCAGTGAGAGCGAAACACTCAGAAAACTCAAAAATCGCTGGCTTGATGTTGGTGAAACTTGGGCAACATTTCGGGCAAAAACTTTGTATGAGGATGCAACAAAAAAGCCTGTACAAAACTGTAAAGGCAGGGAGAAACAGACACCAAAGCCTATAAATTTCATTTTGAAAATAAGGCGTCATTCCTATTATGCCTGTGGATGTATATCTTCCCCATATAAAGTTTTAAAAGCTTTATATAAACTATACTTCTAAGCAAGCTTGTAATTAGCTAGAGGCAGGCTTGGCTCTAATTATAACTTGTAGAGACACCCATTATGGAAATACTTAGCTAATAACCATAGCAATGCTCTGTTGATGGCTGAAGTCAGGCTGGCATGTGATTGCCATGTAACCACCTGAGTACTTTCTGTCTTGTGCAAACTGGGCTCCCTAATGAAGCCTGTAGGACCGGTCTGTCAGGTCTTCCTCCCAGCTCTGCTATACGGGGTAAGCCAGGCTTCGCTGCCACCCGTGCTGTGATACCCTGCACGACTGCATCTGGCTTCCCCGCGCCTTACAAGTACGCTGTGGGATATCTGTTCTCACCTCACCAGGAGATGCTGATACCAAAGGGACTAGGGGACCCGATAGAGAGAGCCAAAATTGCACCATTTCAGCAACAGGCAAGATCAGACTGTATCCGGTGCATGAATTGGTCAGATCTCAGCATACACTGGGAACATGTATACATTAATCTGTACAGCCTTTTTCAAAGTTAAAATAAAGTTGATCCCACATCCCATCACAAAAAGCCAACAGGATTCTGCTAGAAGAATATCCCTCCAAGTCAAAGTTCCTGTAAATCTGCAAGTTCATACAGGTGTCTCACAACTTTGGATCCAACCTCTACTGACATAAGAATGGTCCAGCAAGTAAACTGTACCCTTTTACTCCAACCTTGGAAGCTGCTTGCATGGCAATCTCTACTTGGGTATAAGCATGCATGGATAATAAAGTGCAAAAACGGTACAAATCACTGGGAAAATGGCCATTTACCATCAAATACGACACAAGTTTAAAAGATGCATTGCTACGCACTATGGGCACTTGCTCACACGTACTGTTACGTACCAAGGAATCACTGAACCGGGTCGCAGAAGCCCTTCATGTTATGAAAAGCCTATCTCCTTGACAATGCATTTAGTACAGATAAATAGATGAGTGTAAAAATGCAGCCACATTTTCTTATGGAAAGAAAATTCCAAATGGAAATGTTAGGAAGGGAAACAAAATTAATTGCTGTTTTAAAATCTGTGTACAATATGGGCAACTCCTTTCAAGAAAGGAGGACACTACTTCTGATGAGCAGACAGCACAATCTTCTCCCATGTTTTGTGTAAGCTCCACATTGCACGTCTGTAATTAAGTTAGGTTAGCTATTGTAGGGGATCCTACACGTAAAGCAGACTTATTTAATAGTGGTTTGCTTTAATACAGCTTAATACTAGTGTTAACAGACACAAATTAACGAATAGAAACCTCATTAAAACTGCAGAGGAGATGCCCCTCACAGCCTCTTCTGCTGGTTTAACTGGATCAATCAGAAAACCTCTCCAGGTGAAGCCGTGCTGCCCACAGCCGGCTGCATGGGGCTGGTGAACGGGGCAGCTCTGCTTGGGCCACCAGCCCCTAATTTGGCTCAGTCAAAACAAGCCAGGTCAGCCTAAGGAGACCTTCGCTAACTATTACTGGAATTGCTGGAGTTTTTGAAATTGGTTAAAAGGCACTTGCAAAAGCAGATCAGCCGGCAGATCTGAGGGACGGTGAGAAGCAGCTGAGTTCAGCTGGGAAGACGTTTCCCTGACCTTGGCTTACAGCCCACCCAGATGGCTCCCGACGCCTCCTCTTCACCAAGCCCTCACCTGGACGGATGGAAGGTTGACCCCAATCTTAAACATTCAGATGGCCAAAACTTCTATAACTGGGAATTAGTCACTCCTCGTCAAAGCAAAACACAGCAAAACCCACGTGACAAGATCTGTTTAAAAATCCTTACTCCGCCTCATTTTTTTACCCATCCCTTCCAAGAAATTGTGGCGCCTGGTGCTTAGTTCTTCTGCCATCAAAAATCCAGCTTCTGAGAAAGGTCAGCCCAAAAGCCAGGCAAGCGATTCCTATTGCTGAACAACGTCCTTTCCTCCACTTCACTGCAGCTACAGAAGATACATTAAAAAGAAAATTACTGCAGCTACAAGGCTCCATCTGAAAACGGCTCATGCACGTCCTCAGCTTGGTGTACACGGAAATACTGAAAAGCTCTTAATGGTTGCGGTTGCCTTTCGGCACTGTGCTGCTCCCTTGGACATGTACAGCTACGGATGAAATCAGGCCATCTGAGAAGGAGTCACATATATGCTGTGCAAGCTATATTCCCATCACAATTATTAGGCTATGGACTGTGAACAGTAAAAGGAGTTCAACTGACCATGAAATGTGCAAATACTACAATAAATAGATACTTATACACTGTCTTATTTATATAAAATTCCTCTTTCCCATCCTATCATTCATCTTTTGTCACCGTATTCTGTCAAGTTCTTCAGACAATTTTTGACATACAACAGATTTTAGTACAACTCTAGCGAGAAGGAGTAAAACTTGAAACAAACACTATCTATCTCAAGTAAATCCCTACTTCTTTCTTTGTACCTAGGAGAGCTTGCACTCGAACCCCACCACGAAATTACAACTGTATTGAGCAGAGAAGACAGCAAATTCCCACTATAGTTTAAATCCTTCTAAATACTAACCTATGTTTGAAGACCAATAAAAACTGTACTTTCGGGTTAATCTTCTGTCTTTTTTTTTTATTTTGAACTTCAACTCCTTGCATTATAAATTCACAGAAAATAAGCCAATATTCCTACAAGACCTGAGCTACTTAAAGTTAAGCACTAAGAAGTATTGTGAGACTTGGTATGGACCCTTTCTAGGCTTTGTGCCGCACGCATCCCTCTCCGAAGCGAAGGGGCTCCCCGCCGTACACAAAGAGAAGGCTGTTTGGGCTGAAGTCACAACTTCAAAGACCAGTAGCACAAAATTTGCCAACTCGCTTGGCCATTCAAGCAAATGTCAACTGAAACAAAAGCACACCAAGGAAAGTTGTTACAGAATGCCACGCTGGGAAAACAATGCAAATTTGTATCAATGATCAACTTAGCTTTAACTAAGTCTAACGAGCAACTTTGCTTTTGTTCTTTGTCATCACCCCACTCATTTTGCTTTCTAAGTTTGAAAAGACATTTCTGAAGCATCAGCTAAAAAACCCCTCTAATTTAAAAAACCAGTGACCCCCCCTCTTTTTTTTTAAGAAACATTAGTCTTGAATATGTTAAGTTTAGATTTCCTACATTCTGTACTTGGTCAAAATATGCAGCAAATGCCTAAGAAGTGCTTGGCCCCATTGAGACAACAGTCTGCACAGACTCACTTGTAATACATGTCTGCCTTTCAGCTGTTTAATCTCCATACACTGTATTTCCTTTATCAGCACTACAGCATCATTCCAGTTTGCCTTGGTTTTTTTGTGTCTACAAAGTATCGTGGGAACATCAATACTTGGCAGCCTAACACTTGGGTTTTTAGCATGACACCACAGATCTCTGTGTTACTTTGCTCAGTTGGTTAGTAAAATGTTACAGCAAACAAATAGATGCATAAAGTATTTTTTTTTAATGCAATGTAAGTGCCGTATTGTAATGTAAACACTTTTCACTGTGCATATTTTTACAGAAAAAGCTTTTCAGAGTAAACTGTTTTAAAAGAACTGCATCAAATTTAAACACATGCACAATAGACTTACATTTGGAAATTAGTTTGGTAGCAATTTATGACCCTTTGACGTGAACTTTCACAGTCGTTCTTAGAGCAAGAACATATTAGTTCAGAAGTGTAATGTTTTGCCTGGCCTCAATGGGGAAATTACAGCTGAAGCTCCTCTAAGGTTCTTGTTACTTCTAGGCTTCTGAGTATTAATATCTTATTTGAAAATCTTAAAAGCTGAACAAGAAAGCAGCATAAACTTTGTAAACAAAATACATGAACCCGCTTTACACGAAGATGCTAGAAACAATTACCAACAATGGCAAAAGTTGATCCATCCAACACTGAACTTATTTATTGCCTCTGCATCTTCCCATTGAATTATGATGTCCATGCAAGTAGTCCGAACATTCAAATTCCCCATCCATCTCGCAGGACAAAAGTGAAAAAATATACTTCAGAAATGGCATACGAGTGATGTGATATTTTTTCCAAATGGCAGCACCACGCTGAGAACCCTGGACCAGATTTCTCTCATCTCTTGACAAAAGAAATACGGGGAAGCCATTGAGCGAGCGCTGTCCCTGCGGTTGCGCCCTGGGCTCCTGGCCCGTCCGTCCTCCGGGCAGCACAACAAGCGCGTTTGGCACAACCAGGTTGGAACAGCCCTCCCTCATCTGCCATGCACCGATCCTTGCGATACCTCCGTGGCCCCAATTAACAGCTGACAGTATTTAACGCACATTAACTCAGACACAAAAGCACGTGTTACAGCTGCCAGGGAGCTCAGAGCACAGGCTCGGGAGCTTGGGATCACCAGACCCTTTCCTGTAGACATCACCTAAACAATGTGTCCAAGGTGATGCAGGAGATGCCAGGCTGACGCCTGACCCACCGAACCCAGCTCCCTCCTCCTCTCATTTTCCAATATTCAAAAGAGGACTCCGTCGGACTCTCCCCAGCTCTGGCACAGCATGACGGACCCAACCAAAGCCGATTGCTCCCAAGCGCTGGTGTTCACCCTGGCCAGTAAGCAAGTCCAGGTGTGTGCTCTCTCGCAGAGCCAGCATTTTTGCAGACCAGCTTTTGCTTTCCTTTCATGTACACATTTCAACATCACAGTTTAGATAAGATGATGTGCAAGCCCCTCACATTTTTAAAAGGATAACAAAATTATAAGTTGAGTAGGTGTCTTTAGGAGCAAGAGCTAAAAAGTTAAGACTCTACATGTCAAACTGCAACACAAAGTTGGCTTCAGTTCTGACATAAATAGCGTGCAAGCCTCACATTTATTAAAAACAGATGAAACAAGTCCCAATTCTTTTTGAATCGCAGAACTACTGAAGAGACCTGGTGGAGTTTAGCACAGCGGGAGTTTTAGTTGTCTATCACTACACGTTTAAACACTTGCGGACTTTGCAATAAATGCTGCATTGAGTTTACCATCAAAAGACGAAATCCATGTTCTATCTGCCAAAACCTTTAGCAGCCTAAACAGAAAATGTCAGAATTGATTTTCAGCAATGGTATAGAAATAAAAAACAACATTTTAAAGTCTTTAGGGGATAGATAGATAGACAGATAAACAGCAGCGTGACAGACAGATGGATTTATTGCTATAGGTAATTTTTTACTCCTCCTAAGCAAAAATCAGGCTTCAAATGGATTGTTACAGCTAAACAGATTAAGGAAAAAACCCAACTAATGAGTAATTTTATTTTTAAATTCTCTGGTCTGTCAAAACCATCGGCCTAGAGGTATAAAGTGAACATTTTTTTTTTTCTAAAGCACTACTTGCTTTATTTGCATTAAGGTTAAAGAGCTTCCTCTCTCCTTGACTGGTGTCAGATATGATAAAACAAAAACATTTGAAAGGAGAAAAAAAACCCACCCTGAGCTATGGAAAGTGCTGTTTTGGAGGCTCTTTTACTCCCTCTCCATTTCTCTGACAAAGTCATAAATTACCTTTGGGCTCACTTCGCACCCACAGAACCGCTGTTAGGGGTAGGTCTGCAGAGCCCCCCAAAACCCCGAGCCCCTTGCATCTCAGCTGGCTTCACCTCTGGCTGACCAGGAGATGCATTTTTTGTGGGAGGAGGCAGGGCTGGTGTATTCGCAGATTCCCTCTTCTCTCTAAATTTAGCAGGATTTTTAATACTCCTGATTTAAACAGTGCAGTGAAATACAGAGAGAAAGAAACGCAAGCCAATATCCGTAAACTCTCAAGGTTGACTGCAAGCATTTACCAAACATAAGATACTGGCAAGCAGCGGCGGCTGCTGAGCTGATAAGCTGTCTACTGTGCTTACAGACAGGCTCCCAGATTTAAACGGACTGAGAAATAAGCAACTTTATAATACTGCTGTAAGGGTATTAATGCTAATATTAGAAAAAGGAGTTTGAATAATCAGGCTCTGCAAAATGCAGTCCTACTAAGCAGCAAGCTGGACCACTTTCAAAATTACCAAGTAACCTGTTTTCATATAACCTTCTCGACGTGAACAACTGACCTGCATCCAGGATGACAGTAACTCAGATTTTAGTTTCCCCTTCTGCTTGCTGCACTAAAAAAAAAATGGTCAAAGTAACTGTTCCTACTTAAAATGGTAAAATGCCTATGAGAACGGCAACCGGAGCGGGGAAATAATTTGCTGAAGATTTGTTTCTTTAAGACTAAACCCACTTTAACAGGGTCAACAGAAGCAATGGTGGAGAGATGTCAAGCCAACTCCCCTTCGCACCGGGGCGGCTGCTGCAGTTCACAGGCATTTCCCCTCCATCACAGGCAGGAGCTTTCGGCAGGAGCCTGTGACAGCTAAACTCCCGCAGGAGAAACAAACCGGCCCTGGTGATTTACAAACTTCTCTGAAGATGTTTTCAAACCGCATTGCACTTCTACTTGTGTTATTAGTTGAAAAAAAGTCTGAGGGTGCTGACTCCCACGCAGGGAGATGACACTGGGCCAGCCCAGCATTCTCCTCTCTCGCCTGTTACTGACCGGGATGTGCAGCACCCTCTGGTTTGACATGGCTTGAGTTCACCGCCAGCTACAGAGGACCCACAGGAGCGCCTAAACGCTTCACCATCACCATTTATCTTTCTTCAACTCTATGAGTGCCTTAAGGAACAAATTCAGACTTAATCTAATCAGATACAGCTCCAAAAAGAGACAAGGATCTTCTTATGTCACTTCAGTATTTGGCCCTCAACCTGTATTTTGACTATGCGGTCTTCAAACATGGCACTCAACCTTACCACCACCGAGACTTTCCTTCTGCCGTCCCACTGCATTTAGCCTTTTCCTCAGTTTCAGCCTAGTTCTGCCACGCCGTATGCTGCTGTTTCCCCCATCTCCGCTCTAAACGCTGGCACGCTCAGGTATGCGTAGGCTCCTATCATCACACTACGGATAACGTTTCAGCATCTCCTCCAGATCATCACCATTTTGTTTCTTGCTGAAACCACCCTAATGACTCCAATTCTCTCATCCGCCGAACGGAATGGTTGTCCAAGACAGGCCTAATGCCTCCCTAATCTGTCACGTGCTGCTTCTCCAATGTGTAGCCCAAATTGGTCCTTTTGTAGAGCCTCATATCTAATTTGCAGTCCACTATCTCTCGATCTCTTTCAGCCTTACGGCTTTTACAGCTTCTGCTCCCATGTATGTCTGCATTTCAGATTATATTTCTTTGGACGCATTAGCCTGGATTTTTTCCAAGATGCTCTTTCTTTATTTCCTGCTCTCAGTTATATTTTTTCCTTAGTGGCACTGCTTTGCACGGCCATTTTCAGTCTTCTTTGCTGTATGACTCACTTTATTGTCTCCTGCAGATTTCATTAGCGCAGTTCTCCATCTCATTATGAAGTAGGACTGGATTTCACACATTGTTCAAGCTTTCCACAATATATCTTCTCCCAAGTTAGCACCGTCCTCACTGTTTGCTTGGGCAGACATGGTACTCCTCAAAAGAAAAGATCTTGGGGTAAGAGAATCTGCCTAAATAGTCCAAGTTTCCTGAAGTGCTACGAGGAAAATGCTAATGGCGTTAGAGAAGCAGGGTATGTTAACACCATTAGCTCCTGGAAGATTTTGTTTTTTCCCATGACCTGTTTTGTTAGGTATTTGAAGGTAACTCCTGCCAGGAACAGATGGTGTTCAAGCAGACAACTGGCAAGGGATCTAGAAGAGTGCACCGGGATGGTGTTGTGCATAAGTCTGGCCAGTTATCCAAAAACCGATATGAATACAACAGGAGCTGCCAAAAGGCATTGTTTCTGAAAGAAAACGTAGTAAATAGGACAAATAAACCTGTAGGTGAGGAAATTTAAGAAACTTTCTGATAGAAGGATGGTGCCTTGCCTCTTAGCAGCTCCATTTTTGAAGCATTTGTAACAAATAGTCTACGGATGGTTGGAAGTGAGTAACGCTTTGACACGTGCCCATATAAAAGAATGTGATAATGATCTTTCACAGATGGGATGGCACAATTAAAATAGTGGACAGGAAAAGCACTTTTTGAGAAACACTTAAAAACAAACAAATCTTAGTCTTTCACAAAATGCCTTCAAGTGGCTGAATAAATTTCTTCCAAATTTTTACTCCAGTATTATCCTACTTAAGACCAAAAAAACGATAACATAGGAGACCTTCAAATAAATTACATTATACATTATGTATGTGTTTCAGATAATCCCTGCTAACTGTCCAAAAACATTTCATTTTCAGAAATTGCATACTCCTCCAGCATAAACATTACTAATGATGAAAAATAAAACCAGAAGGGATTCACCTCCTTTCTCATGCTAAATATTGCACAAGTAACTACCATCCATGTAATCTTAATGCTGCCTCAACACAATTTCCAAAATCGAATACAAAACTGAGAATAAATTGTTAAGAGATTACTCTTCAAGAGAACTATTGCCAGCAATCTCCTAATAAGACCTGTCACTTTGACCTTCATGCATACTTTTTTAACACCTTCACTTGCTGCAATGTTTGTGTGAGTCTAAGTGCGATGAGGAGCCCATTTAGGAAGAAGTCCCTTGTGCATTACGCCTCAACAAGCCACAAGCTTGAAATACCCATGGAACCGTTTAAAATATTTACGGCCACCAAGGTCAAGCCCTGGAGATCCTGGACAGAAATCTATCACACTCTGAGAAATGGAAATATTTCTTTCAAACCTCCCCCCCTCAAAAAAGTATGTTTAACAAAGACTTAAAAGCATTTTTAAACAAACCCTGCAGATACAGGGAAACTCACATAGAATACGTTTTCTCTATCCATAACTCACCTCTCTGCAACACACAGATAACATTAATCTTTACAATGTCCCCTATAAAATCTAGATGTAAGAGGTCCTAACCACAAGATTTCATGCCTTTATTTTGAATTACTGTATTTGTGGGGAACAGAGGATGCTGCAGGTGGGAAGCCAGAGCCAGCATTACAATTCCAAGTGCCAAACACTGCAGCAGCAAAGCCCCATAAAGCTGTTTACCAAAGATAGCCCTGATATACTATTACTCATCAGGGGACGGTAGGGCCAGAGCAGCTGCTGCACTTCAGATCGTGACGTAATTCACAGTACTGTTGCAGGAGCTCCATTAAATGTCCTCATGTTTCATCACCCATTGTACACCAGCTCCGTATTTCTCTCATATCAGTGCATATATCTACCATTTAATGGACACATAGGCAAGTCCACATTTTGGAACATCACAATTAATTTAGAATTCATTTTTTGCCCCTTAAGCATCCCTCCTTGGTACATGATCTTAAATGGTTTTGGTTAGGGTATCTGAAGCATGGTCAAATAATTTTGATTACGATATGACATTTTCATAATTGAGTAATTCAGGGAAAGTACTAGTTTTCTCTAGGTACCATTTTGAAAAAAAGTTGTTTGCTCTGTTCCTCCCACTTAAACAGGAACATGTTCCTTCTCATTCTAACCAACACCAGAGTGCTACGGAGGAGCTACAAAGCCCACAAAACGATACCTGCATAATCATTAACTAAATGTTTGCTGCGATCAAGGCAATAATTAAAAACCATTAAAAACAACTCACAGGCTGACCCAGCATCAGTCTCAACCCTTTCAGGCAATGAGAACTGCCACTAAAAGTGACAACTTTCTGGCTCACTAGGACACTGGCAAAAAAAAAGGCCCCCAGAAATCTTGCAATTTTTTTAACAAGATCTTAGTCTATCTCACAAGTGAGGTTTTCCACTGCCAGATGGTCGATAGGAATGCTAATAGAAAGAGTTGAAGCTGATATAAATCTGCCACTTTTAATCAATCACAGACAACTGTGTCATCGATAAGCAACTTGTGTTATGACAAACTCCCTTTGGTTCGCTACAAGCAAAGTTCATAAAACGCATCACACCTACGTATTCATTGTCGATATTAGGCAACTTTAACGTAGGCATTTTTGAGAGTTAAAGATTATTCTTTCCATAGCAATGCTGTGATTTTGGGTTCACTCTGAAAAATTGCTCTAAAGAACAACAGTTTCTAAATGTTAGAAGCTACTTAGACAGTAGCTCAGTTGGGGGAAAAAAAAAAGCCACCAAAAAAATCCCCCAAAACTCCAAAAATCTTCTTAAATCAGCTACTGCATAACAGAAATTCACTCCTTATTTTCAAGTCTTTGCCTACACACCCAAGATGCACTCTCCACTGTATGGAAAAGACAATTATAAAAGGATAACTACGTGACAGGCTGACAGTCCATCCAGCTCTCTCTCACTCCACTCCAGCCCCTCCAAACGTCCACAGAGGTAGAAGTCACAAAAATAACCAAGTTCCTATGCTCTTTACGAAAATCAGGAGTAGGAAGAGGAGACCCAAAAGAGTTCCACCACCAAAGGGGAAAGAGTTGATCACGTCCCACGCAGGTATCAGCTGGCCAACAGCTACGTGCCTCGCACCAGAAAACCCATCTCTGCTTGCAGGAAAGGCTCACAGAGGAGAACTGGGGCTCTTGCTCCGGGGGAGGAAGGGAATGACCAAGGGAAAGAAGATGGCAATCAGTAGAAAACCAGACTTTGCTAGTTCCGCTGCTCGTGGCACAGGTTGCTTTATTAACAGAGGCTTCCAAATCCAGCCTCGGTAAGAATTGTGTCACTTTGCTTTCACTGACTTTTGTCCATCAGTGTTTCAAAATATAATTGCAAGAACAAGACTCTACGATTAGGCTAAGGAAATCTAATATTTTCCCAATTTAGAGGCAATATGGCATTCAGTTGCTTGAAAGAAAAAAGAATAAATGACAAAAGTTACTACAGCACAAGAGCAAACGAGTCATTTCGAATCCACTTACGGAGACACAGGAAATTACAATTAGCCCAAACTTCATAACTTGTCTATCAGTACAGAAATAAATACATTACTAAAGATGCTTCTTCCTCCTCACAAGATTACAAACCCCCAGTATCTAACTTACAAAAACCAGAAGTCAACACAAAAAACTTTCACACTGGTTTTGCGACTCTGACTGGCCAAAATCCACAGACAGTCCTTTGCCTTCCCTTCATCCCTGAGAGAGATGACACCTTTGTAACGCTGACCACCAGATACGAAGCAGTCACATTTTGCTTTGATTTTTTTTTTTGCTTGTTTTTTTGGCATCCATCCGAGTGTAACTGTGCTGGAGAGGATCACTGGAACAGCATGATCACCCTTCAATATCATTTTGAAAGAGTATTGAACTGTGTGTGCACACAGAGAACACTGTTGATCCATTTTATAAAATAATGAATGCCAGGATGAGTATCCCAATATCTTCAAAATTTAAAACCAGCAATTTTTATTCCAGTAATAATACTCTGAAAGATAATACATTAGAGTTATTATAGACTGCTGCAGCATCATAGATTTGTCTCATAGTATTGATCTTCAGGAGACCAAATGGCAGATATGTGAATCAGTGAGCACCTTTCTGTGTCTATGAATTATTTTTTCTCCATTTTCCTATTTAATCTTTTATTGTGCTTTTGAAGTTTAAAGTAAAACACAGCTATTTTTTCCTTTCCATACAAAATGAAAGGTTCTTTTTCTAGATTTTAAGACTGCAGTCAAAACAGTACCTAGAGCCTAAGTTAGACAGAAAGACAATAAATAACACTGAGATACACTTGATAAGAGCTAAAGAAAAGCAAGATCATTAAACACAAGGGCGATGCCCATCCTAAAAAATATCGCACAAAAGAAAAGAAAGGAAAATATTTGCAGCAATAGCGATAGACAGCATGTTTAGTAACTTATCAGGGAAAGCTGTAGCACAAATTGGCAAAAATTCAAATGTTCTTAAGTAGATTGTTTTACCGTTTTCTTCCAAAAGCATGCACAAAGCCTGAGAACATCCATTCAGTCAACGACCTGCCTGTTAGGGACTGAGTCTCACAATTCTTTGCGGTGCCTGCATACATACCAAAATACACATTGCTCCACCGTTTGACAGCGTGAACCAAAGTCCACCGAGGTCAGTGGGACAAAATCCAGCCCTAGGTATGTTACAGTACAGAAAATCTTAAGGTGAGCCATTAATAGACGACTTGGATGATTGAAATTCCCTATCTCATCTTAATGACAATTTTAAAGCAGCTATGTTTAAATTCCTCTTTAAAAACTCTCTTGAGTATTAGTGCTTCTACAGCTCCTGGCTTTGACCCTTTGGTTATGGTGGTAAACTGAGAGTGTTTAAATCATTTCAGATTTACCCCATTAAGTGAATTTAAACTGGAAGCTGGCCAGGTATCTCTGGAGCTGTGATGTGGAGCACGGTGCAAAGGCAAGAAGAGCTCTGCTGTTGAGAGCGCTTCAGTAAAAGGTAAGTCTTCCAATAAAAGCCTGAAAATCTTGATCAACCTTTAAAATTACTTGAAAGTAGAGCCTAATACGGGTACCCTCAGCTCCACCATGTCCCCCGCAGTGTACACCAGCACCCTGCCCAGCCCTGGCAACAGCACCACAAACATCAGCTCTTAAAACTGTGGCCTGTAGAGAGGTAGGCTACTAAAGGTCTTGATTACTGTGCTAGAAAAAATGCTAGCTATTTCATTTGCTTTAAAATGGGTTTTAAAATGAAATCACCAGATATTGAAATTGAAAAGAGAGGGAAAGTAATGTAGACAAAAATGTATCTGTTACTGCGGCTGGCCTCTTGCAAGTACTCTGCAAAAACCATCTTAAATCTGGACTTCCCTGAGTTGCAAATCCTATCAGCAAATGCTGAACCATAAACTTGAGTTTTCTAGTGTCTGGTCTTCACTGAAAAGTTAATATAACGCTGTGCTTAATACCTGTGAGCTACTGAAGTAGCAACAAAAAAAAATAATGAATATATACTATACTGCAAGCCCACTAAAGGCCTTGGATCTCAGGATTTCCTACTGCTTCATAATTTAAGACCTCCTTATGTTTTAAAGAGTAATTTTAAATTACTACAGCCTAGTAATAATCAGATCTCAGAAATGTTCTCTGTCAATTCTCCCAATGAGATAGAAAGAAATGCATAAAACCTGCATTTTCCTCCAACAGCTATCTGAAGAACTTTTTCTGTAAAACTTGTGGTTTTAGATATATACACACATGTGCACATATATATACACATACATATATACACAAAAATTCCAGAACCTGAAGATTACCATGTGCTGAAAGACAAACTTTTGATGTGATTTAATTATATTTGTATTTTCAGTAGTTGAAAAAAATATGAGTTATTTATCCACTCCAGGATAAAATACAGGAAGCACCTGAAAAATGTTGATTCAGTAAAACCAGCAAATCTTCCAAACAAGTTTGGGCAAATGAATCCCGGAGCCGGGTTTCCCATCCATCATGTTGGGAGCATTGTTTTTCCAAGGCAGGGTTTGAGATTGCAAGCCTGACCTACAGCCATCCCTGCATTGTTGGTGCCAGCGGGTGAAGGCTCCGGAGCAGGAGCAGGCTGCTGCCTCCTGATAAATCACTCCTAAACACAATGGGACTCTGGGAGACAATAGTGTCTACGGTTCCTTTTGATGTTAAGGGTTTTTCTAATCTCTTCAGGTTAGATTAAGAGAGAGGCAGCCAGGGTCGACAAAGGTCAGCGAGATGAGGTTTATTTTTACAGAAAGCTTTCCCTTCCAACCAAGACCCCTCTAGCCCGTCAGTCACTTATTAGCAAGCTATTTTGCATTATACAGAATTTATGATTTCTTATGGCTTACACACACTACACTTTACACTGGACTCAGTTCACTGGTTGCAAAAAAAAAACCCAGACCCCAGTGGCTTTAATCCTTAATTAGCCCTTTCTTCTCCTTTTCTTCCCTTCATGCTTCCCCTCCCTCTGTTTTTCTTTTTAATAGAACAGAATTAAGTATTGTCATTTCATGCTTTTAGTTGATGAATCAGTACTGAGGTTTACTTTCATGAAATGTATGACACAGTCTATCTGAGCCATACAAGATCCATGTATGTAATCCAGTTAAACCAAATTATTTCATTACCCCAATGCTTTGCTGGTGAAAAGGAACAAGAATATTTTAAGAAATAACAGGAAAATGAAAATATGGATGCATGAATAAAAAGTACTTCTACTCCTACAGGGATTTAAGAAAATTTAAGGTATACGTACTCCGAACTTTTCCCATGATGAGACTGAAGCTTTTTCAGCAAGCTTCTCTCTTATACTTTTGGAGTATATATGTTCTGACTTTAAAAATAAAAATAAGTTGTGTAAAATCTGACAGTAAGGCCCACTAATTTTTTATATTCCAGATTGCCCAAAGGGCAAAATCACATTTGGATTGGACCAGGTCGTAGGCAAAGAAAGCTCTCATTTCACCAATGTGTTTAGGAGATTTGAAGAGGTGTGGCAGAGGCGCTATCACGAATGAACATGTCAGCAAAAGGTAGGTTTTTTGCACTGCCACATCACTGAGAGCCATTAATGATCCTAATCTCCTGGACACTGTCCAGAGGAGGAGGAGGAGGAGGAGGAAGAGGAGGAGACACCCCAGAAGGTACAGCCTGATGTAGGAATACCCAGAGAAAGCTCGTAGGAGGCATCCATCAGTGACATGAGCAACCCAAACTGCTCTCCTACCCACCCTGTTCCACAAACAACCTACACAAAGTTGTTCACCTTTCTTCTACTCTGTTCCCATCAATTTTTTTCTGTAATATCTCACAAGGTATGAATAAAGCGCAAACACGTTTGAGATGTGCTGTATTTGTATACCAATCTTTTTAAGCCAATATTGCTTGCACACAGTTCATTTGGCAGGAAATGGAAAAAGAACAAGTGCCTAAACCACCCTCATCTAAGTAGCACATTTAGGCACAGAATTAACCCTTAAATTGACTTACTAAAGCCCAAACTGAAAGGGCTCGTCTCTGTCTCCAGGAGACAGGCAGCAGGCGATGCTGCCTTGTAATAACCAGTCCTATGTTTTAAAAAACCCTGATTTCTGTCTTGCTTCTCTTCATCTAAAAATTTGATTCACTGTTGACTTTAATCTCTGTTATTAATTCATCACATGACTGACTCAACTACAGCTTTAATCTGACAATTGTCTCGCTCAACTTCAGCAACAATGGTTTTAGTTAGGACTCCAAATTATTTTGTTTCTTTATTGCTGCATGATAAAATCCGTGCAGAACTGTACAAAGCCATTTTTCTATTAAAACTACCATGTCACCACTCTAGACAGGCAAAGATAACCTTACAAAATAAATATGCCAGCCACTTCATTCCGCTTCCAATTTTGTATGCGTGTCCTTCATAGTTCAGATCTCAAAACACTCAGATTAGATATGTTGATAACTTCGTAGAAGAACACTATGCTGTAAAGTAGCATGTATTTCTTTCACATAAATACCACATCTAAAACTGTTTCTGAATAAAGAGACAACAGACTATTAAATACATGCCCAACACTTTATTCTGTATGGGACCTGAGAGTGCTCTCCATGTCCAAGCGTCTTCCAGTGCTCCCATTCAGCAAGGCTGCTCTCAACTCTGAATATCAATACAGATTTCAAATCTATCGCACCATGTCACGCTGCGGGCTGTAATAGCCTCATGGTATCCTCTCCCTGCCAGCTATCACAGTCCTGCGCGAATGTAAAGATTTCAAATCGTCTACAGTCTTTGACAGCTGCTAAGCCAGGCGATGCCTTGGAAGAGCACTTGAGGTGAGAGGTTCTCCACTTGCATCTGCACTTGGGAGATGGACTACAGGTCCTGAGGTCCATACATGCTATACTCTACTCTGTATCTTCCCACCCAATCTCTGTAGCAGCACAGGTTTCTTTTCAAGTGTAAAATACGGGAGGAGATGAAAACGTATGTAAAAGTCGGTGGTTTCCTCCCTTACTTCTTTCTGGGTCACAAGGAAGGGGTCTGCGTGACAGAAGAGAAGGAGATGGGCTGCTCTAGCGTGGGTGGGGAAGTTACCTTGGTTCCTGCATATCCTAAACACGGCAATGGGTTTGTTCAATCTACCGTTGTGTTGCACTGGAGGAAGGGGAAAATGCTGGGCAGAAATTTCTGACTCACAATAAATTGGAAATTCAACAAGAGAAGAAAAAGTTAAATTTGCTGCATATATCTTCCAAGACCACATTTAGAAGCTATCTCAATATGTTTCATCCTATATTTAGTAACAACTGCAGCAAGGTAAAACTGAAATCAGTCAGCACACCAGAAGCATCACGGGGTAATGGAACAGCACTTACATAAATGACTAAGTTACAGTACACTGGCCAATTTAAAACTAATTATGTAGATGCTGTTAAATGTTATGTGAACAAACAGTACTTCAAGTTTTGCAACAAACTGCTATAACTTTCCAATACTTTACCCAGCCATGGTGAAAGAACTGCCGTCATAACCACATAATGATTGCCAGCTATCCGGTCTGGCAATACGTGCAAACATCAAGAAACAAGAAGCTTCATGTGACTGCTCTCCTAGTTTGGGTACTAGACTTGGTAAAATAACACATGCCATATTGTAGTGAGAAAAAGGGGGTTTTTTGTTTGTTTTGTTCCATTTCCTTCAACATTTAACAGATATTCGCTGAAGACTCAACTTCATTTGCAAATTTAACACACATCAGACATATACTTCCCCTGTTTTATACTAAAAAAATGAGCAGATACATACTGTAAAGATCAACAAGCAGACCCTGCTGGACTAGGGTCAAAGGAAAATCAGTTCAGAAACCAACAATTTTCCACCTGTGAAAACACAAAGAAATAAATCGGAAAAATCTGCAGACTGAGAACAAGCATTTCACAGCGCTGAAGCGCTCTCAGCCATGACAGCAGGACATGCACCTCTAGGGTTTGATAACAAGAGCCATAACACTTCCAATTTCTTTGTTTCTTCCCACTCTCCTCACCCCCCACATCACATATAACTGTTTTTGCTAACACGCTATTAAAGTTCAAGAGACTGCGCATACATATGTATATTAGGTCTCCCATTAGACCCACTGAGTGCAATTTGGAAGAAAAAAGCCCGCAGATCATTTTCTTATAACCAACCTGAAAATGAGAACATAGATAAACAAGGCACTCGCAATCCAACTGTCACACAAAATTATCTTCTGGGCTAAAATTGCTCCTATTTGGTCTTAAAACGCAAGACGAAATTATTTCAGACAGTCACAAAAATCCCCTCTGCATTTTTGCGCTGCCCAGCCGACCTCCCCTGGAATCCGACAAGGAGACGATTTTCTTGAGTGGGAGGCGGAAAAGCAATATCCAATTTATATTAAACAAACAAGGAGGCTGCTGTAAAAATAAGGAGACTTGACCTGGGTCTGGGCCACGAGGTCGAGCGAGATCAATGCCTTTTTAGTTTTAAATTGAAGGCATTCTAATCATTTGGGGTAAATGGAACCGAGGAGTGGATTTGGCAGACGCTTGTTATTGCTGAAATACTCACACAAGCCTAGATGTGTCCTCACCCCATCTTGAAGGGTTTATTTTTATGCATTTCTCAAAGGTTCTCGTAAGTCCAAATAAATGACAGCTCAGGAACACTCCTCTGCAGTCCCAGCAGACCATGTTCCCTTATCCTTACACTAAACCAAATTTTGACAACGTTAAATGTCCGTACTATAAAATTTGAATGCTCTTAATGAATGATGTACCACTAGAGATGATTTGCAGCATCACTGAACTTACAGAAATTGGTACAGTTCACAATGAGAAGGCTTCTTTACATTATTTCTCCTATTATTAAGCTATTCCAGGAGCATTTTTCTCCAATTATATTTCACAGAGTGAAAATACAGGTGGGTTCGTTGCCATACTGAAATTTTGGCATTTTATTCCAGTACTCAACAACTAATGAATCCAAAACTGGGATTCTTAGGAAAAATACTCCATTTTAATAACATAACAAGCTAGAAAACCTTTAACTTCATTTCTCTTGACTCACTGGCAGAACAGGCATGAAAGGGGGAAACGATTCCGTAACTCACCTCCTGCAGGAGGAAGGAAAGGATTGAGGGATGAAGGATGAAGGAATGAGCTTTTTGGTAACCTCACCCTCACGAACCGATGCCGTGTGACAGAAGAGTGCAGAGCTGCTGGGATAACTGCTGGGATGACTTGGGAGTCAGTGGCAGAAGCAGCACAAGTGCGGCCAGACCCCGCAGGCTGGGGATGCGAGCTGTGCCGGGGGACGGCTGGAAGGGAGCTCCTTTCTCCATGGTACTGAGCACAGCCACGCGAAACACTATCCATACATGTTTCAGAGTTTAATGCAGCTGTATTTTCAGGAGTATCGGGCCCATCAGATGTGAAAGAAAAATGCTCTCATTGGTACCAGGGGGAACTGATCTTCAAAATAGCCTGAGTAATCAGAATAAACGTCACATCCTGACAAACACCTGCCAGCTTCTGGAAGGATGGGTTTGGGGAACTGGTTTTTTTGGGGGAAAAAAAATTCCTTCCCCATCCTTCTGTCCTATCTCAGTGCCAAGAGAAATGAATTAGAGGGTAAAGGGATAACCTGCCGCACCGCTCCCCAGGCAGCGTACTGGCTCGACTCCCAGGTCTTTCGGTGGCATTTGCTTAACTCTGCGTCCGCTCAGGAGCGTGGTGCCACGCGCAGAAGCAATGCATTTTTCCTGCTGTGTCCTCACTTAATGAAGAAGGAAAGGCTGCTGGTCATCACATTTTAGCGTTCAGAAGTTAAAAACACACACTCATTTTAAAACATGTTGGGTCAGATACATTTCCTTCCAGTTCTTGCCTCTGATTTATCTCCTTATTACAAAAGGCTCCTTAGCTCATATGAACAGCAGCAACCTGCAGCATGAGCCAGGTTACACCATTACTACAGGCCTTACTGGATCAACTCCTCAAATCAACTGTGAACAAGTAAAAGCATGTGTCAGCTCTTTTCAAGGTCATTCGTAAAGCTCTCCCCCGTACAGCTCACTTTAATAAGGAGATGCATGACTTGAAAAGCAGAACCTTGGAAGTGTTGAATTAATTTTTTCTTGGCTTTGCTTGTTGTAAATAAAATACTAAACATAGTTTGTATAAGCTTGTCCCTCTAAAAGTTACAAGACTGGAAAATACTGGTAAGATTTAATTTAAGTGGAGGTACTTATCAAATGTCACCGTTTTCCTGTTCAAAATGACTAATCATTTTGATTAACCTTTGATTTAAATGATTATATACCACAGCAAAGCACAAACATACATAAAATTACACTCCAAAGAAATTCTCAAAGCGCAGATCACATAAGAAAACAGTTATGTCAAAGTGGTTAGAGAATTTATTTACCACGTACATAATATTCAAACCAAAAGCTGACTCCACACACTCAATGGGAAGGCTCCCACCACATGTACATTCATGCTCAGGAATCACAGTCTAGTTAATCCCACAGCCAACACGAGACTGCTTCCAGAGGAAACACCAAAAATATCAACCAAATAACAATTAAGCTATAGAAGAAACTCCTAACTACCATCTCAACAAGTACTCCCAGTATCTTCTGTAAGGACTTTTATTCCAGGTGGGAAACTGGTGCTAGCACGTTAGTCACATATAAAAAGAAGGCCTGAAGCAGCACAAGACGAGAAATAAAATTTAATATCTCACTTTGAGTAAATACACATGAATTCCAAACCATGTAACAGTCTTCAAAGCAGAGAGAGAAAAACAGGATATCAAAGGTAAATTACACAAAGAGCTGAAGGCAATTCTGAAAAATAAAAATATATGGAGGAAAATTAAAGCATATAAAAACATCCCATCTCAAAGGGCCAATTTGTACAGAGAATGCATACCACCAAAGTTAGCATGGAAAAGAATCTCTCTCAAAAGCTTCGTATCTGCCAAACACGGGGACTTCAGACACCCAGGAATCCCCTGGATTATTCAAGCTGAGCTTTGTTTCACGCCGTTTTGGACTGATCTAAGTAATCTGGAAAACATGAGCTCATGCTCCTCCCCTCCACAAATACCGGTCTCATAATGTAAAATAAACTAAAAATATTGTACATTAAAAAACCCGTTTGCTTTGGGTTTGTAAAAATAAATTATAAGCCATGGCCAATGTAGAATAAGCACTCGGGACAATCAGACTTGTAGCTGAGTTCGGAGCACCCAGCCAGGACGCAGCACAGCACTCAGCACGACGCCTCCACTCACCGAAACAGTAAAACTACAAATAAAGGGATTATCATTATCACTAATCCTGGATGTGAGGGAAACAGGTTGTTTGGGGCTTCTCCCCTCCTTATTCCCCAGGAGAAAGAAATACAGATTCTGCTGGCCATCCGCAGATGTGAAGAGAAAGTTTTCAGGCTGGATGTGATAAATAGCACCCCGTGCTCCCTCCCTCTCACAACTTCACCAAAAATAATCTGGCAAAGCCAGTGAGATGGAAACAATCTTCTACCTTACAGACGAACATGCACATCCCGGACACCAGAAAGGACCAACTGTAAATGAGGGTCGGAGCAGGGGGGAGCCGGGGCAGTGCTCCCACCGCCTGGCGGCGGGGAGCTGGCTCTGTCTCCCCAGGCTCCCTCTGCAGCGTGGGATCGTCAGGCTCCTCCAAAGCACCTAAATAAGGCTTCTGCCCATATTTTACACCCGCCCCTGGAGAATCTGATTCCAATTAGAGCCAAGAAAGTACCAAGTAATTTATCAGGTTAAATGAGATGCCGAATGCTAGGCTGTAGGAAAGTATTACATACATTCTCCCAAATAATAAAGGGGATTTTTCCGGCACGGTGACACCCATTGAAAAGCCAACAAAAACGTAGCCGGAGCAGATGCTAATTGAAAGTGTCCTTCCCAGGGCAGGAACTTGAGCAGCAGAACAAGTCCCTGGTACTGCAAATGCACAGTCCACAATATCCAGATCCCGAGGCTCCGAAGCACAGGTGGAGCCACGTGCCAACGTGTACGAGCAAAATGGATGGGCAATAAATACAAGTGAGACCATGGAGAGAATTTGGAGGTGAATTTCCAAACCTAATCAAATTTGAGATCTCTACCAAGGGCTTTTGTCGTATTCGTAGCAAGCATGATTTGGTTTTCTATTATATATTCATATGCTTCCATTCAGAACAACTTTGTTTCATTACAACGGATTCAGCTGTGCTTCGCAGTCCTGCTTCATTTCTTCCATGGCAAATTCTTCAAGAGATTAACCTGACACATTTATTCCCCTGATAATATATCCTGTCTTTTCTGATATCATTACCAATTTCAAGCACATAGCAATAAATAGGCTTAAAATTTTTAAAAAGTAGTGACTTGAAAGCTTTCTTGTTCCCACATTTTCTTGGTACAACACATTTCACTTCACAAGTAATGTTGTAAGATTCAGCTCAAGTAAATATAAAATAAATTATTAAGCTTCTAACCAAAAGCTTCCAGACCTAAACCCCCTCTTTATTGGACTTGAAGAGCTCCAGTGCATGGCACAGCTCTAACTGGAGTTCAGGTTTTAAGTAGCTCAAAGTGGCAATTGTTCTTTTCTAGGAGTTCAACATATTATTCTTATGCTTCATATGCACAGAAGACATTAGTGAAGATAAACTGTGCAACTGGTAATTGAAATTAAATTTGCAACATCTATTATGGTAACATCCACCATGCCACATCTCTAACACAGACAATGAAACGGCTTTTGCGTATGAAGCACCAATTGTGATACCCACTGGAACAAAAATGCATTAAGAAATGTAATGAAAAACATTTACACAACATAAAATTTCCTAAAATTACTTACATTGTCATTACCAGTCTTCTACCATCTTGAGAGATACAATAAGTAAAACCCCAGTATAATTCTGGGAGATGTGTCTGAGAAAAGCATGTCTTTTTCTAAAACTCAAAAAGTTGCACAGCATTCACGGTAAAGAAACCTGTTCAAAAATCCAGTTTGCTTCTGGAAATATTGATGTATATAATGTCTACTCATCTACAAAGAAGAAATCTGTGTGATCTCTGGAAGAAGTCTTTGAAAGTACCTTCCTAACAAAATTTCAGAAAATAACAAACATTTCTGAGATTTCAAAATCAGGATTTTTTATGAAATAATATGCAGATAAACTATATCGTCTTTGGAATCCAAGTAAACTTTAAGTGATTATAGTAGCAACAAAGCTATATTAGAAGGGCCACCAACTGAAAAAATATCCAGTTTAACCATGCTCCTGGGACCATGCTTAGCATTCCAGCTCTTTATAAATTTCTTGCAAATCAACAACTTTTTACAAGACTGTAAAATTTGCTTATCATTATCACATCAGTAAACAAAAGCTTTTCCAATATTTTAACTGATATTTAACTGTAACTGCTAGTTTATGTCATATTAAAAAAAAAAAAATCACCCATGTCTGGCTGGGGTAACCATTTTTTTAGAGATAATCTGGAGTCCTCTATGCTGAAATAACAGCGCAGAGTATTTTATAGCAAGGGGCAATGAGAAAGATGGAGATGAAGATCGACTTCCTATTTCCAGGGTGCTACATACTGTATATGAAGATGATTTCTAAGACACATTGACAAACTTGGCTGCATCATCTGTCCAAACCAGGTGAGGTATGTAAAATTTTGGCTTGCAAAAGAAAAGCAATAAAGATATTTATTTATTAAAAAAAATAACCCTACTTTCCTAAGTTTATACCCTTACAAGAGTGCTGCTTTAATCACCAAGAACAAGTATTCCTTTCCTAGCCTGCAAAGCTCCCTGTAACTTGGTACTGGTACCTTCTAATTGGGATCAGGACTAAATCAGTAGCTCTTTAAAATCTGACTATAACTCAGATGAACTAAAGGACCAGATCAAAGCACGGTTATGTAAGGTGCTACTGCAGTCGAATGCAGCTTACTAAATATTTAAGACATATAAAGATAAACACGCAGGACTGTAAATCACTACAAACCAAAACGGTTAGCAAGATCTCTGCAAATGCCTCCTGGATAAAGATACATTATGTGCTTCATTCATTTTCTAATGAGCAATGTTCAGGGTTTTTATTATTATTAATTGCATATAAATTACCATGATTTTTGTATCACTGGGAAAGTATTTAGCCATTCACCTCTCAGAGGAACAATGCTGAACAAAGGCAATGAATGCATGGCATATAAGAACAATGCAGAACACAGAAATTTATGCATGCCATTTAAAAGGCATGGCATTTAGACTACTAGCAAAAAATCAAAAGTATGTCATAAATCTTTAATTGCAAGGAAAAAAAAGTCCAACTACAGGTTTGCCAAGTCCTTGATATTATTTAAGCAAGAACACTGCCTGCTTCTGGAGTGCAAAATCTCCTTAACTCACGTATCTGCATGTATCCCCAACCTCCTCTGAAGTGCTCTGCTGCAAAATTCATTGTATCCGAGATCTGCTAATCATCATCAGGAAACTCTGTTATGCATCTTAAGGACATACTTTAGGCTCTCAAGAGGAAAAATAAACATGTTTTATTAGCTGCTTTTGGAAAATACTGATTTGTATTTATTTAAAAACCTTTTCAAGTTGCACCACTGTTAAATTAAATATTTATGGCATGATTTTCCAAGGAGTTTAACACCTGTTAGGAGTTTAACCTGCTGACTTCAACAGGAGCTCTGAGTGCCCAACATTTCTGCAAACCTCAAAAGTGACAAGGTTCAGACGTGGTGAAGCAGCTCGAGCGTGGATGTTACTGCTGAGCTCTGAAATGCAAACGGGATCCTGACCAGCTCCTACTTCCCATTGCAGCATTGCATTTCAGACAACTGAATTGGCCATATTTTACTAGAAATACCAGAAATATGACTCATTAATACCTGTTAAGTCTAAATAAAGCATAGGCTAAATGCTGTTAGTTAATCCTCAATGCATCTTCACTTTCCTTCACTAGTGGAAAACTTACATGCTTGGGTCATTAGACATCACCTCAAGCGGCAACTTACAGAGGAGACTAAAAACCACAGTGAGTTAAGAACGGGAAAGCAAACCTGTGGATACTAAGAGTGAGAAGTTGAACAAGGATGAAGCCATCTTGCTAAAATACGGAATAAAGAAGGTACAGCACAGAAAGAAAAGATGTGTGGTACACTGCAAAAACCTGTATCCCGGTGACAGTGAGGCCAGAGGCACGGTCTTCAATTTTGGCTGAGCAGCAAAGCTCAAAAGTCAAAATAAGGGTTTGGGTCTAGTCACCCTTGTTTTGCTTAGCTTCTGAGAGACATGCACTTACTAACCCTCCCAGCTTCATGTTTTCAGGTCTCCCGATCTTGTCCGAATAGATGCTTTCTCGCCGCCCTCCCACCCTCACTGGTCCTTCACCCGCTCTCGGCTGCAACACATGCCTAAATCTGAACTAGGGAGCGAAGACACCATCCTACATTTCAGAATTAAATACCTAAATTTCCTTGTGGCGTCAGGCCTATACTTCTGGAAGCAAAAAACTGTGTATTTTAGGCAGTAAATAAACATGTAACATATAAGTAAGAAATTACTATACATAGGCACGATTCAAATGATCATCCGACATGATTTCATAAACTGAAGACGAATAAAATAGTTGAATATTGCAGATAGGACACATCAATCTCCTTATACACTTTACAGCACACTACAAATCTGCCCAGCAAGTCAAATATTTTACTCATTAAAATAGTAGCTTTCATCACACTATAAACCATTTGCAAATGCAGACCAGAAAACCGACACGCGTATTTACTGTAAAGCTTTATATTTGTGTCATCAATTAACAACAAAAGTTTGGAATAAAACTAAAATAAAAGCTAATCAAAACAGTTAGCTGTCAAAACAGATGGGAACTACATTTTTCAAACCAAGTAAAAAGCCAAAGCTTTCGAACATTTAGTGTCATGTCAGCTGATACAGACAACTTTAGAAAGGAAGGACAGCAAATGTCAGGAGTAGATGAAGAAAAGGCATCCCCGGCTGAAAGATTCACGTTTATGAATTTCCATTGATTTTTTTTTTTTTTGGCTTCAGGAAGATTAACTCGCACTAAAGCAGACCTCTGATACGTGAACTATAAATAAGGTGCTGACGCGACACTGCAGGCAAAATAAATAAAAACAGAGCCCCGACGTTATTTTAGCCTCAAACAAATGTTTCAGTCCCTACATTGTCTGGCTCAGAAAGATACATAGACAGTCTCACAGACAGAGATATAAATGAACAATTGCAGTACCTTTTTCCCACACTGTTTACAGGGTTGGCTATATTCCTACTGGCAATAGATTTTCTTCTTGACAGCTTCTTGGTGTTGGTGCTGTCATCAGTGCTGTCATCCTCTTTCTTTGGTGTGTTACTTCCTTTGCTGTTCAGGTCCCTTAGCACATTATAATTAATTTTACTTGAGATTTTCTTCTGTTCTAACATCTTTTCAATTGCCTCTCCTGCTGTGCTGGCTTGAATTGGCTCCCGCTTCTTTGCAGATTTCTTTGGCTTAATTAAAATATAAAATTAGTGATGTAGATACAAACAAAGTTTCGTGAAGCAGAAGGGCGAGCTGCAGCTCAGCAGTCCTGGCTCAGGTGCTGCTGATGCGGGGATGCAGGCGACGCAGCCGGGCTAAGCCAGCGCTCCCTCTCCTGCCACTCAACGGGACCGAGAGGTCTCTTTTCTCCAAGAGAGAAGTGTTCACTTTTTGCCAAATGCCCACACAGTTTATTAAAAATTCTTTACTTAATATTTGTAATGCTGCCAGAGAAGAAACATGGGCCATTTCTGACATGTGAAAAAAAAAACGGCGTGAACAACTGTTTCAGGAACAGGGACCCTGATAGCATCACCCAGCATGGAAATAAAGAAATTCCCCTGCTAAAATTGCCTTTAAAGTTAGAGTCAAGCTGGGTCACGACTCCCCTAAGCACTGATAACTCCATATCAAAACTGCAAGGATATTTTATACCAAGTTCGAATGCGGCGTGGGAGAGCACCTACCCAACTCCTCCTCCACACTGGAAAAGGCCAAGAATATTAGCAGCAGCTTTCTAAGCGTGGACTGGCATTAACGCCGACGGATAGGAAGCAGGAGGCTGCAGACACCCGAGCGCAGCGGCAGTGTCACCTGCAACTGCCCTTCCCAGGCAAAGGTGCAAGCCCCAGCCCGGCGTTGCGCGGCGGAGGCCGATGCTGCGCAGGGCCGGACAAGGAGAAATGACACCGGAGAACATTTCTAGCCATGTCCAATGCCTGGGTAGGTACGGAAAAAAAGAACCTCTGTTTCTCATTCGGCATTTTCCTTTTCAAAGGAAGGTTTTAACACCAAGCTCTGCAGGAGATTTATTTTTTAATGGATAATAGCCCCTCTGTTTACCTACATGGGTCAAGTGCTACCTTGAAATTGGAAAGCACTACATTAATCAAGTTCTACTCGAGCTGTCAGAAACAATACAGAGTCAGAGAAAAACTCCTGTGTCGTCCGAACAAAAAAGTGGGTGTTTGGGCTACTTGGCGGTGCCAATGAGTTATACAATTTTGAAAATTGCTGGTAGACTGCCACGTCTCCGTAAGCGCAGGATGAATGAGAAACTCTGAAGCATAAAACAGTGTTTCATTGTCTGGTTTTGTTTTTATTGTTGAAATACCTAGGGGGAGTGGGAAACTCTGTCTTTCGCATTAGTCGGAAAAAAAGATAGAGGATATACGCACTAAAAACTAACATGGATTTTAGTTGCATGTGGAAGATTTGACTTGTCACTTGCTCAATTACACAAAATACTAATGCCGTAAATCGTGAATATACGGCCAATTAGGCTGCTTTAAACTGCTAAACATGGAGACAGGACGTGCCATTTGTTAACATAACTGTCGCATTTTTTATGAAAGGTAGAACAAAATACTCCTTCCAGTGACTGTAACAAGGATCTGTTCAGTTCTTCATAAAGAAATCATTATTGTAAGAGCAAAGAAACCTACTGAAGTTATGGCAAGTACAAACAAATTCCCCATGCACACGTTAAAAAAAACATTAGGCATGTCTTAAGACCTATATTTAAATAAGCAAGCAATTACGACAGCAATCATAAATGCAAAGAGCCATCTCTGACTTTGCCATGCACAGAATTTTCTCATAATAGTAATTTAAAATAAAAGTTTGGGCAAGGAAGTGTTTTACTCACCACCTGAAAAATTATAGCCTTGTATTTCGATAACAGGTAGAGATACAATAGCTTTTGCTCGTTTAGTGGTGACCTGTACCATTATGCCCATACATCCTACATGGAGTTGATCAGCAAATGTAATGAATTTCCAGGTCATTTTCAATCAGACACAATTAGCACACAGTTTAATACCTTGTGTTCCTTATAAATCCCAAGTTCTTTCTCTTTTGCTATTCTTGCTTCCTTTTCTGAAAGATGACAAAAGGGTAACCAGCATGAAGATTACACAGACTGCATATTTCAGCAAGACCGACCAAAAGGAGAATTTCAGTCCTATATACTTACCTTTTTGTTCCTTCAAATAATCTGCGTTTTCTTTCATCCATAGTTCTGCTTTTATCTGAGCTTCTGTTTCGTTAAGTATATACTAAAAGACAAAACAAGTTTATCTACTTTCAGAAATCAACTTGAAAACCATAGAGCAAAACTGAATTGAAAAACTACTGGCAAGATCAATTCACATTCTGTTTTTAAAAATACATTAATAAAAGAAAATATGACCAAGATGTGACAATCAGAAAGCATTTCTAGTAACTTCTAAAGCTGGCAAAAACCAACCACGTTTTCAAAAACAGCACTTAGTTTCCAAACTATGATGGGGTGACCAAAAACCATCCAGGACTCATTGTACGTGGTCTGTAATTAACCTAAAATGATCCTGGGTTTATGATCTTTTTCAGATGGTATGAGAGGGTATCATGACAACATGGTCGTCTGCAAGTAATTCTGTGTGTTGATGGTGGTCTGTAATCCAAAACAGTATGGGAACCATCGCCTTGCACTACCAAAATAGAAACATGTGTCTTCTGGGTAGGTTTCTGTGAAGGTTTAGGCAGAGTTACTGAGATTATTAGTTCAATGGCCACGTCTGCGGGAATGAAACCAGCTTAGATTGCTGGCGTTTTAGTCCTCTAGATTTTAGAGAGTTGGGTTCAGTAACCACATCTAGGCTTTTTTCAGTTAACTCCACTTAGTCTCGGTTACATCGTTAGTAGGTGTGGAGCTGTAAAACACATCTAGAACTATTCCGATGAATTACAGAAATAAACAAACAGGTAGGTAGCAGGCAGGCTGGCAGGTTGGTAGATAGATCTTCTCTTCAATTACTTAAATGTAAAAACAAATCCCGTATTTAGCACAACTGCCCATGAAACAAAAGTTCTCTACAGCTGATGCTGTTTGGGAGTGAAGAACTTCTACGGAACGGAGAAGACAAACTGGGTCATCCTTCATGAACAAGACACTTTATTTTTAAGCAGCAGACCCAAGACTTGTAAAACAATGTTCAAGTGCAAGAAAAACAATTTGAGATTTCTCCATCTTATGGGTTTGAGCATTCGAGATTTTCTCCAAAGTGAAACATACCTATAGGGTTTTATGAGAAAAATAACTCCAGTCAAATGAACCTGACGCAGGGAGGAGTCCATCCTCCGAGGGTGAATGGGGCAAGCAAAAGCTGTGCAAGTCCTGGTTTATCAGACCAATATTTTCACTCTTTCATCTGCTTCTATTAAAGGTGAGCCGCAATAGTAAAACTCGCTTCCTCCTAGCTCAGTTATTCATCCTTCTTATGATTTTAGAGAGTTCATAATCTTGAGCTTACAATATTACAGTCTATTGCCATGGAAATGAACATGAGGTCATAAAAACAGAGTTATGACCTCATCACAGAGCCTAGGAGGAGGAGAAAATGTGCTTGTTCTTCCCCGCATTTGTTTAAATTATGGACCTGCTATATTGAAAACCTTCAGCCTCCCCACTCCCTCCATACCACGTCCGCTCAACTCACAAGACCCCTCCCAAGGCCCAGCCTAGCAAAACCCGCTTCACGGCTGAAGTCAAGCTGAGCATTTTCCTGCTCCTTCATCCATCGCCCACAACATTCTGCAGATCAGTAACCCCTACGCAACCTCATCGCTCTCAGTGATTTTGTACCCCAAAAGGAGTTTTTAGCCTTGGCATTATCATTCAAATTACACTTTAATCCAGAGTGGCGGCTGGAGAGGGCATCAGGCTCAGAGTCAGGAGAGCCGGACTCTGTCGCGTGTTCAAGTGTTGACCTGCTGTGTGGCCTTCAACAAGCCGTCTTCCACAGCTGTCTGTCTGTCATATTCAGGCTATATCGTAAAGAGTATCTTTCACTGTCACACAAATACTAATAAATCCAGAAAATGTTACAGAAATCTTTGAAAGAACACAGAAGCTGTACATGCTGGTTTTACAGTTTGGTTTCCATGGCAGCCTCCTATGCTGAATATATCTTAATTAAATAATGAATTTAGAGCTCCACCAAACTTTTAGAAGTCCTTCTTCAGAATAAAAGACATTCTAAAACATAATTATTCCAGCACGGTAAAAGCGAGCAGCAGCAGCAGTCTTATATATATATAACTTGGGGCAAGGAACACCAAATTCCAGGCTTGCGTGAACATTAATTTTGATCTCAGATCACTGAAATTATTTGAACCTCTCTATAGATCAGAGCGAAGAGGCAGTGAGGGGAGAGGATAAACCAGAGAAGAACCATTTTTCTTTCTCAGATATCCAAACGCAGAGAGACCCAGGGTAAGAGGGCACCTTACCCGATCGATTTCACTGTCGTCGATCCCACTCAGATCTAATTCACCATCTCCTGTATTCTCACCTACAGAAAAGAATACATTTTAATTAGGCGGATGTTTGTTCAAAATCAATCACAATTCAAGTTCTATGGTAAAGTAACACTTAACGACTGTCCTTCAGAGATTTGCATCCTTCCGTGTTCATTCAGGAGGTTTAATGTGTTGCTAAATATTTTCGATATGGGGGTACACGCACGCACAAATTCACCACACTGAATTCATTTAAAATTCAGGAACTGGCACGGTCCTCTTCAGTAATAAAAATCTGCCGAACACTTCCAGTTGCCTTTTTTTTTCCCATTTTAATTTATAGCCACAATGTTCACCAGAAAGCTGGGGAACCATTTTAGGAAGATGATCATTTTTCTTTCGTCATAACATTAATTTCTCTGTCAGAGCCTATAGGTCAACAATTAATCCATAAATTATGACTTAGAAAATATTTTCTATTTTCAGGGAAGCAGTGTGGACCAGTGAATAACACATCATGCTGACAGTCATACCATGGCTTTCTTTTTGATTTTGAGTTATCATCATTTGAACCACTTACCTCATACCAGTTCTGTAAAAAGATGTGTATTAGTTTTTCTATCTGTAAAATGGGAATTATTAAAACATTCCCAAATTTTAAAATAATTGTTAAAAGCTATGGAAGGGTCTAGATGAATGTTAAACAATAATCGCTTTCTGTAACTACAATTTCACTGTAATTTTTCTAGTTTTGCATTTATTAAGACTTCTTCTGAAAACACATTTTTTAATATTCTATCCATTAAAAAGCTTAACAGCACAGAACCGAGGCCTAATTTGGGACTAGCACAATGTACAGCAGCAAAACCTGATTTTCCACATGACATTAATGTACAGTAGTAATACACTATCAATGTACTCCAAGTACAGAACAAAATAAATTATTCCACAAAGACTTATGCTGGGGAATGAAGCAATCTTCTTGGTCGTCTCCATTACATCTAATCAAGACTAGACAAGAGATGACCTAACCAGTTTACTTGCAGAAAAAATAAACAAATTAAGTTTCAACGATCTGCAATAATGAATTCAAACTGCAATGGTGCAGAACAGCTTGGCATCTTCACGGTTCCTGCTTCCCCAGTCCTGGGGACGCGCCTCCCCACAAACCAAGATCTTTGAATGGTTTGATTCCCCATTTTGGTGCTTTCTTGCGGAGCAGAGCTCCTGAGCAGCGCGGTGCTGGAACGGCGGAGGGGGAAGGCAGCTGCAGCTCTTTGATCCAACAGCAGGTTATGGCAACGCGGAGCCTCGAGGCTTGAGGAGCACCAAACGGTGAAGATAAGCAAAGGTAGGAAATATGAGCATTCCCAGAAGATACAAACGATGCTCTGCTTGGCACAACTCAGGCGTTTAAACCAGTTGCCTGAAGTACGGGAAATCACAGCGTCAGGAATCCAATGAAAACAACTAGTTAGGAAAAAAGGCTGTGCTTCTTGAGGTGGCGCAAAGGATCCGGCTGCTCAACTCAACACATTTACTGATATCAGACACCAAGCACTTACAAATGTCTTTTCAAAATCCACCTTAAGCAACCAACAGAAAGTTTTAAACTCTTTCCATACCAAGTCATACGTGAAATGGGTTTCACCCCAAAAGAAAATGTCCTCTCGCAAGGAACCGCGTAACACTGCGCTTTGATTTTCTCGTAAAAGTAGTATCAACTTTACCAATTCAGATAATCTGATGCTAACATGACTGAAAAGGCCTTAAGGAACATTTCTCATTGTCATTACATTTAGAAATTAACTGTACTTTAGTCCCAGGCACCAGATTTACTTTACAACCTTTTCCCGCAAAAATACTCTAAAAGTGTAAAACATTTTATAATAACTCTATAATTGTTCAGTACATATGCTTTTCTTCTGGTCTGATCTCTATATAGTGCAGTAAGGGCAGAACTTCCTGCACCAGGGCCACCAGCTCCTCGTGCAGGCACCCCCCTACCAGGCAGACAGGGATGCAACCCGAGGACATGGCAAAGCACGCTCTGGCTCGAGGATGGAGAGGAAAAGCAAGGTGACAAAATACATCCTTGCTGGCTTGCTGCCTCTTTAATAGGCTGGAATTTTTTTAGCAAACAGTAATCATGCAAAGTGCAAAAAGGAATCACTGTATGCCGCATCACCCACGGGAGCCCAGGGTACGCTGCAAAACAGCACTACGCGTCTCTCCTGCTGGAACCGAGATATACATTTCCAGAGAGCAAAACGCTTAAATATTCGCCGAGGAAAGGAGTAAATTCTGTAGCCTAGTGTCTGAGACGCCTTCCCAGGAGATTGTCCACCCGGCTCCGACAAATGTTTTATTACACAAAATAAAATAGCTCAACAGCAGAGTGCAAGAGTGTGCCCAGGCCAGAATAACTCCTAGGTCGGAAGGAGTTTGTGCAGAAATGGGACTCGAAATGGGTCTCCCATATTCTGGGTAAGCGCTTTAACCACCAACTTGTAGGACAGAAGGCAGGATGGCCTCCCCCTTCTTTGTGTTATCTACCTTTGGTTTCCTCAAGGTTTTTGGGGAAAAAATCCCAACTGCCAATTTGGTTTATCTGAGCAAATAAAGGATTCTTTTTTTTTTCCACATTCATTGCACCAGATAAACTAAAATGCCAACTATCTACACAGGCGTGGAATTAGGTTCAAAGAAAAAGGGAGCCAACCTCAAAAATCACCAGTAAGTTCTGAAAATCGCGGCCTAGAAAATCAAAATTTCGCAGTGGTGACAGAACTACTCAAGTCACTGCTCAACTTTACATAAAACTGCATCCCAAAATTATTTGTTGCAAAAGCTGCCACAGCACGTTAAGAACAATAAAAATATCCCACTGAAATCAAGCTGCCACTGCTTTTATTCATCATTAAACACCTCGCTCCTCCTATACCCTGCTATATTTTTGGATCAGAGGCTTAAGATTTAATACGTCACAGTACAGTAGGTATCTGTTCCCTTATACAGCCCTAATATGCCAGACTGAAAATGATGTAATTTCAGGCACCATGAACAATTTCACATGTATTTTAAATATAACTTGTTACTGAATTAGGTGCCAGTTTTTCTCATTGGATCAATTAGCAATGGGGTTGGAAAACTCATTCTCCAACTGGTAAATTGCAGAGCAGAATCCAGAAGCAAGTTATACATAATAAGCATTTCTTAGACCCCGTAACGGCAGTAGAGGGAGAAATTGCAGGATATCCCTCTGCCTGCAAGCTGTCCTTTTTCCTGCCAAGGTGATAGGCGTTCATTAAGTGCAAGGGGCTTTTCAGAAGAGAAGGTGCCTTCAAATCCCTAGTTCAACACTTTCACTGAGGAAAAAAATGTGTGTTTTGTTACGGAATGCCATTTCAAAACAGAATACATCCGGTTTGATCTGAAAATTTCCATGGCAATCGTTTCCAACAGGAGTAGACCCTACCAGCCATAAACATCCGTCTGGTCGATGTTATGTGGCTCACTCCAGGGCACGGAAAGTAAACCCCTTGCTTTTTTATATACCAGAAAGATCTTCCCAGCTGCTAAGCTTTTCAAAACAATTTCTAAATGATCATTTTCTCTTTTAATAGAAGGGTCGAAATGAAATGTTCAATGAAATAAAAACACAGATGTGGCCAACATCTGGTCCAACCTCTTAAAAGCTTATTTAAAAGCAGCAGCGTCACGTGGCACAGCTCTTAGACATCGCGGATTTCTTCTGTTAAGAAAAACAACCACTTTACTGCAGGGCACAGGCAAAAAATAAGTTGGCCATTAAAAACAACCAAATCCAGTTCATAAACAAAAGTACCATCGGGAAGAGCCTAGAGCGAGGCAGCGAGGAGCAGCCTACTCCATCCTCACCTAACGTCTCCATGGCAAGCGGAGGAGGACGGGCACTTCTAGAGCTTTCCATCAAGGTCCCGAACCAACTACATTCATGCCACTTAAAACCATCAGTCACCCAGCCAGCTCCCCCAATATTTAAAAATAAAAACCCCCAAAAGCCCTTTCTTTACAGCCTTTTAACGTCTTTCCAACCGACTCTAGTAGACACGAGGGCTACAATCAGACACTGGGGATTAGGTTTGTAACCCGGTAGGATTATTTACTGTTCTTGTCATTACTAAATGCACGCTAAACCCTCTTTTAACACACCGTCTCCCCCTCTCCCTACCTCTGTGCAGCTAGTTAAATGTATACATAGCACGCTATTATGGGGATTTATTACAGAAGAATCATTCCAGCCAATATATTTTAAACCCCACATTTTTAAAAACAGCCATGTGAAGAATGTGTTTTTCTGTTTCTATTACAGGAGGCAGCACTATTTATTGCTCTGCCCAGATAAGAGGATTTCCTTACAGACAGAAATGGAGGCTGAACACTTCCCAGGAAATCCTCCAGAGCAGATATAATAGAAGGCACTTGGTGCTCTGATCCCATGCAGCAAATACAACCTCTGTCGCACTGCTTCGTAGCAGTCAAAGAGCCGAAAGAGTTTAAAAAAAAGGAACCCTTCCACCTATTCAGCACAACACCAGACGCTAAGCACCCCCAAAATTTAAGAAATACTTTGGGGCTAGAGCACGACAAAATCTGAAAATAGTTGGGAGAGGCTTTTTCACTAACAAAAATCCTTAAGCAACAAACCAAATGACGTGAGCCCAGGCTATCAGAAATAGTGGGATTGACTGTTGCTCTCCAGGGAGGGATTAAAGCCAAAGGGAGCCGCAGAAAGCTCCCGCAGATCGTCAGAGGAACCTGCTGGGGCAGACACGCTTTTGCAGCTAAATCTGATGAGCAATGCCGGTGCCACTTTGGGAGCTGCAAGGAGCGCGAAGGGAAGGCGATAGCTTAGCGTCAAAAAAGGCACTGCACAACCGCACCAGAATATAATTGATGAGCTGATCAGAGGGGACAAGAACCCATCTGGAGGGGAAGATAACTGATTTACCGAGGGGCGTGAAGAGAACAGTCATTAAGCGTGGGTAACCGGGAGGGGAGCGGCACCGGTGCAGGGCAGACAAAGTGTCGTAGCATCAGGTAGGGAAGAGAAATGGATGTGAAAATGCTGCAGCAGCAGCAGCGCGGCATGAAGTGCAGCGTACGAGGATCGAGGTGTGCAAATGAGCCCGCCGCGCATCAAGGTGTGCGCAGAGTCCGCGTGTCCATACAAGCGGGGTACGCTGCCAGTTTTATTAATATGGGGCTAGGAGCCTCTGGAGCAGGCCAGGAGGTTATCTTGGCAGTTTTAGGCTGTTGCCTCTCATTGCTCCGGATAAGGCGCCTCTTTATGCAATCCCAGCCGGCCCCGCTGTGCCCCCATCCCACAGCACGCATCCCACGGCTGCCAAGGGCTCGGCTTCCCCCCGGTCACCTTTGGCAATATCATCATGTACTGTCATAACAAAAGTAAACCACAAAAACAGAACGTAAAGACAAAGCAAAATTAATTGCACTTACTGACAAAATAAGGTCACAAAACGCATGACGTGTACGCTCGTGTTTAAGTGAAAACATTGTTTATTTTATTTTTATTGTACCTGAAGCCACCTTGAAAATTACAGCCTACTCCTTCATAGTGCCAATTCGACACCAGGATTTAGGACTGACGGCATATGGAGCACACGAGGCCACGCATACAGCATAAAGATAAATGAAGTCTGTCACTTTATTATTTCCCTCTGCCAAGGCAAGGTTAAGGGGTCCTCTCCAGCAGAAGCCAAGTTTCCAGCCTGCTAGCTCCTCCAGAGAAAGCAAACACACCGTGCCACGCAGAGTGAGGCCCCTTCTTCCCAGAAACGTTCGTTCCTGCCGACGAGGGATGGCGGGAGACTCCGCCGGCCAGCGCCGGGCTGCCCGGCAGCACCAGGACACACAGCCCTGGTACTGCAAAGCACCCACCGGCCGGCTCCTCATGCTTGGGCTGTAAGAAGCGTAGAGGCAAAGCCCAAAAGGGTGCAAATGAAGGGCAAAGAGGGAAAAGAAACCATCTAATAAAAACAAAGAAATTCCACATATCTGCTACATATTCTGTGTGAGAGAGAGCGTCTGTGCAAGGTAAGCCTGTACAAAAGCAGGGATGCACAAGCTCATTAGCTCTTTCCTCGCTCCCGTCTGTTGGAAATAGAACCTTCTCACAAAGCAAAGAGGAACAAGAGCCAGGATCAGCCCCGGCTGGTTTGCAGTCACTGCATTGGGCTTGTCCATGTTGCTGTAGGCAGGAGGAGGTTTTCCTGCAAGATTTGGCCTTAATCTGGCACAGAAGTACAAACCCATCTTTATTAAGTGCCTGCACCTCTACTTCCTCACACCGAGACCCAAGCTCCAGGTGTTACGTCTCTCCCGCAGCAGCCGACAGCCTTCCCGCATTAGCCGCCTTCGTACGGCCGTCACACAACAATTATCCCATCGCAGGAACAGAATTTCAAATTTGTGTGCTTGATGATATATGGGAATGAATTATGAGAAAAGCTTTTCCTACAGTCAGTCATCTCTCACAGAACTTTTATTAGATACTGAACACATTTTTTAAAAATTAAATTTCAATTTCAGGAAAAAACCCCAAACCATCAACTCTGCTGCTTTTCTGGCAGCACATCCACACTGAAACAAATGCTAGTGTTTCACCTCGCAGTCCACAGAGGATCTAACCAAACTGCATCCGCACATTTTATATCCAGTTAAAGGTTATGCCACTAGTCTAACAGACATGGAAACTTGTTAACATCAAAAAAACAGTTAATCACTCCATTCTTTCCAGAAATCCTCCCTGCAATATATATGTTTTTTAAAGCAGGTAGTACAAAAATAGTCCAGCAATAAACAACGACTTTCTGATTCTGAAGATCTTTCTTTGAAAAGGTAAGCTCCTGCTTATTGAACTACATAGCAATATAAAAAGCCCTTAAGAAAAAATCCTTTCAACCTCCCAAAATAAATACAGCTGAAAGTTAAGCTTTTGAACTGAAGAACATCTTGACACTGTCCTCAAAACCAGCAGCAGATGTTCCTCTTCTGGAGTAACGTTCATGTTCCCCCAACACCTTTTGAAAACAGTTAAAAAGAGCATCCTTTATTCAACCTACTTGATGCAACTTGTCCTTCTTTTTTAAGCTCACAACCCTGCTGCCATGACCAAGTGCTCAGAGGATGGCTGCTCTGAACAATATGAAAAAAGCTGGTTTTTGCTGATGAAACCAATAACCATCAATGATCAACTTGACAAATATACTCACCCAGAAACATACTAATTAGCTACCACAAATGACATTTTTCAGCTCCAAATGCTATGAGCTCCTCGGCACAGACACAAGTCCTCTCCAACTCATGATTTCTGCATCTAGCAAAGCCAAGCCCGCTCACAGTGCTCCTGCCGAAGGTGCAACACACTCGCGTCTCAGCGCTTGTCCACATATTCACCCCCTCCTGCCTGAGTAGTTATGAACTTTAAAGTTTTTAAAATGGAGACTATAAAGGCAGATTTCCCCTACTTACTGCTCTTTTCTACCCGATCACCAATTCCCTGCTGTATTTTCCTCCTTTGCCTTTTATGCTGTTCTTGGCATCTTTTCCCTCCTTTCCCTTCCCCCACCCTGCCTTCTTTTTGGTGCCTTCTGGCCTGTATTTTCTGCATTTTTTTAAATCTCTGCAGGGGTATCCAACAGTAACAGTTTATATAAAGGGAGAGGCCAGGGAGAAGAACTGACCAGCATCTTAATCAGTTCCCCTTTCCAAATCCCCAAGTGCAAAGCGCCGCCGTATCTCTTGCAGAGGGCGAGGGCTGTACAACGCCCTGGAGAGCCGACAGCGAAGGCAGCCGGGCTCAGATCAGCCTCCAGCTCACTTTCCCCGTGCTGCCAGACCACTATGTAAAACAGCAAGAGCACTTTACACCCGAGCCAGCCGTAAAGGGAACAGCTGGTTTAATGTTTAAGTGCTGAAGCATCATTTCTGCAACTGCAGCTCGCCAGTTAAGCAGCCAGGTCTTGCTGTGGGCGCTAAACGCTCCGCTGTCTGTCCCTGCAAGCTCAGGATCCTTGCCTGGCCGGCGCTCAGCCACCCCAGCAGAAGGACATATGTTTTATTGAGAAGTAAATCTACTCCTGTAACGGGCCGCCCTCCCTGCACCAAATAAAATGAGACGGGGAGCTCTGCACTACTGAGAACTTAAAAGAAAATCCTAGAATTTTGCTTCCATTATTTTTATCTATATATTTTTTCAATCATGAATCAATTTCTATTCCACCAGGAAAAATTGTAAATGTATACAGCCATATATACACATACAGTTTTTAAGCTACAAAGACACAGGAAGAATTTGAAGAGACTCGCAATAAAACATTTTAAGGCTAATGTGACTGATTGGAACTCAAAAGCAAAGCTAACTTATTTTCCTAGGACATCACTGAAAATTCAAGGTTGGCTCAGGTGACGGCCCAAAAATTAGAGCAAAATTCCTTTAGCAGAAGTACAAACGGTTGAACTGTCACGAGGGAGTGCAAAGCTGAGCCCAGCCGAACTCCGACACATCTCTTGCCCCGTCAGTTACCACACTTACCCTTGCGCTCCCACCCAACAGCTCCGCACCTCCGGGACAGACACACAGGCCAGCGCTGGGCATCCCAAGGCCACAGACTGACGTCCACGTTAACCTGGCCTATGTCAGCTCTCCCATTAAAGAAGCAGTCGGCGTCTTGCTCCCAGCACTGTGGTCTGGACCAAAGAGCTGCTCCAGGTTAAAAACAGCCTAGCAAAATAACTCGCCCAGACGAGTGAGAAAGAGGAACGAGTTGAACTTTCCACTCACCATTTTCTTCTAATCACCCTTACCTTCTCTCAGCAAAGCTGGGCTACCTTCTACCCCCTCCTTTGAGGTTCAGAGCTGGTCTATGGTAGATCTGGTGAAAAGCTCAGTGCCAGCCACCAGAAGCCACCCGGACTACAGAAATGCTTCAGCAGGCAATTATTAGTATTAAGACAACACCACAATATAGTGTATTAAATTATATACCTGAGTCTTTATTTAGAGAAAAAAAATCAATTTGTATCCTGGCCATTTACCGCACTGTCCAGGTGGGCTGAATGGTGAGAAGCTGTTAACTGCAAGGAAATTATCAGGTAAGAAATTTCTCATTTTGTTACCCAGCTTCTTCCTTCCTTCATTGCTAATGAGAAATAGCAAGCAGGGAATTACAGAGATGGGGAGAGAAAAGAGAAGGTAAAAGTTTATTATTCTTCTTATTATTATTTATTATTACTACAGTAGAATAACCAGCAAAACAGAAGCTCCCCTGCAAAAAGCAAAAGCTTTGTAAATGAAGCAGTTAGGTGGGAACCCGGTCCAAAGGAGAAAGCCTCTGCGGTGGATGGGCGTTGGATTCAGAGCAGCTACCGGGCAGTGTTTTATGCCGCTAGGACTATCAGAGGCGTGGAGCAGAGAGAGATCACACACGTAAGATCCTGACTCTGGTTCAGTGATCAGCACCACCAGTTGGGGTTTACAAACCTGGAAGTAAGAGACGTGCGTTTGAATCCTTAAAAGTAGCACCTACAGAAATGCAGATCTGCGTTAAGAGCATCAGTCCATTATGCAACAGATGGCCGCAGCCAGCACAGACCATCCTTTTAAATAAAAATCACAGAGGTTGCGCTGTTTCTTGTTAGATGAAGCGCTATCGTTTTGTCTCTGACCATGCCCAAAGGCTGAGAAACAGGTAGGTGGTAAAGTACTTCTCTATCTTGCTCTGAACCCAAACAGCTCACATATGAGCCCTGCTCCAGGGACCAGGACATTTTTATGTCCATTCAGGCAACTATACGAAGCACATAAGGATCTCTGCAAAGTACAGGCATTGCTTGGGTGGCTCCAGGTGACAGTGGAGCATGGCAAGCTCACTTGGTCATCTGGCCAAAGTGCAGCGCAATCCTGCTGCAGACAGCACATGTACTGCAGCAAACTCCTTGAGAGGACACACATGTGTTCCCTCCTCCTCTCCCCAGATGTTTTAGGGACGGCAGCGAACCTTTTCCCAGATGCGCAGTAGACAGTGGTGAAGGATTTTAACATTTTGCCTGCAGCAGCTCTGAGGCCCCAATGCCTTGGCATTTGGATAGACTGAATCGTAAGCACAGCGTAATTAGCATGTGTACTCCATATGCTTGAGATCCATCATTACAGCGCTGGAATGCCCTCCGACACCACAACTTTCCAAAAGAAGAAAGTTGTGGAGAAATTCCTGGAGAATAATTTGTCTTATTCTCCAGGAGCAGTGGAAAAAGGCACTTCCGTGCACAGGAGGTTTCGGTGGAGCTGGAGAAATAACCTTTTCCCGACAAAGCCCAGCAGCATGATTCACCTATAAATAATGGTGCTGGCTTCAAAGCCAGCCTTTCAAGCTAATGGCTATCAGAAAGGCCAGCCATATGCTTGTACAACCTGCCATTCTGATTAATCTCAACATCTGACTGTATAAAGTTGATATAGTAACAGGACTATATTTAATATGTTATTTTAGCTAGGTTATGTATTGCTGATTTTACAGTTTCTCACCGATCTGCCATTCTCCAGGGCACAGGCACACAGAAGACCCTGTTTAAATGTTGGTTAGATGCAGAGCGAAGTTATGAATTTAGAAAGATTTTAGTAAGTCCCAAAAACCAGGCAGGACCGGTAACACATTGCAAAGAGAGCACTGGAAAAGATAAGGTTCCGCATCCCATTACATGTAATTAATTCTTTATTTAAATCTAATAGGTCTCTACTTAACACGGTATTGCAGAGGCAAGAAGAAAGTCACAAATCATGACTCAGTCTCACATACCCTAAAAGGATTCATGGCTCTTTCTGCCATGCACCCATTTTATTTTACAGCATATGGCATAGTATCAAAGTTGTTCTTCTTTAATTAACTGAATAACGATGCTTTCCCATGAGGCTTAATCTAAGTTCACCATAACATACTGTATTATGGCACCAATTCTCAGAAACATGACTACGTGTCCGCAGCCCATTTGGAGAGAGGGATGTGCATTTCATGTACCAACTCATTTAAACACATTCAGTAGTAAATGCAATATTGATTTCTTTGAAATCAGTAAAGTTTATTTTGAATTAGCTAAAACAAAGTTATCTCCTGAAAATAAGCATTGGATAACTTTTTACTATTTCATTACAAAATGAAACCCAACCCACCAGATCATCATTTCAAATTCAGACCTACTATCCTTTCCTATGGAACAGATGTTTATTTATATTTTATTTCTTCATTTCTTTTACTTCTTTAGATAAGACTAGGATGGATTGTTCTTTACGTTGGTTTTAACTAGGTAAACTCTTCCACAGCAGACTTAAGCATCACTAAATGTGCAGTGAAATAAGCCCAGGATAATGGGCTGACAGAAGGATGGATGGATGAGGGAAGAGCTAGCAAGGTGCACAGACAAAAGCCCTGTCTCCTGCAAGAATAAGATTTTGGATCATACTAGCAAGATAAAGCAGAAAATACTAAAGTCCAGACAAAACACTCCCATGCAATTCTCTTCATGTCATCAAAATCAACATAAAAATGTTTAAATGCTGAAATAAAGCCAAGCAAAGGAACATTACTGTCAACGACTGCCAACTGAAATGAATGATCTGGGTTGAAAGCGTTTGCTGACGTAGCTACAAGTTGCCACAAAGACTTCAGGGCTGTGGCAGCAAACTGGTCTGTGGAATAGCTCCTCACCTCCTGCTGAGATGAACCAGGCACATGGACCCCAATCCTTCCATCGCCCCAGGGAACAAGGGGATGAAGCTGGAGCTATGTCATTTGAGGGCCTTTTAGGACCAGGACCAAATGCACCCCTCACTCTAAATCAGGCGTAGCAGACCCAAAATAAGGACGAATCACTATTTCTGGCAGTGACAGCGGAGAACCCGTGACTTTTGGCCTTTGCCCAGAAGAGGTTTGCAAGTCAATGGAAACACCTTATAGCTAGGACACCTCTGACAGGCGGCCAGCACGGCTGTGCCAAGGCACCCGTACCCACCGGCATCACCGCGGGGAAAGCCAGTGAAGCAGTACCGAGTGCCGGGGGCTGCGGAGGCAGGGATCCCAACGTCTGCATCCACAAAAGTTTAATTCTCAAGGTGTTTCTCAGCTGCTACCAAGAGACGATGTCATCTCTGCGGCGACACTGCAGTCAATCAGCTTGACTGACCAAACTGACTGCGTGTCTACTGGCCATAAAAACTTACAGACTACGTTATTTCACGTTTTGCCCAAAAGACGAGGACAGATTTGAACAGTACAAAGTCATCTAAATCACAGCCTTAATTATACTGGTGTGGAAAAAAAAAAGAAAGGAAACAAGAACAACAATTTCGGGCTTTCTGTTATTTTTAGACACTATATTTTTCTCCATATTGTAGTAAAATTAAAAGTAGAAATCTTTGGATGCAGCAAGGAGAATGAGGAAGCTTGCCAAATTTTGGGGAATCAACAATTAATATAATAGCAATTAATTCAGAAGAGTAACTACAGTCACTGTAGGGTTCCCTGTCTGTTCTATCCCAGTGATTGTTTAAAAAAATGTGTTAAGCAAAGAAATAAAATAAAAAATGTTCTTTCTTTATTTTTTTCTAAATTACCAGCGTTGCAAACTCATGCTGGTATTTGAAAGTCAGTCTGGGCTCTCCCTAGTTATACATCCTTATTATCATAAACATTCCACAATTGGAAATTACTTTTTGTGACGCTTACACCAAAAAGAAAATAGCTGTATTGCATCTGCAGAACCAGAAGTAGTAAAATGGAATAAACATTCATCTTTGTCAGTGGCTTTGCAAACCAATCTGTTCAGCACGTAGGTGCCATTTTTACACAGTTGCCAAGTGCTCTCTCAAGGAAAGACTGTTCTTAAAAACAAGCTTGTTAAAAGTTTAAGTGTAAACCTTAGGATAAAAAACAGCAGCTAGATTTCATCTGATATAAACTTTTAAAGAGGAAAAAAAAAAATTGGAGGGACAATTTCAAAAAATGCTACGTTTGAGGCAGGCATGAAATTGAAGCAGACAAGAAACTTTAATGTGATAGAAAAAAAGAATTGGGGACATCTGTACTGAGAATAAGTTGTAAGTAGCAGGAGGAATTATCAATCTAGTGATGTGCCAGCTCTCTGCATTTCAATTGCTTCACAGGCCATACCATAAAAATTGTTTGCAATGAAAGTAGTACGAAGAATTCCTAGATTTTATTGTTCCCAGTGATATTCTACCCAGTTTGTGTGTGTACACCGATTGTATGCTTTCAAGTACAACAGTTTCGTATTACTACCTGTTTAAATTACTTGCCCACAAACATCGTTCCATGTTCAAAATGCTATTAAGTTTTCTGTTTCAGTCAAAGTACTTCAAGAGTTTTTATCAAGCTTTCAAAGACAAGAAAGTTTCATGCAAGCTTTCTGAAAATCGAGATAAAGCAATAAACTTTAAATTTAAAAGAAGGCTTTTTCAGGAGAGAATTCAGTGTACCTTTTTTAATTCCCTCCCCACCTTGTTAAACCAAACTTCTTCATTGCTCGCAGATTTCTAAGTGTTGCATTTCTGGAGCCGAACTTCAAGCATCAACCTCACGCCCAGTACAAAGACCCTGCATATAAAATGAACTTGGGCAACAGCATCTCTGAAATTGCCCATTCCCATTCACTGACGGATCGTAAAACCTCTCCAGCACCCATACCTCCGTGCAGGCACGAATGCCACCCTCAGCCTCCAAAACACATGTTCTTTGCCACCGCAAAGATGTGGTCCAAAGTGCTCCTCCCACCCCAGCTGAACTGGGGGAGCTGGCTTCTGCCCCCAGCGACTCAGCCCCGTGCCCCTTCCCTCCGCGGCGGGTTCCGCCTCCCTCCCGCCTGCTGCTGCACCGGCCAAGGCATCATTCCCTAACACGCGTCTGCCAAAATTACCCTGGTATTACGAATGGCTGCACCAGCCTGTGGCAGAGCCGGGTGCGGGAGGCAACTACACGTGCACTAACGCCGGTAGATGGGAGGGGGTGAGCCAGTAAGGCAAGGCACTTCTTAACCTCAACCCACAGCTCCCACAACATCACATCCTGACACACCTGCTCCACGTTAAAACTGGAGGCCAAATTCAAAGAGTGCAATATAAAACAGGGATTTTATCTTTGCTCTTGGGGAAGAACTTAGCACAGGAGCTTCGTGTTAGTTCTGCAGCAGCTACAGAGCCATGAGACACGGTGGTAGCATGGAAAGCAGTACTCCCACTAAGGGCAAAAACTCTGGCTTGAAGTGCAAAGAGAGACTTTATGGAAAAGCAACTTCTCACTGAAGTATGTTTTATTTAATGAAAAACATCGACAGAATACAATACCACCACTGGCGACACAATTTTATGTTGATATGGATGTTGCTGCATTTCAATACATGACTTCTATGGTAACGTGGATTTGCATTTTTTACCTTTAGCAGGAAATTAGCAAGGGCCATTAAGCATAACTTCCAAAATCAGTCATTCGCCTTGTTCCTATATAAGTGTTAACAATTCGGTCACAGAGCACTGTTTTACTTCCTTCCCATCTGTGAGCACATGGTGGCTTCCTCACCGTAGCTAAATCAAATATGGCATTTAGGTAGTGAATTTGCTGAAAAATGGTATCTTTCCACCCACTGTACAGCTGTTTACTTCTGGCTTTTGCGTTTATACCTATCTCAAGAGCCTTGTTTCTTGCTCCAAATTTCTTTCCTGGTACTACCTAACAGCACTGTTTACTCTCATTTCATATTCATTCCCTTATTTCTGCTGCACAGTTGTAAATGTCCAGGTCTCTCGTCACAGAAAACAACTTCTACAATCTTAGGTGTACACATATGTTTCAGTATGAAAGCTGACCCTTACCTTAAACTGCTGACTTTAAAAGAAAGTATCTTCTGCTTCCTTTTAGCAAAACCTGGCTGCAAAAATTCCCTATAGTCAACTCTTTGCAATTCCCCCCCTTAATTTGCAACTACCCCTCCCCACAGCCTGCCGGCATCTCCTCGTCCAGCCACTTCAGACACTCTTGACCCAACACAGTCCACACAATCCTAAACAAAAGATCACTATTTTTGTTATTAATAACCAGCCCAAAGTTGGTCTTACCTGCCCGCTTCTACGGCTTTGCACCACTGTAATTAATAAACACCGAAAACTCTAAATGCAATTTTTTCCGCCCTATTGAATGCATTCTGGTGAGCACATATGAAAAAAAAAATGAATTTGAAAAGCTGAAGAGTACAGTAGCCTCATGTTGACAGGTCACTCTGATTCCAGGTCAAAGCAGAGTCTATACTTGGCTGCTTAGATTATAATTGCTTACAGGATAAAAAATAAATAGCAATTATCTCATCGTCACACAAGAAAAAAGACCTAATAAATAAACCAATACTAAAGTAACATTTGAAAATGATTTCAAAAGCAATCAGATAAAATTCAGTTTCCAAAATTGTTTTTAATTGCCAACAGTGTCAACATGAATATTCCTCTATTGGATAATACATCCATTTTAGTTATAAAAGCATTTAGCAAACCAAAAATGTCAAACTACAATTATACAAGCCTAAACTCATGACTGTTTTCATCAACAGTCTGCAGTGCCCTATCTGAAATCCCTAATTACAAGGGTCATCTACTCAAGCCGCAGTCCAACCCATGCATACACGTGTTTATCTTGACTACTATGACAGTCCCACGGATTTCAGACCAACAAACAAAAGAGATGAAGTGTGTAGGGGTGTGATGAAGTTAATCCTTAAGAGGATATAGAAATTAATTTTTCAAACTAAATTCAAAGCTACCAAACAAAAGCAAAACAACAAACTGCTACACAGAAATATTAAAACCTTGCAGAAGCAGCACTCCATTTAAAGGGTTTACTTCAGTGGATTTTCAGTTTGCAGCCTAATCTGTACCACAAGAAAATAAAGTACTAAACGGAGGATGATTTTAGCTTTTTCAGAAGATGCAAGACAAATGCGAAGTGGTCAGGATCCACCACAGCACTGCACATGGATTTATTACTCATCATATTAAACCCAAAGTAGCTAAGCCTTGCAAACTTCTCTGCGCTGTATTTCCTTCTTCCAAGGGCACGTTTTGCGGCTCCTTGACCTAGGTTAATAAGTCTTTATTCTCAGTAACAACTGAGACCATGAAGCTTCCCTGAACTGAACTGAACTGAACCCAGGCCTCCACTCCCACGTTTCAGATACCGTGATGAATTATTCAAATAACATCCTCCTGAGCGGTTAGCTTTCCATGCACATTCAACGTCCTCTCCATAGCCTCCACGCATTTCACTTTCCGCAACTCTCTAATGAACAATTTCAGTTTTCAGTTGAGTTTTTTGGTGAAAAACTTTTCTTCTTTTTTGGCAGAAGGGCAGGGCAGGAATGTCCGTTTCTTCTGCAAACTGGCCACCTAACCAAATAACTGTGAACGTTAATGGGCTCAAATTCTGGCAGAAAGGAAGTATCATATAATTCTTATACTAGCAGGGAAGTTACTCAGTTTTTTTAGCCAGGTTTCCTGTGTGCCTGTAGTGTCTGCATCGTCACCCCCCAACACCACCCCCCCGAGTCTTGTTTTAATCCACAGCCTATTTCAACCAAGATTTAGCAGCGGGGCAGTGATCCCTTAGATGGTTACGCTGCCACAGGTTCCTTGAGAATCAGCCCCCAGAAAGACAGGAGCAATTATAAATGCCCCTGAAAGTATCTCCCACGCTGAGAACCAGCATCTTTTCAGATGCTAGGGAGTGCAGACAGGAGAAAACCTTGAAAAGAAGCTCCAACAGAAGGAAAACCTTAGATTGGTGCCTACAAATGCCGAGGCATCTAAGTCAACCATGAAACACAACATTCCCTTAGTATCTGAGGAACAACTGTTTTTGTAATTCTGCTATTTAGGTACGGGAAAAGGACCATTTCTAAAGCCCCAGCTGAGCTTCTCCTCTTCTCCCTGCTTGCCCAGCTCTGTGCTCCTGGACACCTCCTTAAGCCTAAGCCTAGGTAGAGCAGATGACAGCAGACCTGGACTTCCCCTCAACACAAGGGAAAACAATGCATAAAAACCTGCTGGGGCTGATTGCTTCTCCTTGCTCCATTAAAAAGCAGTATCAATGCAGCAGCACACACATGTCAAATACCAAGACGCAGAATGACGCACCAGAGCCCTGTTTGGCACGTTCACCCTTTTCTCCCAGGCGCGTGTCTCCGAACCGGAGGAACAGCCCTGCTGCTGCCTCCTTCTCCAAAGAGCCTGTGGCCAGCAGCCGGCTGAAGCAGTGAGAGAAGAGAAGCTTCTTTGCCTTTTTTCCTCAAGCAAGGGAGGATAAGGCCTTAAGCAGCAGGTTAGCCTTCTCATCAAAGAGCAACGTAAGGCTTTTATGCTACTCAAATTGAAAAGAAAACTGATTTTCTGTCATGCTTTTATTGGAAGAATACAAGACAGAAAAAACACGTTGCCCACCACCCACTTGGCAGTCAGGGTGATGCAGGAGTCAGGCACAAAAAAAAAACAAGCCTGGAAAAGCTTTCAAGATTTTAAAGCATTTCCCATTCCAGACCAGAATTTTGTGAAACAAAAAATAAGGAAAAAGAGAAGGAGAAGGGGAAGGGGAAGAAGAAAGAGGAGAAGGAGGAGAAGGAGAAGGAGATGGGGAGAGAAGGGGATAAAGAGACTTCCTCACCTGGTAACAGGACAGCCAGGTTGGTCAGCCGGGAGCTAAGAGCATTCACTCACATGGGACATGGCCAAGTAAGAGACCGGTCTGCTCCATTTGGCTCAGGAACCTGAAACCCCCTCTCCAGTACTTTCTCCGGACCACAGCGTCCATTACTCTGGGGCAGTTCTTTTTGACCAAGACTTCTGACAAAAATGACAGTTTTCCTGTAAGGACTGTCTGTATTGATAGATGCTTTGCAAAATTCCTAAAACATCCACAAATGTTCTAAATATGTATTCACATGATTCAACTTATGCTTTCACTCAAATTTATCTCCTGATGGCTCTAACAAACTGCAGGTTTCTCTCCAAAACTCCTCTAGATTTGTTTGGAAATCTTTCAGTCAAACTATATGATTAGTTTTCATCCCTTAACCTTCCTAGTTACTCACGGCATGAATATGGAACGAATTTATAGCATTCCTATCCTTTAACGAAATGCAAAGATCCTGCATGAAAAAATGTGTACACAGATTTTGGAGTAACACATGCACACGCAATACTCGTGTGTGAGTGACATACATAGTCAAGTAAGAAAATCATGTCATCTGTAATTCATACCCAAGACTTCAGGTATCAAAAAACTGCATTCAAAGCAGCTGGTGGTCTCCTATTACCATGCTGGCTGCAGCAAGCTCTTCACATCTCATTAACAGCATAATGAAGGCTCAATCAGGGATACAGTCTATCACAACTGCCAAATGTAGGCATATAGAGGTTAGATTAGAAAGATTAGCTTGTACCAAGGTTTTTATTGCTTAGGTCTCAAAATTGGGAAAGAGCTAGTCCTGCCACAGAAAATATTTTCAAAAGAGCAAACAGCACATGGAGGCAAAGATCAAACCCTCAAAGTTCTCCGAAGGCATCATCCAAGGAAGGTGGCACCACGCAGGTCACATGTGCCGCTTGTTTCCACGGCTGGGGCTTAAAAACACAAAAGCAATTGCACCATTGAAGCCAGAGCCAGAAGAGCAATCAGGATGGGGACATACATGCTTACACTGATGACCAAGTGTACTTTGCATATGTAACACAATTAGCGCTAAACTCAGCAGCTTTATGTCTCATGTATGCGGTAATTATGATTTAATAGGGCTTCAGAATGTTCTCTCTAATTACTGATTATATCTTTTTGTATACTTTTATATGCACATATACATTTATACATTTTCAAACAGTTGGCACTGATGTACTCAGAAAAAATCTGAGGAAGACAGGAGGATGCCAGAAGAAAACAGCACACAGAGGAGGTGAACACCCATCCATTGATGGAGCAGCAAGGGCAAGAGCGGTGAGCGTGCCCCCTGCCATGCAGCAATCCGGGCTGAGGCTCATGGATGGGGCGAACAACCCTCCTGGGCACACGCGCTGCCAACAGCCGTTCTCCAGCTGTTTGCAGCCTGTGGGCCCTTAAGCATCCTTCCACGGCAGCTTGGACCCTGCTAGAAATGTCACGTTTCTGCAAACTTCCCTGCCCGCAGCGCTGCTGGCACTGGTTGTCTGCTGCTGCCAAAAAAAGAAGTGGGATCATGCACGCATGCATTGTTCCTCGCTGGGTTAGGGAGCTGAGCCTGCTCACGTAGGGATCGGGCAAGCCCCAGGGCCAGGACAAAGTATGAAGTGGGAGCTGGCTGCTGGTAGGGTGAGGGGGATGAAATCTGGAGGAAAAGAGTAAGATCCTGGAGGATGAGCCCATCCCTGTCTCGTATAACTTCATCTTCAGCCACTTTTCATGTCCTCCTTGAGTAAGAAGTTGAAAAGCGCTGGTACGCAGGGACGACAACTACTCGATCAATGAACGCTGTCTGCATGGGGTCTTTAACACCCACAGAAATCAATGGCAACATCTTTCGACCTCAGCCCGTGTCAGAGTACGCCTGCAGCAGTAATGGAGGCATAAATACAAGGAGTAATAAATGAGCAAACTATTAATTATGAACAAGCACAGAACCTTTCTCATATTAGCAGTGAATGCAGTTAGCTGGGTGCCTAAACAAGCACAAGATGGTACATGCACGGTGACTGCTCACTGCAAAAGCCGCTTACTTTCATGAGGACGTGCAGGAGCGTGTTACCACCCACTTCACATACATTATTTGAAACTACTGCCCTAAGTGACTGCATGTGAATTTTGATTCAAAATAAAAACTAAATCAGGTCTCAAACAGTACCTAGATTATGAAGGGGAAGTTATATAAAGTCAGTTGGTAACTTACACCCTGTATTTTACCTTTATCTCTGTTATTATCAGATCTTCCTCACTTTTAGCCCTGGCCAGAATTAAGTTTATGACTTCTGATTTATGTGGCAAGAAGAGATGAACTGGAGGTGTACAGCCTAGCAGTGTGACATGGGAAGGACAGGGTGACAGCCAGCAAACATCAGAAGGCCAGAAACACCAAGAAAGATGATAAAATATTTGAAGTGGTATAAAAGGGACATAAAAATAAATTGCAAAGGGAAATTTTACACCAAAGAATGTTATTTCCTGAGAACAGAGTCCATGATACTGGACTGTGGCAGTCTCCTAAAGGAAAAGGTGCCCTGTATTGAGGAACTGCAGAATCAGAAAGAGCCCGTAGAGCATGGAGAGGATGCTGGGACGCTGCACAGCCAGGAAAACGGACAGACTGATGTACTCGATCTCCATCTCTGAAACTGAGATCTCACTATAAAGCACTTTCATCATGAAGAATAAGAAAGAAGCCGTTTGCAAGGACTCAAACAGATTTCAGCTTAAATGTCTCTGCAAATTAATACACTTTGTAGGAAAAAGACAGTCAAATGTAGTGTTTATTCTAAGCACTTTACTGCATCAGATTCATTAACCCGGTACCTTACATGCTCTCTTTGTAATGCAAATTTGCTAAAATACTACGCTTTCCATAAAACATTCATATAGATAAGCTCACACTGCTCAAACACCAATTGGAAGTGGAGCAAAAATACACTGAATTTTTCTTAATACTTGGGCTTTGCACCTAAGTCTTATCTGCATAAGCAGTTTGTGAGAAACCTTCTGCTGTTGCTGCAGCCACTATAGCACAAAGGTGGAAGATTTCGCAAAGCAGCTGATGTAGACAATTATAAACGGAATTACCACATGCAAAAGCCAAATGAAAAGACTTTGTAGAAGATACCTACAGCAGAGGTTTTCTGGAGGAAGAGAGATCATTACAGAGAGGAGAGGAGATGCCCTGCATTTAAAGACGCCAAACATTGCACATACTGCACCTGCTTGCTGAGTCCTACTTAATAGCCACCTGCCCATCCATGCAGTATATCACCACGAGGGTTGGCTGGGAATCCTCACCATGAAGCACCAGGCATGCCGTTTCCAACCGCTGCACTGACCGGACATAATACACCCATCCAACAACACGTGGAGGCCAGCAGGAGATACAAAATCATCCCAGCTAAGGTCTCCAGCCCAGCTTGACCCAGATGGTCCACACAGTGGAAGATGACTCAGGGTTGGAGAGCGCTGAGGGGAAGCTGGTTTATGACTTACACAGCTCTGGAGAAGGACCAAAACATCACCTTAAGGGTGCAATGTTATGATGACTCTCTGCCTTCTCCAACGGACTTAGGTGTTAGAACATGAAATACCATAGCAAACCTATGGCCAGCTGAGATTCACAATATAAATTGCACTACACTAAACTCAAACACACAGGATAAATTCAAGAAATTTTATGATCTTTCCCTCTTCCCTCCACAGGTACCAACTACTTTTGTTTCAAGATGATCTATAATTGTGCCATCTCAAATTAAATTCTGAGCAACTCTCTCATCCTATATTTAGTTTTGAAAACTGCCATTTCTTTTTGAGACTTGAAGAAGGGCCCAGAAACCTAGAAATCATCTGATTTTTATAACTATACCAGTTGGCCTGATAGAAGAAGATAATACTTCTAGGTACAAACCTTTCCCAGATTTCCCAGGGCTATGAGGCAGAACTCAAGACATCATCGCCTGAGGTGACAGAAACATTTACACTGTTTTTCATCCAGGTTCAGAGCTAAGATGCACAGGTGACCAACGGGAGGCGTCTTAACAAGAGGTTTTCTTTATTCTGTGTAATAACATGCCAACTGCAAGCCAGGTGTACTTCCCAGCCTGCTAGACCTGGTTCCCGATCATCCAAAACACATCGAGGCTCCGTTACGGCTCCTGAACCCAGGTCCTCAGGGGAGTGATGCACACGCACACCATGGTGCACCCACACCACGCAGGCACCACGTGGCAAGGGCTCGGAGACTGGGAACTGCACCCCAGCACGACTACCCCGCAGTACAGACATAACCGAAGTGAATCTGACTTAACATGAAACTTTTAAATGATTACAATAAATTAGCAGAGTCATTGCAGGAAAAAAAAAAAAAAGAAAAAAGTTTGGGGCGGGATCTACAATCAAAATAAAACCAAAACAATAATTTGGCATATGAGCTTCACAACATGTTAAGAAAATAAGTACTTGTTCAAACACCTGCAATGATTTCTCAGATGCATTAAAAGAGAATGAACATACTGAAACCTATTTGGTTTTGAAATTCAGTTCATTTGGCACATCCTCCACTTTTGAAAGAAAACAAACAGCAACTGCAGACAAGCCATAGCATGAGCAGCCATGCACTCTCCTGCCCACCTGCCTGAAGCCCAACTCGGAGCAACATACCTGGCTATACCAGCTTAGTTTCACCTTTAAACTCAGTCCTCAGCTTGTCCATTAAAATGGTCAATAGCAATGCCAGCTGAGAAACGCCCATCACTGGGAAATCATTTTTACAGGTCATTGGCTAGTCAGACAACAACAGCTTCTAGCCATTACTGACCTCTCTTCGACATGAACTGCTGATTTCCAGGAGAAAGACGAGCCACGAGCCATCCATTTTCTTAATCGTAATTAAAACAAAACCAAAACCACCGAACTGTTTCTATATGATATCGTTTGTACAAAACATAAACGTGCAATCATCCTGCTACGTTTCTGGGATGTGAACACTAACATAGTAAGAATCTGAATGCATTCAGTACATCTATTGAGGCAGGGAGTACCTTATTGTAAGTAGGTGCTGTTGAACAGAAATTAGCATCAGAACAGTATGGATAATAAAATGTTCTGCTGCATCGACCCCCCAGTAAGCTGACAAAATAAATTTGGACAAGTGTATCCTACGATGGAAAAATTAACTGCGATAAAGAATAAAATGCCCTTTAGATATGTTCAGTTCTCAGAGTCATTAAGATGCAAAAGGAATTTAAAAAAAGTCATCTCCATAAAGCTCAGGCACACATAAGAAAAAGCAAACAAATCTGCCTGGACGACTGGCTGTTTGCAGTAGTGTCTGCCTTAATGGCTCTGGCAAAATTGGCTTTCTTAGTTGATCAGTCCTGCTCCCACTCTATTATACTGAGCTATATGATACAGATAGATCTGGGAGTTTTAAGAAAAATGGAGCAAAATCACCAAAACACACACCAAAGTCCATATCAAAGAAAAAAGCATACAAGCAGTTATTTCCTCTTACAAACATACTAAATATTTGCCATTTGCAAAGATTCTCAATCAGAGAGACAGACTGCATCATGTTTGACTCCAGTAAAATGTCTCCTGAGAAAGTCTGCCTTGATCTAAAATTCTCACACTTGGGTTTTAATTCCCAGTCATAGTTACAGGAATCCGCTTCCTCCAATTTCCTAATTGAGACTACATGGCTTGAAATCAGCTATCATATGACTGCAAATCTACTTGACTAAGAGATACACATTCTCAGGCTTCAGAAAATAATTAGGCACTCCAGATTTTCCTGCAGCTTCCTGAGGAGCAGATGCCAACGACCAACATCAACAACCAGGCTGGTCTCATCCAGCCTCACAGCTCCTGTACCTCGATGTTAGAGTGTTTCACGGAATTGTTACTACAGTAACCATCAAGACACATGGAAATTACACAACAAACCCACAACTGGCTGCATGTGTCCAGCTTCCACTCTGAGCTGAACTGATCTCCTACTCACCAGGCTCTTGGTCCTTAGTGGATATGCACTCTTTTATGGACTCTGTTATGCCAAGACTAGCTGCAGTGGGGAGCGGGCCGAGCAAGGATTCCAGTGCAGGTGGTCTTACAAGAGCTTCATTTCCATTTTTGCATTCGCTATCTTCATTTTTTTTTACTCTGTCCTTCTCATGAAGTTCATTATAGAAGTCCTTGTTTAAGTGATTAGCAGCTGCTTCCAGTTCCTCATCTTCTGCTTCCTCCTCTCCAAGTACGCTAGAGGTATTATCTTCTATAGAATCTGTAAGGAAAAAAAAAAACCAACCAACAGATCACTGCATACCATCTGTTACAGAAACTAAATACATAAAGAGGTGCTCACTTAAAGAATAAAAATCTTTAGAGGAAATCTGTAGAAGAAATACACAATATTTTAGTACAATGTATGAATACATGGAGTTTCCAGATGCTCTTCAAATTCATTACCTTGGCTATTAAAATGTATTTTTGTGAATACAGTCATCATTTAAAATAGAAGTATTGTGTTATCAAACTATGGCAGGTAAAAGGGCTTTGCAAGAGAAGCCAGCTACTTAGTGGTATAATAGCCCGTTCAACCAGCACAAAGCCCTTCCGTATCGCTTAGTCAGCCGGGGGTTTCGGTGACAGAAGGGTCTAGATACTGCTCCACTGCACTTTCAGTGATGAAAAGGAACATTCTCAGGTGCCAGTGCCAAGCTTATACTGCACCAGGAAAGAAAAACAACTGAAATCATTAATGAACTATCATTGTAATGAACAATGTAGTTGAAGACTGATATTTGAACCAACTAATTGGCAGAGAGAACCCCAACACAATAGAGGTCTTGTACTACGCAAGCATATACATGATCACATTTATCACAATAAAGTTCACACACTTAAGACTGCCTGCAGGATCTGAACCCGTTATTATTTAAGTAGCCACAACTCTTTCTAGACTTACCATCTTTAGTGAAATTTGCAAATACGCCTTTTGCTTTCGGTCTACTGTTTTCTAACTCAATCTCTATTTCATCTTGATAGCTCGATATTTCACCTGTGGTGTTGAAATAAAAATAAAACTCAGCAATCACTGATGTCACTTTGAACAAATGAGTGATATGTTACACTAAACACAACTGATACCTTCAAAATCCTCCAGCTTTTTTGATAATGCCTTCTCAAGCTGAAACGAAAATAAACAAAATAAACGTGAAATTACTAAAAAAAAACAACTTTGTACTGTTTGTGAACTGTATATAGAGACACAGAATCATAGGTTATTTTAAAAGCAATAAGCAGGTTTTGAATCCCAACTCAAATTACTTTACAGTGTCAGACAGGTAAGACAGACAAGTTTCAAAATACTGACCGATTTCAAATGTTATCTCACCCATCTCTATACTTCCAAAGGAACCTTCACTCTGGCAAGCTGCAAATAAAAGGCCCCATTCTTCAGAAGCCAAGACTCTATGACTGTGCCTGTAGATGTGAGCAAGCGCAAGGACAGCGCTGAAATTGCGCTGCCTGGGCCAGACACAGCACGCAGGCGACGGCAGAGTGAAGTACTGACCTACAGCACCCGGCAGGCTCTTGAGAACATCACAAACACACCTACAGACCTTTAATGATAGCATATTTAGAATAGAAAAACAAAAACCCTGGAAAACTAATAATGTAAGAGTTGGTTAAAATGGTAGTAAAATCTTCTCCTCTGGTGCCAGCTTTAGTTCATGCTTTGTAAAGAAATTAAGCCACATGAGAACTAATCTCTGTGGAAGCAGGTGCTGTACCACACAAAAAACCAGCAGTCTCGTTAAAGCAATTGGGTTATTGTTTTCATATGTGTTTAAAAAAAAAATTATACTTAATAGTACTTCTCCTGACCATGGGTATCACCTTAAAAAACCTGCAGTTTCTGATCCAATTACAAAGCTTACACCTTTGCAACCCTGATCCTTGCTAACCAGGGTGGAAGAGTGCATACAGCCCATAGAAGAGAAGTGCAGACATTAGGACAGCTACTCAAGACCTCCATGCCACAAGCTCAGCTTAACTTGTCACATGAGAGCCTCCAGTTTTGTAAGGACAAAAAGATTTGATGCTTTGGTAAAAGGTCAGGGCCCAAGAAGGGAAAAACACATGCAGCAGGAAAGCAAGCATAAAGGAGGTAACAGTCCTTACTATAACTTAATACAGCTTGCAAACGGGGGAGCATCTGGACAGAGTGTGCTGAGCCCTCATCTACAATACAGCAGTCGCAGGCTAAGCAGCAAACACTGGTATCCTGCAAAACATGGAAGCTCAGCTGGTGCTCGTTTCCGTGGCCACCCAGACGTCCTGATCCGCACTAACAAGCGCAGCGACTCTCTGCTTCCTGCAGAGGCTGGCTAAGACATACTTCGATCCCTCATCACGGGATGTTTAAAGCTACATTTGAAGCTACGTATCTGAAAGAGCACATCTGTCTGGAGGAGGGAGCAAAAATGATATAGGAGAAAAACAATTTTTTTTTTAACTGAGAAGCTGTCCCTTTGCCAGTAAAACAAAAAAATATCCTTTAGTTAATGGGTATCATATGCACTAATGCTCACCCTTCTCTCAAGAACCTCAAAATAAACGTAACTAACTCTTATCAAAGGCTGGTCAGTTAGGATTTAGTATTAACTGATTCAAAAAGGAATATACAGAGGGAGGAGAGAGGAGAGAAATACAGAGAGCATCTGATTCAGTATTCACCTGCTGTATCTTCAATTTTTTTTGACCAGCTGTAAACGAAGGAGGATCACATTCTTCTTCCAAGTCAATCTTCATAAACTCGTCTATGGTGAGCTGACTTGTTGGTGTATCTTCAAACTCTGTCAACCTACCAAAGCATACAATACATTACCATAACAACTTTAAGAACTTCTTTAAAAGTAACAAAATTTGTCAAACTGCAAAGTTACAGAATAAACACATAATCTGTAGAAACTCTGGCTCAAATGCAGAATACATTAAACTGAAGTGGTGCTAATTGTTTCATCTGCTGCAAAGAGAGTATCTTCTCATATCACAAATTAGCTTTCGATCTACTAGAGTATGTAACACACACTTTTTTTGATGAACAAAGACTGAACAGAAATACCACAGCCACTACGGTCCATTAAGCATAGACTGATAAAACTGCCACGAGAAATACAGCTCATTCCTCCTGTCTTGTTGTTTTTGTTATCAACAACAAAAAAACAGATTCCCAAACTAAAGTATCTGCCATCATAGTTCAGGAGCACGCTCAAAAATATTCCTGATATGTTAGCATGATTAATTTATGCAAAGCAAATGTTAAAGTAACATATCTTCAGCAGACTGGAAGAGGGACAAGAAGTAATCTTCCCAGGACACACAGAACCAGTAGTAAAATAAAGGGATCGTCTGCACATTGCACAGATGGAATAGATGAATGCATATAATTTTACAATAATATACTTTGTATTTGTTTAATGTTTGCATTTTAGAAGCTCCTACCTATGTGAGAGATGGGACTAGCTCCATGGGGAACTGCCATGACAGCAGCTGAATCTTTCAAAGGAACTGAATCTTAACTGAGACCATGTTGTCATAACTTCATCCACAAATTTCAGCATTTTATACAGGTGGTTGAGAATAAGCACATCCATTTTACAGATGGAGAAAGCGAGACAAAAGGTTAAGTACAAAGCCAGGTCAGGAAATGTCTGGCAGAATGCCTTTCTGACAGAAAGTGCCCTTTTAATAATATCAACATTTTCCATGGGAAAACGGCAATGATGGGTCTGCAGCTGCTTCACTGGAATATTCCCATCTTCCAGAGGAAGCAAAGCTGACAACAGCTTCCATCTGCAAAGTTAGGAAACTAAAAACAGTGATTCAGTACTCCCAGCACAAGACGTTCAGCATTTCTCCCCCCCAAACCGTTGTCGTTTTCTCTTTTACCTCTGATTGCAACAAAACTCCTTCCGAAGAAGGAATTTTCTCTAGCACAGAAATTTGGGTTTCCAAACAACTCCAGGGTCAAAGCCAAGAAAATAGGGCCACACCCTGTCCCAATATCCTTATCAGTACCTGTATTTCTTTTTTTATAAACTGAGGAGCAAGACAAGACAGCCCATACAAAGGGACGTAACATGCCGTAACTTTAGGACACTTTGCCTGCAGGCACCCTGCTCCTGGAGCACAGTCCGCCCGCCACGCGCAGCATCTCGTGCCGTGAAATGCGCAGGGAGAGCCGGGCAGCTCTACATAAAACCAACAGCAAGCAGCACGCTGAGCCCACGCACAGCTATGCCTGCCAGAATTAGTGCTGCTGAGGAGAAGAAAGCCTCTGAAACCTAGTCTTGCTTCTGGAGTGCAGGCATCTCCACGAAGCCTCAAATTAGCCATCTATTTGAGAGTGACTGACAGCCCAAAACTTCCCCTCAGAGTACCAGGGACCAGCTCCCTCCTCCTCCCTTTCAGATCAAATTGGAAAGGAGAGGAGGAAGCTGTTGGCAGCAGCAGCACCCAGCTTTTAATTAACAGACTAGAAATCTTTCTCAGTGTTAACGGGCTTCCAGCATGCATTACCCACCTTCCAGAAGAGAGCCTCATCTATCAGGCTAGAGGGAAAACCTGGCTAGGGCACTGTTATTATTATTTTAATTCAGGATTCACTTAATGCCAAACCCATGTATCATTTTAAGAGCATGGATCTTCCCAGTCACCATCATCAAACTACAGGCATCCATCTCTCCACGTACGAATCACGCACTCACAGGCAGTTCCACTTCAGCAAGACTTTTCCTCCCAAACAGCCTCGCCTACTTAAAATGTTATTCTCCTCCCACTGTAAAAAGCCAACATGCACTTTGGCAAAGATGCCCAGTTTGTTTATCCCACGCTCCAAGTTTGAGATGAGCAGCCAGACCCGGAGCCCAGCCAAAACAGCAACACCTCCAGGGTGAGGAGCAACATAGAAAACAGCAGTAGTAGCAAAACCAGTCGCTCATGAAGCAAGGTTGGAGATGAGATGACCATGCTTGGGTTTCAGCACTTAACCCCGTGTACGTCTCCTTGAGGACACTTGAGGTTCCATCTGTCCCTCTCCTTGTCCACTGTGTCGTGTGACTTGCATCACGTACCCTGCACCCGCCAGACATTAGCCCATTAGCCCACAGGTGAGCCAACGTGCCGGCGGCTGGCACGAGCTTCGCCTTAAGCGCCAGCTTTAGCCCTGAGCTGAAACGGCCGCACGGGTCTCTCCTAAGACCTTCAGTGCATCTGCACTAGGACAGGGCAGAGCTACGCCTGTTTGCTGGTGGTGCTACCAAGGAGCTCAAACCCACAGCACAGCATGGTTCAACCATCCGACCTGGCCACCAGTGTCCAGTCCCATGCCAATGCCCTCCTCTTCCTCAGTCCTGATCCAAGCCAAACGGGACGAGGGCTGACCACCTGGCAGTGACGGCTGCTAGCGTGACAGTGTAGGCACAGCCCGGTGGCAAGCCCAAATTTAGAGTGGCACGTTATTTCTTCATTTCTCGCCGGTCTTAACCACAAGGCATTAGCCTCCCTCTCGAAATGAAGAGCCATCCCTGATGGTCAGGATCACAGCTTGAGCACCATCTCTGTGGGAGAGCGAGCTGTTCACTCAACATTTTCTCCTCTAACTTGATATAAATAAATACCTGTGTTTGCCAACCACTTGCCTGCCTCAACATTTTACATTGGCTGATATCCTGTCTACATATTTTTAAACATTTCTTTAATTTTATCCAGTGTTTGGACACATGCCACCAAGGCAACAAACCGATGCACGCAGCCGTCTACACTGCATGAAACAAGGTAACATTAGTTTGGCAGCTAAGAAAAACTGACGCAATCTTAATTATAAGCACAATAATTTCAGGGGCGAGGGAGTGCCCTCATGAAAAAAAAAAAATAGCTACGGGCTATTTTTTACGTTCCACATAAAAATGGTATCCAAGTTCATTTTGCACTTCTGTTAATCTAAAGAAATCTAATAGAAGTTGCCATTTCAAGTTACGCACAGAAGGAGGAAAATAAACAGATATACAAATTAAGATATTATTTCCTTGGCATGGATTCAAAAGGGCTGTAAAAATTGAAATTTGGCAGACAAGTATTTTCTATTTATAGTCGAAGCAGAGGCAACCACTACAGCTCAGGCTAGGATTCAACTTCCAGTATAAACCCTCCTCTTACAGTTTCTCGCAGCAAACTTTCAAGCAAATTCCTTTGAGAGAAAAGTTTTTCCAGAGCTTGGTGTCATCTGCCCCTAACCCCAACTCTTTTTTTCAAAGAAAAATTTCCACGGCTTTTGTTCCATCTGTTTACGGACAAAACCACACCCCGTCTTCCTATAAAGCACTTTCGTGCACAAAACAGTAAACCGGTTCTGTTCACACTTAATTTAGCTCCCAATAAGGGAAAATGGGTCACTCGTTTTGAAGTTACAAGCAATGTTTTTTTCACTTTGTTTTGTTTCAGGGATACCATCCAGTCAAGACTTATGAATCCAGTCTACGGATAAGGAAAAGAGACTCCTGTGGGCAGCTAGCTGCTCGGTTTTAATGTTTAATTGAAATTCTGTGGTGGGGGGGTGTGACAAAGCAGGTAAAAGAACAAGGTCTTCTGGAGTCCAACTCACAAATGCTTCAGGAGTCCAAGTTCAAAGTCCAAGAGGTACTTCTAAGCAGAGACCATTTAGGAAAAGCCACGGTGTCCTCCTACGTATACACAGTCAGCACCTAGCTCTAGAAAGCAGGCAGCATAAAGCAGAGGTATCTTGTGCTGGACCTCCATACAGAAGGGCAAACAAATTGTAACTTCAGAGACAACTGTGAATGTGAAATTCAGCCTGAGCAGCCAGCCTTTAAGTCACCTGTTGTGAGAGGTCTTTTTAAAGTACTTAAAATATTTTATTAGTGGATTAAAAAAAGTACTAAGCTGAACATTGGCATATTGTTAGCAGAAATACATGAAAAAAATTTATTCCAAGATAAGCTGGTGGTGGTAATTAAATTCCCCTAATTTTTCCCAAATTAACAATATAATTAAAACCCTAAGTAATAACTTACATGATATCTACATAATCTTAATTGTCATATCAATTACATATATTCTAGTAAGAGATCAGCTGATTTGACAACTCCAATATTTGCAAACTCTGGAAAAATAAGGGATTTACTTTTGTATCTTAGTGAAGTACCAAAATATTGCAGTATATCCCCACTGTTTTAACTTAACGTTCACCAGTGCTGCCTACCACTCTAAACCCGTGCACTCACTCATAGGAGAGAAGTTCAGAATTCGCACTGATGCAGCAAACCATCACTATTTTTTATACTACAAATTTAACAGTCTATTGCGTCATTTTTCTCTCGTAATTTTTTTCCAAGCCATGCAATGTTTATGCATGAACTATTTATGGAAGTATGTAAACACATACCCTAAAAGCGATACTTAATAGAGAACATGTATCAGAAATAGTTATTATATGCTTCCTACACGACATAAAAAAAAGTTTTCCAGTATCCACCAGTATGTAAATTAAGAGAAGCACAATCTCCTTGTATGTAATCATTGTACGTATATATAATTTTACATGTACTTGCAGCAATATAAAAAAGGTATTTTTAAAGCCTGTATGAATGAGTATCTCATTACTAAAGGTAAGGACAAAATCAGAGGCGATCCAGTTACTGTGATTTTACAACTTACAACTTATCGCCTGAGCTGTGCTAAATTAGTCTGTCTGTGTTCCCGGCCCAATGCAACTGTAAAGAGAAATATTTTCACTTAAACAACTTCCATGGTGTACTACATTAATACATTTCACCTCTTTTTGCGATGGACTAAGAGCATACACACACAGTCATTTACTGCAAATTAATTGGTGACTGATAATTTATGGTGCTCATTTGCTGGCAACTCTCTGTCATTTTTCTAAGTATTAAAGAATGGGTACCTTGAAAGATTTATTGTACTAAATAAAAGCACCCTTTAGAATAGTTGCTTCTACTTGCTCACACAGAGCAAAACAGAAATTTAAAATTATCACAAATTTGTTAGCATAAATTTTAAAGCCCTGATTCTGCGAACACTTACACATGCCGTTAACTCAGGTTAACATTTGTGCACAAGGTCAGCCCACCAATAATCCCACCGACAGATCTCCCTGGCCATCCCAGAAGTCCACCACTCTAAACCACCTGGAATTTTTTGTTCTTGTTTTTTTTCCCCCTGATTCAAGTGTTCACACCATGCTAATGAAACAAAATGCTTCAGCATTCCTTAAAATTTTGTTTCATTAGCACGGTTCCTCCACTGTGGTCTGTCAAAAACACTCTATGATCTCCTGGAAAAGAAAAATAGTGTGCTGCTTAATTTCTTAGCAGCCGCTCAGATGAAGAAAGTCAAACACAGAGAAAACTGTTTACAAGATCTAAGCCCGAGTTAGTGCTAGTAAGTTAACTATTGTATCAAAAGTAACAGACACCAAATAATTTTGAAATTACATTTTTTAAGTTAAGTATGAAGTACTAAAATATATTAGGAATCTAATTAATGTATTAGCTTACTAGCTATATAGAAGCTGGATTTATAAAAAGGAACATTGCCTGTGAAATTGGATTCCTCAAAAATAAACCCTTTTTTCATTAAAACAGACAATCCAACTTACAAAGGTATGGAATACCAACCCGCGTGGATCAAGTTGTATTTTACTTGCTATACTGGAAAGATTTCTAGAAATCATCAATAAGCCACTTGAAATTATGGAGACATAAAGTACTTCTCAATTTACTTTCTTAGCTTACCACAACAGTGGCCAGTGAAGGAGCTCCACGGCTGCTTATCTGAGATCAGAGCTGACACCACCACGAGCTCCTTTACATGAAGTAACTTGCCCAGTTTTCTGAAAGCTTCTCTCCATACTGCACTTCAACCAAGAGCACTTAGACAACTCTGACGTACTGAGCATCCTCTACCTTTCTCCATGCTCAAATACTTTAGGTGAACAGCTCTCACTTAATTCATCAGACACCTTTCACAGGATTTTAGCACGGCTTTACTTGGATCGCAGCCGAACACAGACTTCTTTGCGCCTTTCCCTTCAGTCCTGGCCTTGATTTGGCTTTGGTGTTTTGGAAAACATAACTTCACAGCCACCTCGCAGCCACAAGTGTCCTTGTTACCTTCTCCTTCCATCCTGACTCCAGACTCACGTATCAACCTGCTCCTCACCCTGCCTGCGCTCGCAGAAGCCTACCCGGCTTGAGACTGCACTGGGAGCTTGGACATGAAGTTTCTGTGAGCTATATATTGCAGAAATGAAAATATGAAAAAGCTGCAGACAATACATTTATCTCTATGTATGAATCTTTAATTTTTCCAGAAAATTACCAACGCAGTCATTGAAAGAGCTATAGCTGGGTCCCCAGGATATGAGCAAAGGACCCCATTTATGAAAGTCCCTGCAGCATCTCCACCCAGCCTGGTAAATGGAGCTCCTTCATACAAGTCTTGTCCTCCTTCGCCAAAAACGTTGTGAGAGAAAAAATTCACCCCAAAAATGAGCGCCTCAAACCCATTCTGGCCTTTCATTCCAACTCCTTCTAAATGAAGCTTTACTTCTGAAGTTCATCACAAATAGGTTTTTTAACAGATAGTACTTTATGGAACTGAGAAGAAATATTTTTTATGTAAAAAGCAGCTCAATTTAAAGATAAAGAGAGTAAGCCAAAGTAGTAAAACGCAAATGTTAACAAGGATAAGCTGATTTTTTTATCTCTATTGAAGAAGTGCCTAAGATCTTCAAACGTAAGGGCTACACAGTATTAGATAATGCACAATGGACAAATACCACAAAAATTATTCTCACTGCAGATAAGACAGAATTTAGTATGCAGAGAAAGTATGCAATAGGTGAATAAACAGAGAAGGGGCCGAGTACGTAAAGGTTAAAAGCAGCGAAGACAGGTGCATTGAACACAGGCACAAATGTGAGGATTAAACTAAATAAAAGGGTTGGGTTTATTAAAAGTTAATGTCTGCTATCTCCACAGATGATTACACAGAAAATAACAATTTGACTAATTAGTTAGTATTTGTACAGTACTTTGAATATATAAAGTGATATATAAGTTAATATCATTTCAATTAGACTGGAAATGAGATAGAATTATCAGTGCATTTATTAATATTTAATATGTTCACTTTCAGCAACAGCAACAAGTTTTACAGTTTAATTGTGTGCTTCAAAACATAAAGCTAGAAGACCCTGTGAAGTAACTACAAAGTTTTCTTATCAAGATCCTACCAAAACCCCACACATATTAAAAATAAACACACATTGGTTTTTAACCAAACAGATGGTTAAATTAAGAATTCTTGATTTGCGGATGACTGACAGGATCCATGGGCCATGCTTTGTTGCTTTTTCCTTCCAAAACACGTTCCCTTTACAATCAGATCATTCATTTTTATGACCTGAAGGTACATCACGTTTTTGTGAACCTCCTCCTAAGAGCTACTCCTCCGGTACACGGCGGTGAAAGAGGCGATAGACTACAGGCATGTAGGGCTTGGTGCTCTCCAGCTGATGGACAACAGGGTGATCTAATCGCCTTTTGCACAGTCACATCAGCTGCATTGCACAGCATCAGAAATAGTGCCCTTCTTAGGGAGGGGCTGCCACCCCTTGCTGAGGGTCTTCCTGAAACAGGAAGCCACGCAGGGCTTTCTTAAAAAGCATCACTCCCGCATCCTCAGCCAAGCCACTGGTCAACTCAGCCCTGTCCCCCCCAGACTGCTGGGCAGCCTCCGCAGGGCACCGGGAGAAGGCACCTTATGTCGGTGTCGCCCCTTCCCTTGCAGATTTCTGCCATGGAAATCCATCGCCACCAAAAGCAAATCCAGCTTCCAATAGTCTGTGCTTCCCCAGGAGCCCTGTAGCCAACTGGGAGCTAAATCAAACCACACAGCAGAATGTGCAGGTTGGTCGTTTCAGCATTATCTGGACTCCTGTTTGGTTTCACTTCAAGAGCTGTCAGGGCAAAGCCATCAGCAGCAAGTGTAGCATCCAACGCCATCCATTAACGAGCATTCACCCAACTACGCGCAACACTTTCACAATGCACAAAGCAGCAGTAGCTATTTACAAACTAGAGTAACTATAGCAATAATTAAAAGGAAATAAAACTGTACATCAAACTGAGAAGCAAAAAAATTTTTAAGAATGTGAAACAAGTGCTTATTAATTTAGACAACTTCTACCTGATGGCATTTTGAGTGGAATTCGTGAAAGAAGAGGAAAAAAACTGGAGTGCAGAAAGAGTTATTCAAAGGTATTTTTTTTATTTGCCTTCGTTAAATACTATATAACGTGCTCTTATTTGAAAAACATCAATCAAATTTATAGATTCGTGATAAATACAGTTGTAATTATAGCTGCCTGAAAATAATTCAGCTGTCACGTTTACCCTGTCAAAGTAAATAACGCTGTCATTTTAGTTGATGTGTGTGACTTGAGTAAACATTTCAAAGCATGAATTCTGAAGTAAGATTTCTTCACTTGAAACAATTGCTCAAATTAATTTCCCTTCCAACTCTAATTTATTATGCTTATTTTCTTAGTAAGAACGAACTCTTTAACTATTTAACCAAGGCATCTTGAAGTAGATTGTGGGTGCATAAATCATTAATCATACAAAAAGCACATTAAACCACATGACCTGTCAACCAGAGAAAGAAAGTGGCATTTGTACTGCTCCACCCTTATTGTTGTTGCACCTCCAAATTTATCCCTGTACCACCCATGCATGGTAGGGAGCTGGTATCATTCCTGTTCCACAAACGAAGATCTGGGGCAAAAACATTTTTTACAATTAAGAAGTGAATATTACTAACAAGTATTAGCCTTGGCTGGATGTGCTTAAGCTGGTCTCAGCGAAGTGGAGAGAAAGAGAGACAGCAGGGGAGTTTTCTAAAGACAAACCTTGGTAGAACAAACTTCAGAATTTATTGGTGGTACAAAAATTTCCAACTGGGGGCAACAGAAAGCATGGTATTTCACCGTTAGGTCATTTTTTACTGAACCTATAGGGAAAGAAAATGTTACAACTTTTCAAAACTAAAATGAGGGAAACTGGGTGACTGCTTACTTCATCAAAATATAGAAAATGCTACCACATCTTTAAAAAAAAAAACATGCCAAAGGTACTTGGGAAATTCCCACTTTCAGGCTCACGTTCTGCTGATAATTCCACTTCTGACCCCTTCAGTGCACTTATCATTAGACTTACTGCACTGTCTTCTATTTATTAGCAGTGCAATGCTATCAAAAATGAACATTTCAGCAAAATATTTTGAAAAGTTCTGTTCAGTAACAGCTAAAGGACATGACTTTTCAGCACTGTATTTTGGATTAATGAAGAAAAAAAAATCCCACAGTACCTCCTCAGCTTTGAGAATCAATCATTTCTTCTGAGGACATGACAACACTCTTAACATTTCTGACCCAACATTTTTTTGCCTTCAACTCTTCACCTGTTAAATGGGCACAGTGCTCCTCACCATCTTTGCTAAGCATTTGAGGCCCTACATAAGAGGCAGGTGTTAGTACTTAAAAATGACCAGCTGAAACATGTTGTACTCATTTTATTCTTGGCACTTCTGAAAAGGAAAAGAACCTGGTTTTCTCTGATATACATTCATTTTGGACTACACCACTTTTCAGTACTGTAAACGAAAGATAAAAGCAATAAAACTGCACTGACCTTTTCCTTAATGTAGACTCACAAACCTTGACCACCCTGATGACCTCTTTAACAGTACGTCGGAAATCATGCATTCTTGCTGCCACTAGCAGAGCTAGAGAATAAGCAGGGAAAGTCAATGTCAAAAAGAGGAAAATTTCCTGAAGAAAAGCAGAAAACAGTCAGATAACTATAAGACCCTCTATACAGCTAGATAACTAGTACTGGCTGCATTTACATTAATGTGTTGATTCAGAGCACTAACTCTGTTTTGAAGCATCACCCCCACTCATCGTGCCGTGGCTCAGTGCGCAGAACAGTTTTAAGCATGCAAAAGTGATTCCTTTCAGAGGAAACTAAACCAGAACTCCACTTCAAGTATGTGTTTAAAGTGCTCCAGTTCCTAATGGCAGCATCAGGGGCTGAACTAACAACTGGTCCTTCAAACAACGTATGGCACAGACATTTTGGCCAGGGAACCAAACTAAACCCAGCCCACAGCACACCACATGAATTGCGTGGATGGATGTAGGGGACTCAGCACCACCCGCTTCAACCTATTGATCCATGTCTGTTGAATGAAATCACTTGCTCATGTGGATATAGTCTATGTAGCGAATCAAAGACCAGGCTGGTCTCCCACAGAGCCTATACTCAGTTTTTTAGCAATGTGCAATAAGCAAGTACTATTAACAAAAAGGAGCTAGAAATTTCAAGAAGAAGATTGCATAGTCCTGGGTTCCCTGAGGTTTGAGCACTATTTGTCATGCCAGCATGCACATGTAAGATCTTTCAAATAAATAAAGCGCATACATGAACTCTGTGACTATCTACACTCTTTGTTACTCTGACCTCACTGGCTGGTACTGGCTACCTTTTAACCTAGCCCTCCCAAACTGGTAGGTTTTTTGTAAGCATCACGACAGCGATGGATCTTGGAAAAAGATGAAGAATGAGAGGAAAATGATTTCACAGAACAGGTCAAAGAGGGCATTTCTTGCATAAGACTCTATGTAAAGATACAAATCAAAGTGCTTGCACTAATGGTGTCATTTTAGCTGACAAAAAAACCTTTTAGCAGCTAGAGCTTGCAGAGAGTGGGGGTGAGAAGAGCACCAGAAAGGAGGTTAAAAAATCCAAAACGTAAGATAGAAAGGATCTGAGCAAGCAAGGTAGGAGCAAGGGCAAAAATGAAGTTTGACTTTTAGAAACTATTTTGATGAAGACCTATATAATTTGTAGGTGCCTGACAACACAAAACCCAGAGAACATGGTGTCACCGAGGAAATGAGAAAGTCCTCGTGTTCCCAACTCCCAGACTCTCCCGTCCAACCCGCTGCAGGGGAAGCGATACACCCAGTGTCTGACATACCTGCTCCGCAGAGCCCGGAGGGCCGGCGGCCGGTGTGCATCCAGTCCCGCTTCATTCTCTGCAATAGCCTGAGAGCTGTCATGGACACCTCATGGTTCTTATCCCCAAACTCAAGCATGTGTGCAAAACGAGGAATATATAAACACGGATCTGCAAGAGAAAGTAATAAAATTATTTCTAATCCTAACCTTTGATTTAGGAAACGCAGCACTTGAGCAGCAGTACTGCGGGGCTGTTGTGGTTGGCTTACTTCACGTCTCAGCAAACAATACGGACTGTGCTGCTGGGCTAGATCCTCTGATCACTAAGCTTTAGAAGCACCTTTTTAGTTAAGCTAAAACAAAATCCTTTCTTGCTTTATAGACAAGAGACCTTTAAAGCACTGCACAAAGGTTTTCTTACATGCTTTTCAGGGGCCAAGCCTGCACATGCTGACTCTGACATGTGAGCAGTGTTACTGGTCTCAGTGAAATTATGGACAAAGCTAGGCATTTGCAAAAGCTTTTGCATAATGAGGACATAACTTAGACCCAAAACTTCTAACATCTCCTGCAAAGTAACAAATAAGCTAACTTGCACGTCTCGTCTCACACCTACCTACAAACTAAGCTTCGAAAAAAATTCATTTGCTTAAAATCCCATGTCCCTAACAAAAGTCTACTTACACTCGAAAGTTAATTCAAGCTCCTTCTCGGACTCATATTCCACCAATACAAAACGCTGTTTATTGCGGATACTGAGGCATACTCCCCATCACCATAAATTGCTAGAATCCAATTAACGTCAACAGCGCTATGACAATTTACATCAGCCACGGATCTGCCTCCAGATGTATAAACTTATTTCAAGTGTTGGTGTTATCAGCTTCAAACTAACCGAAATATGTCAGTACGGATTGTGCTTTGCCTAAACCAATTTATAATTTATCAAACAATCTTGTAAAAGCTACACTTAACACATGTTTACTCTTATTTGAGGTATCAATTTCTCATTTCCTGCCAGGCTTTTATCACTTGACCGAAAATCCATGATGTACGGTAAATTGTTAACTATTAGTCTCAACTCAATTTCCTTTGCTGATCCCCTATGTGGGCACTTAAACTGATAAAGATGAAAATTCAGCTCGAAACACTGGAACAATCTTACAGATTTACAATTAATCAAAGCAGTCTCATTTAGCACCAAGTTCTAACAATGATGCCCTGTTGCTATCCATAATTACGAAGATCACACCGTAGGTGATTACGCCTGTCAGCCCTGCAGAAGCATGTAAATGAAATCATTTATCAAGCAAAAACTTCCAAACACATCTCCCTCAAAACTGAAGAAATGCCGGAGTGCAGTCACCTCTTAAACATGACCCTGAAAATCAGAAGTTTAGGAAAGATTAACTGATCCCCATGATTCTTAAGGGCAGTTGTTCTGTATTTCCAAGTATGATTTTATAAAACTGTACTCAACAGAAATGACCAATTCCAAAATACAACAACAAAAAAAACCACCTTTCTGAAGTGACAGCCTGGGATTCAACAGACATTTAAACCTTGCTCTTCGCCCTGCAGAAATGCATGCGATGTTACAAATCAACGCCCGGTTTGCTTTCCCATCTCTTCTTATCCCAGGAGGGCCCACCTTCAGCTCCTCCGGCCGCTGGAGCAGAGCAGAGAGAGGCAATTCACAGCTTTCTTTTCAGAGCTGAGTTTCGGGAGCATTTACACATTTGCATTGTAGCTGTTCAGACACTTCTGCTGGCATTCGTGCCCACAGGTCATTTGACAAAACATTGCACATCGTTAATTTAAATTCTGAAGCTACCAAAGAGCCAGAAAACGAGTACGGGGGTTGGTTTTAAGTGCAAAGCCTTAAAGAGGCCATAAATGGCTAGAATGCAATACTACCAATACATAAATTGAAGGCAGGGCCAAGGTTAACATAAACATGTCCCACATGGATGCAAACATTTCAAAAAAATAAAAAAATTTTTTTTTAAAAGTTGTAAACCCCGAACGCCTTTAATGCTTTCACGTGTACGAAACAAGCACCGACGCACCAAGGGTGCCCTGCTCCCAGGCGAGTCCCCTTTGCCTTCAGGGAGACCCCTAGGACCGAAACCCTCGCACACGAGCGCGCAAGGTCACGCGGGGCAAAACCCGCTGGCTTTCCGGGATGGGGGCTGCAGGGGCCATGAAGCAGATAGCAAGAAAAACATCATTTTACTTTTAAAAAAAGAAGCAGCAGTCTTTCTGAAGACTTTCCCTTCTCTCCCTATTCCAGTGGCGACGTGGGACTCGGACTTTTGGAAGCACCTAGATGCCCCATAGTCGTTAACAGGAAAAAAATAATTCCTAGGAAACTGCTTAAAACAGCGACTTCCCCACCGAAACAGATAACCGAGACGGCAGGGCCGGGGAGAGGAGCCGGAGCCGTGCCCCGCCGCCAGCCCACCCCCCGGGAACGGGCACGGAGAGCGCGGCCGAGGGGGGGTCAGTCCCCGCTGAAACACCCGCGGAAGGCGGGAGGGGGACCCAGGCCGGGAGGGCCCGCGCAACGGGGCCACGGTGACTTCGGGGCTGCAAAAACAGGGGAGGGAAAAAACCCTGCAGCGTCCCTTGACTTAAATAATTCCGCCCCGGCCGTGCCCCCAGCCCCTGCAGCCGCCCCGGGCGCCGGCCCCGGCGGGGCAGCGCGGCGGCCCGGCCCCCCCCGCGGAGCTGCGCGGCGACGGCGGGGGAGCGGGGCGGTAGCGGGGCGGTGCGCGGCGCGGCGGCGCCCCCGCCCGGGCCGGCCGGGAAGGGCGGTGCGCGCCCGGGGCCGCCCGCCCCGCTCCGCCCGGCCGCGGGAGCCCCCAGGCCCCACGGCGGGGCCGGTCTCCCGTGTCCCCCCCCCCGCGCTTGTTGCCGCTGCGGTAATCCGGAGGGGGACCGAACGGCGCAGGGACCGCGGGGCTTCCTCCCGGTGCCCGCTGGGCGCGGCGGGGGCCGCGCGGCGGGGCTCGGCGCTGCGCACGTACACGCAGCCCCCGTGCCGGTGCCCGGCGCCGCGGCCGCAGCGCCCCCGGGCGGGCGCGGGGGGCGCACACCGGGGCGCGCGGAAGACCGACACACGGCGGGGCGGGGGGCGGCTCCCCCCGCCGCGCCCCGGCGCTCCCCATTGGCGCGGGCGGCCGTGACGCGCGGCGCGGCGGCTGCCTATTAGGGCGGGAGGCGGAGGCAGGGCCCGGCAGAGCCGCGCCGAGCCCAGCCGCGCAGCGCCGCATCCCGCCGCCGCGAGGGGAGCGCCGCGGGCAGCGCCGCCCGCCCGCCGCCGAGGAGCCGGGGCGCCCCGCGGCCAGCAGCGCCCCCGACGCGGGCGGGAGCAGCGCGGAGGAGCAGCGCCGTGTGGCGGCGGCCGTCGCGGGGAGAGGAGGAAAGTTGGTGCGAGCGGCGGCGGGGCCGCCCGGGAGCGGGACTGCGGAGAGCCGCCGCCTCGCCTCGGCCCGGCCCGGCGCGGCCGCCGCGGATGTGCCCCCGCCGGGCGGGGAAGGACGGAGCGGAGCGCGGTCGCTGGCAGCGGGGATCGGGCGGCTGGCTGCGCTTCACCCTCGCCGGGCTGCTGCACTCGGAGGATCTGTGGATTGACTCTCACTCCTGACCCACCGCCTCGGCTGGATTTGCGGGGTTTTGTTGCTGGATTTTGGCTTTTTTTTTCTTTTTTTTTCGTTTATATTTTTCTCTCCTCTTTCCTCGGGGGAAGGAACTGCCTGCCAGCCCCGCTCGGGTTCCCCACTGCAATCGTGGCAGTGCCGTGGAGGCTGGGACCCCCCGCTTCAAGCCAAGGTGAGCGCTGGCACTGATCCGAGACAGCATCATCCCTTTCCCCCCGGAAAGGTGCGTCGGGCTGGCAACCAACGAGCGCGCACACACCAAAAAATAAAAAAGCCGCCCTGCATCTAGAAGCGTACCAAATATCCAGATAGTGGGACTCGCATTTGGGATTTATTAGTTCTCTTGCTCATGCCACTGCCCCATGGTTGCCTCAATGGCAGGATCATGAAGTGTTTGACTTTTTTTCTTCTGCTTCCAGAGACCTTAAAGAAGTCCAAAAAGAGCGTGAGGTCAAACGGCAAGGTGCCAGGATGCTATGAGATAGTGCCCCTGTCCCTGAAGAAGAAGATGGCTGCAGAACTTTTCCCTGCCAGCACCAACACCAATATCGCGAACAGTAACGCTGCCGCCGCCACCGCTGCCAACAGCAAGAAGAACGCCCTGCAGCTCCAGCAGAGCGCCCAGCCGCCCCCGCCGCCCCAGCTCCAAAACCTCAACAACAACAACTTGGAGAGCGCCAACTGGCAATCCTTCCACCCCACGCTGCGGGAGAGGTAAGGGCCAGGCCCCGCCGGACCCTCCCCGGGCGGGCGGGAGAGGTGTCCGGCCCGGCCCCGCGCACCTGCGCCAAGGGCAGGCGTCAGGGCTGGGCCGCCTCGGCGAGGGCGGCCCGGGACGGGATGGACCCGCGGGGGACGCCGGCGGGAGGCTCGGGCGGCTGCGTGCCGGCGGGGCTGGGGCACCAGGTCAGGGGCTGCCCGCGGCTAACGGGGCTTCTCCCCCCTCCCCTCGCCTGCAGGAACGCGCTGATGTTCAATAACGAACTCATGGCTGACGTTCACTTCATCGTGGGCCCACCGGGGGCATCCAAGAAAGTTCCTGCCCATAAGGTTTGTGCAGATAATTTTTGCCTTTTTGATACAGCTGTGCATATCGCCTTCTCCCCCTGCCTCACAACTAGGTTCCTTTTTTTTTTTTCCCCTAATTACGACTCTCGTCTAATCCCAGAAGTAATTCATGTACACTGCAATTAAAGGGAACCGTCTAAGGCAGTCTTTTGCCTCCGCTGTAGCTTTTAACTTTCCCTAAGTGTAGCTCTTACCGAAAGCCAGCATGCTCAGCTATTACCGATACGTATTACTGAGGCTTCTCTCTCTTTATTTTCCAGTATGTTTTGGCAGTTGGTAGCTCTGTCTTCTATGCTATGTTTTATGGCGATCTCGCAGAGGTCAAATCTGAAATCCATATACCAGATGTGGAACCTGCAGCCTTTCTAATCCTATTAAAGTAAGTGGCCACTACAAGTCTACTAATTATGTGGACAGACTCAAAGTAGCTTATAAAATATACATCTCCTAATTGGTGTTGTGCAATACGCACTTATTACTGTTTACTTAATGTGCTGACAAATACTGAATGTCAGATTCACTGCCAGCAAAGATGACTATAGATCAATCTTTCATGGCCTACGTATTTTTTTTTCCCTAAGAAACTATTTTTTTTCCCATCTAGATACATGTATAGTGATGAAATAGACCTGGAAGCTGACACGGTTCTGGCTACGCTGTATGCTGCCAAGAAGTACATCGTGCCGGCCCTAGCAAAGGCTTGCGTCAATTTTCTGGAGACCAGTTTAGAAGCGAAGAACGCTTGTGTCCTGCTGTCTCAGAGCAGGCTCTTTGAGGAGCCAGAGCTGACGCAGCGCTGCTGGGAAGTGATTGATGCTCAAGCAGAAATGGCACTGAAGTCAGAGGGCTTCTGTGAGATAGATCAACAAACACTAGAGATCATTGTAACCCGGGAGGCGCTCAACACCAAGGAAGTGGTAGTTTTCGAGGCTGTTCTCAACTGGGCAGAGGCTGAATGCAAAAGGCAAGGGCTGCCGGTTACGCCGCGCAACAAGAGGAATGTATTGGGAAAAGCTTTGTACTTGGTGCGGATTCCAACCATGACTTTGGAAGAGTTTGCCAATGGAGCTGCCCAGTCTGACATCCTCACCCTTGAAGAAACTCACAACATATTCCTATGGTACACGGCTGCGAATAAACCCAAACTAGAGTTTCCGCTGACAAAAAGAAAAGGACTTGTACCGCAGCGATGCCATCGGTTTCAGTCATCTGCATATCGCAGCAATCAGTGGAGGTACCGAGGGCGGTGTGACAGTATTCAGTTTGCTGTAGACAAACGGATATTTATAGCAGGACTGGGATTGTATGGGTCAAGCTGTGGCAAAGCTGAATACAGCGTCAAAATTGAACTGAAGCGCTTAGGAGTTGTCCTTGCTCAAAATCTGACAAAGTTTACCTCTGATGGCTCCAGTAACACTTTCTCTGTGTGGTTTGAACACCCTGTGCAGGTTGAGCAAGACACGTTTTACAATGTAAGTGCTATTCTTGACGGTAACGAACTCAGTTACTTTGGGCAAGAGGGAATGACTGAAGTGCAGTGTGGGAAAGTGACATTCCAGTTCCAGTGCTCCTCGGACAGTACTAATGGAACCGGAGTACAAGGAGGACAAATACCTGAGCTCATTTTCTATGCATGATGCATTTCACCTTGACTGTATTCCAGTACTGCAATGATGCACATTAAGGGATTTTTTTCAATTTTACTACGAACTCTGCAGCAGTATGGAATGTTATGCTACTTACCTATCTGCTAAATCAGGCTATACAAATAAGTGAAGGAATGCTCTTGACTTTAATCTTATTTTATTTATTCATAAGCTATTTGACTTAATTATTAAGACTGCAACAAGCAGAAAAATGTTAAATTTCGCACGTACTGTGCATTTATTTTGTATATAGATAACTAACTTGCAGACTGCAGCTGACTTAAACAGAATGTTCTAAACTAGAGCAGTTTATGAATCTGTGAAATATAAAACATTTTTACTTGCCCTAAATCCTGTGTACTTGATCATTGCTGATCTTATGGCTTGTGTCTGTTAATTCATCTACTGTACAGTTAACAGGGGTGATGATAATACCGTAGTCTATCCCCTGTGTGCATCTCCACAGGGCATTAGCTATCGCTGCAAATATGAAGGTTCCCTTGCTTGGTAACTGAGACTTGTCTATCAGCATCCTTTATTTTCCTTCACAAAAAAGGGAGCTGACATAGGTGGAAGCTCAGGGTTTTTTGTGTGCTGCCTAAGCTGAAGAGAGACAAACCATGAGCATAATCAAAGTTGATCAAAATCATCCTGTGGTTATATCTGAAAGCCTCTAATGCCCATTCACACACATCACCTGCGTTAACCTCCACAGCCTGCCCAGCAAACAGCAACACTGACATTTGCACCTGTCCAACTGCACCCACTTGAATGCCCAGAGTCAAGACATACACATGAAGCTTAATGCAGTAACAGGCTTTATCACAGATTTAGCCCAGAGCTGTAATACTGGCAGCCACTATCTAAATATACATCCCATCCTCGCGTTCAGGAGCAGACGTTAGAGAAATACTTGCATTATGGTCTTTAAGTTCACTCAAAATTACTAATTGGAAATAAGCCACCATAAACAAAAGCTGCTAGATCTTCCCCCACCTCTATTTTTTCTAAAAACGTAGTCCCATCCACTATCAGCAGTCATTTTATAGCTAGTACCCTTAACTTTTCTCAGAGTGATAAAAGTAGGCATTTTTCTCAAGTGTCTGACAATCATTAAACATGAGCCAATTAGAAATACTGTTTTTTATAAATCTCTTTTCTCATAATGATCTCTTTTCTCATAATTCTTGGAAAGAATACTCAAGCAGCAGTTTAAACCATTATTTTCTTCCATGTATAACAAGTACCTCTACATTTTGTTGAGAAGGGTTTTCTGTTTGCCTTTTTCAAAGCTGCATTAATTTGCACCTTGAAACCAAGCTGCAATACAAATTCTGCCTGTTCTCTCTTTAAAAAAAGTAATGAAAAATAATAAGGCAACTGAATTATTGCAAAGAATTTTTTACCAGACATCAAGCTATGCTAATGAAGCCAGCACACCACGATGGCTGATAGCTGTGCACTGCCACATACTATCTGGATGCCGTCATGTCGAAGCTCAATATGTGAGCTGCTGGTTCTCTTGCTGCAAAGGCAGGCAGCTATGTGACCAGCTGAGTACATCTGAAGGGGCGTGCGTGCGTGTTGTTCTTGAACACAAAAGGCATCTGATTCTCTCAGTACAGATTAAGGAGAGTGGGAGTGAGAGTGGGTAAAGATACAGGAAGAAAACTCCTGTACAGAGGTGGGTAACGGTCACAAGACCTCTCCATAAGCTCACTCTTTTAACTGGAATTGGCATGAATTCCCTTGGCTTAAAGGCTACAGCCCAGACAACAGCTTTTTTATCCTTTAACACATAAAATCCACCTTCCTATCACTGTGTCACAATTTCAGCAATGACTTACTAATTAAAAATTATTCACATGCTTGGAAAAAGTTGCTCCTCATTTTCCATCAAGCCACTTGTATTTCAAGCACTGAACACCTCAGCTACAGGTGATGGACAGATAGTAAATTTGGCAAATATTTATCAGATGTTGCGTCTCTCTGGAATTGGAAGTGTGACAGGCCTGTGCAAGCTTGTAGATGCACACAAATTTTTTATACATCAGCCTCATTGTCTTAGTATAGCCCGAACTACTCTCAGAAAAAGCAACAAAATTATTTGTAAAAGAAAATAGCATCTAGCTCCTAAAAAAGTCTTACATAAAGGAGAACAGGCTCTCATGGTCACCATTGCTCTTCGGCCTGGATTGATTCCAGCTTCATTTTTAAGTTGCCACTTTGGTATTTAGCAGACAAAACTATGTATATATACACACATACATATATACTCTTTTAAAGTAACCATGCAGAAAATATACGCAAATACTCAAAAGTCAACTCATAAAAAAATTACCTATGGCTGGAGCATTTATGCAGAGTTCTCTGGCCAACAGAAGAAAAGTTTTTCCCAGCACATAGACATTCACCTATTAAAAGAAAAAAAAATCATTATTTAAATCTTAAGCTGCAAATGTTTTTAACAGAACATTTATGCAGGAAAAATAACCCATACTTTTGAAATCTTAACAACCTGCTTTAAAAAAAATTTAACTGAACTAATACAAGCGACATTCATAGGTACAGAATAATAGTTGGTGCTTGTCAGAAGCTGCACAAATTAGTATTGTAAATCAAAGCATAAGTTTATATTGAAAAAATTACAAGTAGTTCTTCATCATGCTCCTCAGGGGGCTCAATGTTGCTCTGTAGTATTTGGGCAATTTTTCAGTTGTCACCTAACATCTTAAAGCATTAAGTAGACTTTAATATAATATCAGTATATATAAAGTGTCATTTATCTTGTAACGTAACAAAACCTGAGCAAATACTCGCAAGTTAGTGCAAATTTCAGCTCTGTATGTTCATGTGAAGTGGGATAATAAAGCATTGCACAAGCACACACCAAACTTTTCCACCGAAGCAAGGAGTGGTGCTACATGCCCCAGGGGTTATTTGTCATTTCTTACTGTTTGGACATTGCCCCAGATCACCCTACTTTAAAAAAAGATAAATAAATTCAGAAAAACCTAAACCACGCCAAACCTGCTAAGGAGCCAGGGACAGAGCCCTGCTCCCCTCCCCTCCTTCACTGCTGCACTCAGGAGGATGTAAACTGAGGGGAAGAGTTACTCTTCAAGATCTGATTTGCAATTTATAGCATAAGCAACTACATTTGTATTTTAAAAGTCTGAGGAAGTTTTCTTTCACTATCTTAAGATGTGTTTTTGTGGTCAGCAAGAAAGGCAGGATATACTTCAGTTCCCAATCAGCCCCAAACGTTCCCACGAAGCTCCATGAACACCTTGCTCCCCCAAGGCACATATAAAGGTCAAAGTTAGTAGCAAAACACTTCATCCTCCTACACTGCAAACAAATAGATTTTTTTTATTTTTAGGAGTATATACTCTATTGCTTTTATGTAACAGAACTGCCCCTCTCTTTCCTATGCCAGGATAGTGAAGGTGTTTATTAAGCAGTCAATTACAAAACGGAGTTGTTGGTTATGGTACAAGCCTATGGAAATAAAAAAATCCTGTTACTAAGTATATTCTCTTTCCGTTTCACAAAAGAGCTTTACCAACATCAGTTTAAAAGCAAGCTTTCCTCCCGAGTGTATAGATGCCTCTACCAAGCTAGCAAAAATAAATATATACATTTAAACAAACAACAAACACATTTTCACCCAGCACTTGAAAATATTTCTTTATGGGAAAATGTTCTTAATGTGAATTTTTCTCAAATTTAAAAAAATTTAAAAATGAGAACTTCAAAGAAATCCTCAGAATGATCATGTATCCTGAAAGTGACTGCTCAATCAAGTGTACATGATATGATGTTAATTCATTCCATATTTAGTGGAAAGTATTGAATATCTTCCATGCTTTGTCTGACCAATGGTTGGACTGGTCTAGAAGATACAAAAGTATAGTCTTAAAATTTACCATCCTTTTTTTCCTGAAATACCAGACAACATAGAAATACTATTCTATGGGAAGTGAGTGAACAAAATATACCCTTTGAATAAGAAGTATATTTCTTAGGCAATAAATCACAGAATTTTATACAGAAAAATAAGCACCTACTGAATTTGGTGATTCATATAGGAGTTTGAGAGCATGTGACTTTCCATGAGCCACAGAGATAGAACAGACATTACTACAGCAAAATATCCGCAGTCTTTCAGTTGGCTTTAGATGCTCTAGATTCACTGCAAGTTTGGAATGGCTTGTTTTGACCTTTTGTCTAAGAAATATTAACATAAAGAGTGAGGGTTTGGCTGTGGTTTCAGCCTTCTAAGTTGGCCGACCAAGTTACTATAAATCCTAAACCTCATCACTTAGATCTTGTTCTGCAAGGACGATTTCACTGCACTAATCAATAAAGTTACTTCAGTGGAGCCAAGTACATATGATGTTTCCATCAAAGGCTTCACAAACTCATCTAGTTCTTTCATTTTAGTGTAGAAAAAGAAAAAACCCTCAAATTCAGACAAGTATTTCTCCCTCTGGCTTTTTTTGTCATGACATCCAAATACTCGATGTTTGTCCCCATCAAACCATGTCACTCTCTAAGAAACTCCTCCCAAGCAAACTTCCCATAAATGCAATCATCAAAGAACAAATAAATATGAAGAGGCATAAAGAAGCAGGGTTTTTTAGTGAAGTCCTAACAATCAAAGTGGGTGCCAAATAAAATCTAAAGCAAAGACAAATGCATAATAAAATTGCTTGCTGACTGTTTTTTATCTTCCTCTCCTCAGCCTAACTAAAAGTCTCCGGATCCATGATCTATTTGAGTACTTAAATCTAACCTGCTTTTCCACTTCACCCACATCATCAGTGTTTTATGATCAACTTCAAGGTGTAGGCAGTGTATTTACACAAAATAATAAATTCAAATAGAAATGGTACATCAGGGAACTTCTCTCTCTTGATCACAAGTGCATTCTTCGCAGTTTCTGGTTACTACCTATCTAGAAAGAAAGCATAATATACAGTGGCTTACGTCCTCTATATTGTTTTCCTCATGAAGCTCATGTGTTTTTAATGCCGGGGTGAAGTCACAAAAAGAATCAGGAATATTTAATTGCTTCCAGTTTTCCTGGCACATCAGTAGGAAAAGAGACTTCAGGCCCTCTCAAACAATACACCTCTCATCTTTAAAAGTTACAGATATTCACAGGTTCTGGGGCATTTCTCATAAATGGGAAATTAAAGATGGCATAAAGCTTACCCAGAAATCTGTCATGGCATTGAACTGCTGAAACACGATATTTAAGAACTTTTGGTTTTAGTGGGAGAAGGCCCTTTCACTAAAATTTTATGCCACTGTCACTAATTCCAGCTATTACTCATGCACACACACACACACACACATCCTGTGACAGATATGATAGATATATAATAGGCATATAGATAGAGTCTTCCTTTACTCTCATCATTTGTATGGTTTTTTGCACTCCATTAAGCTTAGAAAATTAAGAGAATTAATTTAGAGGCCTACTTTAATTTCTAGTTCTTTCTTCATTAAGAACTTCTTACAAAAATTCATATACTCCAATCCATCAAAAGCTTTACGCTCCAAATTTAGAACCATATGACATTTGCATTCATAAAACCTAATTTTATATGAGACCTTAGAATGGTGAATAAACAAAAATGCCCTTCTAAAAGAATGTCTTTGGCTTAGACTTGAATTGGTACAGCTTTAAAGCTTACCACATCGACTTCGGCCTCTTTTCCCCCTTCTTAATTTAAAAGGATCATACTGAAAAACAGTATTTCCCCAAACTCTCCCCAATCAAAATTTTCAAAATGTAACAATTGTTTTATAGACTTGCATAAGACTTGTGCTCTCTCTTTGTGTATTTTGATCAGATATTAACATTTCCTAAACTTGATGCAATCACTAGGTTTGAACATCAATACTTAATACAGAGAGTGGTGTCAACCTCTGTCAGAGGGGCTATTTCAAAATATCTGCATACCCTGATAGTTTTTTTCCACAGTATTTTACATTCAGTTCACATTTAACGGAATAAATTTACAAACATATGGACCTGCCACGGAGGAGTTTGTTTTTTTTTTAAAAAACGAGATTATTCAGCAGGAAGACATCTTTCAGACAAAAAATACGTGCTCACCAAGGCACTGCAAAAAAAACCCAAACAAACAAACAAAAAAAACCCCCAAAACCCCAATGTTTTTACCCCTAAGTTTTTACAGAGAACTTAAGATTCTGTAAGAAGTCGTCCTTTACCAATAGTTAACTTCTGCTCTTTTTACAGAAAACTTTGTATTAGTTAAAAGGGGCATCTGGAGAAGGAATGGCTTCCAATTATTCAGTTACATCTTTACAGAAAGATCCTTCTACTCTTATACTCTTTGCCCTTCACAGTATTTTTTGGAGATGCAGCCTTTTCATTTCACATCTGTCAGTCATCAGATGCTGATTTCAAAAGGGACACTTCCATAGGGACCCTTATCCTTTCATAATTTCCTCTTGCTTTCACATCATGCCTGATGTGTTCACAAATACTTCCACTTTTAGAAATAACAACAAATACCTCTTTCCCAGTGACACGGGAATTCAGCTGTTCATCAGTCTAACACCTTCCAGAATTTTAAACTCTCTTTGGGAAACAGGGAATCTCCCATTCATACAGTTACCAGGTCACTTTACCTTCTGGACAGTAGCAAAAATAAAGCTGCAATCATTGAATGGAAGTTCCATAAATTTATAAATCAATACTCTTTCACTACGAGCAATTTCCAAAAAGGCTTTTCAAGACCATGGCATGGCATTCTGGAAAAATATTACAAACAGTGACGGTCATTAAGGTCTTCTGTCTTTTAGAAAGATAAAGACTGGGCAGTTGGAACACGATGAGAATTCACACTGTGAAACATCCATGGCTGCTTGCCTAAATAATTAAGCAAGCATGAAAAGCAAATGAGTTTTTAAGGAGAGTGTCTGTTGCTGGGGAAAGAGGCACCTGTGGTTATTTGATTCATTATTAACATTTCTAGTATAGTAATGCCTGAAGGTCCCAACCAGGTTGTTTAAATTAACTCAATCAACATAGCGATTTGCATAGGGGCAATAAAGGCAAATCCAGTCAACATGTTAATAACTTTAAATGAACAAAGGGTATTAAAAACTGAAGCAAATGAGTACAGTCTTTAAAAAAATATTCTATTCTACCCTTCTCCACACAATAAACTGAAACTTCTTATTTTCTGGATTGCACCCAGAACACTACATTTAACCTCGAAAGACAAGACACAAACTACAAACATGTACCAAACCCAGCTTGTCAGGATGCAGTTCAAAAAGAGACACAAATCAAAATTAAGCAGCTTCCTCTCATGCTATGCTTTAAAGCGTTGCCTTCAGTCTGGGGACTCTGAAGGGGGCGCCTATTTTTGCTAATCACCTCTGTGGTAGTCCTAGCATTCTTCCTCCAACACCACATCTGTACAATAAACCATTATCATACCATCTATGCAAGAAAGTCAAAGAGTAATTTGCCTATGCAAGAAAGTCAAAGAGTAATTTGCAACAAGCATAGAGGAATCAGGGAGGCCAATGCTGCCTTTCAAAAAAATAAATAAAAACAACAAGCATACAAAAATAGATCGCAATAAAAATCCTTCTGGACAAGAAAGTACTGTTACTTGACTAGACAAACTGAAGAGGAGAAATAGGGGATGAGAGTTGTGTTTTGAAGTGGAAGAGAGACTGAAGGAGGACTAGACCAAGCAGGTACCAGTTACTGATTTTTCACTTCTTGTACATCCCCATCCCTTATCTAGAATCGTAGTATAGATCAGGTTGGAATGGATCTCGGGAGGTTTCCAGCCCAAACTCCTGCTCAAAGCAGGGTCAGCTATGAGAACAGACCAGGTTCCTCAGGATCTTGAAAACCTCCATGGACAGAGACTTCAAAACTGCTCTGAGCAACCTGTTCCAACACTTGACTGTCCTCATGGTGAAAAACCTTTTCTTGATATCAAGTCAAAACATTTCATTTTAATTAATTATGTCCACTGCTGCTAATCCTCCTGCTGCACACTCATATAAAGAGCCTGGCTCTGTCTAACATCTTTTCAGTAAGCATTAGCCTTATTTAACAGCAGGACACACCACAAGGCACACTAAAAATTATATTCTACCAGGCTGAAATTGGAGATCAAACACTGCCAACACCTCTTCCCAAAGTCTTTTATGACCACATTGCAAAGACCATGACACTGGAGATTACAAGAGGCTAAAAAAGAAACCGCCATTTCCCAGGGTGAGAAAGGCAGCATTTCACCACACTGAGATCAAAACTTTAGCCAACTAGTTCTCCAGGTGGAAGGAATAAGCTCTGAAACAGATGAGCAAACCTAAATTGTACAAAAGTTGGGCCAAGGCTAGACAAGCTTCACAACTCTCCTAAACAAGCAAGGCCTGTCACTTAGATCGGACTAACAAAAAAGCAAACAAAAGGCCTGATTACAGACCTCTCTAAAGCTTACATTTGCAAGTAAAATGCAGTACCTGAAAATATAAGCAAGTACTTTCCCTGTCAGAGACTGATGACTGATCGTCCTTCCAACTCAATCAACATGCAGCATGGCTCGGCTCTGCTCTGCAGAAGGAAGGAGCCTGATTTGTAGCAGTGGTCTGGACATTTTCAGTTCATTTCAGATAATGCTTTAAAGTCTAAATGTACCAGAGGCATACTGAATCTGACAACATTTTCAACAGGAGGTTTCCAAGACATAGGACATATTTCACCTGAAGATAAAATGGGAGAAAAAATACCAAAGAAATTGCCTTTCCAATTAAAAAAAAAATAATTACAGACATTTTGGCTTTTTCCAAGATGACAGCAATTTTGAAGCTCCAAAAATTTCTCTAGTGGAACAAGACAAACTCCCATATCAGCATAAGAGGAAAACTGTATGACTTCTTAAACAGACTGCCATTAGCAGTGAAAATCAGTCTCCTCTATTGCCAAGTTTTAGCTGCATAATACTATTCTAAAAGCACATCACACTCTAGGGGACAGCTTTTTATTTTTTTATGGAGAATGGGGGACCAAATCCCAAAGCAACTCAATAAAGACAAGAAGAGAGGTTGTACAAGAAGTACAGATCAGAGCCTAAGAGGCCACGCTTTCAATTTCCCCTTCTTTTTTTCTTTTTTCCTTTTTTTTTTTTTAAAAAAAAGCTAAACAGAACAACAAGAGAGAAAGAACACAAATATGATAGGTCATTAAACAAATACTGAGTTGCAGTTAACAGCAGATTCAAATCTTCTTCATATTACTCTTACTTTTAGCTACCACCTTTCTTACGTTGTGAGCTACAGAGGGCATTGGCTCTCCCAGCACTTGCAAGACACTGGTTGAAGGTCACCGATGCGGAGGGTGCCGTAAGTGGGATGCAGAATGGCACAGCTAATATTGTTTCCAGCTGCAAGATGCCAAAAGGAAGCAATGGATGGCCTTTTTCACAGGCTTTCATTTATCTTTTTTGCTGGTAGCTGGAGTTACAAAGCTTACTTTTTGTTTTGCTTTTAGATGAAGCAATACATGAAAGGTTGTTATGCCTTTTTTGCCCCTCAAATGCACTGAAGCCTATTTCAAGGTGTTCTGTAATTCAGTCAGTAGCCCCCATGAAGACACTCCGTAAGGATGTTTCATTTGGTAACTTTCTTCAAAAAATTCCTGCAGTCAGATGATTAGCACCTCCCTCAACAACTGAGCTGCATCAAGTAGAAAATTCTGAAGAAAAATCTCAAGATTTGCTATTAGCACCTAAGCAACAGCTGGTGAAGGTCAGCAGTAGCTCATTTTTTAGACTTTCAGATGTGATTTTTTTTTCTGATATAAAATTGATACATTTCTCATTTTACCAAGAAAAACAACTACCTGGGCCAGTATGTCATAATTTTGTACAGATGAGTCTGTGTAAGTTAAATATTTTGGAAAGATAATACCACTGCCACTACTACTACTGCTAACAACCTTTCTTTTTCTTTAGTGACATTCACATCCCAACTTCAGGATGGGAGAGCTGTCCTTGAAAAAAAGAGGCACTTGAAGGTAATATAGTACAATCTAATGAACTAATTGCTTTTCTTTTTTAGGCACACAGTCTGTAGGCAAAGGCTGATCTAAAGCAGAATGTACTGAAGTTTTCTGCCTGGGCCATAAATATTTTGCCACCAAGTTTTTTTTGTTTTGTTTTGGGTTTGTTGTTGGTTTTTGGTTTTTTTTAATACACAAACTCGGGGTGGGGGCGAAATCAAGCTAGGACCTGAAAAGCTCATTTATACGTTCTTAAACAGGACTTTCTGGCTAGCAGTTCACAATAACATTTAAGATTCCTGTTTGCTCAGATTCACCTTGAAGAAGCTATAAAGCAGAGCAAATCAGAAGTCTTCACACAGTTAAATACATAAATACAGACCATAATGCTGAAATTTTGCATTTGTCCTCTTTCCGGGGTTGATTACTTCCCTATTACTATCTATTCTGTCTCTCACATCTCATCAGTTACCCCTCTTTAACCTTTTGGTCCTCATATGCCCCATCTCGACACCTTTTCTGGCTGGAATGTACAGAGGGGGAAAGATAAATCATTCAATCTTTCTTGTCTGTTCCTGCTGACAGTACGTCTTTTTTTTCTTTTACAGATACAATACCTCTTCTTCTTCACATTGTGTGATTATTCTTCATATTACTTTGATCATTCTATTTCAAAACAATCACCATGAAAAATCACCTGTGTTTAGAAGGAAATAAACCTCCCATTCTACACATGCAGTATTTGGTTATAAGTAATCAAAATAATTCAGTAAGAGTTTAGAAAAGAGAAAAAAGTTACTAATTTTAAGAATTAAAGATTCATTTGATTATTGCAATTCCAGCAGATTGCTTCAAGCAATAAATAGTCTTCACAGGATGCCATTTACCAAGACAGCTGGGAGGACAAAAATAGATGCAACTAACCTACTCACATTGTATGTAAAACAGTTGTAACACGGAGAATGAGGGTAAGACAGCATATGTCAGTAGAGCTTTCTATTTCCACATACAGAGCAAGTATGTATTTCTCTCAAAATACATTTTATAAAACATCTCTGTAGTGCACTAATCCATTTACGCAGTACTACCTACCAAAAAAGTTATTTCTGTCTTCAACAACTGTTGTTTTAAAAATTTGTAACATCTGACCCTGTGCCATTGCAGTGACTCTGAATCCTGATGAAAGGATCATACTAACTTGATACGTTATTTGCAGCACTAAAAGGAAAAAATATTTGTTTGACATTTAATTTTACTGAACAATTACTCAGATTTACAAACCCAGTGATTTTCCAATTCAGAATTTTTAGAGAGAAATTAAAACATTCCAAACAGCCCATGCTGACAGCTCTTTGCTTGCAATTAATCTTAAACTTTAACAATTCAACAAAAGTTTCAAATAAAAAAAGATACAATACCTGAAGAAGGTCACTGAGGTCAAGTAACATGTCTGTGAAGAAGTCAAGGAATACACATGCTTGTTGAATGTGACAGTGTTTCTTAATTTCATTAGCAATCCAAACCCAGGAAGAAATAAACCCAGGTTTAAATGTCAAAGAAACCAAATACGGACTAGGTACTTGGATGCACCAGTTCTGCTAACAGCCAGCATCCAGCTAACCGTTCAACTCCCCAAAAAATCCTGCCAGCACCCGCTGCATTTATTGCACAAGTTGTCTATGGGGAGTGATGGTCTCAAAGAACAAGCCAACACCTTGCGTGACTTACAATACTCATCATATACTGCAACCCAAGAAAGACCCAAAGATAACAAAAAACAGTAATAGCAGCAAGATAGAATACCCTTCTTACACTTTATTTAGGAATGTAAAGCATCATCAGTCTCCTATGCCACTCAGGAGTCCAGCTCCAAAAAGACAGATGGAAGAGCAAACTAAGAAAACTGCAGTAAGTTTCTTCTGTCCTCTTCTATGAGGACCTGTCAAACAGCTGGGAAGAGAAAGCCACTTTGGCTACTCTCTTCTCTGACCAAGAAAATCAGCTGTTACCTTCTGAGTTCTTACTCCCTCCATCATATCCTATGCCACTGCAAAAATATTAGGTCACTGTCTACTACTCATTATGGGCACACTTGGAACTCATAATAGCTAAAAACAAGCCAAAACCACTACAAGTTTCCATTAGATTTTACTGAAAGTAAGTACACTTATCAAATTATTGTCTTAACAATAAATGAAAAAAAAAAAACATTAAGCTTAAGGTGCAAAGGTAGCCTTCTCGCTGCTATCAAAGTAGCGAGAACATACTGGATCTCCTATCAGCTACTCAGGTGTGGCTTACATGTTGTAAAAGGGTTCCGGTTTTACCATTAAAAGGAGTGTCGAAGGGGCGGGAGAGAGAGGGGTAAAGAAAAAATGTACGCGGGGGTGTATGTGCATTTGTGTATGTAGCAATGTGTTAAGAAATCCAGTAGTAAAAAAAATTACAGCGATGTCAGTATGGTTTGGTACATCGTGGCAACGCAAGTATTAGCATATGTTCTTCTTAAAGAATGCCAGAGTAATATAGTACACATTTCTCCTAAATATTATCAGATGTGGAAGGAGAATAATTCAGGTAACGTAATCAATTTATACATAAACATTTGTCTCGCTAAGAATTTTTATCCTTGAGCATTTCTATCCTTAGTCTGCATTTTAAATTATATGAATCTAGTACTCAAAATTTGTTACAGAATTCAATACATTATGTTAATATTATTTGGTAAAGTTAATTTTAGCATTAAAAAAACACAGCATAGCTGGATATTTAATTAGCTGAAAACTCAGTGTGTCTCTCAAAAAATCCAAAATCCCTTACAGATAATATTATGCAAGACATTAAAGTAATCTTAAATTTTAACACAGTAAGGAAATTGCTAACAAAAACAACTTGTAAAATATAGAGCTCATATTAACACAGAGCAATACTGAATTGAACACAACTTTTTGGTCAAAGTAGTGAAAAAGGAGAAAATGGAAAGACTTTAACAATGAAATTGCCAAGGAACCATAATAGTTGGCAGCTCAAACAGATCTAGGAAGAAATCACTACACCAATTTTATGCTTGAGAAATACTCTAGGTCTGAAAATGTGCCTAGCTCATTACTGACTTGAAGTGTCTGGTTACTCTATGCCCACCCTGAGATACCTTCACCATTGAGAGAAACTAAAATCATCACTCATCTCTGATAGATTTCGTCCCAATTTAGGAAAAAAACCAAACCAAAACAAACAAACGAGAAAATCCACCAAAAGAAAAGCAGCTCATAGGTTACTGAGGCACCAGGTGAGCAACTGAGTGGTCCTAGAGTCTGTCTGCTGCCACTGGAGACAGAGGAGGAGTCCGAAAGAGAGCATCAGTGCCAGAGGCTAATTCAGATCTCAGGTGAGCCAGAGAGCTACTTTTCTAACCGAGGCATTTCAGTTACAGTCATGAAATCTGTATACCAAAGTATTCTTCATCCTCCTCAATCCGTTAAAAACACTTTGGTGGACGACCTAAACTTAGTAACACATTACAAGTGCTCAGGCTTTATTACTGTAAGAACAAAAAAAAAACCCAAACCACATTTTTGTCCAAGAAAGAAGAAACAGAGAGCACTGCATGCATTTATAATGACACAAAATTAGAGCTAAGAAGCTGGGAAATTCACTTGCAGGGTTCAGGCAACTCTGAAGCAATTTAGAGCTACACTATAGATGCTTTAACATACAGTTGCTTTGCTTCTTAGAGAACTTAGTTCAAGCGTCCACTGAAATTCTAAGTAAAGGTCACAGTAAAAATGTGGCATTTCTGGATTTCATTTAAGGTAGCCTCCAGCAATCTCTCTCCCTGATTAGACGTGTAGCTGCTATAGCGAAGCAAAAGCAGAGGGGAAATTTGAGTCATGCAGTAGCAATGGGTTGGCCTTTACTGTGAATATTGTGAGCACAATTATCAGCAGGAAGTAGTTGTAAAAACAGGCAGTTGTTTTCAAACTCCTTTTCAGAGTTGGAACAGTTCAGGAGAACATACAACAACAGCTGAAAACAGCAGATAATACTTAATATGTATTCAAAAATTATACAATCATAAGATAAATGTTTTCTTTGAGGCTGAAAGTAAACAATGATAATTTTACATGCGGAGACTGCTAGCACATGGAAAAGTTCTCAAAGGGATAGAAAGCTACTGATATTATAGATATACACATACAAAATAACAGGGCATAAACACAAGGGGACTTAGATTATAAATGCACCCAATTAAAAAAAAAAAAAAAAGGAAAAGAAAAAAGCATTAACAGTTTCAACTGCTTTTCCTTTGCTGTTCATTCTTCAAGCTAATTTCACCAAGGTATGCAATTGACTGTCCATCACTAGAAACTTTTAAATCAAAATGAGATAAGTCTAAAGGCTTTATCTCAAAAGATTTAATTCAAGGGAATCCTTTGACGAACGTGATGCAAGAGGTCAGACCGAGTGGCCAGAACACTCCCTTTCTGCCTTTATAATCTAGTAATCTGTGGATAATGCGAGAGCACCATGAATCACAGCAGTAATGATCTCATTCTCAGCACCAGAGGAAACAAAAGTTCATGATGAAATGAATAGTACCGGACACCTAAAACCCAAAATACCAAAACAAGCATGCATTTGTCCTTCAGATAGACCTACATTTTATATATTCCAGCAATCCTGAAGTACTTATATGCAGCGAAATCCCCTTGGTTTTCAATATTAACATTTAGCAGGAGGCAAAACTGCCATTTGCCAAATTCATATGTAGAGATGCAGGAATAAATTGTGGAAGATGCTTTTAAAATAACAACTATCATTTACAATAGAGTCGTTCCCCCCCTAAAAAAAAAAAAATTAAAAAAATAAATCTTTTTTTTAGTGTCTGACAATCTACAATAATCAGGAAACCTTCAAACAGATTATTTCATGCTATTGTGTCAAAATTCCTCCACTATGTAGCATGTTGTATCTGGGAGATACAGGCACATATAAGCAGCATGGAGAAGACAAAGAATCTAGTATTTATTTTAGTTAGTTAGTTTTCATAAGTTACCCTCAGAGCTTTTTTTACTTATTTTTACAAGCTTATTACAAAATTAGCCATACCATGGAAAGAGGACTAATGCCAAGGAATCGTGACTGCAAGCCACTCAGCAGATATTTGACATCCATAAGAGCCGTGCTGTCCACTAATGAAGCGTTACCTTTTTTCAGTTGAAGCTAAAATGCTTTCTGTTTCTAACTAAAACTAAAACCAGATCCATTAAATATTTTCAAAAGCACACTGGGCTAGCCGAATATGCAGCAAGCGTTCAGCACTTTTGAAAATGCTGCCCTTAGAGAATACATTCTTCAAAGGATTGGGGCTAGGCTGTATTCCTAGTGTTACCGACTTCACGTAAATAACCTGCTTTGTGGGATATTGCAAAGTATTTACATAGTCGCACGTAAATTTATAACACAGCGCAACATGACCAAAAAAAGTAAAAAAATACATTTCTTGTCCCAAAATGCTCATACAGTCCACTCACAATTATTCAGGATACCAGATGGATAAAATATGCAAAGAATACCCGTACTAAGCTACTGAAAGATAATCTAGTTAGTATATTTACTTTAGGAAAAGATAATTTAGGAATAGAATGAAAATGTAAATATTAATTTAAAAGTTTTGAGAGGCATGAGGTTAATCTTCAACCTGGATGATGTGACCAAGTATAAATAATAGTTGGCTATATTCAAACAATAAAAAGTCTCCAAACAAGAAAGAGAGACCCCGTCCCCTGAACAGTAAATTGAACAAGCACTGGTGAAGGAAAACAAGAGAGGTTGCTAGGAGAAGCAAGGTTTAAGGAAGAACTTAAAAGAAGAGTGGGGCTGGCAGACAAGAATGGGAGAGAGGCACCAGGAAAGGAGCAAAGCTCAAGCTGCAAGGGAAAAAGAAACAAGAGTAAATAGTAAAATCACTGCAGAAAACATCCTGTGTCTGAAAAGAATTCAAACATATAGCAGCTATGAAACTGCACAGTCCAAAAATGTGCACAGAATGACCATTTGATAATAAAGTGGGCATAAAAAAACGCAGCTGGGAAGGAGGACACCAATAGTAAAGATTTAAGTAAACTCAAAGGAGGTTCAGTTCTCTCTCTTTTCCCTGTGTACAAAATCTGTAAAGGTTATGACTCTTGTACCATCAGTGAAAGAAAAGTTTCACAAAACTCAGAGGTGCAGATCTGGAAGAACTATTCTGAGATGACAAAAGGGTATTCAGTACAGCAGCAACACACACGTTTGGAAACATGAAGCAGCTGGCTGAGACAGAGAAGTGGCAGAAACTAGAAGCAGAGAAAAATCACCGCCTGCTCAGACATGGCAAAGGAAAGCCAGCACTGCCATGAGTCTGACACTCTGCTTTTCAGAAAACTCCAAATGGAAGAGTTTGGAAAGATGAAAAAAAAAGAACAAAAAAAAACAACAACAACAAAAAAAAACCCCAACCAAACACCAACCCTAACCCTGAAAATAATCTGTCCCAAACTCGCTTGATTCTGGCCCATTACCACCCCCTTTCCCTGGCCTGCTATTTGTGCAGCAATGTGGCAAACCAGCCTAGGGAACTGTCCGAAATAAATATTTTTTCTTTTTTCTTTTTTTTGCCTGTTTTCAGCTGGATTAACTCCCCAGTTCACATGTAACTGCACAAACACCTGGCCTGATAGAAGGCAGGGGATGGACTGGGGGAGGACTGAGCAGGCAAGGGCAAAGCAAGCTGACTTCTTTCTGAAGCCGCACCAGCTCACGCTGGCTTAAAGCATTCATCAAAGCTAGAGCCTGGGACAATCTCTCAGTCACCCATCCCACCTCCTCAAATTTCTCTTTAAAGTAACACTGTTTGCAGAGTTTCCCCAGCTTGCTCGAAAACACAAAGACCTACCTTACCTGAAAGGGAAACCTTTAAACAAATAAGGAGCAAAAGCCTGCAGAATAACTGCTTTATAGTAAACCAAAATTGTATAAAACTGATAACACCTTCCTTGTTTCAAGTACATACACAGTTCCTGTGCGAAAGTTCATCATAGCACTGCTCTGGTTTACCCACAATAAACACCCAGCTATACTTTTAAAAAAGTAGCTCAATTAAACCAGAACAAAACCAAATTCTGTAGATACAGAATGTTTTACATTTTCCATGCTAGAAGCCAAGCGTTACATCTTTGCTTTCATACCCATACTGAATCTAATGCACTGGTATTAAGTGCTCCTCGGAGAATTATCTCAACAGACCTCTGCTGGGATGGGAGCGTGGCAGCTGCTGTACCCAGCACTGGGATATGCCAGAGTTTGCACAGAAACTCAGACGCTGCTTTCCTGCCAGTATCAGTGAACTTGATTTATCCACGCATAGGCATTATCTAATATCTTATACGTAAAACGGCACCACTCATTCTGCAGAAAATTTCTGACACTAGAGCCTTTGTTTTAAGAAAAAGTATAGCTTCAAAAAAATGAATTGCATCCCTGCCATTCTGAGGCTGCTGACTCCTTAATGGCCTTTGGTGGGAAGTACAACAATCGGATGTGTTAAATTTCCCATTCTCAAAAGCCTTTAAGAGAATCATATCAGCATATGTCATGTAACACAATGACAGAATAAACCCTTCCGTATCAGATGCCTGTAGGCATATAGCCGTAGAAACCTCTTTCATTACTTCAACTGGATACTTACCACCATGCACCAAAGAGAGCCCTTGTATTCAGAAAGCGGGCGGTACAAGAATACCTTTCCCCCAACAGGGTATTCCTGTTGATGAGAAAACCTCACCTCGGCAGGCGGGAGAGCTCTCTGCATTCCCACCCTCACTCACACCTACAGCACTCTGTCGGAAAATGCCAGGCGTAACAGCTTCACGGATGTGGCCGGCTCTCTCCTGGAGCACGGACTGAGCAACACTTTCACAAATGCTACCAAACTGTTCATTACTAGTCTTGTAGTAATCAATGCAAGTTTGATTAAAGGCATTACAGTAACACACGGTAACTTCCCCAATCACCTGTCTTTGTTACAGAACTTAAATGCAGCATGGAGCTGAAAACTGGGCACTTAGGACTAGTTTATCAGCAGTGCTTGGAAGTCAGGACAACACGCCACTTTTACACTAGCTGAACTCCTCAAAGTAGTCTGATTTAGTCATTTTCAATAAAATAAATAGGAAAACATGGAGCTAAACTGATGTGCCGCATCAGTGGATTGAAAAATCCTCAACCCATGCTTTCACTTTAAGAAATGCCTGCACTAAATATAAAAAAGATTTCTACATGTTCACCGTAGCAGAAACCTACATAAGTCATAACAGCACAGAAGTATACAGAATTTGGTTTTTATTAAAGAGAGTTACATTTTCTAAACTGGGCTTGCCTTATGGTTCATAAAGAGCAGCTTATCCCAAATGAGTTACTAATAAAGCATTTTACCAAATACAGAATAATGCATCTTGCACAGGCTGTGCTTTAGAATACCACTGTAAGAGTGTTCAAGGGAGGTTTATTTAGCAGTATGAGAGTAGAAAACTCACATTAACTCCTTGGACAGTTATCCAGGTATCTTGGGATACGGTAACAGACAGAAGCAACTGAATTAGCACATTTGAATTTACCAACCTGTGGACAAGACGCAATATGCAACCATGTCTTCACTTTACTTCACAGCAATGCACAAAGGAGAGATTACCTTAAGCTGTCACCGGCAGGGTGAGAAGATACCTTCACTTCCTGAAAGCCCAACTGAATAGGGCTCAAGAAGAACTAAAAAAAAATGGAAAAGAACTGCTATAGGTTTTCTAACTTTAAAAATATCAAATACCAATTTTAAATACCTTTCAGGGCTAGAGACAAGTGATACATCATACTTTGAAATGGATACAATTCTCAACATGACACATTCCCCTTCAAGGACATAATATACTGGATTTTAAATTCAAAACAAATTTATGTCTTGAAAAGTTGTCCCTAGAAAAAGACTAAATTTGGTCCTTGAACAAGTATAATACAGCAGGTGGAGGGAGGAGTTTACATTGCATGGAAGAAAGATGACATATCTGAGACTTTAAGGTAGCTAACTTTCTTTCAGAGTTCAATTACGAGAATAAATCTTTGAGATGCTCTATTAAGCAGGGAAAATCCAGTTGTAGGCATTTGATACACTTTGTATTTTATCTACACGAAAGAGTGGGAAATAAATGCTTCCCAAGAAATTGAAAGGCATAGCCCAGAGGGATTCTAGGCTGTGCCTCAGGACACTGGGTTTCTGTTTCCATTTTTGCCACTGCCCCACAAAAAGATATTTCATCCTTCTTTATCATGTTTTTACAATGAAGACAACAGTTTCCCCTTCCTTGGTAAAACGCTCTGAAATCTTCTGATTATTTTACTATTTACAATAAACATTTTAACTCTGGAGTTCCCAAGTCTCTCCAAAGGGTTAGAGAACGAAGCTTTCAAATGTATTTCACCTATAATGTCCCAGTAGGTAACTAACTTTATGGTCAACAATTACTTTTCAGACCATCTCCCTGCCTTTGAAAGACCCAAGCTACATCCTGTCTAAATGCAACATCCTGATCTAACTCGTGGGTTTATGATATGCAAATCAACATAGAAATTTGTCCCCCTGTCTAAAACATACAAAAAGGGCTTAAGAGCGAAGTGACATCCTGAGCTCCTTATAATAAAAAGAGATGCAACGCATATCACAGATTCAGTCCCTCCTTTCCAGTATGCCAGTCCTAATTTTCATGCCTCTATTATCCAAAACACATAGCTAAGTAGCACCTATAACTTTAAAATCCTTTATTCAGTTTAATATTTAGTTCTATTTTGCACCAATTTGCTCTAAACTCACTTCATAAATATACATATCAATTCTCAGTGTTAAAAAAGATAAAGCAAGTGTCAACTCGGTTGACAAAACTTGTTTATTGGTTATTCATCTTTATGAAGGGATCCTTCAGGAGCAAAAGGAAAACCCTTTATTGGGGCAAGGAGTGTTAGGGGAGAGGAGGGTAGGAAGGGACCAGAATACATATACTGATATCCTACTGAAAACTCAGGTCTTCAGTAAGCAATCTGCTGCAATTCTCTACTTTTCACAGATGCTGCAATTCTGTTGGCATTACTGTAAATATTTACTTCACTTAAGTAGGAACTCCCAAAGCATCACAAGACAATGTTGCACAGCATCAGTTAGTGAACACACTGATGTTAATTTACTTGCAAATGGCATTTCTCATGTTCTTAAAAGTTAACAACCTTCATTAAATGGTTTTAATCAAGATGGAAAATGAGGAATATTTTCCTGAAGTGTCATTTTAAACTTTTATCCTGTACTATCTTCTTTTGAATGCTGTAGCAATGGCAAGCACTTATCTTGTGTCTCTCTTACAGCACAGAGACTGCTCTTTCATTATCAGTTTTAAGAAGCTGTAAACTTATGTCAGCTGCTGGCATTCTTCACAAGAGAAAAAAAAAAATCAGTAATGATGTACATATCTGCCTCTGGGAAAATCAAAACTGCCAGTGATACGCTGGGAAAGATCTCCTTAGACTCCTTTCACACAGTCTTGGAGCAATTTTATTGTAAGCAAGCAGTGTAATTTCAAATAACATTCTAGACTGCACTGATGGCAAGCTCCTAAAATACAGCTCTGCTCTGAACAACAACCCAGAATGCTATTGTGGGTCCCGTGTTTACAGCTGCTCACTGATTGTGTCATATTTGCAAAGCTTTCAAGAAAAATTATAACTTTTTTTTCCCCCACCGCTAAGACTTACAAATTCAGCCTAGGATTTTGATAATAAGCTTAGTACAACACGAGAGCTAGTGAGCCTGCAGAACTTGCTCCTCTTCACAATCTTAGTTAAAAATTCCAAGTGTTTTAGCCAATATACTTGGAAAAGTATATTCCAGGGTCTTAGCAAAATCTAGTAAGAGAGCAATATGCAGAACAGGACTCCTACATTGTGGGAGGCAGCATACTACTGTATGAAGTATAGATGCACATGGGACACAAAACATACCTACATTGTACTACTGCCCTGATGAGCAAGTCATTTTGCTTCCCTTCTGTGCCTCAGTTTCTCCAACCAGAAGACGGGGATTGTAATACTGACCTTCTCCATAAAATGCTATAAATTCTGCACCTCCATTACCAGGACCCTCAGCTAGGAGGGAACAAACTGGAGTTACAGTCCTGCTGCCAGAACTGTTTACGTATTAGGTCATTATATTCACATATAATAAATACATTAGTGAAAAAAAGAACACATAGAAATAACCTGAGAGAAAGAAGTTGAACTAGGTAAACATCCTCTCTCAGAGCCTCGCCATTCACCTACAAAAGCTTCCACTTGTTTGCTCTTCTCCTGGCCCCACAATTCTTGCATTTCAGATTGCACAGCAACAACAGCTTCAAAAGGAGAACAGGCAGGGTTCGGCCCCGACTACCCTCTTGGCTTTTAACTCCCCTTATGGAAGTGAATCCGGGTTTTCTGCAAGTCAGGAAGAGGCTTTAGTCACCAGCCCCCCCCCCCCCCCCAAAAAAAACCCAAACCAAAACAAACCAAAACAAACAACGAGCACCTGTTGTTGTGTTGCCCATCAGAAGAAGGATCGCTCTGGACTCTGAGCAAAGAGAAATTCTCTATACAGAGCACTAGCCAAACACTTAAACCGCCAAGTGGAAAGACGGTTCAGCTGCACCCCTGACCAAAGTGACACCTACCCATCCGTTTTACATGGCACCCTAACCAACATGGGCTCAGGGGAAACTGGCACTGCGGTGGATGCTGCTTACCTTGACTTCAGCAAAGCTAAAGACATGGTCTGCCATGGCAAATTAAAGACAATTGTTGAGACGTCATGGTTTGGCTAGCTGGCCTGGAAGGTACGCTTAAAATTGGCTGGACTGCCAAGTTTGAAGGCTGTGATTAATAGTACAAAGTCCAATTAGCAGATAGGTACTACAGGGATCCCTCAGGGGCAACGCTGTCTCGATTAGCAATGAGACAGCAAGGCAGAAGGCACCCTAGGCAAGTATGCAGACGACACTAAGCTGGGAGAGCAGTCAATGCATCTGAAGGTGGGGCTGCCATTCAGAGGGATCTTAGCAGGCTGGAGAACCGGGCTGACAGGAGCTGCATCTGTCTTTGAACTTCTTGAAAAGTCTCGCGCCCGAGACAGAAAAACCTCTTGCTACAGTACAGGCTGGGACTGACCAGCTAAGGAACAGCTTGCACAAAAGGAGTTGGACATCTCCATGGACAAATTGAGCAGGAGTCTAGCAGCGTGCTCTTGCATCAAGAAAGGCCAAACAGTACTGAGTTGGATTAGCAAAAGTGCAGCCAGCAGTCGAGGGAAGTGGTTATCAGTACCTATGAGGCTGCATCATGTTCAGGTCTAGGTTCTTAAGTACAACTTCAGTACTCTGGAGTGACTACAGTGGAGGGCCACTGAGATGGCTGAAGGGCTGGACCATGTGATACATGAGGAACAGCCGAGAGAGCTGGGCTTGTTCAGTCCAGAGAAGAGAAGGCTTTAGGGGAGATCTAAGCTGTCTTAACTACGTAGTGAGAGGGGTATAGAGAATATGGAGCCAAATTCTTCTCAGACACATACAGACAGAACAAAAGACAACAGATGCAAATTGCAGCAAGAGAAAAACTGATTAGATATTAGGAAAAAAAATCTTTGCCGTGAAGGTAATAAAACACTGCAATAGGGTGGCTGGAGAGAGTATGACACATCCACTGCTAGAGACAACCAACACTCAACCAGAGTAGGGCTTCAGCAATCTACTGAGGACGTGAGCGGGGAGCCTCTAGATTCCAGAGGCCCCTTCCAATCTGAATTATTCTACAATCCTACATAGGACACAGGTTTTCTGGATTGTCTCCTCCATATTTCATCACCTTCAGATATATTGTCTGTATATATTGTCTATATATATTGTCTACATTTCCCTGTATGTACCACACCTTCTCTGACTGCTGGAGAGCTGGTGGAAAATGCTCTGTATTCTCTTTCCTCCCATCCTAGAACCTGTTGTGATGAAACACTTCTGTCAAGCTACTTTTTTTTGCAGCTTCTTTTTTCGATGCTGTCCTCATGTTCTGGATACTACCTCTCAGCCAACGTTCTTGGCACCTTATTGTGCTCCCAACTTCTCCAGTTGCAACATGAGGAAAGTGACCAGTTTACAGCTCTGCTGGGAGGGTGGCCAACATTATCAACGAAACCAAGGACCAGAGCATTCTCGTTTCATCACTGAATGACTATGAGAAACAGCTGAGACACTGAAGCCACCAGTTCAAAGACTGAGGAATGAGTACAGCAGCAACCAATACTTGAGTTGCTTTCCTCTGCCACAATAAGAGCTTAGAGTCTAGGTGGAAGATAATAAATATTAAACTGAACGTTGACAAAAATATTTTTCAACAGAAGAACTATAATCTGAATATGTGCTGGAAATAATTATTGGCAGTGAACTGAGTCCTCCAGATGTGACAAGAATGCAGTGATTTGGGAGTCCCTCAGAGACAGCAGCACAGATGCAGTCCATTTGTTGCATTCTCTAGAAGACTGATCCTTTAAGGACCAGAAATTTTCATATAGAAAAGAAAATTCAACTTAGATTCTGCAGAAGTTAACAGCACTCGTGGGAAAACCCAACTTTCAACTCCAGATAAGTACAGAATAGAGCATTCTCTGAATTCAGGTACCAACTGAGACGCAGCAGCTGAAACCTCCAGATGTTTCTTTAAAAGACGACTTCTTCAGTAATAACTTACAATTATTTTACATTTGTTTCCTCATTTCCCTGGAGATCAAGGATGGTCCAGTGGCGATTTCAATGGCAAATTTCTCAATTCAGACAGCCCAGCTCTTTTGCCCAACAGGAAACGTCACAGAAAAGCATCTATAATCTCACAACTTTGGAGCTCAATAGGCAGAATTTCATTACTCTGAAGCCATGGCTTCATTGGGCGGGGGGGTGGGGGGTTGTGTAGTGCGTTTTTAATGCAAGTTAGCTAGGAGAGGACAAAATCCTTGCAAAGCGAGGAGACAGTGGTGCTTTCTCAGAAACTAGCAAGTTCAGGTAACCTCTCAAATTTTCTGCAGTCTAACTTGAAACACCAGCTCTTTCTTTGTCCTAGAATTGTGCCACACATTACAGTACCTGAAATGACAATAACAACTTTGTTCCCTCTTGGAAACTGCAAGGCCAAAAGGCTCTCTACGAGCACAATAAAAAGTTAAAAGGACCGATTATAGAAGGAAAAATACTGTAAAACAGATAAGGTGAGAAATTCTGACAATAAGACAGAGGCAGTGTTTGGAGTTCTGGTTTTGGTGTAATAAAGACTTTCACATTTCAGTTAGTACATGTCGTGTTGCTGAATATGTATTTTTATTGCACAATTTTCTCTTCATATTAAAAAGGCTATAGCATATTATGAGTTAGACACAGTTTTTTGTCCACACTAAAAGGATTTTTTTCAGTCTATATATTTCCCCTCTTTCAAAATTTGCTTTCCATCATGAGTAGTTCATGTATGATAACATAAAATACATCATTCACCATTCCTCCATGCTTACTAATACAAAAGGAATCTGAAGAGCACTCTGATTTCTACTCCCTGTCAAGGCATAAGCTAAGACTTTATTTTTGGCAGACAAGCTGCTCCTTCATTGAAGAAACAGTTATACATCTCCATTTAAAAATACTGATTAGCAAATCTCATAGCACTTTACCAACACATGCAGTCAAAACATCACTGAGACTACTGTGTTTCTCCCAAACTGGAAGGATGTTGAAAACTTAAATGATTCACTTAGAGCTGATCTAAAGATGAGAGTGCCGCAATTTATGTTTTATTGTCAAACTTTTAAAGGATTAAATCTAAATAAAATACACAATACACAAGCTTTAAAGTACACGTTATCTTCAACATCTTATTTCCAATTAGCAAGTCAAAATAAAGAAGGCATGGGGAACATTTGGCTTCAAAAGCAGAGCTCTGGAAGAAATCAAGATTTTCATTGTTTTGGGTCTCATTTAAGGCTGCTATTTTCCCAAACTGCTGAAACTGGATAAGATGGAAAGATTATTCTCTCTCTCAAAGGGGGGGGGAAAATAGCAGACATACCACCATGTGATTGAGTATTACATCATTTGTACTTACAATACTGAGCCAGTCTGGCAGTTAAGCTTAAAAGACATTTTCTTTTGCCTTCGAAGAAGGACATGGACTTGCCATAAAGGCAGGCTACCAGGGAAAAGCTTAGAAAAGACTCAGCTCACAATTTTACTTGGCATGAGATTACAAAATGCTAGAAGTCTTTCACTGAGACGCATTTCCAGTGTGAAGTTTGTGTATGAAGACTATGTCATGCAAACAAAATCCTACTGACAAACATCTGAAGAAATAAGACAGCTCTTGAGAAGTACTTTTACCAATTTTTAAAAGGCTTATACTTTATTAGGATGTAAGAAATCATTATCAATAGCATTTGCAAGATATGAGGACAGGCCAGGTATGAGAATGAATCCTTTTTTCCAAAACAAATTTGAAAAGTAATATTGTTTCTCTGATATACCTTCACTTTGTTCTTACAACATCAAAAAGTGCAAGAGAAAAAAAGCTTCATAAGACTTAAGAATATGATGAAAGTGGACACAGTTTTAGAAGACCTCAAGCTAAAATAATATTTGCAGATAGCAAGCACAGAAATGCTTATAGGTCTCAATGCACTGGCTTTTAATCACCCTATTTTGCATTACTGATGTTAATTAAACTATTTAATAATATGAATTTGTCTTCTAAGGCATCATTCTTACAGCATTAAAATGCAAATACACAATCTTCAAAATTATTTTAATGAAGGAGAGCGTTTAATTTTCTAATTGACTTCTAAAGTATTAAAATGCAGAAAACATTAGTGACGGCTACAATCAGGAATATTTTTCAGTGACCAGATCAAAAACTTTGACCGTAATTGATCATGTTTGCTACCAGGATTTATTTAAACAAAGCATCAGGTAACCTTCCCCCCCTCCCCCCTTTCTTAAGGGGAGTGGGCGTGCAGGGAAGGAAGGGGAAGCGTCTCCTCCACATCCCATACCACATCCAACATATCCTCTGACAAAAGCAAGAATGCGCTACACAATGACCGGCTGTACCACACTGTTTTTTATTTAGCTGGTGCTTGCATCATATTAGCTCCCATCAGGTCAAAACACAATGCAGTTATAATGCTGTTTTTGCTGACATAAGCACCAAAATTCAGATGCAGAGATAAACTTCTGAATTAAGCTGAGAGCTAACCTAATCATTTCCTCTTTTAAACAAGCTTTAAGAAGATTGTTAAATATTTATTTTCACAAGCATGCAAGGATCACTGAAGGTCAAAGACATCAGAGGTGTGATCCCCTTCCTTATCGTCCCTCCTTTGTATTTATTTCACTGGAAGGAGGCCCTTCTGCCATCACATTTCCCTCCCCTCATCCATCACCTAGAACTCGTCTTGCCTTCGTTCCCCTCATTAATTCCCATGTCTCTGCCACCATGTTTCAAAGCATCACCCCCTCTCAGTGCTGCTGGTAAGTGAGGGCTGCCTCTCGTATTTTTACCCCGGTATTACTGATGCCTTTGTAGCTCTCCTGTTTCCTGCTTCTGTTTCTTGCCTTGTTTCACCTTTACCATGAGAATGCTTCATCAGTTCAGAAACCCCAAACTGGAACATAATTACTAAGAGGACAGACTGTGCAATGAATTTTATTAATTACTATTTTTATGCATGCAATAACAGACCACTATTACATGCATTAAAAATCTGGCTCAGGTGCTTCTGCTGTAAGTATTTCTGCGTTACACAAGGCCCGACATGGTGACAGAGCACAGGACTGCCAAAAAATAAACACTACTTCTACCTGCCCATAATGAAATTCAAGCCCACAGCGACAAAGGCCTCAGTGGACCTAATCCAGAAGCCTACAGAGTAAAGCCTGTCCCTTCCTTTCAAAGAGGGACCACGATGACTGGTTTTGTCCCAACACAGAAAGGTACACTGGGCAAGGGCAAAGGACCTCCAAAATTAAAACAATCTAGGTGTAACAGCTCTGTTGAGCACGAACCCCATGGTTTTCAGCAGTCATACCCATCGATGTGCTTTGAGAAAGAACTGCGTAGAGAGACTTGAAACACTCTGCTCTGTAAAGCAAAAAAGTATTTCTGCAGTCAAATTTCAGAAGAGGATTATTTTGACTTTACTGTTCAAAATATCCCTTAAACGAGGAAAACAAAAAACAAAGCTATCAAAACCAGCCAAAATCTGTAATCTTGGTAGGCCACCTTGTGACCCTGTCCCCCTCTCTATCTCTGCAGATACTTTGTTTAATGCTGCATTATGGAAAAGTTGACAATTTGAGCCACCTGCTGGGTACTAACATCCTGAGGGGAAAAAAGTTGGTCACTCCTCTACACAAAAGCTGGTGAGAATTTCGTCAGCGAATTCAATGGGGAAGGATCAGGTCTCCCCTTGCCGGCACCAAAGGTCAAACAGTTTTTTATCCTGAGTTAGTAACAAGTTAACAGAAAAGCAGATTTTCAGAGTGTGCATTTCTTAAACAAAACATTAGCCTGAACACACACAGGCATGTGCAAAATTACAGTCCTCCTGCTTCTTTTGGATGATATATTTAGAAATCCTATTAGCTGGAGAGATCAACATTCTTATCTGAATTTCCAGGATGCTGTAACATGCAAAATTAGAGCAGCTCTCTTAAGTGGGTCAATTATCACTACTGCACTTACAGCAGCTTTTCCCCTCCCTGCAACATCCATAATGGGCATTTAGCACAAGGATTTAAACAGTAAGATGTTGAGTTGACACACACCACAATGTAAAGTTCCCTTCCCCTTTTATATTTTCAGAATCTTAAAGGAACAAAGAAAATCACCCAAGCACAGAATCTCCACCTTAAAATTACGGTCTCCCTGCGGAAAGCTTCGATGACTTTCAGCGACAGGGATAACGCTAGTCAGCACTCACACTATTTTCCTGCCACATCCAAGTCATGCACAAGTAAGGTTTATGGCTTTCTCCCCCAGGGGACAAGAGGAGAATCTGAGGACCACTAACCATCTCCCCAGTCCTGTCCCCCAGCTGCAGGGCCATACAACCAGTTTGAAAGGCTTCAGGTTACTTTCTTCTGAAGAGGGAATTCTCTTTAAAAGACACTGCAAATCACCAGATACAAGTGGAACAATTCAAGTACCCAGCATCACTTCAGATACTACAAAGACATCCATAGAGGACTGACAGATATGACACAGGACCTAGGGAAAGACAGGCGCTTCTGCAATACAGCTGGAGGCCAGGCAAGATACCCGAGAGCGACAGAGCCCCGACTCCTTCTGCCTCGCTGCCCCACTGCCACCCAACTACAAGCGCAGGGCAGCAGCCAGGAGCAGCCCTTGCAGTAAGGGGACGCAGTGGGGAAGAGAACGGAGCCACACAACGGAGCATACAACGTCAGTGAGCACATGGAGAGGAAAATTTTACTTTCCCACCAACGGGAAACATGAACCGCCTCATTTTCTCTGCAACATACTTCCTTTATACATATCTCTTTATACGGCAAAGAAGTACGAGGCAGTACTGCGAGTGAAAAATCATATGATTCTCCTTCATTCCATGGAAAAGCAGACTGGATATGCTGGCTTCAGGTCATGAGCCCTGCTGTTGAAATTCAGCAGTCCCAACCCTGGCTGGAGGAGAGGGTGACAGGGAGAAATTAAGGTGCAGAAATTAAACTTCTATTGCTGCCCCTGGCTGCCCTCTTCCCTACATCTCCAGCATTGTCTCCTGTGGTACTAAATAGGAAAGATCACACAAGCCAAGCATTACCAAACACATGAACTATTTGGAAATAGATGCAAATAACATGGGGCAACATTAGCCGCACCCTATTTAAGGTCGCAATTTTTCATTAATAGATTGAAACTCTCCCAGCTAAAATTCATCCACTCAAAAGCATACCAATTTTAAAACTTCATTTTGAAATTAAGAGGAGAAGGCTTCTCCAAGACTTCAAGTGCAAGCAAATGCTTCATTAGGAAGCATTTCTTTACCAAGAGGGTGGTCAAACACTGGAACAGGCTTCCTAGAGAGGTGGTCGATGCCCCAAGCCTGTCAGTGTTTAAGAGGCATTTGGACAATGCCCTTAATAACATGCTTTAACTTTTGGTCAGCCCTGACGTGGTCAGGCAGTTGGACTAGATCATTGTTGTACGTCCCTTCCAACTGAAAATATTCTATTCTATTCAACTTTCTATGAAGTAAGATCTTGGCGTCCTTTACCAGACACACACAAAAAAAAAAATCTAGTGAAATAAAATAAAGTAATTTGATTTTGTAAATATTATATGTATTTTCAACCGTGCAATTTAAAATCCATTTTTAATCTGCTATGTCCTTCTCACACTCAACACTTGAACAAAACACATTTTGAATGCAACTGTATTTAATCAAAAGTCAGTTACTAAAAAGAAAGTCCTTAACCGAAGAGAAATAGAAACTGGTTTTATTAACTTCCCTAACTAGAGCTCTAAAATTTTGTTGATTAAAGCCTAATTTCAAAAGTTAACTTTTTAATTGGGAACACTAGGGCCTGCTGGCTCCAGGAAGTTTTAGTAGAGGTTAAAAGATTGCTGGAGATCTAATTTTTCATTTCTAATAAAAAAGGAAGTCTTGCCCTTTTCCTTGCAAAGACAGACCTTGAAGTGTTAGTAAGGAAACAAAGAATGTATCCTTCAAAGGCTCTCATGGCGAGGTTATACAAAGCTTCCCAAGGCAGTATGGAAGCTGACAGAGCCTGCTAATGCTCGAAAGGAAATTAGCTGTACTTCTCTTGCAAAGACCAACGAGGCAGAAAGGCTCAGTAGCTGATGCCTAATCTAGGATTAAAGAGACCAATTCCTTACTCCATCACAGATTTTCTGAGTAACTTTGAATGTGTCACTTAGCCTCAGTTCTGTACTTGGAAATGAAGATAAATACTCTCAACTTCCCTTACTGTGACATGAAAATAAACACATTAAACCAGGAGGCATTCAAATAGGTTGGCAATAAAGTGCAAGTACTGCAGACAAATAGGAAATAACAAAGTACTGCCCCATTCAGCAAGGAGATGCCCATTTTTTTTCCAAATCCTTCTTGCCTGCTGGGATCCTGCAATGCCTTCATGATCTTCCCTCAAACAAAAGGGAGGTTCACGGGACAGAGGAAGCAGGGGAGGAAAAGCGCCTTACACTTTCCCACCCAGCGCAAGTTTACATGTAAAAGATACCAAGGCGCCAAACCTTCTCCTGTCAGCCTTCTGCTCCCAACGCTCAAATTTAAGAGGTTATTTTTTTTTTAGACATTTAGTGGAAAGGCTCTTCTGCAAACAACTCAGAAGAGAGGCCTCACTTGGCTGCCTTGGAGTGACTTCGGGAGGAGCCCACCTCTTTCCTCTGACTACACACAGGGCTGCTGAAGACCACCTGAATAACTTGGGCAACATCAAGCTCCGGAGGCTGCCCCCGCCCCGGGCGGTGGGAAGGGCTCGGCCAGCCCCTCGGCATCGACACTGATCAGCTTTACTGGAGGGGGAAAAACCTGCCCTGAATTTACCTGCAGAGGCACACAGAGGGGTATGTACACAAGGTAGCTGCAAGGACAGGATTGGGTTTACAACTAAGGGTGCGTTTTCCAGAGAGCTTCAAAGGAAAAGAATAATTAAATAAAATAAAAAAGGTGCGTGTGTAGTACCCAAAATATTACAAACAAAATAGTGGACAATTGTACAGTTTTTCTAACAGTTGTGTACAGTAAAAAGGATTACAAACAGAATGAAACGTTCCTTGGATTAAAACAAACTGATATCCCACCTGGAAAATCCTGGCCAGGCTCTCATTGTTCCCGAGTGACCTAGGGCAGCCACGGGTTACAGCCAAGCCCGTAAGTCACTCAAACACCCTGCCCGGCTCTTCCCAAGTTCTCTCTCTCGGGAACGGCAGGACCAGCTAAAGAGCCCTTTGTTTCCATTCAAACATATGTAGGGGTGGAAAAGCTGTTCAAAACATTAAAGAGAAACAACTGAGGACTGTTACTATTCCAAGAAACAAATTAAGAGCCAGAGTCTGAAATGCCCGCAGCACTGGCAGTGCCAGCTGAAGTCAGATGTCACTAGAAACGCTCAGCATCGCTCAGACCCTGGGAGGGGGAGAGCCAGTTCCATCAAACCTGAGGATTTAAAAATCACTATCTCCTTCAGATGTATTTTTTGCATTATACCTTTACTTCTGACACTCATAATATAGACACATTTTATAAAGAGAGTAATAAATTAAAGTTTTATAGGTAGCTCATCAAAAGGATGAAACACCTCTCAAATTCAGCTAATAGCTAGTAAGCCATCTTCCCTTTAAAACATTAATGCTGACAAGTAATATAAGCAAGGCAAATTAAAAGCTATGTCAAAGTTGCTGCATTGTGCGGTTTTGTGTCAAATAAGCTAATAAAAACTATAAACTGATGTAAAATCAATTCAGATCTCAAATAATATATTAAACTTTCTAAAGAACTATAAATAAAAGCTGCACTTTAGATAAATAAACTTTTATGTTCTCTTTAAGTTCTAGAACTATTTTTTCAGATTAAAAAATTTGTGTTACTGGAATATTTTGCATTAATTAAACAACACATAAGAAGCAAGGAGAACTTAATGTTTTCCTACTTCAGGCTGAGGTTTATTAAGGCATAATTCAGACTGTACCAATAGACTTGGCTACAATTTTCCTCACATTTTCACAGAGGCTGGCTGGCGACATGTACATTATGAAAAAAGAAGAATAAGCAGATATCCATGTCAGATAAATACATTCCACTCCCTCAAACTGAACTCAGTGCAGACACAATTAAATCCTGTTTTCCCTCTCCAAAAACTTCCCACTCCTTCGGTTCTGCCACTGGAGAGAACACAACATTTCTTGCCACTTCAGCCCCTGACTACATCCCGCTGTACTTCCCCAGGCCACATACATACTTCGTTCCTTCTACCATAATATTTTTTAAGAAATATACTGTCTTCTGTTTCAGAGACTACTCTGTTGCCAGCTAATCTCTCTTGCCTCTACGACTCCCGAGTCACCCCACTGATTCATTTGGGCCATCCAAAACCAAGGTGCTGTCTCTGAGCTGTGACGATGCTGCTGCCCGTCACTATTTCTTCCACATTATCTCTTTCCTCTAAAATACGTTCACCAATCTTCAGATTTTAATTTCCTTTTCTAAATTTCTCCCAAATTTCTCCATAAGGGTTCTACAACCAACACAATGATAATGAACACTAAACTCAGTAAATCTACTTAGCAGTGTTATATAAATCTTGAAGTCTTACAAATACTGTATGTCCTTTGCACAGCATATTTCTCCTCTTCGCATGCCATCCTCTGCTGGCTTCTCCAGAAGGCCAAAACCAACCGCAAGCTTATTACCCCGAACGTGCATCTTCATTCTTGCTAAAGCATCTTGTCACATGGCCACCCTCTACACCTGCTCTTGGTCTCTCTGGACCAAAGGCCCTGGGAACACGCCTGCCTCCTGTAGCACATTTCTATATTGCCAGATCTAGGCTGGAAACAAATATAATGTGCTGATAATGATCATCATAATTAATCTACGGAGGCTTGAATGTATTTTCATTTCGAAGGTCAGCAATATGCACCTGTGGCTCCCAGGTTTTCAAGTTTCTAATGAAAGGAAGGTACCAGAAAAGGAACTTCTATTTCAATGTTCAGAATCCATAATTTATTTGGGGTTTGTTTTGCAAACTACACTGGATTTTAAATACTAAAAAACAAAACAAAACAAAAACCCAAACAACAGAACACAGGCAGAAGATGAACTCACTCTCCCAAAGTAACAGAGTTAAATTCTGAATATCAACTATAAACTTAATTTTATCTAATGGACTTTTAAAAAATCAACACTAACAAAACTGAGCCATACAGTCATGCACTACCACTTCCTGATTCCCAGGTGGCACAGTAACCGTGCAAATGAAGATGGAGTACTTTGTGATATTGATATAGAAAGACAGAGCCCATCTTTGCAGTCTTATCCATACCCTGGTCCTAGTATTTTACGTGAAATATCACATAGGATATTATCTCAATTTAATGAAAAAAGTGGGAAAATTAATTTAGGTATTCATGAAGTGTCAACCAGACCAGTACATCTTGCACCTGATGAAATAATAAAGAGGGATATGTCAAACAAACAAAGTGGTGGGTTTTTTGTTTGCTAGAAAAGTTAGCCACACTTGCTGCACAGATGGCTGCTACATTACAATGTACCTACTTGCCTATTACAGCTCATACTGTTTCGAATGCTTTTTTATCACTACGAGTGGGGGAAAATGGATTTGCGTATTATGGTTAGGCTATCATTCAGTAGTATCAAATAATGACCATAAATAAATTACTTTGAAAATGTGACACGGGCATAAAAAATATTGGCAATGCTTTTAAATCAACGCTGTCTTTATGGTAATGATAGAGTTATACCGTTCAAAGTTCACACAGAGATTTTTACATTAGAAGAGACCAGTGTAATAGGCAAGCCTTCCTTTTAATTCCATTATTCCTGCAAAACCACATTTTTTTTAAACATGCAAATGCAATGACCACAACACTATCAGAAAGCCCTAATTTTAGAACACTGAATGTAGTTTCTGAAACTAAAAAAAAAAAATCTCAATCTTAAAAGGAAAGCTAAGCTGTTCAACTGCTAAAATATAGAATGAAAACTGCCATCTAGAAAAAGCATCAAATCAAACAGAATACTGATGATATGCACATACTGCTTTAAAGCAGAAAAGAACTAAAATAACACAGAAGAAATTGTTTGATACTAAACTCCAAATTCCAGTAACTGAAACACAACATAAAATAAGTAAAAATGTATAAACCAAATAAATTTGGATGGCCATCAGTATTTAAAGCTCACATGAATTTTAATGAAGTTCTACACGACAAAAATAAGGATGGTCTAGAGGCAAGGAGTACTCACTTGCAACTCTGGCCTGTGTGCAGTCCCACCTCCAGCCACTGTAAGATCTCTGAGCAAATTTCGGAATTTATCAAATGCCTTTTTTCCCCAAAACTAAAACGGGAGTGATACTGTCCTTCCCACAAGCATTAAAAGAAGGAAATCCAAATATCTTATGGAAAACCCACTGGAACTCTAATCTGTTCTTTAATGCTGACACTACAGGAGGCTTGGGGTTAATTTTCATTTGTTTTAAAAAAGAAAAACAAAACAACAAAAAACCTCACACCATAAACAAGTAATCCCTAGCAAAGCACAGGAAAAGTGCAATCTTATACTAGAAGAAAATGTTGAGAAAGAAGAAATCTAGAGTTATTGATGGGAGGTAGAGTGACATTTATAGCTCCTTGTAAATACTAAGTATTGTACATTTAGAAAGGGAAAAATGTTACTTGAACCACAGGAAAAACTCCCATTCACTTCATTATATAAAACCAACAGTGACAAAGTTAGCTCCTAAACACTTACCTTTGCAAATTTTGAAACAAGGACTAACTGGGATAGTTGACTTGTTAAAAGTATGTCTTTTATTTATGTATTTTTATTTTTCAAATGTGAAAGGATACGAGGAGTTCCTTCTGTCCTACACACCAGGTAGAGGCATGCAGCAATTACGTGGGTCATCTTTCTCCCCCGAGTTAGGTGCTTGCTCACAGCCATCTTGAAAAAATTAAAGGCAGTATCCAGACAATGTTGATTGAGTTGAAGTTGGTTTCCCAAGTGGTGAATCTGACGTTTCCCTAGAAAAATTAACAAGAAAAAAAAAAAAAGCTTAACAACTTTGTAGTTAGTGTGCTTTTGGGTTGGGGTTTTTTTGGTGGGTTTTTCTGAAGACAAAATTGAGGGGGCGGATTTTGGATTTCATCTGTGTGTGAAAAACAATAACCTCTCAAGTCTCAGGAACTACACATCCTCAGCTCCTCAGGACAGAAAAATGCCTCATTTTGGACTGCTAGAATTGAAATACATGCAATCAATAAGCCCTGGAAAACAAAGCCACAAACATCAGCCCCAGAGAGGATCCAAAACATAGCCAAGACTTCTCAGGCAAAAGATTATACCCCCTGCTCCAAAGATCATTTGACAATTAGTACTTGGTTAGCTGTAGCGATGAACTTCTGAAAACCGAAGGTCATGGCGTGTTTGACATTGACGTGCAAACAGAGGAGACGTTTTGCTGCAACTCTCCAAGATGTGATGAAGTCTGCAGTTCCCCTGACCACAACCAAAGCCCACAAGGAAAGGGGCTCTGCTCCGGGCTTGCCCATGATCACCACCGACGGGGAGGCACTTCCTTCCTCTGAACACTTTCGCACCAGAGCCTTCATTTAAGGCTTGGCTGCCAGACTGCTGAGATTAGTTTGTGGCTTCAGGAAAACAACTGTGCCTTCACCCTTAAATAAAATAGTAAAAAAAAAAGAAGTGTGTTTCGGATGATTCATGGCAGGAAGCGGTACAGCTGCTGGGACAGATGCGGGAAGTGAGGTCCAGTCCGTCCTCACAGCTCCCGCTGCGGAAGAGTGCGCCTAAAAGACAGCTTAAGAAAAAGATGGGGAAGTCATGAGGAAAACAGAGCACTGAAGTTCCTCAGCATACAGGGTCAGACGACACATCAAGAAAAATCCTTTAATTCAATGTGCCGGGCAGATGTTTCCAGTATGTGTATTTACAGGAAACGCTCATCGGTCCCCTTCAGAGATGTCATGAGTAGCTTTGCTGAAGGGGGCACGACGCCTACCCTGCGCCTCAGCCAGCACTGCTCACAGAAAGCGATGGCCACCACACGATGCTTACCGGAACAACACCAGCACCTGCACAGACTGCACATCTTAATTTCATGCAAATCCCTATGCCATCATCACTAATAACATGGTAAAAATGCTTAACCTCCAAACAATCTTCTGCCAAAGACGCTGCTTCAATTCGGCTTTAATAAAAAGTGACTCCAGACACACAGCCAGGGTTAGCAAGACTCCGGCCAAACAGGAGCTGCCACAAAGCGACAGCTTCTCCTTCCTGCACAAGTGGCAATTAGTGCACTCAGCAAAGAGATCTCCTTTAAGGCACGTTGGTCAACCAGGTGTAACACATTTGGATGAAGAAGTAACAACAGAGGAAGGATACGTCACCTTCCGCAGGAGGTGTGGGTACAATAAGCTACTCAAGAGTAATCCAAAGCCCATTAGGTGAACAGTTTTTCCACTGCCATCAGCAGGCCCTGGACTGGCGCTCACCAGCCTCAAGTACAAATACGACATCTTCCCAAAACTAAGATACTAACTAGCACTTGCCCTCCCCTGAATTTTATTTCACACTCTACAACCTGTATGCTGAAGCGGGATCAAGACTTTTATGTCCCTAAGAAAGAATCAGTTTGTAGTCACCTGTGGGCAAAAAAAATCCCTCCCCGAACAAGTCCACCCCAGAGGCCAGCATGGATCAGCAAGGCTATGGAAAGCCACCTCTTCCTATCACCTAAGCTTGCTATTTTATCTGGTTGTATTTTGCCACGCACGGCTGCCAAGATGAAGACACAAAGAACTGTCATCTGTAGAGATTTTAGGCACTACATGCAGATGTACAACCATTTAAAAAAAAAAAAAAACACACCAAAAACCAAACCAACCAAACCCCAAACAACAAAAAAAACCCAAACCAGACATGACCATGCCCCTGTACCTCTCCCTCAGCTGCAGGGAGATCCAGACTGGAATCACTGCAGCAGCAAGTGCACAGCATTCCCCTTCAGTAAGATGGTCCAATTCAATGTCCTCAAAGTCACAAAGGCAGCTAATAACGAGAAACAATTTCTGTGCTTTTAAGTGTTGTCTGAATTTTGCTTTTAAGTAAAGCTTTTGTAAAAACATAAAGAGAACAGTGGCTCCTATGCCAAGGAACAGCAACATGCACTTCTGAATGCTTCTTGGGATAATGGTGGAACCGGTATCCAGGGCCCACCTGGCTCCACAAGGACCAGGACGGTGCAGGCCACCAAGCAAGAAGAGGTGATGAGGAAGCTTCCCATGCCACCAGCACAGCAGCAGCTGATGTGGTCCTGGTTGCACACCAGAGAACAGCCCAAATGAGCCGAGATGCAGAGTAAGAACAGGAGAAGCATCCATGAGACTTCTCCCCCAGCACGCCCCTGGCCCGTCCCCATTACAAGGTAATCCTTCTCCCAAGAACACCACTCTCATTCAGGGCTCCGCACCTCGGCGGGCCCTTCAGAAACAAAGAACATACCAGAAGAGAAAAAAATAACATTGAGAAAGATATTTGAAATTCATTTCTTTCATAAGCTATTTTTCCCACTGAGCTGGTCCCATCCCCAAGCTACCATTAGTATTCTCTGAGTATTTAACCTTTTCTTAATTTCAAATGTTGAAATACAATTCATCGTAATCCATTCTAGGTAAACAGTATGCTTGTTTGAGTAATATATGCTTTTTTAGCTGAGCTTTTCATCCAGCATCAATATTTTAAAATGCAATTACTTTAAGCGTGACCAGTCATTGTTTACTGACAAATACCAAAGAGATGTAAGAGCACAGAAAGGTACTCGTCCACTTAGGAAATGCTATTTCTTTGAATGTTTTACTCAACCAAGCAGACCAGTGAAGGCTTTAATTCTGTGTGCTAGTACTCCTCCGAGCTGCTTTGTAGTATTATGTCAGTTATCTAGTTTGTAGGAAAATAAGACAACTGTTACACTGCCATTGATCCCCAAAATGAACAACTTAACACAGCATCTTAGAAATTATGTACATCTTGATGACTAACTTGGTTTTGTCCTTATCTGTTATGAGAGAGAAAGAAGTGTACTGCTTATAGCATCATCTAAGATAAATATTTGCATTCTATAACCAGTCTCCTATTTACTAAAGAAAGATCAAAAGCTTTGTTTTTCCCCCACCACCCCCGCCCCTTGAATTTAACATGACAACAAAATTCTATTTTTCTGGTATCTTCTGTAACACTAACAAGAAAAACAACTGGAAAAGTTAGCACTAGCAATCGTGCTTCTAGACTTCTCCACAGGGAGCACAAGATACCTTGTACTCCTTTGGGTTCCTTCACAGACTCAAGAAGTATCTCCATTCAAAAGGTAACTCCAAGAAAAGGCAGGTATCGGCTAGATGGCTATTGTCCCAGTACTGCAGTACAGTACCAAACTGTTGTACAGTGCCCTCATCCCAGTCAGATGACAACCAAAAGTATGTAATTTTGTGATTTCCAACCTTTTCTGCCAATCTCACCAATCTGACATTTTCAGAGCTGAAAAAAATGTGTCTCCATAATATTTTATTTAACTATAAATAGTGATTTAATCTTTTGGTATCTGAAGAGCAGATATTCATACTTAGAGAAATTGAGCATAAGAAAATAACTGATCAAAATAAATTCTCTATCCAATGCTCCAGTTACTGTTCACAAACATGAACAGAGACCAAATACCCATTCATACTGCCAGTCCTCAACATGAAAAGTCCTCATAACTGTGCAATGGTAGCCACAAGCCTTGCTAAGCATTCAGATAGCTTCTTACGTGAGTGACTGCTCCCCCAGCAATATGGTCAGTGCGGAGAGGAACTGCAGAGCAGCTGCAAGCTACAGGGCTGGGAAGATGAGCAATTCCCTCCAGCAAACCTACAATACTGCATTATGTCTATCAGCCCTTGAATGTACTCCGACTCCCACTGCTCCTCGCTAGCTGGGTGGCATTTTACAACCTTCCATTTGTTGTTTAACTCCTGACTGTCTCTATCGTTTGCTCTAGACTACCAGCGTGGCTTCAATCAGCCCTAACGGCTGGCTAATGCCCTTTCCACCACTTTGACCATATGGTCCCAGTGAGCAGTGAGCTGGTCCAGCTATCTGCAAGAATGCAGTAAGCCTTATGATCTCAGCCAAAACAGTGGGAATATCCAACATTACAATGCAATTTATTAGCAATCTGCTCAACTGAGTATTCACCAGATTACATCGCAATGTTACAAACTCATCAAATGAATTGAACTGTTCTACTGGATGGAAAAGAACTGCCACACCTTTAAACTCTGCCGTGCTCTGGGTTATAAAACAAAACTCAAGACAACAGCTTCCTGACCTTCTTACCCATTTTATCCAGTAGAACAATTTTTTCAAAAGTTTGAGTGGGACACTACTCTAAGAACTTGCCACTACTACTATCTCAGTACTCTATAAAGGATTATCATCATGTGGAACAGTCAGAAATAAATATTGCATTTTTTTCTAAATTGCTAGGCAAGAATACAACATATAAGACAAAATACACAGAGGTAAAACATGTCCCTTAGTAGGTGCATGTTTTATTAGTAACTTGCAATAAGAGTTGCCTCTTTTGGGCCTTACAGGTTTTTGACAGATCCTGCGATTCTTTTTTTAAACCAGAAGAAATAGAGCCTTTAAGGTAAAAGCTTACACACTTCATGCTGCCCTTGCAATTTAGTGATGGCATTAAAGTGGTGTCTAAGTATCTTTGGGAAAAGGACAAGGAACAGAGTCTTTTTAAAGGCTGAACAAGCTCATCAGCAAGTTTACAAAAATCCTCCCCCTTCCTCACCAGTAAAACAGTAAAATTATTCTCCTTTAAAGAGCAAAAGATAAGAAGTCTAGAAACTACAGAGTTTTTGTGACGTATAGGACACATATCAGGTAGCTTCCATTTTTTTCTCAAAGGCTCATCATACCATTGGGTTGGAGGGGGAGGTGGGGGGAGGGGAGAGAGAGAGAGAAGCTTGCACTTCTGCAAGCAACACACAAAATCCAAGTTCCCAGGCTACCAAGTAGTAAAGTTTATCACGCTCCTGAATCTGCACCTAAAAACAAAAGGTCCTTTTCAGTTTTTAGTTCCAAGCCTACTAAAAAAGTGTTTCTACCCATCTACTCCTAGCATGCTGAAAGAAACACCATCATCTTCTCAACCGATGCCAACCTCAATGCTTTGAACTGGCACATAAGACCTGAATTGACAAGTTCAGATAGGACCGCTGAATGCTACTATCCTTTTATCTCAGAAAATTTCTATTCTTCTGATGGAGGAAACAGTGATTATTACAAAACAAAAATGTGTAGGCTAGAAATCACTGTCACAAAAATAGATTTGCAGAAAACCTTTGTAATATTAAATGCTTACAGAAGAGGCAGGCAGTTGATAGCAAAACTGCAGCTTAAGTTATAATAGGAGCAAAACAGAAAAAGGGGGAAAATCAGACTCATTCTTTAGAAGCGATTTTCTTTCTTTTATGATTTCGTTACTACAGAAACATCTTGTTCTCTTCCACTATTCAAGAGGAATCATACCTTTTTTTTGGATCCCTTAAAAGTTAGTAATGTCAAGCAGCTACGGCTATATATTACTCTCATCTGGCTCCTGCCTGCTCATCTGCAACCCCCCCCTCAGACTGACAGAGAATGTAACACTGCTATTTCAAAGTAGTACTTTTCAGTACGAAGCATAAGTTTCCAGGGAAATAACAGGCAGTACACTGACAGAGCTTAAATGAATTGTTATTACGATACTAAACTCCATCATCAAAATCCAGGCATACAGATTTCCCCTCCTTTCTGCAATTTGCTCGAGGGGCCCTTGAGCTAGCAGTACCTGAACTGGGCAATGGAGTCATGTTAACAGCACTAATCCTTTTTTTGCAAAGAGGATTGTTATGGTAACAAACACTAGATTCTATTAAAGGAAACATTTTGGATGGTTTTTGCTTGAGTATTCATTCATTGCCCGAATTTGAATTACTTTACCGACTGAATTTTATGTGCAGATTTTATTCTGCATTTGGTTCTTCACTCCTTTTATTCTCTTCATTTGAAAAAAGCCCCCAAAAGAACTCCTGAAAAGGGGAAAAGAGCAGTTTTTATGTGTGGGCATCCCTGCGTGCTTTGTCATCTTTCAATTTCAGCAAGTCCCAGCTCAAAGCCTGAATGAATTTCCTGCTCTTTGCTCCATGCCAGGCTTCTATGTTATTTGTATTACAAATAAGTAAAAACAAACAAACAAAGCCACAACAGGGAAAGTCCAGGAACGTCAGTAGGGCTACTCTTATGAAGGCTGGTCCCAGAAGCCTAATCAAGGGCAGAGTCCCATGATCAAAGACAAGAAAACATTTAAAGCCCAAACAATGCGGGGAGGCAGGGAGGAAACCGAGGCAATGGCTGCAGCGATCGCACCAAGCATTCCCAGCAACACGCACAATACCGTGGGTGAGAAACAGCTTTATCTCTGCGAGCTTGTAGTGAAAAAGGCCAACGAAAGGTAAAAGTAGCAGCATAGTAGGGCACTACAGCAGTGCTTGCCCAGAACAATAACAACTTTAATTTTATTAAGGATAGCTAAGAGTTATTCCCAGTAACACCTAATTGCCTACAAAGAAAGTGATGAACACGCTGGCCTCATTCCCACGCTCTGCCTAACCTCAGTCTAGCCCCAAATCCCCACCATCTAATCGTGGGTGCACCCCATACCCCCAGACCCTTGCTCTTCCACATGAGAACTCCCCAGTTCCTCCACGGGATGTGTCAGTCCCAGGGCTGAGCAACCTGGAGCCCATGCACGCTTGGCCCCCCTCCAACGGATGCATCCCCGTGCCTGTGTCACCTGGCAGAGCTGCTCCGGGGACTGCCCACGGGTACACTCTGTTCCTGTTATCTCAGCAGAGCAAAACAATTCCTGGCCCTTTCCCTGTGATATTCCACCAGCTGCGCCAGCACAACTGTTTGTGGGGATGCACAGAAAACCAAACCAGTAAACTGATCCATGTTAAAAATAAAAAAAAGATTTAATCCAGACCTGTTTACTGGAGGATTGATGCCTCCACTTTATCTTCTTAGGGCCAGAAGCAGACTATCTCAGCGCAGAGACCTGTATTCAATTTCTCTGCCTGCTGACAACAATCCAACCCATCCATTTTGCCTCCCATGAGAGCGCCCCAACTACCAGGTGCAGCTCCCTGTCTCTCCTGGTAAAGCCCTTCCATTGCATGTCAAATGTTCGTTCGTTCATTCATTCAAAGAGAACTAGCATGCATCTTTAAGATTAATGGCTTAAAAATTCAGATAGTGGTCACTAGTCCAACCACTTCTTAAATATTTGATACTAAGCTACTTTTCTTTGACCTAGAAAATCTGCTGTTAACATCACTTCCCAGCACTTATCTGTACTTCTTTAAGTATTCATTCCCTCAGAATTGGTCCTTGTATTCCATTAATGCCAAAGCAGGCCTGCAAAGCGCCCACGTAACTTCCCCTACCCCCCTCCTCAAGCACTTTTTCCATTCCCCTATTATATGATACCGTTCCCACATGGGCAGCCTCTTTGCATATACAGCAACTGGCCATTTGACTTCATTTGCCTTACGATGCTAAATTTTTCAAAGTGGGTAAGTGGTTCCTCTGACTTTTTGCATTCCGTCCCTGGAATTCTGCTTCCCTTGCAGGTGGCACTTCTACTGCTGCCATTTCATTCCCATTATCCATCTAACTGCTACCACTGCTTCAACAACAACAGACTAGAAGCCATACCGTTTATTCATGGGCTGCGCCTAACCTCTTGCTAATCTTCCCCGATCATCCTTAGACAGCAGCTTGCTTGCTTCTTATCCTTGCTTGATTTTTTTTTTTTTTTTTAAATACAGCTAAAGAACTTCTTGCTCATAAAGTCCTCACTGAACTTCACTTCTGGTGTCAAGCTGGAAAACCATAGCCAATGCTGACATTAAAAAAAGAACAAAGAAACAAACAAACAAACAAAAACCAACAACAACAAAACCCCAGTCTGTTGATTCACTAGCATCTGAAGGTATTGGATCACGGCTGTTTTAAGTCAAGCTAAAGCCCAATTTGTTGCTGCAGACAGCGTTCCCACCTCCAACACGACATTTACGTGGCTGCATGCTGATACAGATGATGGAACTTGCTCTGCTGAAAATCAGCCCAAACAACAAAAAGTTAAATTTTCATTTGGACCAGTTCCCTCATATAACTCCACAAGCAGCCTCCCAAGCCCTAATGCCATCAGTATGTGGCTGGGGTGAGGAGAAATGCTGTCAGCAGCAGCGTACACGTGGATCAACTTAAGTAAATGTGAGACTGCAGCCTAAATGGGTCAAAGAGAAAAGTACACACTATCCCCATGCTTCCTCCTGCTTCCCTGCTACTGCTCCAGCCCTCGCCGCCCCTCTCATACAAGGAGCTTACACAAAGTCTGACTTATCACAGTTTAAACAAATGCTAACATGTTCATTAGTTGTTTGTATATTAGAATGCTTCAGGTCGTTTAAGATTAATTTTGGAAGCAAGCAAATATGGACTTTTTAAATCCAAAAGTTTTGTCAACTGATTTTTTACTCATGTAAGATTTGCAGCTGTTTCAAAGTCAAAACAGCTGGAAGGCTGCACTACTGGCAAGTACTGTGAGCACATGTATGATTAATGTAGCATAACCCTTACCTATCTGACATTAAGGAAATTAGAAACAAAAATTTAAGATACCAAGAACTTTTAGGTAGTGGTAGCTTTTAAGCGTGCAAGATTTCCTTCTGAAAGTACCATCAATTAGGCTTTGCTTTAATCTTCCTCTGTTTTGTTTGGACAGTGATTTTTTTTTTTAAATTACATTTTAAATGACAGTTATTCTTAGAGATTTTTCTGTATCTATATACATGTAAAGTTTTTTCCCTACACTTATCAATTACCAATTGTTACTCTTGTCACAACAAGAAATGAAACATTTCTGCTGTCACACAGCATCACTGCTGATCCAAGCACTACCTTCAACCATCCAAAATCATTTCTACATCACTGCAAGAAAAAAAAAAGAAAAAGATTTGCTCTGACAGTTTTGAAAAGATCACTTTTTTAAAGTTTTAAAAACCCATAATTCTAGCATTATTAGAGAGAGAGAACTTGTTTCATACCTACAAAGCAAAAAGCATTTAACTAACAAGCAACTGTCATCAATCTACACAGCTAGAAAAATTCAAGAATACAGCACAATACAGGGGGAAAAAAAATCTGTTGCCTATTGGTAAAAGTTATCAAAATCTTTAAAACAAAACAAAAATGAAGACTAAACATAAAAGGATCCATTGCTGGAATGGAAAACTTTACAGATGCGAACAGCATATAAATCAGTGCAGTGTTATCTGCTCGCTGACAGCAAGTTCTAGTGCCTTCCCTGCAGATCAGGGCTTTTGCAAGGCAAAGAAGAGTGAAAACTGACAGGAGCCATTTTTCAGAGTCTTGCAGACACCATGGAAGCAGGCAGGAGCCCCGGCAATCAAGATGCTTCGCATGGATGAGGAGGATGCAGGAGTTGAAGGTATCCCCTGGCCAGAACTGCCACTGAGGACAGGGACAAGAGCAGAAGTAATTGAGTTACCACAGCTGAACAATTACCACTTCTCAGCTGCACTGCAGCAACTATTAGCTAAGGTCATGCATGCTAAGATTGTTTAAAAAATAGTAATAAAAAAAAAATCTTCCTTTTTGATCTACCTTCCCTGCTATAAAAGCCAGTGCAGCCTTTCCCTTTTCCTGCCAAGAAGCTCCTGCATATCTCCATGAACCTTCCCTACCTTCCTTGTCCACCTTTAATACTTCCCTTTTATAACATGTCTGAGAATTTACTTGTCCTCAGACACGTGCAGAACAATTTTCCTCCCCCAGAGTTCAGCCCTGCTCCTCTGCACACCAGTTGTTCTGTCAAAGTACAACTGTTAGTGGTAAGTTATTTCCACTCTCCATCACCCAGCTGTGTAGGCAGGAAAGACCTTACTGACAAGAGACTAATACCCACTCTGCTCTCAACCTGTACTTGACTTAAGGTTGCGGCTTCTTCTTCAGTACTGAAAAAGGCCTGTGAGCCCAAAGCTACCTTTGGGCTCTGGTTTTGGGGTTGGTGGTGTTTTTTTTTCTTTCCTTCTCTAATTCTACGTGCAAATCTAACAAAGGGCACTCTCTCCTCATCCAGACCTTACCTGAGTGGCAGTCAAAGAAGACGTATGACAAAATAATTCCAAAAGTAAAAATTTACAAATATCAACTAATTGGCAAATTCCTTAGATAATCTCAAAAAATGGAAATGTGGTGGGATGGCATCAAGGGAAAGAGGATGCAGAGAGAAGTAGTTGAGGGGAGTGAAGAAGAGGAGGCAGTTATTAAAGATATCACAGGGACAAGAGAAAAAACATGATCTAAAAATGGAAGCAGAAAGAGAGAAGAAGCAAAATCAAGCTGGGAAAGGCACAGAGCCGTTACAAAAGCAAGAAAGATTGCATTAGGTTAATACTTATTTAAGGTATTTTTATACGAAGGTGACAAGGGCGGTCAAATACTTTTTCTTTTATACAGAAGGGATAAGAAACCTGGCAGTTAGGTAAGAGAGCATCAATCTTTATCTAGGCTGCAGCTAAAGAATGAAATTCTGCCCTTAGTTCGTCCCTGGCAGCTGAGTCCATCAGCTACAGATAACAAGTATGGAGTATGAATCTGAGGGGGCTGCTCTCCTTTACGACTACAAAAGACCTATTTAGATCAGAGCTACAACTGCCCCTGATAATTTTATCTTCCATAAATGATGGAAGAAGTTATGGACAGCGCTTCAGCCTCAACTTTGCATTTCCTTCCTTTTTAAACTAAAAATAAGTGAAGGTTGCCACAAAGCTCAGCTAAACAATGCAGTGAATCAGTGAAGCTATTTATCAAGCCAGTCTTTTGTGCTATCTACTTCGGCTTGGAGTTGAAGGGAGATTTATGTTTAAAGAGAGAATGCACATATTTCAGGAACAGACTTATATTTCTTTAAACCATAACATTTATGTAAGTCAGATGTACAGACTGTTCCAGTAAAGAAATAAAATTACAATGCCATCTATGTATTTCTACAGAGCCAATGTGGCCCTCTTCAAAAATATTTGGCATATTTGAATAATATCTATCTGTATGTATGCGATCTCTTCCATTTATATGAAGCTACTCTTTACACACAGGATGTCATCAGCAACTTTTCTGGGAGAAGGGAATTCTCACTAGACTTTGCTCTCCTTCTCAGGAACCCTAATCACCCCGGAATTAAAGATGGAGAGCACGGGAAGGGGTAGAGAGTGGGTATTTAAAGATCCAGAGATTGAACTCATAGCCTTCACCAAATTACCAAAAATGATTTGTAAGAGCAGAAGATCACTAGATTTCTGGAAGACAATGGCCATAAATAGATATAAGCGTGAGTTCATGCCTAAGGACTAACAACGTGAAATTAAAGGAAAATGTAAGCACCATGTTAATGTGAACTTACAACAAAACTCATTCGACCTTGTAATAGTTTCCCAAGGGAACTGGTGGAAACCCCCACTGCTTGGAACATATGAATCCAGGAAGGGCAAAACACAAGAAAAAATGCACGATATGGAATGAACCCATATAAGAAAAATGGGCTAAGATGATTTACTAGGTTAAAGTAAGTTCTTAAACTTTTGCAAAACTGTAAAGTTTAAGAGAGAGGCTGCTTTGCATGACAGAACCGTTCTGTATTCTGAATGTACAGAACAGGGGAAAAAATCCCCCCACCCTTTCCTCCCCAAACAGCGATCTCCACTGACTCGGTACAGCAGCCTTCCAGCCTGCTCGCAGTTTGGCAGCAGAACCATACAGACCCAGTGTCAGACAGACCAACCTGACCTGTACAGCAAATATCCACCTACTCAGGCTCCCGCCTCTTAAATTATTTTCTTCCGTCACCACTACATTCTAGTTTTCCTAAATTAAATATTGTATTAGTAACACTTTGGGAGGAAAAAAACCCAACAATAAAAAACCCCACAAAAACCCTCAACACTTGTTCATGTAACGAAGTCCGAGACATTTTGTCCATAACCAAATCTTCCTTTGCTCTTCTAGACAATCCACTAACCTCCAGTGTGCCAGTTCTTAGTAGTTAAGGAAAATTTCGGGTAAGCACAATTACATTTTTCTGGTCTTTATGTGCTAAACCTCAAATATCAATTACAACAGGGTTTCTTCTGTGCAGTATGACTGCAAGATAGGATGTGAGATCATCCATTAAACATACATATCCAAGACTAGTGCATTATTAATTCATTTTCCCCCTAGGTAATATGGCATGGTGAAAAATAGCTACCAGAGAACATACTGACTAAAGACTTAAACAGAAATCAGTGGATTTATGTGATGATTGCTATGCAGCAACCTAACAGTTCTCATTAAAGGAGACATGGATTCTTCTCCCCTGATACTGTCACTGCTCCTACAGAGTAGATGCTGATGTTCAACACCAGGAAGAATATTGATTGCAACCTACCCCAGAAGTAGTTCTCACACCACTTGTGAAAATGATCTGTATGAATTTAATAATGTCTAAGTCTGACTACAGATAGGTCTCAACTCTACAGCATTTTTCTGATTAGTGACAGTGTTTGGAAAATCTCTTTTTTTAAGTAAGTTGGCTATAAAGCACTACCTACTTCGGAGTTTCAATTAGGCAGATGCTGTAAACACCAAAATGAGTTTTTACTGTTTTCCTCTTTGACTTTGTGGAGCTGCAATCAAGGAAGCTGCCCTAAGAAATCGCTTAATGTCAGCATCATCTTGAACCTAACAAACATATTGCTTTGGTAAAGTCCATAGAGTAAATTCTATTTACTGACCTCTTAAGATCCACAAGAATAAACAAACACTTCAATCAACTGCCTGCCTCAGCCCTGTTTTTGCTACAAGCAGCTCCTCACTGAAGGCGTCAGAAGTTCTACTGCTACATTAATGAATCTCAAGGACCACACTTTTCCTCCACAAAACAATTATAATCTGGCCCGTCCTCCTTCCCATCTTTTGTATTTTACTCTCGAGTGTTAGGAAAAGGAGACAGGCAGATGAAATTCTGCCTAGCTTTGTGCAAGATGACCTTACATCCACATATCCACGGCCCTGGCAGCTACAACAGCAACAGGACACGCTGAAGTTAATATTTCTCTTTGGTCAAATGCCATCCTACTCCATTATCATCTAACAAGAAGTATAGGTGCCACCTTGTTTAATCCAGCTTTAATTATCATGAGCATTCATATCCTATTGAAACCCATGCTCCTATAGATGAGAAGCTGAACTTAGCACAACCAAACATCTCTGAGGGCCCCAAATCAATTGTGGTTTTAGCTACTGGTAACTGTGCCTCTTACCATTTTGAATCGCAGCACTCAAACTTCAACAACATTTTGTTCCAAGTGGCTGTTGTTATGTTGTCTCCCTTTTATGCCTTCTACAGACTAAATCAGGAATGGATATCTGACATAAGGATCCTTCTTTTCAGCTTAAGAGCAAGCGAGTGCATCGGGAGGAGACTGAAAACCACACATGGTTCTCCACGTTGAAACCACGGAGGCAGGTGGCAGTCCTTCACTTCTGCTGCGAGATACAGAGGAGATAAACCACTCCAAATGTACTCTTTGAAGAACCTGATTTTTGTTTCCATGTCACCGCTTACACTCCCTTATATTCATCTTTATCTTCTGCTGAAGTTTTCTTAGGATTATATTTGGTATTTAATATTCAGTGTCACTGTAATCCCACAACTTGACTTTCCTGGCACGACAAATCAATGTTTCTCAGAAATCCAAAACAACCTGAAAGCTTTTTTCCTCTGTGTCAAAGACCTTGATCAACATCAAGTTTCCTTTTCTTCTTAAAGCTGGTATCAAACACTGCAATGATCTCAGAATGAAGTGTGTTATACATGTCAGATCAAAAAGTAAAGAGCAGAATCGGGGGGAAACAAAACTACCCACACATACTGTAGGAAAACTATCTGGTCAATGGCAAAAAGAGCATGTGAGCACCTCTGTAACCCTTCAAAAAGAACATTATTTCTATTCCCAGTTCTCCAGGATCTGAAATAGGGTGCAAACTCCCTTGAGGAGACCATCTGCCATCAATGCATGGTAGACTTACCACGGACCGAGAATGGAAAGAGACAGAAGTATGTTTATGATCCACAGAATGTTAACAACTTTATTTTGACCAAAGCTACGGATACCCATTTGCTCTCAAGAAAGAAGCTGGCAGCAAGCAAGAGTTAACTTTTAGTATAGGGCCAGCTGGAATAACACAGACCACTCAGACAACAAACGTCACCTCACAAGCACCCTGGATTTATTCCAAAAATCACTTGAAAAGTGGTATTCTTTCTTGACACGCTCAAGGACTGATTCAGCTTGCACCAGAAGCAGTACTTTTTTTTTTCCTAGTGCATGTTAGGAACCATAGTTTCTAAATCTACTTTGAGATGATTTTGAATAGTCTCAAGATACACATTCTCCCACAGTATCACTAAGCAAGCTTGTAAATTATTTTCCTTGTATTTAAGCTTAAAAACAAAGATTTCATGCAGCTAAAAATGTCAGATTATTTCCCCACCTCCCACCTTCCAAAAGAAGCCTTTAGATATAGAAATATATATTTTTTAAGGTGGAAAGGGACTGTATTTGCAAAGCTATTCACCCACCCATAGTATTGGTATAAAATCACTTACAAGATTTCAGCTGACATTTAATAATTTTATTTCTAGCTATTTCCCTGAGCTCACAGAGCTTTCATGGCCAGGGAAGTAAGCAAACATAACACCTGCTTGGATTTGGCAAGCTGCACGGGCTCAGAATAATAAGGCAACCCCTCTAAAATCTCCCTCATCTACAGATGCCAATTTGCTGATGATAGGAAGATAGCTGTGCTCACCTTCAGAAATGAGGATGAATTTGGATTAGCAAATACTGAGGATTCATCTCACATTTAAAATGGAGGCTGGTAGAGAGGAGTGAATGATAAACTAAGAGCTATTACTGATTTACTGCTTTTTCATATAAAGTATGCTTTTCTCTCTTCACTCCACAGCAAACCTTGGGTAAGAAGCATGAGAGAACACACAAAAACCTCAGCCTGAAGACTAGGTACAACTGGAGCAGCTGGGACTGTACTTTTCATTTTTATTCTGCAAGAGCATTTTCCTAATCTTTTAGTGATTAGAAGAAATCTACTTTCTTTTTTTATAACAAATCAGGTAAAATGTAAGAGGATGAAGTTACCAGAGACAGTTGAAAGGGGAAATCTGATATCCCCCATCCATCCCACCACCACCCCTTGCATCAGCTCCCAATGCTCTTCAGATTTTGTGCTGAGCCACAAACCAAGATGAAAAGAAAAAGCAGTCAGTATTCTACAGGCATCAGCCAGAGCAAGGAAGATAAGTGCGGCAAGCACTGGCAAGAGGTACAGCAGCAAGCCTTGAAAGCAGTTCATCGGTAACATGCAACTCCTCTGATTTGTTTAAGATGCTACAAAGAGTTTGGAAGCAGAAGTTTACAGCTGTCCGTGTACTCCCTCAAAACATGCAGTATACATAGTCCACGAGCAAAGACATCAATCTTCTAACCATATTTAGAGTCTTTTCCCATGTAAAAGAATTTCTGTGCACCTGTCTAAGCTTGCATTATATGCACACACACCCAAAGGAATCAGAAATGCCTTTTTGCATTTGCATTTGCAGTGGCTCTGCAAAACCCTGAAAATAAGTACCAGGATGACTGTTAAGGATGATCACCCATGCTTTAGCACCCATGCTATCCCATGAGAGTGTGGCTGGAGACTCTGCAGTGTTTATATCTCCCTTTTAGGCAAGATAATGTGATGCTTTCTAAAAGGAAGAACATCGAAGATGGCTGTGTCTTACACATCAATTTTGCAAGGACACGAAACAAGCAACCTTCAGGTTCAGTATATTCTATACTGCTATCAAAAAAAACCCCTCAGACTGGACCTAATGACTAGTGTCTGGTGAGCAACCCATTCTCAGAAATTTATCCTAAATGGACTACAAAGCAAAGTGCAAACTACTGAACCTTAGACAACTCCCTTTGTAGCAATACTAAGTTCATGACTCCTACTGTAAAAATGCATGGAATGCTTTTGCTGAATATCGATTTATAAAAGCAATCAAATAGCGTATCTAAGGTACAATGTAAATACAATTCACATACATTCTCTCTAATGAATGACAATCATACAGGAGAACATGTGTGTCTAATTCCAGTACATGAACCCAGCTATGTGTATACCCCCAGAAACTGGAACTATGATCCTAAACTGCTTTCTTAATATTATGCATTTCATAATATACTACCTAAAAGTACTACTAATCAACTGTGTGGTTTTAGAGCACATAAAGGAAGAATATACAGCTTTCTTCTAAAATCCTATTCCTAATTAATTTTATTTTAAAAATCATTTATATGCTCATTAGCATAATATAATTTCTTAGGGGGTCACACATTTGAATATTATTAGCCACTTGTTTTGTTGCATTCAATGACCTTTCTCTGAAGAAAGATAGATGTTTGATTTCTCTATTGTTCAAACTTAAGAGAAGCCTCTTTGGGTTGAAAATGCAGGAATCCTCTGAACTGACTTTAAACAATCAATTACCTTTTCACTTAATTTATGCTGTGTTTGTTTGGGACAGCTTTGTTATAAGAGCATGAAGGCTTTAAATCTAGGTGATTAAAGCCAGACTTCTAGGTACATATTTGGGATCCCAAATAATAATGCCAAGCAAACACAGCTACCGCTAACATCCAGAGTAGGTCTAAACAGCATAGCTCAAAACCAGGTTTAAACATGCTGAACCCAATTCCTTGCCACACTGCTGGCAGTCCTTACCCACACTGGAGCCTGGGTTCAAGGAGACCACGCTGTACTTCTGTCTCTGCTTTGTAAGAGTCATTTGCTTATAATTTCTATTAGAAAACAAAGTTTTAAAAAAATCACTATGTAGGAAACAATTCAATTCATTTTTCAAGTGTTAAATTCTCAATGTAGAAAGTTACGTCTAAAATGATAGCAATAATAATGCCTTCGGGAGAGCTGTGCATTTGATAACTCTACCCCCCTCCCGCAATTACTCAAACTTCCTTCATGTCTACCTACATGGTTGTCGGTACTTGGGTTTAGTCCATGTAGACTGGTACATAGTTGTCTTTATTGTTCAAAATGATTCAATTATTTGAGTACAAAGACGGGGGAAAAAAACCTCTTCATCTAAAGGAATAGTTTGCAACTTTAAACTCATGATTTCCCATCCCACAGTTTATCCATAAATAGCCAGTTCTGTAAAGCCTTAGGAAAAATGCAGCTTTCTTTACAACTCTAATTACTGTACAACTGTTGAGGGAAAAAAATTACTTTCTTTTATATGTATGAACTAAAGTTTTTTCTAAATAAGAGGAAGAGCATTACATTTATTGAAGACATTAAAAGAAGTTGTGTAGTAGGAGCCTGGATTTTTTTTGTAAAGAGCCTCCTTCCAAAGCAGACTGGAGTTCTTGCTCTTTAAAACTCACAAGGTTAAATTAAATGTCATTCATGAAACAGGTTATGTTCAGCTTATGAGGAGACATCACTCTTCAACCTTCCACCTTTGATAAAACATGCAGTACCTGCATGTTATCCTCCTTTATTACTTAATGCAAGCCCTCATAAACTCATCACCCAAGAACGAACCATGTAGGCTAGAGCCCAGATATGGTCCCACACACCCAGCATCCAACCTCCTAAATCATCCTCTCTACCATTTTTACATCAGAGATGGTCATAAACTATGTGTGGGAAATTCCACTCTGAACACTAGCAGAAAAGCAAACCCAAAATTTTCAGGAAAAGCTCTGTCTTAAAGACATGATTAAAAAAAGAAATTCTCTTTCTCACTGCTCCTCCCATGAAATTACAGTTGAGTAACTATGACAATGGCAGAATTTAAACTTATTTTCAAAAAGTTTTAAGGAGTGTGTTACAGCACCACCTGGTGATCGTAGCGGTACAGTATTTTTAAGACATCCACTAAGTTAAGGCATATAATCAGCATAGAACAACAGATTTTAATTCTGGTTGTGTACAATTTACCAGTTTTTTCCATTAAAAATACCTGCAATTTGTACCAGTAAATAGTAACATTTTGTGATTCTGTTAAAAAATGAATCAAACTCCTCAGAGCTAGCATCAGCTGACTGCTACCGGCAAGTGGTGAAAGCTCTTGACAATAGCAACAGCCAGTTCAGTAAAATTCAGTAATTGGTTCAAATGTTTTAACACACTAGGTTAATGAACTGTTTGTTTAAAGGTTTGGTTTATAGTTCATACAGATGGAAAGGCCACCTCAGAATTAGAAACAGTCAAGCCTAGGTTATTAAAACAACTTGAAAAATCAAACTGGATGTCAAGTATGCAGTATATTCTGAATTGATTAATATATAAACAGAAGTAGCATTTTGGTCCTAATGAATTAAGACTTTTACTGCTGTTCCAGTGAAGTATCACAGAACATCTAATACACGTTGCTAGAAAAATCCTTAGGGATCCTGAAATGAAAAAGTACTCCCTAAAGATGTTGCGAGCGACAAAAATTCTATTAGAGTTGAGCATTTCTTCTTCATCACTCCTTTTTAAGTTGTGACTAAATTAGCACAGCCTGCGCACTCCAGGGTGTGTGCTGGGAGGAAGGAGAGAGGAGGAGGGGGAGAAAACAGAAGATATAACGGCCTGAGGCACTTCAAGCAGAGAGCATCCATCTGCTAGCAGCAGTCAATGAACAGAACATTTCTAAAAAGCTTCCCACTCATATTAAGTCAAGCCAAAAGAACAGAAAACACCTTCCTTCACCCTGACTGTGCAGGACTGAACATAACAGGACAGTGCGTTATAAATATATCTTTAAAAAAAATTTAAAAAGAGAGAGAAGGTTACAACGTGCTCCTGCATTCAGCCTCTCCTGCTGCAAAGCTGGTTTAAGAGGCTCCTGCTCATCTCCACGTCATCCATTCCCTCCTCCACTCTGTGGTGGCATGTGGAGGAGTGAAATGATCAAAGGGAAATAGCAAAAGAAAAAAAGGGTTGGTTCTTTTTATTTTTTTATTTTGCTTGTGAAACCCAGATCTTTTCGCTGGCCCGGTGGACAGATGCATTGCCCAAGCTAAGGCCTAGCACATTTGGAAGAGGGGAGTGGGAAAGGGCAGCTGAGGGATGGGAAAGGCAGGGATCAAACTGGCTTTGCTGTTAGAGATGCTTATCACGGAACTGGACTCCAGAGCTCCAGCTCTATGAGACAGAGGCCTCTGTTGGCAATACAACTTGAAGGAGTTTCCGACCCTTTACACAACATCTCATTCCCACCCGCACACCACAGCACGACAGCTCTCTGGGCTGACACACCTACCTACTGGGAGCACAGCAAATCCCAGCACAGCAATCATCCAGGTTAAAAATAACTTGCATGTGTGCGCAGAGTTGTTCTGGTTCAGGCTGGGACCAGGATTTGTTTTTGAGTTTTTTGTTGGTTTCTTTTTTTGAGCAGGGGGTTGACATAGGTCAGTCTGCTGATAAATTTGCTGGTGTGGCTGTATTGGACACAGGACCCTCCCACTGAACACATTTCATACCTGGTACAGAACCCTGTAGTTTCTATTCATTTGTATGTAATACAGATGTAATACATTTACATTTGGGTCTTTCACCAGTGTACTGTATTTGCCTGAGAAAGGCTGCTGTAGCAATGGCATTGAGCAGGAGCCAAAATCTTTGCCTGAGTGACTTTTGAATAGTGCTCGTCCATCTGGGAGGACACATCACACAACTGGGAAGGCAACGAGGACGGTCAAAGCCACACATGCTCTCTGCACAAGGAACAAGGTGGTAATGTTGTAGAGAAGCATCACCACATGCACTGCTCTGATACTGCTCTCTCGGCCACCGCTGGATGTCTGTGAGATACTGTGCCAGATGTGCCTGGGCAGGTGTTGTTACAGCCCTACAACAGAAATACAACGTGCCCGCACATCCTTTCACAGACGTGCTTGAGCTGATCCCACCTGTATCCCACACCAACAGACGCATGCTGGTTCCTCCAAGACCATCAGCCACAACAAGATGAAAGCAGCTTGGGATCACAGCTAACTCGTGTCCAGCTACAAAGTGCAGGTGAAATGAGTTCAAGCGTGTCTGCAAGAACAACAAGCAAATAAATCATAGTCTTCCTTATAAAAACAGTGTATACAGGCACTGAATTTTTTTCTGTTATTTGTTAATCCTGTAGAGGGTCCAGAAGTTTAATGCTGTGGCCATTATTTAAGAAAAGCCATCTTCCAAGAAAACTGCAATAGCTCCACCAGCAAATCACACTTGCAGACCCTCAATGCTTCCCTGCACTATCACGTCACCAGGTCTCCAATTTATTTCATAGAGCAAAACAAGAAGGCACTTTCAACACATGAAGAAGGAACTAGGTCCTACCAGAGAACACAGCATTAAAAAGCAACAACACTCTCCCTCTCAGGTTTTGAACCATAGAGCCTGTAAAAGGACACAAACACTTCAAAACTCACGTTTCAATGTTTAAAAGACAGTCCTATGCCATGTAAGTGGCATACATATTCTCCATTATCAAAAAAAGAGAGCAGCAGCTACACGGAACTTAAACCAAAGCTATGTTACCTGAAGTATATTTTAAGCTTGTCTAACAACATTCAAAAGCTAAAATGGTTTAATTCAGAAGCTTGTTAGAAGAGGCAGATTACTAGCACAGAACTTCATAGACATTACTAGAGGGAGAGGAAGGAGAGAGGCAGTTGCCTATTTTCTGCCACACTGTACAAGAAGAAAGCCCTATTAATATCCAAATTCATCTCCTTGTCAATGGAACTATAAAAAGCAAATGTTTTAAAAAACATCAGCCCACTAGGTAAACTGTCTGCAAGTAAAGGACTGCTCTCAAGAGAAATGACAGGTTCCAGTTACCTACTCAAGGCTGTAGGGAGATAAATCTCTGTCAGTGAATTCCACAAACGTGATATATATTTTCCTACTCTATGTCACATAGAAATTGTCGAAGTTAACAGGGAGAAATTTTAAGATACGAAAGGCCAAAACTTTAATATCTAAGCAAGAAATTTCACAAGCATGCATAATTTTAGAAGGCATTTCTTCTTTTGTTCGTCAAAATGAAGCAGAGATTTGTGCTTCCCTGGCACAACAGTTTTCTTGCCCACAGCCAACTATTAAACTAAGAGACAGAGCAGAGACAGGAGAAGAGACAATCATGAAAGACGCCTTTAACTCCAGAGTCACAAACAGGCCAATTCGAAGCAGCTGAACACGCAAATATTTTTTGTTATTAGTTAAGACAACAGAAGTCATCTGTTAACTCATTTGATTGACTTCCTTTTTTTTTTACTTTATTTTTTCAACTTCAAGGACAATCTTCAAAATTAAAAGAAAAAGTAACAACAGAGATTGTCCTGAGTCCACATACAGACTGAACCAAGGAATTTTAGAAGTGCCTTTTCTAATTTTTCCCTTTTGTGGCTAAGCAAACATAGGAACAGCCTTCCTTGACTCATGGATTTCAACTGGGTGGGATGCTGTGCTCAAAGTTTTAAGTTGTTCATCAGCCTCTTGGCAAAATCCTACCATTACATTACCTCCAGCAGACCCTCTACTCTTTACTTAAAGGATCCCAGACCCTCTTCATTAGAAACATAACAAATCTCATTTAAAGGAGACATGGATTCTTCTCCCCTTGATACTGTCACTATAAGGACAAGCAGCACATCAAAAGCATCTGAGACAGGTATTTTATTCATCATTCCGTATCAAAATACAAAGATGGCCAAGGCTTAAGAAATAAAAATTTTCAAATCTGAACTCAAGTAGGAACTAATTAATCAATGCATAACCAAAAGGTTGTCCCAGATCAGCTGATGAACTTGACTGGTCTTTTAACAAAGGTAACTGGAGATCATGAAGCACAGGGTCTCATTAGCCATCTGAGAAAGATGAGATTCTCCATGTGCTGAAAGAGAAGCCACAGTACCAGAAGGATTCCGGCTTCTTCAGATGCCTCTGAATTAAACTCCATGGGTCCCCAAGAGTAATAAGGAAACAGGCAGGGAAATACATTCTTCTGCTGCTTTTATCCAAATTCTTGGAATAACTTATGCTGGCTGAAGAGTGCGTTTTCTGCCTCTGAGGTTTTTTTGTTTTTCTTAAATAAGTGGTTTGTCTGCCTCTTCAGGTCTTTGCTGATTAGTGAAGTTGCCTGCAAACCCTGAAAGCTGAAGTTCTGAGAAAGGTGTGTAAGCTATTGAGATACCCTGAAGGTCAGCCATCAGGGACTCCAGCATCTGAGCAGTGGCTTAAGTTTCTGTGACTTACCAGAGCCTGCATCAAAGCAGAGGACCAGGAAAGCCCGTACCTGCTGACACTCAAGCAAGCCTCAGAAGCACAGAGGTCCAGCAAGCTTGGAACACAAACACAACAGCCTAGTAACACCAGAAAAGTTCCCTGTTGAACTGTTATGTTGTAAGTAACAGTGATCACAAATGTGAAAGGGCAGACAGGTTGGGAAAATAACATTCTTTTTAAAATTCTTTGCTGAAGATGTTAAGGTACCAAAGATTTAACATCCCAGGTCACAACTTTTCTGCTTTCCTGGCTCTGGAGCATGTTCTGATCACAGAGGAAGAGCAATGAAAGTCAAGAGACATTTGTGCAGGAAATAAATATGTGAGTGTTACGGCTAGGACACATCCATGTTTTAGCAGACACTGGAGAGGATGGATCTACAAGACAGGAGGAGGGAAAGCTGTGAGTGGCCTCAAAGGGAGGAAGCTTGAACTTGTTAACATGCAAAAGGGCAGAGCAGTAGGATGCAATTCAGTAGTTCAGTTTTGGCCATGTTAAGTCTGCGTCAACAAGGAGATACACAAAGGCAGACACAAAAGTGTAGGATTCATCACCCTTATCTTCAGAGATGAGCATCTGAGCTTAGCCAATCTAGACTTCCTTTCAGTGAGTGAAGAGAAACAGACACTTAAGAGAATGAGTCATTTGACTTCCTTTCGGATTAAATTAATCACACCCTAAATCTGTCTGCCTCTATGCAGAGACCCTGAAGGGAGTTCAGGATGACAAACTCACAGACATCTGAACTTTGCCAGCTGAATCCCACCCTAGCTCAAGCCATGACATGGGACTAGACGGAAGAGGTATGTTGAGAATAAGGAAGTTTACCAAAGGAAAAGGTTGCACTTGAAACAACAGCAAAAAAATAAAAACCCACACAAACACACACCAACAAAACACACCCACCCACAAAAAAACATGTAAGATGATCTCAAATGAAAAGGGGAAGATGCCCCTTATCCTCCTTCAAGGAGAGATGGAGAAAGTTAACACATCAAATGGAAAGATGAAGGAAATGAACGAGACAGAAGTTGTTAATGATAACAAAGGACTCATAAGGGACAAGACAGTAGACAGATCGAAGAGGGTAAAACTGAAGCAATGGTCTGACTAGAAGAGGAAGTCTTTCAAAACCTTATTGAGTAAAGAAATTTAGAAGGATACAAAACAAACCCAGAAAAGGAGAACTTTAAGCAATGGTTACTTTAAAAGACAACAGGATAAAACCCAATGACATACTAACTGAATGTAGAGATGGGAAGATCAGGATTAGCTTCTATCCTAATAGAAATGAAGGCAAGAAGGACAAGAAAATGGCAGAGACTAGACTAGAAGTTTCATTATTGAAATCAAAGCCAGAGAGAGGAGTTAATACAGGAGGAAGAGTCAAAGAAAAGATTGCATGCAGCAAAGGAAACAATCTGGCAGAATTCAAAGTCTATGCATAACTGCAAAACTACAAATTCACTGCAGGGTGACAGATACATGGTGGAACAGCTCACATGACTGGAGTCATGAGATGGATGGTTACAGGCTCCACAAGAAGGACAGTCAGGGAAGGTGACAGAGAACTCATTTTACACAGAGGAACAGCGTGAATGTGTGAAGCTCTGCTGAAAAACAAGTGACAGTCCAATAAAGAGTTAATGGGTCTGGATGAGAGGTGAGGCCAAAGGAAACACTGTCATGAGCACTAGCTATAAACCACCTAATCTTGAAGATGAAGCCTTCTTTAGACAACAGGAAGAAGTCCTGGTTCTCATGGCGAATTGTAACCACGCCAGCATCTGCTGGAAGGGAATCATAGTGAGGCACAAGCAATACAGTGGACTTCTAGAGTGTGTCAGAAACAGGTCAAGTAGGAGAAGCACTATGATACACGTACCATTCTCTAGAAAGGAAGAAGTGGTGGAGAATGTAAAGTATGATGGCAGGCTTGGTTACAGCAACCCTGAGATGATAAAGTTTAAGATCTTGAGGGGTGTGAGGAAGATGGGTAGCATGATGACAACCCTGGATTTCAGAGGGCAGGCTTCAGTTTGTTCAGAGAAGTGGTAAGCAGAACTCCGTGAGGTACTGCCGTGAAGGCCAAAGCAGCCAGGAGGATTGGTGAATCTTCAAGTACAGTCTCCCCAAAGCACAAGGACACTCCATATTGATGTGCAGGAAGTTGAGCAGGCAGGGCATGTGGCAGCTTGGCTTTATAGCAGCTCATGAGTCTTCTTGGTCTTCTGTTGCAATGTCTGTTTTCAGGTCTCACAGGTCTCTTCACGCGAGTTTGGAGGAAATGAAGCATTAGCCATGGTAGAGAAAGACTGAACAAGGGCTCAGTAAAGAAAAACCTACATACACAAGTCAATTGGACTGGATGGGATACATCTGAGGATGCTAAAAGAGCTGGGAAAAAAGGCATCTTTGCCATCTTTAGCAAGTTGTAGGAATCAGGGGAGGTTCTCTATGACTAGAAGGCGGCAAGCATCAGGCTTTTCTTCCAGAAGGGGAAGTAGGACAGTAGAGGCGAGTCAGCCTCCCCTCAGCCTGTTGGAAGGCTATGGAACAAATCTACCTGGAAACCATTTCCAGACACACAAAAAGTAAGGTTACCAGGAACTGCCAGCACAGATTTAATGAGGGCAGATCATGCCTGACTGCAATAAAAGCCACACTGCAGTCAAGGTAAACAGTAACCACTGCTCTTCCCTCATCTCATTTCATCATTCTTAGTACCCTGGCAGCCAAATTCAGAAGATACAGACTAGACAGGTGAACTGCAAATTAGGTGAAAAACTGGCCAGGTTCAAAAGGTAGTGGTCAGCACTTTAACCGTCAGGCTTACAAGTGGGATTGATACTGAGGTCAATACTGTTTAATGCCTTCATTAACAACATGGACAATGGGACAGGAGGCTCCCTTTGTCAGCCTGTGGACAACATCACATTGGGACAGTGGTCAATACACTGATGGGCAGAGCTGCTACTCAGAGGAATCTTAAGATGCTGCAGAAATGAGCTGACAGAAACCTCATGAAGTTCAACAAGGCAAATGCAATTTTTTTTGCACCTGGGACAGAAGAACTGCAGGGCAACAATACAGGCTGGGGACTGTTTGGCTAGGGAGTAGCTTTGCAGAAAAGGATCTAGATTTCTCATGGACAAAAAGATGAACATGACCCAGAAGCACCCAACTGCAGCGATGAAGGCCAACTGCATCCTGGAGCTGCATTATTAAGACTGTAGCCAGCAGGTCAAGGGAAGTGGTTATTATCCCCTGTTCAGCACTTGTGAGACTATATTTAGAGTACTTTGTCCAGTTGAGGACTCCTCTGCACAAGAAAAGGCACTGACATATTGGAGCAAGTCCAGCAGAGAGCTGCTAAGATGATTAGGAGACTGGAGCACATGGCGTGAGGCTGAGAGCTGAATTTGCTTAGTGTTAAGAAGAGAAAGCTAAGGGGGAGGTCTCATTGGTGTCTTCAGCTACTCAGTGGGAGGTTATAAAGAAGATGGAGCCAGAATTGTCAGAGATGCACAGCAAAAGGACAAGAGGCAAGAGTCACATTTCATCAAAATAAGTTCTGACTAGATACAAGGGAAAAAATATTCAGGGTGAGGGTGGTCAAGCATCATAGAACAGGTTGTCCAGGGAGACTGTATCATATCCTTCTTTCGGGATACCCAAAGTTCAGCTGCACCAGGCCCTGAGCAGCTTAATGCAACTTCAAAGCCACCACTTTGTGGATCTCCAGAGGTCCCTTCCAATCTAAATTATTCTAGGATTCTACTACCCTCTCCTCCCTTGTTGTGTTAGTTTTGTTAAATAAAGATGTGTTCTCTGTTCCTCTTCTTTGGATACTTCTGTTCTTCACCCATATAATATATTGTCCTGGTCTAATTCACACTGTATAGTTCCGTCAGGAAGTAGAGCCTTCTCTAATCACTTGTAATAAACCAGCTATGAAATTAGTGATGACAACGAAGGTTAAAGAATTAAATAGTTTAAATGTAAACAGTCAAAAATTCATTAGAGAACATCTTCAGAAATGCCTTCCCATTTAGCATTAAAATACTGTTAGCTATGTTTTGGTATTTAAGAGGACTGAGGGAAAACACACATTCATTTAAAGAAATGATTAAAAACACAGCACAACAGTTCAGAAATTGGATTAAGCTAGATGCAGCTGCAATCTTCAAACTTAGTTTAAACCAAATTTGAATATCTGCAACTGAAGCTTTCAAGTTATAATCATGCCATTGACCTTCCTTCCCCCCACCCTTTTCTTTTTGGCCACTGAAGACTATTGAAAGTATCACAGCTCCAAGTCAAGAACAACTCCCTTGTAACTACGACTCTGACATGGATATAGTGAGAGCAGATTGCCTGCAAGGAAACAAGAATAAACCAGCTATTTAGAGAGATTATGTAATGCAGCGCAGAGCTGTGAAGTGAGATTTAAAGAGACAGAAATCCGCATTTCAGCCCTGTAAGCAACCATAAAAGTTGGGCAATACTGCAGCAATTTGAAGAGGCTCAGACAACAGAGGAAGAAGTCTTGTCAAATGGTCCCCTCTCTGAGTCAGTATTTTATTCATAACTCTTCTTTCTCACAAAAAGAGCAGTGTTTGGCTATTTTGTCAAATCCTTTAAAACAAAGCTGAAACACCTCTTCACATCATCTCACAGAAGTGCAAGTTTTTACTACAAAAATGAGCTCTATATGAACAGACACAAACCATTTTGTGGACCTGAGCTTGTTGAACTTGGGGAGCTTACGGTGCTCAATTAGCACAGTACCGCATACTGAAAATCAAACCGATTATGAACAAATACAACAGTATTAGGTCTTTCCTGCATAAATATTTTAACAAGTGTAAACAAGACTCCAGTTTTTATAAGCAGCCAATTCCCAAACGAACACCCACAACCATCAGCTAGTTCAGCAAAGAAATGCAGAGAGTATGAACTGCCATGCACCACCGCATTATAAATAGCGAGGAAACGTACAGCAAAGGCGTGTGTGATAAGGGAGGCTAGTTCTGCCTATTATACATTCTCACACAAACCTAGAAACTATAAAACCCATGGCTTTGTTTAGAGCATATATATATTAAAAAAACACCAAAACACAATATAATGATTTTGTAGAAGAGTCCAGAACTGTTGAGCAGTTGTTGTTGAGAGATTTTACTTCTGCATTTCTTCTAAGAATGGAGGGGGGAAAAAAATGTAAAATTATTACCTTAGGTATTCTAATGAAAAACAGTTTTTCATCTAATTTTAAACATCCTTTAATTACAACCCTCAAAAAATAGCAGCATCATATGTTCATCTAATTCTAAACATCCTTTAATTACAAGCCTCAAAAAACAGCAGCATCATACGTTCAGCCAACCCCAGCTGCTTTGCTAGTGATTAAATAAGAAACAGTGAGCCCAGATCATCTCCCTTTCACCTCCCCTGAACAGACACACATTACAGCAAGGAAGAATTTGGCCCAAACTACACGGGGGAGGGAAGGGAAAGCGGGGGGGGTGGTTGTTTTTTAAAAAACAGCAAGTCCCCGCTCCGTTGCTGGACTTTTCCTCGCATCATGTCAAGCCTGCAGGTTGCTGGCAAGCAGACCAGGCACAGTGTGAGGCCTGCCAGCGCTCTCAGACCACACACACGCACGCTCTCAGCTGCTCTCAAATACACGGGGGACGACCTCCAGAGCAATCCGGGCTCTGCCGCCCATCTCTGCTCTCTGGAGTCTGTTCCTCCCTGCGGCAAAAGCCTGCACAGAGCACCACATAGGAGAAAATCATGTGCCCACACTACTGAAGGTAGCACGCAGCCTTGACCTAAGAGCCATCAGCGAGTTGCAGGAATAGGCCTCCTAAGTGTGTTCACAAGCCGTGCTGCACCAGCATCCCGACGGAAGCTAATTTCAGCAGTTCATCTGCAACTCGGTTAACGTTGGAAATGCAAACGTAGTAATACCAGGAAATAAATAAATAAGTAGCTCAGCATTTTTTCTGATCAGACAGCATAGCGCTGCAAGGGTAACTGTTCATTATCGGTGCACTTCAGTTTCACTCAAGGAACAACTCCATACTTTTTCTTCAAAATACACACAGTAAGTTCATTTACCTTGCTACACTTCCAAGTCTAAACGCAATGGATATTAACATAATTTCACCAAAAAAAAAAAGCCATGATCATGGGCACACAGTGACAGGGTGAGATTTTGTAAGTTCACTGCCATAGCTCAATTTGCAATTAAAAACTATGTAAAGCTAAAAGTGTGATTAAATGCAGCAGACAACTAGCTCATTATACAGCAGCAGAAAGAAAAGCCTTTCAAACACCAATTGCTCTACCTGAAATATCAGCTGCTGTTGTCATGCCTGGGACTGAGCAAGAACATCACTTAGCTCATTGAAAAGAACTTTCCCAGAGACAGATTGGCAGCATGACAAATGCAGGTTGGCTACAGAAATCAAAGACCAAACAGTTTTTTCTTATATAAAGGATATCCACAAAAAGGAGAAGAAAACCCATAAAGAGCCTCAGACAGTTATAGGTAAAAAGACCAATTATTTTCCTGTTTCAAAACTGTTTCATTTCATTTCAAGCAACTGTAATTTTTTTTATATGATGCTGACAAACTTTAGCCAAGTCAGAATCATTGTGTATGATTAGAGGGGCCCCACACACAAAAGTTGTGGGGAAGGAAGATGCTCAGACATATTCCCCAGCAAACACTCATCCAAGAAAGAAGCCATGTTTAGATTCCAGAAAAACGCCTACACTGTCTTTAATTGCAGTCACCTTTCAGCATAACCAAAAGGGCTTTTGAAGAATTCAAACACTCCAAGAAGCAATAGGACAGCATTTTACTTTTCTACAATTAAAGACAAGGAAGTGAGCAGTCCTTACACACAACAAGCCAATTTATTTTTTAAATGCCTGTGCAAAATTACAGTTTTGATTAAGTGCCTTCATCCAAAGACAAACTTCACTAACTGTAAAAGGTATTCTAGTAGGTTTATTACCCTGCTTATACAGGTTACAGTTTACACAGGCATTTTTAAAACTCGGAAGATAGTAACTTTGGACTTGACACTGAAACGAGCTCACATAAAGTACGAGCCAAACAAGCAGAGCTCGATACTGTTCGGTACAAACAGCTGAATAAAACATGCTGTATATAAAACAATCTGTATATAAATCAGCTGAATAATGCTGAGTAAAGCAATCTGGCTATATTTCAATAACACAGATCAATCTTAACCTTTCTATACCTATGCAGATATAATATCAGATCAATCTTACCCTTTGCATACCTATGCAGGCATAATATCAGCCAAGATTTTCTGTGTTTGAGTTGCAAGTATAAGACTTTAATTTAGGAAAATACCTTCATCTAAAGTATCTCCCCAAAATGAACACCGTATCAGTAAAACCCATTTACATCCCTTGGTTAATTACATGTCAGGTTCTGAGTCTTTGATATCACAGTCCATCAGCTGTCATCTCCATCTCTTGTCTTGAGACAAGAGTATTAATTAGCCAAAAAATGACAACTCCTGTCCATTGATATGAGTAATAGCAATTGAAATTGGAAGACCATTCTCTTTCTGGAATAAAAGCTGGTTTTATTCACTCTCTTTAAAGAGTGTAGATTATGCAGATCTCAATTAAAATGTATAGCATGCAATGAGAATATTTATTTAAATATTCTCTGGACACTAAAATCTTTTTTCCGTTTTTCCCCTCTCTGTTCAACAGTCACATATTAAGCACATGATTACTATGAAGTGTGCATAAATATATGTATTATCTCACACTTATACTGCATAAAAACAAAAGCATTTGAATAATTATACTTAAAAATAAACATGCATAAAGCATTTCAAGAACCCTGAAAACTGGTAAAATAAAAAGCCACAATAGGTTAACAGATAATAAAAAGGTGCAATGGGCATGTCAACCTTGAAAAAGCCCTTTTAAACTACGATAGTATTGTCAGGTGCCATTACCCTTTGTCAGCCAGCTATCTGACCTCATAAATCAGGTCTAACAACCAAATGAGAGCACAATGTAAAATCAGCACCAGGCAGACTTGTCTACTGACTAACGAGTGGCCTGCCAAGGTTTTGAGGTCACATTCAAAATTAAAAATTAATTGTAATCAACCATATTATTAAAAAAAAAAAGTCATAGCAACAAGACTAAAGCTTGCAAGTACCATTCTGTAGAGTTTGTGCTCGTGACTCCTTTCCCAGATTGGCGTGGAATCCTCCTCCTAAAGTCGGTGTTTTGCCTGCACCTATTGGGGGGAGAAAGACAGACGTCAAATGCAATAACTGAATTAAAATATTAAAAGAAAACCTATTGCCTCACTATATTCAGTATCTGTATAATTTACAACATGCCAATTTACATTAAGAAGGGCAACAGAAGTGCTTGAAGGGCTTAAGACATCGAGTACAAATCCTGTGCAATTTATTTCTTTCTTGGGATACCATAAGAATTACATGGCTCCACATTTTAGGCAGAACATGAAAATGAATATTGTAAAATATTTCTCAAAGTAAATGATGAAACAATTGCTTAGTTAATATTTTTTGTCTGAAGAATATTCAACACAGAATTTTAATAGCTAATTACTAGCACTACAGAACATAAAACATGCTTAGCATTCAATGATGACTATGTTGGCTACTACAGACATAACACTTACTTTAAAATAACTTCAGTTTAACATTAGGCACACACAGTGACACTTAGGCTACAAAAACTGCAAGTCTGGAACTGTTATGTTTACACCCTGAAAGGTTGGAGACTAAAATAAGTCTGAGTTGTAAATTAGCATAAAGTATAGGCTAGTTTATGCATCCATGCCAACGCTGAGGAGCCTGAATGCAGAGTCCTCTGGGAGTCAGTGGAACTACTCACACAAACCATTCTTGCAGAACAGGGAATTAAACTACCATGGACAGAAATAGTCTCCCGCTAAAGCAGGAATTTTTTTAAAAAACAATCTGGCTACCTCAAGCAGGATATTCGAACCTATCAGCTTAACAGCAAGTGAGACCAAAAAGCTAAATTGCACAGGACTGAAAACAAGTAATTTGTTAGTAATCGGACTTCTGCTTAATTCCAGTAGTCTGCTCTTCAGAACAGGGAAAAATAGTCATCTTGTTCCCTATGATGCCTACAGTATTTCCTCAAGTTCTTGTAGCTATGTTTTCTCATCTTACACCAGTTCTTTAGAACAAACTAGGATGGCTTTGGGATAGAAACATACAGGAGTGAACCAGTTCAGGACATTTCTCCTACACACCTGAATAGGCTACTTCCGTAGCAGGTACAAGTGATGAGAAACTGTGACCTAAACTGTTCACTCTTACTAGACTTTCTTAGCTAGTCTCCTCTCAGCTGCATTTAATGTACATCTGTGTTGAGGAAAAAGAAACAGAAAAGCTAATATTCCTGTAGAATTATTGTCTACAAGCCTTCGAAGATTAATTTTCCATACAACCTTTAAATTAGGTTTCCAGTGTTATCCATAATAGAAACCGACTTCACTTCATTACCAGATCCTTTCAACAAACAGTAATCAAAAGCTCTCACGTAAATGCCCCACAGCTTAAGTACTTCAGTTCAACATCCTAATTGGAAATGAAAAATATTCAATAGTGACCTCCTCACTGGATATAGAGCTAACCCTCCCAACTCTGTATTTGCTCCAGACTATTATAGACAGCAATCTCTTCTTGCCATTCTTATAGGTACAGTCTTGTATTTCCACAAATACTCCAAAACAAACCAAAGAGGCAAAACAGAGAGAGATTACCAAACTACCCTAGCACACATAACATTTTTGGTGTACATTTAGTAAGAATGGTTTACCTGGCAAAAAATACATCAACAGAGGCAATAGTTTTACGTTCCTTTTCTTCAGTAGCAAATCTAACTTCAGAAATTCTGCCTCCTACCCTCCTTTTTTTGTTGTTTTAAGGTTTGCTTTACCACAGGCTATCTCACTTGTCTGATTTACAGCAGGAGAGCACGCACTCAAGCATCAGTACAGTGGAGGAGGCCATAAACTGCAGGGCAAGAGCAGGAACAAACAGCAGGGCAGGCTGGAGGTAGCAGCCCGCGTCAAAGGCACCGTTGGCCCCTCCTGTGCACAAAGGCTCCACTTTTCAGTCCCCTCCACCTTTGAATACACGAAAATACTGAACTGTATTGAACTATCATTGTCAAAACAGCTACATTACTCTTTCACAGGTTTCCCTGTTGCTACGAAAAAGCTTACGCAAAAACAATCTTAGAGTGGCAATAAACAATACTATTAACAAAATAATTTAACTTACTCAGAAGCTGAAATCCAGAAGGAATACAAACAAAATAAAATTAAGCTGAGATTTCAGCGGGTTTGTTCTTAAGGATTCTTTTTCATTAGACATCAAGATATAACATTGTACATAAAAGTCATTTCTTTCCAAGCTATAGAGTCTGCAGCAGGTACTAGCAGAGCTATGTGAAAGACAAATTCTGCTATCAGAATTTATGTGTCCATTTCTCAGCGAATTAACTGGAAAGACTGCACATCTCTAATTAGCAATGGGCTTTGAAAACTGACAGAAAACTTGTCTGTTGAGCACTTACACTCTCAGAACTGCAAACTAATGTTGCCGTTGACTATGAAGTCTCACGATCAGCTTTAATCTTTACAAGCAGAATGCAAACCAAACTCATTAATGCAACTATTCAGCTGGGTCATAAAAAGATAAACTCTTAAAACAAGAAAACTGTGAAATCATCAAATTCATTTAAAGACAAAAATCCCTACAAAGCTAGTAATTTAAAAAGTACAAAGGAAAGGAACAGCATTCGCTAGGCACAACCAAATTAACATCCCAGCTTAACTGAAATTTTTACATTTCTTGACCTTTTCCATTTTCCCCTCTACAACTTCAAAAGTGAATTAAACAGGCTTTTGCGTTTTCACATTCAGCTTTCAAGATATACAAAAATATATCCGAGAAGTATTTGGTGTCTGCAAGTACTGCCTGCCAAATCTTCAACATTAACACTAACATTTCCCTAAGCCAACTCAAATACCCTCCTTCGTGAGGTGGCACCTCCGAAGGTACGTTGTCATCTACTGATCATTTTTAGAAACTAACTCAGATTCTCAGCTTTGCATAACTGAAGCCTCCTCTCCTCTTCAAGTTAACTTTGGACACTTACATGAAATTTTGGACAACAGAAGGTGTGGAGAGATGTGTTAGGCAGCTCAAAAGTACAGCTACTCTATTTTTTTGTGGTCCTTTCATTGGACTACAGTGCCCTGAGACACCAAAAGAAGAGAATTGAAGATGCAAGAGATCATATACCTGGAAACTGGATGATACTCAGTCAAAGCTTACACAGGTCCAGACCCAGCCTATAACCCCGCATTACTCAAGCGCTGAACTACAGTGACTGTCCCTCAAGCAGTCAAGAGCAGCCGTCCCCACGTCTGCTCCTTGCAGCACAGTCTCCGGCACAGCTGCCGTGTGCAGGGTCAGACCCAAGCACCTTGGCCCCTTCTGTTTTGCTCCACCGACTCACTAACAAAGGAAGTCGCACCACTCGGCTTCTCTACAGAAATGTTCCTCAAGCAGTAAAAGGAGCAAGCAAAGCTTGAAGTCTGTGGTAACCTTGAACAGCAACAAAAAGAAGACAGATAGCAGGAATGGCACTTATCACATCCCTCCATGCGGAGGAGGCACAGAGCAGCCACTCAGGCATCTGTGGCTTAAAGGCCACTTTTTTGAGAGCTAGCGACATGCAGAGTTTCAGATTCAACACCCAGAGAAGAAACAGCTTCAGTCCCAGTGTTATGGATTGTGTTTCCTCTACATAAATGAGCAAGTGAAGACAGGGAATGAAGCTGCTTGCAACTTGAACTGAAGTGTATCTGCTATTTGATAGGACCAGTCCTACCAAAATCCTATCCTGTGAAATTAAAACTGAAAAAACACCAGCCCTTTCTCCAGCACAAGGTAGGAGAAAAATCTTCAGTTTAAAACCCATGTATTTACATACTCAGTGTAAAATCTGGGTCTGGTAAAGAGTACAGATGGCATCACACCAACAGTTTCATAATCAGGGTAGACTAGATAATCTAATATAAAAAAATTAATGAGCTTCCTACTTAAGTTAGACCATAAAAGTCAAAAGGAGAGTAAGTCAGTGTCCCATTACAATTCACGCCTACAACGGCAAAATGATGTAATTAAAAGTTTTCTGCACACACAAAACTACCGAAGTCTGTAGCCGAAATAATTCTTTTCTCAGCCATTTTTAGAGGCAAGTTATCAGATCTGCACACATCATAGCCTGCTGAAATGGTACTGCTGAATAAACTTACAAACTTTTAATCTACTCCATCATAACTAGCTATCTATGGACTTACTTTCATAACTACCAACCAAAGAGATAAATACACTGTTGAATCCACCACGCCCAAGTTTAGGGCTGCACAAGCCTATAACACCAGTCTGTGTCCAAGTTACGTGCAAGATTCAGCATTTTCACAACTGACAGCAGTATACTCTGCAGCGCTTCAAGCAAGCATTTGTTGCCATCACAAGGACAGCATATAAAAGACTCAATGCTGGAAAAAAACACTGTACACTTAACTCTGATGCAAGATTGCCACCTGGAGGATTTCAGAAGAGAAGCAAAAATTTATTCCGTTCATCTCACTAAAACATATAGCGGATAATTATTTTTTTGCATGAAGTAGATGCAAGTTTTCTCTCTTCCTTCCCAATACAACATGGTTATGAATTAGTTTTGTAATGAGAAAACCTAGCACATGGCAAAACAGCTAAATACTCTTCAGGATTTCCCAAAAAGGTCTGCAAATCCAGCATATCCATACTTTCTTCTGTGTTACAAATTACATTATGACCACTCTACATAATTTAAAATTAACTGTGAGTTAGTGTCATCTCTAGAAATCTGGACCACAAGTAAGAGGAATTTTGCTGATATTAACATTATTTTCACTTTTCAGTATCCAGTGTTTTCATTTTGAGTTTAGTGTGTGGATTACCGGTGCAACCCATTTCAGGACTGTTTGAGGCTGCACTACAAGAAATATTTTATGTCAGGATTTGGTCTATCAATACATCCTACATGGAAACCAATTAATAACTACCAACTAAAAACAAAACCCCTACTCCTTCTGCTTTTGTAGTATTGAAAAAATAAAGAAGAATCCTTTATTGTATGTAACAACTGACCAGACAAAAACACAGAATCTGATACAAACACAGAGTTCATCCTCTTTACCAACTGTCTCACTAGCACTTACTGTGACAGTAATTGTCCATCTTATAAAGTTCTAGAGGAAAAAAAGGGCATAAAAGATGAATGGCTAGTAAGCTTAGCTTAAATTTTATGAAAGCTTTTTCCTCCCTGTATCTAGTCCCTCTCGTCTCTCCAGTTTGCTGACCGTAACTTTCCTTTTCCACAAACCCCAAAAGACTGAAATACTTTGATCAAGGCAAACCCTGGCCAAGTTCTGCACTTGAGGTCAACATAGCTCACGCTCCTCGATGTAAAAACATAAGGAAGTTTTTAAGAATAAAGTAGCATATACAAAACATTTCAGTAAGCTTCCATAGGCATACCTGAAAAATTGAGCATACCACAGCTTTACTAAAGCAAAAGATACATTAAATTTGTCAAGGGACTCTGCAGAGTAAGAGTACACATTCAGCGTTTACGGCAGTGCAAATGGGTCACTGAAGTAAGTTGCTTATAATTTACTTGCAATAAAAAAATTGTATTAGCAGAAAGAAACTGTTACTTGATATTCTAATATTTGAAACAGCCCGCTTACAAATGTTGTGGAGCCTCCTACACTAGAAGTTTTAACAAACACTCGTTGGTGTGCTAAGGGCTACTAGTTCACAACTTTCCTTTCTCCCTACAAGCAAAAGCAAGCAGGTATCTTTCCACAAGCAACATTCTTCCCACCAGCCTCAAATTAGTATCTTGCAAACTCATGTACATTTGGCGATGGAGAGTCTTAATGTATGTATGCTGTACAAAACCCGTGAGCTTTACGTGATCCTGACTCGGTGCTGAAGTTGGACTAATGCTGCCAATGCCCCCTGCACCTCCCCTTCCTATGACTATGTCTGTAGAGTCATCACCATCCTAAAACCTCCTGTTAGTCACTATATAAGAGTAAGTTTTAATTCACACCACGTATTGTAAATCTCAAATAACAAATGCCAACCTAGCATTTAAAGAAGAAAATATGCATTTGTAATTTAGTTCATTATGTATTTTTAATCAAAAGTCACCAAAACAGATAGAAATTCCAAGCAATCAACCGTAAAATAGTAAAGCTGATTCAAGACAGTCACGCTGTTCAGTCCCGCACAGACGCTCACCTCAGACCCCGAAGGCAGGGTAGGTCCTGTGGGGCAAGAACCCCACTTCGGTGCCCCGCCTACAGTCACTCCATAACCCTGCTACGAAGTAGTTTCCTCTAGGTCTTACCTGGAGTGGATAAACGCCCCTAGCTCCACCAGCTTCTCTTCTCCATCCCACAGTTCTGTCACCTCAGACTATGGAGGCTGCATCTCATTACGCTAACCTCCATTTTTTATCCTGTCTTCCCCGGGGAAAATGGCGCGCACAGCAGCGCTGCCCGCCGCCCTCCTCTCTCTGCCCAGTTTCAGACAAGCCTGAGAGGGGGACAGAGGTCTCAAAACTACGAGGTTTCTGTCAGTTTACAAAAACCGGCAGCTGGTCGGGGAAGACACACTCTAAGTAAGAGATAGCTAAAAGCTTTTGAAAAGTAATTCTGATTTAAATTTTCACTAGAGATGTGGCCCTGAATTCTGGAGCAGGCCAGGGGCAGCCACAGCCCAGGGCATCGGGTGCTTCTGTGGATCCAGGGATGGGCTGAGGCCAGGCGGGACGCCAGCCTGCACCTGGGGGTCAGGATCAGGCCCAGCGAGGGGAACCAGGTCAGACACAGCCCCGGGATGGCCAGGCAGGGCCACAGGGACGGGCTGAGGCCAGGCAGGATGCGGGCCTGGCTCGGCGGGGCACATGGCCGGGCAGGGCAGGGCTGCGGGGAGCTGGAGACCGGCCCTGATGTGGCATTGCTGGGCCAGGGGCTGACGTGCCCGGGGGTCTGACATGGGGTCCGGGGCCGTGGGCAGGGTTGGGGGAGCCCCAGGGAGAAGCTGGTCGGGGCCAGCAGTGCCTGGCAAAGCAGGCAGCTCTCCTGCCACTGGACCGCACACACACAGAGACCCCCGACACTTCTAAAGGGCAGGCTTCCAGACTGCCTTATGGTTTGTGCCCAAGAAGCTTATCAGATGCTATTTTTCTCAACTTACTACCAAGTTTTTAAAGGCTATTTCTGGAACAAAAGAAGCTGAGCTTCCCCAGACACGATGTGTTTCAGGATCACAGCTCAGTACACCCTGCAGTCCCCTTTTCTCGTGCTGTATTTTCTCAGTTACACCTTCCAGCTTGCTGCTGCGCTGCCTGCACATCAGCTTTCTCAGGTGGGACTGTTTTCTGCTTCTTTGATTAGTGTCAGAAGCCTTAGACTTCCACTTTCTCAGCTTCTTTAAACAAAAACCTGAAGAGAGTCTGGACTATCAATGTTTGCTCCATGTTCAGCTTTCCTCCCCTCACTCTCTTCAGCTTCCTGCTTGTTTTTTCTCCTGCCAGCCTCAGGGAAAATACTTGTGAAAGCAGTTTCTCCCAACAATGACCACAAGATGGGGGACTCCCACCCAGACACAGTGAGAGTGATCAGAGAATTCGCCACCTTCAAACGCAGCACATGACTCATAACTTGCCTTTCTGCAAAAGCAGCTGCCGTAAAACCGATGCAGACTGGTGAAGGGCTCGGTGGAGCTCGGCTTTCCAGGATGCAATTACAGTATAATGGAGAGGCAGGAATGTAGCTCACTTAGACCCTGTATTGCTGTACTTCATGCTGGGATGCGTTCAAATGTTATGACCGATAGGAGAACTTGGGTATGAAGGGAAAAAAAAGCAAGATGCATTCATTCCAATTAGCAGAATGAGGAATTTTAATTCAAATGCTCCACAAATCTGTCAAGAAGCCACAGAGAACAACCTCTTTTGGCTAGTCTGAGACAGTCTGAACTGGCTATCAATTATAAGGTGGACAGTTATTCTTCAAAACTAGACTCAGATAGGAAAAGCACACGCCTCAAACATTTTCTGTGCAATTAACAGAGTTCCTGGGAGCTCAAATGTGCACAACAACTCTTTTCCACTGGTATCTGACGTATCCAGGGTCAAATCAGTCAAGCTCAGAAACTCAATTTCAATGCATGGCCTTCACAAGCTTTAAGAGAATAACATGGCCAGGGTTAAGGGTTGAGGCTGGACTCTTACCTGACTGTGACCACTTGCAACAGCATTAAGAATTATAACTAAATGGACCAGTACAGGGCCTATCAAAGCTTTCACTAGCTTGTGCTTTGTGAGGACTTTCCTCTCAGAAGATCAATAGAAAGATATGCAGTAGCCCCCTTCTAGAGCATGAAGAGAGCATTCCCTTGCTAGTGAAAGAACTTACCAGCTCACGACCCAGCAAGTAACGGGTACCTCACGAGACGAGATGACTTGCCACTCCCCAAGACAGACAGCATTAGTAAGAATTGTGGAATTAGGCTAACCTGCAATCATACCCTCCATTTCCATCAAGACCATGGCAATGAAGAGCATTGGTGGTGTTATGCTGAGACAGATAGGTCATGCCCATCTCCAAAGGGCATCTCATCAGGACTGGGATGGCCTAGCTCTCTCTTTGTGTATTTATATAAGCACACTATCTCCTTTTATATGTCCCAGCTACAATCAGAGAAGATTTCATGGTCTTTATTACAAAGTACTGCATATGCAACTTCATAAACCTTACTCTAAATAAATCTTCGCCTTGCAGTCTGGATTTGTCGACACCTTATCACAGACTCACAATTGTAAATATCTCTACTACTTACTTCTCACAAAGAGATCAGAAGAATTAGCTAAGCATTTTCATGAGAGAACATATCTATATAACTGTCAAAGTCAGAGGAGTTTTGTGCTCACCACTTTCCAAAACACAAGCTGAAAAAAAACCCCAGTATTAACACCTAGGGACACCTACACTTTATGCTGCAAAACCATAGCCCCCCGATTCTTGGACTGGTTTTAAAAGAATGGTCAAAACCCTCAAAAGCATCTTTGTAGAACTCAAAGAACAGCTGTGCCAAGTCAGATCAAAGGACTATCTAGTCCAGTATCCTACCTCTGAGCAGTAAAGTCCATTAATATACGTGCCTACAAATGAACACAAAACATAGGAGGAAAGCTTGTCGTGATACTTCTCTCATATAATCTCCCAGAGTCTAGAGATCTGTGGCTCAAGGATTTCCTGAGCCAGAAACAGCATCTTTTTTTAATGGCCGTGACACTTTTTTATTCTGTTTGCCCAATCATTTTTTAACTCATGTAAACTTTTAACATCCACAACTTAAGATTCACAATTTAATTAAATGTTTTTTTCTGGGGAAATAAAAAAAAAACAAAAACAACAAAAAAAATCTCCTAATGCTTCTGAACCTCCTACTTGCTACCTTTAAAATAAGATAGCTGCTCGATTTCTTAGTGCTCCCTAGTTTTTGCATTATGTGATACTGAACAATTGCTCACCCTTGCCATGTTATTCTACTGTATTTACAGGCCTCTACTATGTCCCCATTCAGTCATCTCTTTTCCAGTCTGAAGAGGTTGAGTCTATTCAGTCATTCTAACTGAGAAGCTCTTCAAGAAGCTCTCCTCTTGATCACCCCATCTTCCTCTCTGTATCTTTTCTAGTTCTACTAGAGGTTTTCTTGAGGAGGGGGAAGAAAAGAGAGAAACACACCAGAATCGCACACAGTATTTAAGCTGCAGATAGTGCTGTGGGTATGTAACAGTGTATGTATATGCTGTCATATTCTTTTCCTGATAACTTCTAACATTCCCCTCCCCACTCTGTTCTTTTGTACTGCGAATGAACATTGAGCTAAATGTTTTTACGGATCTAGCCATTAAGACCTAGGGATCTCCTTCCCAAGTTATACTAGCCAGTTCAGATGCTACCATCCCACATATGGAAGAAAGGAACAATCCTAACTCTCCCTGCAACTCTCAATCCCATCTGCTATCCTACTACCCAGCCACTAAGAGCAACAGATCCTTCTACAGTCTTTACTACCCCAAATAATTTAGTGTTGCCAGCAAACCTCATTAACTCACCATTCACCTGTTTTCCACATCATCAGCCCAGATTCCATGGAAGTCACTTCAGGAGACTTATTTATGTCTAGTCTACGTTTCTTGTAATTTGAGTAGTTACTCTGCCCTGTAAGGACTTTCTCTTATCCACGACACCTCAGATTCTTTAAAAGCTTCTGGTGAAGGATCTTGCCGACCTCCTTTTGGAAATCCAATGATCTGCTTTGTCCATTTACCGACTTCTTCAGAAACTTCTGCAAGGCATGCCTTCACTTTGCCAAAAAACATTCTTCCCACTTATTTACCTGCACATCCATCTATTTCGTCCTTTGCTGCTTCTGCCCTTTTGCCCAACAGACTTACTAGCCTGCATTTCCCCACACCCTACCACAGTAGCAAAGTGAGATCTTTCAGTCATATTCAAGCACAAGCCCACACTTTCTCAGCACACTAACGCTCAGTTGTTAAACAATGGAAAGAAACAGACTCGCACACCTGCATTGGAAAACATTGGCTATACCAAACTTCTCTGTGAAAGGCATCAGTGTTGAGGCTGTGGCTTCCTACACTAGGCACATTGATAGCTGAATGTAAATACTGCCTAGGAAAACTTAACTGTGATCTCACACCCTCTTCCAACCCTTAGGGAACAAAAGAAGGGATTTCCCATGTTTTATAGTGAGGTTGCTGGGCTTACTAGCAAGGACTTGGCACGATTTAGACAGGCCACTTTGTATTAATATAGAGAAGTGCAGGACACTCTTCCTCCTTCAGCAAACAAATGCAAGATTCTGAGTCCTTAACACGCAGCTTGGCAAAATAAAAGGTTTTGCTAGATGTATCAAAGAGGAATCAGTAACAGTACCTCAGTGCTTTCCAATCCCTTTTGCTTCTTTATGATGAAGATGAAAATAAATTATGAATAAAGACATCTATAACTATTCGACATAGTGAATATTGGAAGGGTTTGGGGAACCTTGTTGCACAACCAGGAACTCTGAACTCCGTAGACACCAAGAGCCCCATTAAACTCCCAGCTCTGCAACAGAGAACCTGACAGCCCTCATACTTTGCAAAACTGGGACAACGGTCTCTGAGTCACCCAGCCCTACTGACCAAGAGCCAGGGTCTCAAAAACAGTAGCCCAGGCACCTCTGACACTGCAAACGCTCCACACAGTAGGGCTGCCCATGAATACCAGATTGCAGTCCGAGGAGCCTCAGCCCAAGGCATGTCATACACAGGGGATCCCTCAGAGCCAGAGACCTAAAGAGGCTACAAAAGATGACAGGAAAAGGTGTTAAAACCGAGTAACTTCGATGGAAACCTGCTTACGTAACCAGAAAAGTCACTGAGAGCTGGAGCTTACCGAAAAATGTTGCTGTCAGCAAGTACATGTTTTCTGACTTAAAAGAAATATACATTCCATTGGAAATTCTCCAGCCAGCACAACACCCAGAGATACAAATTCTGTCTTGCTTACACAGGAAAGGACTTTTCTGCCCGTTTCCAAGGACTTAAATCGGTGTCACACAAGCATAGTAGACAAGCATACATCAGGAAGACACTGTTACTGCAGCACAAATACATCTTTTCAGATTAGCTTGTATCACTCAGTTTAAGTCAAGCAAAAAAAATTATTCACAACAGAAGCATCTGTTTTGGAACATAAAGAATTATGCCAGCATAAACCACCCATATCCAAATTTCCTTGAAATATTTACTGCATAAAATAAGGCCCCCACTCATGCTTGCAGTAACTTAGCTGATCTACAAACAGCATTGTTTTGAAAGTCCTGTTCTGTTGTTTCCACAAACAACATTTCACCAAAATACATACATTTCCACACATGGGGACTTGCTAGAAGATCACAATATGAACATACAGTTAAGCCCCTACAACCACACCTTGTGCCAGCCAGATAAAGCCACTATAAGCATGCTAGAATGTGCTCCAATTATATTTTCACTTTTACACATCCACCTATCCTCACGGTGCTTAGCTGTCTTCATGGGTGCTAGAATTCTTTTTCAGAGTAACATATGACAGGTAACTAACTAGCTATACAAGATCAAAGAATTAATGCACTATCCATCAAAAAAAGATTAGCTAACAGCAGCATCTCAGGACTTGCACAAAAGGGAAAGGATCCCTTAAAGGAACTTAGGAAAGTACTGTGCAATTCATCCAGAAGAAGAAAAAACCTCAGTATGGTGCAGTTCTCTCTTTTCCTCATGATATTTTTTTCGTAGGATAAAGGCATCCCAAAATGCGCTCTAGCTTGCATGCCATCTGTCCTGCATAATTTCGGGTGGGAGGGAAAAAGCAATACAAGCCCTTAAACATGTAGTCTCCACATCACTACAGGAAAAAGTGAAGGATACAAGAGCTGCTCATAAGCTATAAAAGAAAGTAATGCCAGCACCCTGAGTTGGAAGACAGGAATGACATAAGACAAATCCTAGTCTACAGTAAACTCCCAAACTCCAATACGCAGTGCTGCCCTCTCCACCACAACTCTTCTTTCTTCCCCACAGCCACATAATCCATCAGTCCCCCTTGTTTCACTGCTAAGCTCCTTCCCATGCTTCTTGTTTATGTTTCTTTCTCCTTATACACACTCCCCACACCCCTTTCCTTCTCTCCCCTTCCAAACACTATGTCCTCTTCACGTGGTCTTTTTCCAGACACACAGGCCTTATCCTCCAGGGCATTCACACGAACACCCCAACCCATCTATTTACAGGACACTCTTAACCCTTCACTTCCAGACTCTTTCTCCTCCATCACACTGCCTCTGTGCCTCCACGAACTCCCTCTACTCATCGAACACCCAACTCTCCTGTCCTCTACCCCAAGTAATTTCATATACCTCCCCATTCCCCGTGCACCCCGTCCTTCCACACAGAGTCCCAAACCTTCTCTCATGCGCCCACCCCACACCATGCAGAGCTCCAGTCCCTCATGCACTTACTCCCGTCACACACAGAGCATCTCTCCCATCTCGCACAGCTCTTTCTTCCCATTCATTCCAGCCGCCCCCCCACCCCATTTCTGTCCCACCTTCCACAGCACTCTGTCCTCCCTCCCCGTGCACTGACTGTCACCCATTTCCACTTTGTGCAGCACTACTTCCCACACGCACCATCCCTGTCCCTCCCTTGCACAACTCTCCTTTCCAGGCGCTCTGTCCCCCACAAGCCTTGGCACAGCACCCTGTCCCCCACGCACCGACCCTGTACCCCCTTTTCCCTATACACTGTCCTTACCCCCCAGTACCCACTGCCCCATGCACCATCCCCGTAACCCTACCCTCCAGCACAGCACCCTCACCCCCTGTCCCCGTCCCTGACCCTACATTGCCCACAGCACCCTCACCCCCGTGCACTGTCCCTGTTCTCCATAGCCTTACAGCACCCTCTCCCTCATGCAATGCCCCTCGTCCCCCACCACTCTCTCCCCTGTCCCCCCAACATCCTCTCTCCATACATTGCCCCTTGTCCCACCAGCACCCTCTCCCCACCCACAGTCCCGTCCGCCCAGCACCTTCTCCCCCATGCACTGTCCCCTGTCCGCCCAGCACCTTCTCCCCCATGCAGTCCCCCCTGTCCCCCCAGCACTCTCTCCCCACGCACTCCCCCCTGTCCCCCCAGCACCCTCGCCCCCGGCCCTGCACAGCACCACACCCCCCGCCCCGGCCCGGCCCGGCGCACGTGCGCCCCGCCCCGGCGGCGCTCACCGTCCAGCGACACGAACTGCCCCACGGCGGAGGAGCCGCCGCCGCTGTTCTCCACGAACTGCACCTCGGAGACGATGATGTTGTCCTCCAGCACCGAGCCGCAGCCCGTGCACACCGCGTCCCCGCGCGCCGCGTCCACCTCGATCTCCGAGCAGCCGCAGGCGGCGCACACCCGTCCGCCCGGCATCTTGCCCAGCGCCTCGGCCCGGGCCCCGGGCGGCCCGCCGCCTCCTCCCCGTCACTACCGCCGCCCGCCCGGCGCGGCGCGGCGCGGCGCAGCCCGGCCTCAGCGCAGGCCTCGCTCGCCGGGACCGGCACGGGGAGGAGCGCGGCGGCGGCCGCCCCCGCCCTCTCTCGCGAGACTTCGTCTGCCGCTCCCCGCCCCGGCGGTGCGGCCCCGCCTCACCGCCGGCGGGGCGGGGCGGGCGCCTCGTCCGCCTGCCCCGGCCCCTGCGTTTGCCAGGGAGCTGCGGCGGCTCTCCTGTCCTCCCCCGGCGGGGCTCGGGAGACCCCCGCGCCCCGCTGCACTTCGAGGCTTCCCTTCTCCATCCCCAGATAAAGGCCCGCGAACCACGCCTGTCCTCCAGCGCTCCGAGTGTGGCTGTGACGGGGGGCAGTCCGGTTCACGAGGCCAGACCCGGCGCCGGAGCGCGGCCCAAAGGCTTGGAGCGACTGAAGGCCACACGGGGAGCTCCGGCCCGGTGGGCCCTCGCTTCCCTCCCGGGGGGAGCGGGCGGGGCGGGACGGCCGTTACTGAGCCGCCTGCCGGTGCCCGGGCAGCGGCGGGGCGGCGCTGGCGTCTGTCAGTGCAGCGCTGAGCGCCTGAGGCGTCCTGAGGTGGAGGGAACGCGCTTTACGGGGCAGATCTTGGGGAAACCAGGGATGGGTCTGGAGGTGCTTCTTGAGGAGCAGTTGCGGGCCCCGCTCTCAAAAGGGGCATTATATTTGCATTCCTCCATTTTAAAAGTGTTCTGCTGCTAGCAGTGAGCATCTACCAGCACCAGGCAACGCACTTAGGTATTCACAGTTCTGCAAAACGGGGCCCATGGTGTTTCAGATTAAGTGATGGGACTTGTACTTCAGGCAGAACATGAGGATTCCTAAAAATTCCCCAGGATTCATTTGTTTCACCATAGACCTATTACCTAACCTTATGTAAGTTGTTAATAGATTCATGCCATGGTTTTTGTACAATAAACCAAGGGTGATAACACTTCCTTTCTGCCAATCTTTGTCCTTCCTCCCGAGTTAGGTGGTTTGATTTGTGGAGAAAAGAGTATCACTAACAAACGAAATTTGCGCTGCAGCTGATGAGTGGTACATTTTTTTTGACACCCCATAAAGCCTGTAATAATTAAAAGTTGTGTAAAAATATGTAGCATGCAGTGAAAAATGTGAGCCTCGTGTTCTCATCTTCAGTATGCCAATTCCTGTGTTCCCTGAAAATAAAATTAGGGCTACAACACTCATATTTGCATTTCAAAAGTATAATATTTGTTATGCTTCAAAATTTAATTAAGTCATCGATCAAATCTAATTTGATCATTGTGTATGCATAGATAAAAGTTTTGTGAGGCATAATGAATCAGTTTCAGTGAAGCACTTTGAGCTCTGCGTAACAAAGGTGCCATAACGTTAATGTCTAGTGCTTTGTAACTTTTGGTTATTAGTTCCTGAATTAAAGAACTCAGTTTTCGTCCGAGGAAGTTATTGCTCACTTTAGCACTCAACTCGCATGTAGTAAATGAGCGTGGCATGCCACAGATGGGAAGGAAACTGAGCAGAATAGGTGCTGTAGCTGGATGTTTGTATAGACTTTCATCTGTCGGCTTTTGAAATACACGAGTCAGTTAATGCACAAGTAGCAACTTTCACCTTCTCACAAGCTCACTGCTGTCAGTATCTGTCTTCCACCAAAGGATGCAGATACAACCAAGTATCACATACAGATCTGTACGAATTGACCGGATAGATGGTACAAAATTGACTTGCTATAGCACATTTAGAGGCACATTGGGGCACATAAAAAAGCTATATTATTCCATCCAAAAAGCTGAGCATCTTATAGGCATGAGATTATGTCATATGCCTAAAAATTTGCAGGTTCTGGGCTTTTGGAAAAGGAAAACAGCAATATCATAATGGAGATTGTGCCACTACATACACAGCTTGGCTTCTTTCTTATTGTCCTTTTTATTCTGTTCTCAGAGATGTATTTGTGAAAATAAGAACTTTTGGTTTCTTCAGATTCCTTCTGCTTCTGGCATTTGTTTCCTTCCTGAAGTTCCTCCTGCTGCTGGTGAGGTAGTGAGTGCCACAGCAGCTGGATCACACAAAATTATGCACTGTGTAGATAACGTCAGAGGAAAATTATATCCCTGACAGACAAATATTTTTAGCAACAATCGGAAGAGAAAAACCCATGAAATAAAAAATTTTCCTCTCTCAGCAAAGTCCCTTGAATATCAGAATATTTTAATTAACAACTGTCAAGCCGGATCAGCTCATTTGTCACATACTGTGCCTCTGACAGAGGCCAGCATGAACACAAGAAATCCTGCAGCAAGAAATTTTGAAATACCTTTCCGTTAAAAAGTTTCTTCTTAACTCACTTAGGTAAAGACTAATGTAGTCCTGATGCAGGAGGGCTTAAGTTTTACATCCCTTCCAAAATTATTGGTGTTTTGATTGTTTTAAGCATTATAAGCCTTTTCTGGGCGTCCCAGACAAGTTCAGAGTTTTTCACTTTGAATGTGAGCAGCAGAGGGCCCTAGTGAGAGTATAATACACAGCTGCTGTGCAAAAAAGCTCATTTAATGTAATACTGAATAAGGAAGTGTGGTTCAATTTTTCTCTTCTTATAAGGTGAGGTTAGTGCTGATGAAAGAAAATGGGTTCCCAGTCCTGAAGACGAAGTCCACTCATGAAAGCTTTCTTATACAATACCCCTTAAATATTTCAAACATTTCTGTAGGATCGTTTTCTACCAGCCAAAATGTAAGTCATTTTTCACTTCTGTAAAATCTTTGCCCTTTCTGCTTGCAAGAGGGTTAACTAAAATCTTTTTGACCAATAACATTCAGCTTGCTGAATGAATAACCCAAAATTCAGTTCACTTGGGCTAACAAAATAACCTTTCAATAAATTGTCTGAAGCCTGAATTACAATAAGAACCAATCAATTAAAAAATTGTATTGACAAAACCCCATTCCCTGCAATATTTTACCCTTTTAGTTAAGAGGAGGAAAGGACCCATTTTCCATTTCACCTACCCTCGTATTTCATACCTCCTATTTTCACTCCTAAGTGTGACAAAAAGTGATGATCAGAATGTCTGTTAGCCCAGACCGACCAATTTCCTTCCTGCTGTGTCTCCAGGAACCCCAAATATAACTCACCCATGGTTGTGCGTGTTTGACATTCAGTTGTTGAGGTTTCAAAGAGAGGAACTGTTCTCATTTGCTTGAAAATTAGAATTATATTTTTTTCTACTGCTCATACAACAGTAGGAAGAATGCAAATGGGCTGTACAAATCCAGACTGGAGTGTGAGGGAATCCCACTCTGCTCCTGCAAATGCTGAACAGCACAGCAGGGAATATACTAGAGCAAGCTGATGACACGTTACCATACTTCCACAAGAGATGGATCCTCTTCTATAAATATAACGATTTGAAGCAGATGCTTAAGTGTCATATGACAGAAAACCCAGAGACTCTCTGGCTTTTCGGTCGTAGCTCAACCTTCTGGGTACTGAGCCTCCAAACACACCAGCCCGTGTGGGAAATATTTTCAGTTAAAGGCACAAAGTTTAATCCCTTGATATCATCAGCTGCTGTGAGCATCCTCAGCGCTCTGGCATTTCAGCTGGAATCGCTCCTCTTAAAATCAGGCCTAAGAGCGTTGCCGAAGTCTCTCAAGAAGTTTGAATATGCACATAACTTGGGACCAAACGCAAGCAGAGGAAGCCTTCTTTGGTTTTGGACTGTCCAAGATAAGGCATAAGCTATGCATTCAACCTGCAACTTCGCACATGGATTCTCTGGAGATGAAGTCATAGGGATACTAGATAGAGGGGGGACAAAGGATTTCGAAATGGATTCACCTTATAAGGTGATAGCAACTGGCTACTTCTTTTTTTGTCTGTGCCAGTCCAAATGCATTTGGCTATACTAGTGGTGAACACGAGGGGGCACCCAAGGAAAATGAAATCGTCGAGGTGCTGCGATGCTCCCGCAGGTTAGGCTGATTTTCCATCTGTTTTCCTTTTTTTTTTTTTTTATTTTGGTCTGCGTCTTCTCTAATTATTTCCTGACATTGTTTTCATGACGTTCATCAATAAATGGCAATTAAAAAAGCTTTGGGAAGAACATTCTGAGAAGAAAAGTTTTTGGCATCTATTAAATCATGTAGTAAACCAGCTTAGCAAACACTTGAACTTATCTCTGTGCAATCACATCCCTGCTGTTCTGAGGCAGCAGCACTTTGCAGCTGAGCCTTGACCCCTGAGTAAGTGGCAGAGATCCCATGGCTTTCCCAGTTACCTTCCCAGGATCTGTGCCTGGTACGATTACTAGTATGTGAGGACAGCAGAAAGCACAAATACTGTGGCTTAGAAAATCCACCGAGAAATTAGCGGAGGGACAGTCCAAGGGTATTGAGTACAAAGATCCAGAAGCAACCACCAGTTGAGGAAGTCTCTCAGCAAATCGCTGGCATCGGTGAGCAATATTGCTGCCCAGCTCTTCTGTTCTGAACATCTCCGCCTGCAAGCACACTACTTGGAGATGTACGGGTGATCAGTGAGCGCTTTTAGGAAGGATGTCAGCAAGGTAAAAATAGATGTGCCCTCCTAGTTTCTAGCAATATCTGCAACTTAAGGATTTCATCAGCTGAAGGCTCATGCACACTAGCAGGCTTTTTATCTTTTTGTTTAGTCAGTTTTTGATCTGTGTATGCTTTCAAGATCCACAACATCCGGTGGTTTGGAGTGTATCATCACAATTTAGTTGGGTAGCAAGTGAAAAAGTTTAAAAATGGCCTAAACCTTTCAGTTGGTAATCCTGAGTTCTCCTGCTGTAATGAGTGGTGAATAGTTGCTCCCATTGCACCTCTTTCACATCAGTCAGGATTTTTTACGCCTGTTTTACAGCTTCTCTCAATCAGGATCACTTCACAAGAGCAACTCTTCCTCCAGATAAGTAGTGCAATGCTAATCAGCCACAGTCTGAACACAAAATAAACTGTCCAGGGCAGTCATTTAAGAGGAAACCCTTTCTAATGAAGCATTGGTTATTTTCTGCACTGAATAACTAAAAGCCTCCATCACTTGGGGATGTAAATACAGGCTAATATTCCTGTGAAAATACTCTGCTTGTCTGCAGCTCTTGTATTCTGAGACCTGTTCATTCAAACATTATCATAGAATCATAGAATGGTTTGGGCTGGAAGGGACCTTAAAGATCATCTAGTTCCAACCCCTCTGCCATGGGCAGGGACACCTTCCACTAGACCGAGTTGCTCAAAGCCCCATCCAACCCGGTCTTGAACACTTCCAGGGATGGGGCATCCACAACTTCTCTGGGCAGCCTGTTCCAGTGCCTCACCACCCGCACAGTAAAGACTTTCTTCCTTATATCTAATCTAAATCTACCCTCTTTCAGTTTAAAACCGCTACACCTCATCTATCACTACATGCCCTTGTAAAAAGTCCCTCCCCGTCTTTCCTGTAGGCCCCCTTTAAGTATTTGAAAGGCTGCAATAAGGTCTCCCCGGAGCCTTCTCTTCTCCAGGCTGAACCCAAACTCTCTCAGCCTGTCCTCACAGCAGAGGTGCTCCAGCCCCCTGATCATCTTCGCGGCCCTCCTCTGGACTTGCTCCAACAAGGAGTTATGAATTGATGAATTCATCACTCACCATCAGAGAACCACTCCAGTCAGCTAATTGCCTACTTAAGTAACTGTCTGTGTACCTAGAAATTGAACTGAAATGAGGAAACGCCTGGTTTTAAGTGCCATTTTCGTGTGCGCACTTGATGAGTGGATACTTTGGTGCGACTACATTTTTTATACAGACTGAAAATGAGGCTTTCACTAAATGTTAATATTCATGTGCAAGGCAAAAAAAACCCAGGGTCATTACACTGGATGGATCTGCACATTCAAATGCAGAAGCAAAGCATATATCTTACTGATAGTTCCGGGTTTTTTTTCCAAATTTTGAACTAAAAGCCAGAAATTCAGACCAGCAAATGGGAAGCTGTAGAAGCACATCAAAAAGTAAATATGAGTCTCCTTTAATTTTGAAGAATAAGTTTGGAAAAGTAGTTGCACAATAGATTACCTGCTTAGCATCAAGGTAAATTCAATGCAGTTAAAAAATAATGCTATAAACTATGTCTGTAAAGTGCCTAAGATAGTGTTGGCCATTTACAAATTATACCTAACAAGTCATAAATAGGATTAGGAGAAAAGATAGCCTCTTAAACAGGAGTTCGCTAGCTAGATCAGAGCAGGATATTAAAAATCCTGCTGTCACCAGGCGGTATTAATAGTCCAAACTTTCTTTATTGGCATTTCATAGGCAGAAGTCTGCCATAATCAGAATGACTATGCTAGCATCAGAGAAGAATATGCCAGTATTTAAGACCATGAAACATCTGTGTGTCAACATAGAGTCAAAAGTGTGTATTTATATATGATAATGTCACGACTCCTTTGGCCATCAGGGACGCCCTTCAGGCTGAAACCCGCAGAGATAAGAGAGGACGAGGACGTTGCTGCAGCCACACACAAGCCTCTCCCTTTGCCAGAGCGAAAGAAAGGCTGGAAGCAGGGTAAGGAGCACAGTGTCCTCCTTCACACAGCCCGTTAGCACCAGGAAAAGGTACAATGGAGCAAGCAGCTTGGGTAAGTACAGGTTGGCCTGTGGGTGAGGCCAGTTCTCTCCTGTTTGGGTCGTAAAAGACATCAAAGAATTATCCTTTCAATGACTGTGTGTCATTGCCTGCTTTTCTGCGGAGAGAGTGCCAGTACCTCAAATATGCCAAAGTTAACCCAGTGCTAAAGAAACCAGCAGTCAATACTACAAGTTGTTGTTCACTATCTAAAGCTATGAGCAGGCTAAATAAAAACACCACTAGATTTTAGAGAAACCACAGTATAATCCTTTCCTGTCACTGGAGAATTTTCAAGAATTTGGCAGATTTCCTAGTTTGAATTAGTTGAATAAATTAGATGACTAACATTTTTCAGAGGGCAGCCATAAAAAATGCTTCGAGTAAATCAAACTATTTCATACCGATAATTTGAGTTAGCCTAAATTACAAAAAAAAAAAAAAGAAAATTACTTAAATCATTTAAATACTTTCTTTAAATGTGAAATTATCAAAAGGGCAAAATCTGCCACAATTTTCAAAATGAGACATTTATAATCAGTTTAGGTCTCAGTGCATCAATATTTTTTTTAATTAAAAAATAGTTTAAGAGAAAAATTCTGGTGCTGTGCAAGCCACATCTTTCCTTCCCCACTCTCACCCAAAGGTAGGAAATCTCTTTTACACCTCCAGAAGCAAAACAGGATCCCTCCCCAAAGCAGTAAACCTTGCCATTTCTTCACAAAAAAAGGCCATAGCAGTAGTGCAAAGGGGGAATGCTACAACCATGGCTGTGACGATCTCTGTTTTGCCCAGAAAGGGTTGGGATCATCTCTGAAAATCATTCCAGATTTTACAGTGCACCCTCTTAGATGGGAGCTGGGGGCAGCAGCACTGATGGTCTGACTGGGGGACAGGTCTGGAAATTAGCACTACCCTGGGAGGAACAGTTGGTTCACGTCTCTTAGCTCTCTGTTTCTTATTTTTTTCAGTAAATTAAAATTGGGAATCTGATATAACAGTATGTCAGTAAGATCTGGAGCCTTTGGCTTGCCCTCCCATTGTCTGTGCTTCAATCAGTCAGCTCACACCAAGATTATAAAAAACCTGACCCAGGAGTTTACAGTCTGAAGCCCAAACTGAACAGAGCAGTCAGCAGATTATGTATTCCACTGAACAATGAGGTCTTCAGTACCTTTTTGAACCCGTTTTCATTACATTAATTATGTTTGTGTCATATTGCTGAGAATTACATAAAAGCATTATTTTTGAAATGAGTACAGTAGACAACAATGTTGTCAATAATGCAGGTTGTTAGTAAAGTGTATATATTAATAGCAGCATGAGATGCATTTCACAGAGCTCTAAGCATGTTCAATTCCACACCCATATGCGTGCAGCCTTTCAGAACATGTTCAGCTTTACTACTATATGATTCCCTTTGGAAGGAAAAGCTAGAAGAAGATGTTCCTATACATTTTTTGCCTATGATATTTTACATATATAGAGCCCCTACTGAAAGGGACTTTATATATGATGTGAGTAGAAAGGATGTCCAAAAAAGAAGAAAATTATAGTGTTGGCATTTCTAACAAATATCCTATCTTCCCTTCGTAGCCTATCCCATGCTAAACAGTAGGAGTAGAACTTTCTTCCTAATAAAGCTTTAGAGCTGCTACTGTGACTTCTCACCCATGCTACAGAAATACTACCCAGATGACCAAAGATTTTGTAATCAAACAAGCTGCAACAAATAACCAGCTGAAACAGCAATTTAGCGGGCTCAGAGAAAAACAAACTATTTTTGTGGTATATAAAATTATGAAGAGCCTTTCCCAATATATACTGTGACTAATAATCATCAGCCCATACAACAATGTACAACAATGACATTTTAGCCACTCCCTCTGTGGTCACCTTTCATTTGCAACCATCATGTCTGCTAAAAACAGGATGAGAAATTGCAGTTAAAAAGTGAGATTTTATCAGCTTTCCCAGACAGAACCAGGTTGGGAAAAATGAGAAAGAGAAAACTTCCTCTCATAGTTTAAGGAATAAATGAGCAACTAATAAACATTCTAATTTAATAAGTGCACGTATCCTGCTAACAAATTTTCTTTTGAATAACAGAACTGAAAGGTTGTTGTGGTGTTTTGTTTTTGTTTGGGTTTGGGTTTTTTCTTCCCAAAGAGTAAATCCCACAATTAAATTATAGGAATAATGAAAAAAAAAATGAGCAATGCCCACACAGAGAGTTTGAGCTGGGAAATCACAAGGCAAATGTTCTTTTTCCAGTCCAGAAATAAAATCCTAACCTGCCAATTTAGATTCCCTCCACACTATTTTTCACTCAGTTGTAATGCAGCCCGCACTGGCCTGCATTGACAATTCTCTTGAAAAGCCTATGAACCTTGAGCAGCATTGCTGAAATCCTGCGTTTCTGCTACAGCATGCCTGGCAGTTGGGACACAGCTGATGTAACTGGCTTCAGATATATATTCTCCACGTCAACAGAGCTCTTGCTTTCCGTTACTGACATGGGGGGATGCTGACATGCAGCATCCACAAGGTGAGTAAAAGGGCAACGGCTGGGATACAATGGTCCAGCTTACCCAAGGACCCTTTCATCAGCCCAATCCAATCCATCAAATCCCATGACTTGAAGGTGAGACCTTCTCAGCCAAAATCCTCTGCAGACAAGCTCATAGCACACATACCCATGATACAGCACCATGGCCTCTTTCCTTCTGCATGACCGCCCTCCTGCACCGTGATTCATGGGACGGCTACCTCTGCCCTACGGGGTCTCAGAGAGAAAGCAAGACTAGGGAGGTGCCGTCTATCTCTGTGCAATTCCACTGAGTAGCTCATACATCGTTTTCAGTCCGTCATTTGCCACAGGACCATAACCCATCAGAGCCTCCCGCTGTCCACAACTCTGCCACTTTGGCCCTTCACTGTCGCATATTGCCACCTAGCCAATGTTTCCTCCAGGGTGCAAGAGGCTTTGCATTATCTCTATACTAGAAAAGGTGCCTGAGAGACCCAAATGACAAAATCTAGCCAGCTCTGAAGGAGATTGGGAAGAGCAGCGCAGCACTCATCAGGATGTTAGCAGATATAGCACCCTCCAGCTGTGGAGTCTTCTGGAGCAAACTTCATCGGAACGGGAACCTTAATGTAAACAAATCACTACTTCTGGGTTCTTCCAGCCCAGCAAGCCAGAACAAGTAAATATCTACTATCTCAGCATTCCAGCAACTATTAGAAATACCCACAGACGTTTCAATCATGCTTAATAATTAAAAGTAGGGAAAAGAGTTTCAGGTATTCTGTCAATCAACAGGTGCTAAAGGAATATGACCTTCCTCGGAGGCAAAGTCTGGCATGACAGCCAATTTTTTCCATGACACATACTAGAAAGCACAGAAACACAATCAGCAAGAAGATTTCCTTGCTTCAAGATGCAATATTTTAACAAATGAGTCACCGATACATGCTTCAGATATTCCTATGCTAAAACTAGAGTATAAGTCATATGTATAAAATCCACTGTTGCCCCATAAGCTGCCCATGATAGCTTTTTCCAAATACTGACTTGGAGAATGTCTGGTATGTTTGGACTGATGTAAGAAGTCTGGATTTTATATTCATGATCCCAGTTTATCAGCAGATAAATGTCATGCGAATGGACTTGTCTCAGCACTGATTTCAAGAATTAAGGAAATTCAGCAACAGAAAAAACTTTGCTGGTCCATTAGCTGAAGAAGCCAAAGCTCATCACAAGTATATGCTTCTATCGCTTCAGTAAAGGGAAAGCATGGTTTTGTTAGACTGCATCTGAGTACAAATTAAAGAGTTCAGGACAGAAATTGTTAAATATGGAAGGAAAAACATTCATTAGTACATGCAAGGAGAAGTGTAGGAGAGTGCTCTAATGACTAAGATAAGGGTCTCGGATTCAGCAAAACTGGATACAATTGCAGGCTCTGACACAGACTTTCTTTCTGACCTTGGGCTGTCCACTAGATATTGCTGGCTCCAAGTTATCTAGCTATAAAATGGAGATACGGGTACTTAAAGCCCCTTATTCTTTGTTTGTTTGGCTCTCCTAGATTGTTACATAGAGACATAGACCAAGAGAGAGATTTCCTGGACCATGAAGGAAGGGAAGGATGTGGTGGAAGAATCCACTCAAAGATGAATGTGACCTGGTCTAAGAAACAAGCAAAGGACAGGTTTGGCAAGCTTGGGGGCCGAAGGAGAGGCTTCATCCACGCAGATGGCATGGTGGTGAGATGGTGGGACAAGGATCGCTGTTGAGCTGTTGGGAGCATTAGTGCTGTGGGGAGGAAAGACCTGCCTGGGAGGAAGGCACAGTTTTTACCAGGCAAAGCCATGCCTGACAGGGTGGCACTGCGGCTGGCACGCTGGGAAGGCACAGAGGGCAAGGAGAGAAGGGGACAGTTTTTAAGAGACCTCACATGAAGGAGATACTGATGAACGGAGAAGCCCACAGATCTTTCAGCAAAGAGTCTGCAAATGACAGTAGGGGGCATTTAAATATACAGCCAGGTCCTCAGGCTTGGCCCACACTCAAGAGATTTGTCAGACTAGCCTTTTCCATCATGATTGCGAAAGAATTATGCTCATAGCGATGAGAGCTAAAGCCTCGTACTGATACTGTGAGATCAGCCAAGCAGCCTCTGCCGCTCTACGTCCCTTCGTGCAGGGAGCTGGAATCCGACCTACTGCTCAAAGCACTCTCTTGCGGATATAAGCTGTGTTTCTGCTTGCAGGGTTTGCCAAAACAGATATACTGGCAAAGCAGCTAAGGTTGCCCACGCCAAAGTTGTCTCCTTTTACTTCAAATCAGAGCTACGCCGATTTGCACCAGAGAAACAGCTGGCTCAGAAACCAAAATAGCTCATTAGTCAAGGGCATATTCCAAGGCTTGAATCATCTTTAGCAAAGGAAAGGGGCTCAGTGTCAGTGAGTTTGACAGGGGACACAGGAAAGGGTAACTGACCTTTACGGAGAATGTCAGCACAGGGAACCAAGGCTTAATCCTCAAAAAGCCCTGAGGTATCACTCTTGTCGGTGCCAGGAAATCTGTGTCCCTCTGAGCAGGCAGGCACACTTACCAACAGAGCAGGCAGGACCAGATGCTATGTGTGCCTTGATTATTGCATAATATTATCAAACAGGATTTTTTAAAACCCTTAAAATGCCCTGCTCAAACAAATTAAGCTTCCTTTTTCAGAAGTCAGCCAAAAGACCAGCTCATTTCTTTGATGTAAATATTAACTAATGAGTATGCTCAATCTGCTCTCTCCCTGTATCACCTCTTTCCTGAAGAGAGTAAAATGGCATGTTGTTGGACACAATTAATTTCCCTTTTGCCAAACTAGAATACCGTCACTGGAGCATGAATTGAGTGAGTTGAGGAATTTGCTAAGCATCGGATACCTCAGGAAGTAACTATAAGAAGCACAGTGCTAACAGCTTTGCCTTGTAAGGATGAGAAGCTCTTGACATTCATAGATCTCCAAGTTTCCTATAAACCTATTGGGTTCCTTGTAAAACATTTTTAATTGTCTTGGTGAAACCGCTAAGCCTTTATGGGGATGCCTTTGCAACTTGCCTTTTTGAGCTCCATCTCCCTCTTTCCGTTCCTTTTCCAGGTGAGAGCAAGCCAAGAATTACCGAGTTCCCTGTGATATACTGTCATCGTCACTGGGACAGTCTGCCACTGACGGGGACCGGCTCCTGCCTTTTGCTCACCACTGCAAATGTCATTGCATTGAGAATTATTGACGTTGTTATGGAGGGTGCTATAGTTGTGTGAGTATAAATAAACACAGTGCTAGTAAAAGACACTCAAGGATAAATAGCAAAGGTAGTGCATTTTGTGAGACCAAAATAACTCCGAGCTGTGCACTGAAAGTACCTTCCGTTGGCTGTCGTGTACCTGCTGTTACCAGCCAGGATCCTTGAGTCCCCCTGAAAGGCAAAAAGCATGTGTGGCTTCAAAAGCCATGGGGTCCTCTCTGTCCTTCCAAGACAGTGACTCTGAGAAGCTGGGACCTACTTGCAAGTACACTCTGAGTAACTGCTCGGTCTCCAAAATCTCGGACCTATGAAGATCCCAGGCAAAATATGAGCACCCGTATGGACTCTTCTCTCTCTAGCCCTCCCTTGCAGCCCTTTTGGGACTTTCAGCCATGTCAGGTGCTGTGCTCTGTACCCCCAGAGGTGGTTTACAGATGGTGCAAATGAACTAAAACATACAAATGGGTGATCTCATTGAGAAGCAGAAGCACGGCAGAAAGGTTTGGGCTAAGCCAAGTGGCATATTTTGCCTGAATGTATCTCATCAACTTGGGTGAGAAAGTCCACGGTGCTTGGGAAAGTGAGGGAAGAGAAGGATGCGACAGGTCCAAAATGCCCATGTTTTGTTGCAGTGAGTGGCTTGAGTGGGAGCCAGGGGTCAGTTCTGCAGACCAGACCAATTAAATACCAATTTGATCCTAGACTAACGGGTACTTAAAGAGCCACACTCCTGGCATGTGACTCCATTGATATTAATTCATCAGGGATGAGCTTGGCTTGGATGATACCTCAGATGAGAATGTGAAACCACAGAAAAGTATTCTGACAAAATACTTGTCTATATACAGACAAGTCTCTAATCTTCATTGGAAAGGTAAAATAATGTTTTGGCATTAATAATGGTGTTTGTAAATGTCCTCTTAACAGTTGAATTCTGTTCTTTTACGCTGCGAAGTTACTATTCCATTGCTTCCTTTTTTCTTTGCTTATTCTCTTTTAAATTAGAACATTATGGAGAAATCCAAAACTCAGAGCCAATTTGTCTGTTTGTTCTCACTCGATAACTCTTTTGCTCCCCTGGGTACAGTGATGTTTATTTTGAAAGGAATCTTTCAGTGATCTTTGCTAAAAAAAAAAATAATCCAGAGACAATTCTTATCCTGCAGTGCTTATTCTATTACATGTAAGCCCATCTAAGCAGTAAATGACTCTTGATATTAAAGTTAGATTCCTGGATTTTCACCTGACTTCCCTGCTTTGCTACCAACCTTCTGCTCAGTGTTGTACATCAGTTTTCCCTTCTTTGAAGAGAATGTCCCCTCTCGAGTGGTATTCTAGTCACAACACCCAGGTGTTTCTGACTGTGGAGAGAAGGTCTAAAACTAAACAACAATATAGTTCTACTCATGCCAAGTGGACAGTAACACAGCAATCAAGCCCTGTTTGGAAATGAACGCTTAGAATTGCACAGAAACCTATTGCTTTAATGCAGATATGCTCTCAGCAAGGTTTCTCACATTTCCGTAGTCTCACAACTTCTGCTGAAAGATTATACATGGGACTGACATTTGGACTTTCATCAGGTCAGACTCAACATCAGGAAGAAGGACTGTTCAAAGAGATGATATAAAATGTCTACTTAATTGCGAGTAGGCACATGCAACTTTGTCCTGTTTAAAGTTACATCCTTACTGCAAAGTTAAGCTCAGTTCTTTTAGGGTTTTGCTCCCCAGGATTTCGTCATCCACAAAAAGGCTTCAGAAACTCTCTTGAGTTTTGCTCCAGGACATTCATGGCTCCATCTAGTCAGTCAGCAGGGGACAGAGTGTCTCGCTTGTCGAGATACATGGTCTGCTGCTACAGGCCTGGAAAATCTGCTCATGCTTCCAACCAGAAGTCTCCAGAGGATTAAGTAGCCTCCAAGGCAGCCCTTCTGAAATAGTGTTGAAATAAAGAATGTTAACATGTCTGAAACACTGATTAAACCTAAATTAAACCTGAAGTACTTATGGTAGGCTTTCTGTGGGTGTGAACCTGCTGAACCAGCAGCTGTGCGACATCTGAAGCAGCAGCCTTTCAGGGACAAAGTAAAAGCACAACAACAAAACCAAGGTTTTCTTGGGGTGTGTTTGCACTGTGCACTGGAAGTGTGCATGGTGCAAGCTCCTAGGATAGGTACCAAGATCTGTGAAGATACGGTAGCATAGGTGGCAGCCCACCCTAGCAACCTGAATACGTGCTCAGGGATCTCAGAGAGCTTGTCTGCTGGTGACTAACCCCTGGCAAGACCTTCCCTGCACTCTACTGCTGTTGTAACCTCTGCCAGCTTGGTAAAACAAGAACAGATCCGCTATCACCTGCCACGGCTGCTCACACTCGTGCTAACACAGTCTCAGAGAGGTCTCAGCCTACCCAGGACTCTTGGAGAAAGATCTGTCAGGGACTTACGAAGTCTTCGGAGAGTGTGACACCAACACCTTGAGCCCTAGGAGGTTCAGGACAGGAAGTCCTGGAGTGCCCACAGCACACCTAAAGGGTGACAGATTAGAGTGGAGCAGCAGAGAGCGCTGTTTAAACCCTGCTAAGCCTCACGGCCAGAGGTTAGAGCCCTTCCTGGCAGCTGCAGTCCCTGTACCACCACTTACCCTCTCCTCTAGATTTCCACGTCTCATGGCCCATTTGGGGGCTGTGCAGCATTTAGGCCATCCTACATTCAATGTTGCACAACTTAAGGCACATTTCCACGGGATCTTCAGTTTATATTCAGATGCCTACTAAGAATCATGGAAAAAATTAAGTTGGAAAGGACTTCTGCAGGACTCTCATGCAATCTTCTGCTTAATGAAACAGAAGGTTTCTCAAGGCCTCATCTAGCTGGGTTTTGAGTGCCTCCAAGAATAGAAATGGCACACCCTTTCTGGGCAACTTGGTCTAGTGCCTGACAACCTTCACTATGAAGAATTTTCTTCCTTATCGTAGCTGGACTGCATCCCATCTGGTCCCATGGATTTGTATATGTCCAGTTTACTTAAGTGATGCCAGCATAACCCTCTTCAAGTGGGTAGTAACTCTCTCTTCCAAACCCTGCCATTAGACATGGATGCCTGGGAGTAGACTCTGTCAGTGAAGACTGAGGCAAAGAAAATGCTGAGAAACTCAGATTTTTGTGTGTCCTTCATCATTAGATCACCTGCCCTATTTAACAGTAGACCTGCATTTTCTTGGTCTTCCTTTCGCTGCTAATGTACCTGTAGAAGCCCTTCCTGTTGCTCTTCACATCATCACCAGGATCAGCTCAAGCCAAGCTTTGGCCTCCTTAATCCCATCCCTGCATGCCTGTGTAATTCTACACTGCTCCTTGATTGCCTGTCCCTGCTGCTTCCCCCTATTACGTGTTTTCTTTTTATGTTTGAGTTCAGTCAGTAGTTCTCTGTACACCCAAGCTGGCCTCACGCACTGCCTGCTTAGCCTCCTGCCTACCAGCACGGACCATTCTTGGGCTTTGAGGAGATGGTCCTTGAAAATCACCTAACCCTCCGTGTCCCTTTACTCTTCACAGCAATATCCCAAGGGAAGTTGCTTGCTAGTTCCCTGAACAAGCCAAAGTCTGCTTTCCTGAACCCAGGGTCATTGTTCTGCTACTCAGCTTTCTCTGTTTTCTCATGATCTTAAATTCTACCACCTCTTGATCTCTCCAAGGCTGCCATTAACTGTCACAATCCCAACCACTTCTTTCTTGTTTCTAAGTAGCAAATCAATCAGAGCATCTCCCTACTCACCCTGTCCAGCACCTGTGTCAAGAAATTGTCCCTGACCCACGCCAGAAATCTGGATTCCTTGTGCCCTACTGTGTTTCCTGCCCAGCAGAATTCAGGTCGGTCAGTATATCCTATAAAAGCCAGGGCTTGAAACAGTGACACTTCTTCTACCTGTCTAGAGAAGGCTTCATCTATTTTGTCTTCTTGACCAGGTGATCTGTTGCAGATGCCTACCACGATGTTACCTGTGTTGGCCTTCCCTCTGATCCTGGCCCATAAGCTCCTGACCAGCCCATCACACAGTCCATAGCAGAACTCCATGCATCTGAGCATAACCCTCTCGCACATCTCACCTTCCTCCTTCTAAAAAGCATGTATCCATCCATCACAGCACTTCAGCTGTCAGAGCTCTTATAGCTTCTGAGTACAAAGGAGCAATGGGTGGGTCTATCCCCTGCCTATCCAGGTCTGCAATACTGTGTCTCCCAATCCAATCAATACAGAGATCTGGGCACCGTCTTGAGATGACTTGCTATGAACACCTAAATTAGATGGTGCACCTTCGTCTCTTGATTATTACGCTGAAAAATGCTAATAACAGCCTTGGGGCAAGTCTTTAATCCACAATCCCCACACATCCCATTACAGTCAGAAACATGTCAGACATACTCTTCCAGCTTCAGTAGAAAGAATAACTATCATTTTCTAATGTAGTAAAGGCAGATGAACAACGGAAGACCTCTCCCAAGGATCTATTTTCCATGGCAGGACTTCACAAAGTGAGGGACTTCCCTGCTTGCCCAGACGTGGTCATGGTTGATGTGCTTGTGTTGGCTTGACACAGGAGAGAGAAAAGCAAGGAGCCACATAGAGGAGGACCCTTTTGAGGTCCAATCTTGTTAGGACCAGCAGACTTGGGAATGTGTGTCCAGAAACTACTTGTTTGTGTTTGTTTCTACTGTATTCAAAGAAAGGAAAAAATGCTCTGTTTATTCTTCTGTAAACAAACAAGATCACATGGAGAAATACACTGCATCTATATTATCAGTGTCTCTTCCAAATAGAAGGGCTGTAACAGGTGACAGTACACTCACAGTCTGTTCTTTGAACCTTTCAATGCTCTGTCTCACATGGAGGAAGAATTAGGCTAAGAACATCTTCACATTCTGTGAATTGCAGTTTGGTTTCTTTGCTGCAAGCCGTAAAAATCTCACTGCAAACATTTACAATTTAGTCTGAGCCACAGGAGTTGTAACTGGTACATGGTGCTTCCAATGCAGTTTGGCTACAAGATGAAGGCCTTAGTCCCAGCCGGAGCAGGAACACATGCCACCAACATTTGGAAGCCTTGCTTAAGGAAATCCAGACTGACAACCTCTCCTCCTACTGCAAATCACTGCCTGGTCCAATTTCCAGTTTGACTGCTGCTCTCTTTCCCCGAGCACACCTGCAGGTAAAAAGGCATCACAAGCAACACGCCGTCCCCAGGCGAGGAGCAAGTGAGGTGATGGTGCCAGCTGTCTGTACAAAGGAGCTGCTCTTGGTCCTCCTTGGCTGGAAGGATGGTTGGTTGGTAGGTGCAGCTTTGGCTTTGAGAGGGCAAGGGAGACAAGCCACAGAACAAACAGGAGCAATAAAAAGCATCTGTCAAGGATTCATGGAGTGTTTTGTCTATTTGAGAGGGGAAAGAAGATGGACTAAAAAATATTCCCCCCTGCCCCAGGCAGAGGGGACACTGGCAGGATCAGGAAACATGATGGCATTTTTCACCACTGCAGCACCCAGTGAGTCCCCACTTGGCTAGTAGAAATGAAGAGCCACATTCCTGAATGCATATAGGAGTGTTGGTCCCCTGATCTCACTGGGGCTTAACACTACTAAAATGCCTGTATGAGTCCAAGCAAAAGTAGGAAAACAGGGAAACAGGAAAACAACTGTTATTTGCTGATTAAATGCTGCTTTTGGCCTGTCTCTCTTGCACAGAAAAATGAGCAGGCTCGGACTGCCTCGCTTTTCCCTGCATATCAGACACTGGCCCCTAACAAGACAAGAAGAACAGGACTGAACTGGAGGGACCAGAGACAAGGAACCTGCAACACCTCCAGGTCCTGCCATGCCGGCTTACTGAGAACTTGCGGAGCCCTGTAGCCCTGCTGCTACATGGCTGCTGCCTTCATACTGCTCCAAACCCACCTGCAACACGAGTAGAATGGGCTTGAGCTTACTTTGCTTTTTTCCATACCTCAAGACACGCAACTATGCATTACGGTCACCTCACATCCAGATGGCTTCCCTTACTACACTGCCATCTCTTTCCCAGCTGCAACGCCTGAAACTCCCAAGGGCAGAGTTTCCTTAATTAATCATCAGGCAGATTTTTTTTTCACTGTCTCTTTTTCCATTTCTGAGTTGCAACGTTTCCTGCCAACGTTCTGCTTTGGGTAAATTTCTACAACAGAGCAATATAACTTCTGAAAATAGACACTTACACTGGAAAGCCTGACACACCCTATATGGAGCCTATGAGTGGCAGAACCATTATCGAAAGCCAGTCAAGACACTAGGCCATGCTAGCAGCGTTCATCTAAGGCTCTGAGCAAAACAGCCCTAAGAAAATAAGGTAAATGGGAACTCTATAAATGCTGTTGCACAGAACCCCCCCAGGTTTTTTTCATCACTGAGAGGCATTTGTGTTTGTACGCTTTATGGTAACCACAGCTTGGGCGAGTTATTCCAATATAGCTGGCACGTTCAGAACCCCTTTAAAAATAAAAATTCATGGAAATGGCCAACCTGCCGTGATTTCCTGATATGAAACTGCATGCAAAGCCTATGGGGAAAAAAGCCAGTAGTCGTATGATACAAGTCTGAGCCCTGCCTGTCATTAACAAGGGTGGGTTTTTGAGGGTAGAATTCTCCTGGACCAAATAACAGGAGACTGATAAATAAAGCTTGTCAACTGCCCTTTCTGACTCACTCTCTCCTGCTGGAAGGATGACTCACTGTCATGTGTGAAAGGCTGCCAGGTCTTGCTTACATGCTTAAACAAGCATGGGTTGTCTGTGTTAGACATACATTACCTCAGAAGAAGCAGACACTTAATGCTGAGAAGGCAACCCTGGAAAAGACTGCTGACTAAAGGATCTGAACTTCAAGGTATTTCTCAATGCTTTCTGGAAAGTTCAAGGTTGTTGTTAGATTACCACAGAAAACTTAGTCCCAAAGCCATGGCTGAGGGCTTGGCTGACGATCACAGTGTTTTAAAACCAGGACTCACTACGACCATCAGATTTTACCCGGGTAATTCGGGCAGAGTGAGCCAGACGGCATGTTCTAGGTGCAGACAGAAGTAACTGAGCCCATGCCTGGTCCGGAGCTGCCTTTTGTCCAAGGAAAACAGCATGCCAAAAGCAGTCACTTGTTGCTCACTATTTTATGGTGAGAAAGTACCTCCATGGGGCTGCTCCACTTAAGGAGACTGTGAAGAACAGTCCTGAATCTGGAGAGGGCAAACACAGCATGTTGAACGTCATCTCTCAGTCTGAGTAGCTGATCGACTGCTTTTGAGCAACACCGGTAGCTGCTCAGCGCTTCCTCCCCTCTGCAGTGACACAGACCTTGCAGGTAAGTGACAGTGCACAAAAAGCGCGTTCACATCCAGGAGCTCTGCTGCCTACGTGAGTGCGTGCTCCACCCTTCAGTCTTCTCCTGTTGTCCCGGGCCCACCACAGGCCAAGTGTGCAACTCTGAAATCTCTGCTCCAGGCACTGCAGGGACTGTTCACAAATCCCAGTTATGAGCAAATACCACAGACTACGTTGCCCTGCAGGACTGATGCAGCAAAGGACACTTTTTCCTAATACTCCTTCTAAGGCCCCGTACAATGCCTGTTTGCTTGGACGTGACAAAACAAGGCGCTTTTGCAAGGACTAGTGTACTGGGATGTCAATCCACAGATCAGAGTGTCACAGCGAGAGAGACAAAGCTGTACCCAGCCTTTAGGATACAGAGGTCTCCTAATGCGGGAACCGAGAGGTTTCTCCCAAGACCATGAGAAGGAAGCTGTGCCGTAGCCTCCCTCAGCTCCAGGTATCAGCCAACATCTTGCTGCATCATTCCGTAGGGAAACCACGCTGCTGCAGGGCAATGATACCACAACTGCCTCTTGCGTGTTCGGCCAGGTATGCGCCATCCAGGAGTCGCCCATGCAGCCGGGAAAGACAGTTGCACATGCTTTGGCCCAGCCAAGCTCTCAGGAAACCTGCAACTAAAGCACCGCCGCAAGGTCTCGTCACCATTTTTCAGACCGTATGAGTACTAACCTGCCTGCCCCAAATGAATGTATAACCTAGAAATGTTAATTTTAAATAAAGAATGTACCATTCCACATCATGTATATGAGGAAGATATAGCAGTCTCACACCCAGTTCTAAATACATCTTTTATATTTCTTCTCCTTTGGGAGAGAATATGTGCTTTCCATGCCACAAAATTTCTAAGAGGTTATTTTTAAATATTTTTATTCTGTACCAGAACGGATGTCTAATGAAAGGCTTGAGAGAGAAACTGCAGGCCACAACAGCCTCATCTAATGGTAAAAGAACTCACCTGACACATGGAAAACAAGCCTAGGCCACAATGCTACTTAGGCATTAATATAACATGTGCTAGTCTAAGTGAAGAGACTAAGTAATAGCTGTGAATCTGCAGTTCAGGTGTCTGTCTCACTCAGGCAGCGCAGGGCCATCCCACAGAAGTGATCTAGTCCCTGGACTAGTGGTTACTCCAGAAGTAGTAAATTTCTCATCATAATTGTGCTACAAAATTTCATCCCTTTAAAAACTGAACTACACATTGCAAGGGAAAATTGTATTATTTTTATCCAGCATAGATATATTTTGCTGAAAAACTTCCAAACCAGCACCAACGTCTCCTCTTAACAATGATGAAAATATTACCTCTCTGGTTTTCTTCCACTGTTTAATCATCCCTTATTTTTTCATTGATTCTTATTGACTATGACAAAGTCAGGATTTCATCCTAAATTTTCCTCCTGATGCTAATGATTAGCATATACAGATAGTCTTATAGGTAAAATGATACCATTTCTTACCATTAATTCATTTTGTTTCAAGATACTGACATCTCAACTGTATATTTTAAGTTTGAACATCTAAGATCTGCTTTCCCAATCATGTAAAATCAATGATAAAAATAAATATATATATATATATAAAAAATTAAAAAGATAAAATGAAATGAAGATTCGTAGATATTTTAAATAGCAGCATTTCTCTTTGCTATACTTACTTCACGAGTCATAAATTAGGCTAACTATATCTGAGAACAAAATGAAAGATAATGGAAATAATAGAAAAAGAAGTAAACACAACATATTAAAGATTCCAGAGTAACTCCATTAAGATGAAGGAAAAATACTTAGTGACAGAACCAGGAATTACAGTCCAGGTCTCCGGTCACCCAGTCTAGGCCCTTGTGTGCTAAACCACTCCACCTCTGACAAATGAATTAGGCTTCTTCAGCTGCAATTTCAAAGTGATTTACTTCGCAATGTGAAACCACGCCACTCAACACAGATACCACTTCTGCTAGTTGCTCTGATTACAGTCACCTTCTGCTATTGCTCCTGAGAGCACAGTGCTCTGACTGCTAAGCCTGTTCTGGGAGCTTCTCAGAAGTGGCAAACTGAGGTCATTCGTCAGGATGGAGAAACCACTCCTTATTCTTCCTTGTTCTTGTTCTTGTTCTTCCTCTTCCTCCTCCTCCTCCTCCTCCATCATCCCGGCAGGCATGCTCATAAAAGATTTTAACTCACTACAATGAGCTCCAATGATGCCCACCCTGTTAGAAAACATGGTGTTAATCTGCTTGACCCAATGAAGCAAAGGAAAACAGGAGGAAGGGGGACAGATTTGTAATGTTTCCTAGGTAAACCAGCAAGGAACCTTGCCTCCTTTAGCAGAGAATATCTGCTCTCCCCCAGGGAAAAACAAATAACCATGCTTATACCCTCAGCACCTTGCACACCGCGTCATGTTTCTGTCTGGAGTGTGCATGCACACAACATGAATTGCCTAAGTCCAAGTGAAGCTCAGCGCTTCCCGGAAAGGTTGGCCCTATTACATACGAATTACATGACTCTCTGCATAAGCTATAAAGCCAAGATGCTCAGGATGCACCCAGCTTCCAAAGCATGCACTAAACAATTACGTGTCCATTTGTAGCAAATTTCACACTCTCAGGATATACCGAATTTGCTGGTCATGTGTTGTAGATATGTCCAAAGATTGTGCATGTACAGTGCTGTAGCATTCATTAGCTTACCAAAACTCTGGAAGATCCAGACAAATTAAGGCAATTCTCAAATACTAATTTCCAGGCCAAAAAAGATGACTTATGTGGGAAAGTCTTACAGGGAGCCTTAGATACACTTCAACAAAGCAAAACTGATTTACAGTGGTCCTGTTTACATGGAGTTATTACATAAAAAAGTACTGTAGTAATACTTCTGTTAGCCATGGCTGGATGGAAAATGGAATTCCTCTCATATGGCATACCCAGGCTTGAAAAATTTTGGTTTTATCGTGTACCAGAAGAAAAAGTTCTATTTCTATTACAATTTAAAAGTACAATGTAGTAACAAAATAACTTTGTCAGAATAAAGCACATCAGTAATGTCTGATCACAACATTATTAAAAACTAACAGTCAAGAAGAAATAAGAAATTGGAATGAATCATGAGTGGGAAAAAAAATAAACATCCCATTTTGATTTTGAGAGGGTTTGATTAATTTCTGTTCAAATTTATGTTAAAGCATATTTCCTTTCCCCAGAAAACGTTTGAATTTTAACAAAGCAGTACGATGGACAGTAGCTGCTTTGCCATCAGTTAACCAAGAGCACTACCTCTGCAAGTTTCAGGCTCACTCATGCCTGCCTTGCCTACACTCCTGCTCCTCTCTAACTCCCGTGTAGACCAAATCCTCAGTCCAACGGCCCCTCTCCCGGTGAGGAAGAGCTAGCTGTCTGACATCCTTCCTCATAGCACTACCAAATCTATTTATGCAGAGAAATGGCCCCTTACTTGGCAGTGAACAATTCTGAGAAGTCCGGCAGCCCGTCACACCTGCAGGGTCGAGGGTCTCTGCCCTGACAGTAGTGGTTCTGGGAGAGGTATTGAGCACTGTCCTTCGGTAAGGGCAGCAGCGTGCTGAGCACTGGCGAGCGCTGGTGAACCATGCTGTTTATGGAAGGATGCTTGGCATGGACTTTTCTTGAAAGAAAACAAATGCGGGTGTTACCTCAGTGTATTCGGACAGGGCAGGTTCCCTAAGGACTCACCAGTGTGTCAAATGGGTACCTCAGATATGGCAATCGCACTGTATTTGCATCAGCAGTCTGGTCTCCCGCTTTCTGCAAGTCAACATTGCTCCTGTCTCTTAAGGCGGGATTGAACATGTTGGAGCAAAGAAGCCTGCCGATTTCTTCCCGAATCACTTGGAAGTGCTTCCGTCTGAACACAAGCCAAGCCACATAGCTGCAGAAGTTGTAGAAGCCCTAAATCGAAAACACAGATCTCCTTTTCACTGGGAAAAGGCCCAGAGTCCCACTGCATTCCAGAGTGGAGGCTGGCATGACTCCACTAAAACGCCAGCAACCATTTGGCATCAAACTTTACCATGCACCAGTGAAGATTTGAAAGGACTGGGTTTTTAAAGGTATGCAGACAGATGAGGCTAGAAACAGAGTTAGCTCAGATGGGTTTCATCTTGCTCAACTCTGACCAGTTTGGCTTAGTCTTGCTGCTAGAAACTAAGGAGATAGATAACCTGAGATCACCACCCAGTTTCCCTCAATAATCAATGGAAAGAGACTGATGGGATGAGTCATTCTGTGGGGGTTCTTATCGCATGCATCTATCTCAAGAGGCAACCATTCACCCTCTGGCTGAGCTTCTCTTTTCTGCATTGACTGTCAAGGCAGCCGAAGGGCATGGTCTGACTGGACAGCTATTGTTTGGGCAGCTGCAGGTAGACGAGACGATTCCCACCCCGAATGACAGCATTATGATCACAGAAAACATTACTACCAAATATTAACTCATCGCATCTCACCTCCGCATGTCTGCTTGCTGATTAAAAAAACAAAATCTAGCTTTTCACTCCTATTTAACATTTGTGATCCCTCGCATAAGCTGAATCAACTCCCAATAAACTGAATCTCTATTAAGTCTGGTCTTGAAAAGATGGCGTTGCTGGGACTGCTGTGTATCCTTGGAATTGAATCCACAGTTCCCCTCTCTCAAGGAAAGGCTTCCCAGTTTATGAAGTACAGAGTATAATTTGGGACCAGCTGTTCTGTATTAATTTGCTGAAGCCGTGCTACATAGTGAGTCTCATAAATGGCTGATGGAGCAGGCCAGAAGAGCTTACTGGCATCTAGAAATGTCACCCAGGGCAATGGAAATAGAAGGCGGCTGTAAAATTTCTTACCTACAGAGATAAAACTATAAGGCCAATGATGAGAAGAAATCTATAGACCAGACTTCCCAGAGGGACCTCAGGCTGTGGTAGGAACTGCCTGGGGTCCGAGAGCCACAGAGGGACTGAAATTCCCCGGCTGAGGGCTCCAAGGGGAAAAGGTTTGGGCTGAAAGGCAAAGAGATGGTATTTTACAGGAACATCTAGGCCCTAGAGCTAAAATTTTATTCTAGGTACTCTGCCCTACAAGTAAACTACTGGGGGAACCAAAAAGGAAAGGAGCATGTGGATGTGCAAGGGAGGGACATGCTCTGGGCTGACACTCAGTCACACTCTCCATTTATCTTTGTGTCTTTCTTACCTCAAAGAAGCTCCGATCTTTCTGCAATGATGTTTTTCTCCTAAGGCAGTGAACAAGAGCACAAAATTAATAGCAGCAGTCGTCCTTTCAGTTCTCTGAACAGAGCATTGAATATGACTCATGGGGCTATGCCAAGCTGGCATTTCACCAGGGCAATAAAGTTGTTGCTGGTAGATCCTCATTACTAGCGTGCGGAGACCCACTGTCCAAGAGGAAGGCAGGACTTCTGCATTGCCTCAGAAGGAGAAAATGCAAAATATTGTATGGCTCAGTTAATTAAATCTGACAAAGAACAAAGCTGGATGTGATGAGCAGGCGAGGCTCCCCTGCTATGCTATCTAGACTGAGCTCTCTGCATGGGCCTCTCAAAAGTGGTCAGCACTGATCTAACCCAGTTCTCACTGAAGTCAATAAAAAAACTCTTCCTGACATCACTGGAAGAGCAACGAGCAGAGTTACCAAGGGCACAAAGCCAGGCCAATGCTGAGACAATAAACTTGAAAACTAGGAAGGAGATGCCTGATGTATCTCCAAGAAGAAATGTAAAACATGCCCAAGAATGACAAAGGGCCTTTGTTAAAGAAGCAGCAATTTGCCCAGTGGAAGCCTGAGAGATGCTCTCACCACTCATTTGAGCCCGGGGATTCTCACACAAAGCCAAATGACTGTCCATCATGGAAAGAGCCATTAAAGCGGAGGGTGATGCACACATCCCAGCAGCCACCCAATTCTCCTGGAGATGGCACAACTCACCCTCATGGAAATGCAAGCAAATTTTCCCTGCTAGCCTACAGATTCCTACAGATCTGGCTCAGTCCTACCTGATGCACAGGAAAGCCCGTCTCCACATCAACTCACCAACTCCTGACATGTCCCTTATCTTCCCGATAACATCAAGTCTTCCACACATTAGGGTATCCCCAGCTGCCATCACTCCAGAAACATCAATGCAGAGCAGACCATGAAGATAATACCTTTCAGCCCTATAGCTCTATTTACCATTTTCTGACTTCTATTTATTGATTTTGTGATCAGGAACACCACATATCTCCCTACCTGCCTCCCACCGGCCAAAATCCTGCTGACACTTCACATGTTATGCAAGGGAAAAGAAGCTTGACTCTGCACGCATGGCATGGCCGTTTGACAAAGCAGAACTCCCAGAACAACTCTGATGCTTTTGATTCCTTAGGGAATTGTGGTAAAGCACAGTATTTTGTCTTCAGAATACCGGAGCGGAGAAACCTAAAGTGATCCCAGCTTCTTAAACCTAAATGTGAAACCCACCTTTTAATATTATACAGCTCGTGCAGTGTCTTAGAACTAGTCCCTAGTTTAGCAGAGAAACCTATGTGGAGGCCAGCAACAGAAAATAACACTAATAATCAGAGTCAAATAAGGCCAGGGGTCTCCACCCTTCTTTCTCCCAGTGCCGTCTTCCCTCAGGTGAGGTATTAAGCTAAGAGATCTGCTTGAAGTAAAGTTTCCTAAAATAAGTGTTGAACTAGGAGGCACCTCCCATGTCTAGGGCACAGTTGCTAATTAGGAAAATACAGAAAGGGTCAGGAAAACATCAAACTTGCAACAAGCTTCAGGACGGGACTTGTAAGAAACGTGAAAGGGTGAGCAAAAAGCATCATGCCTTCTAGTAATATAATAATATTGATTTCTCAGAGCTGTGAGGGGGGTGGGATGAGTTCATGCGTAAAAGAGGACAGCACAGCCAAGGGCAGACAGTGCAGTAAGCGTGGGGTTTGGATGCAAGATGATAGTGGCTTCAGACATCCACAAGAACTACTGTTGTGCATAGGGGCACATGGGGAAGAAATGCTTCCTGTGCCACTTAGCAGCTCCCTCCACCGCAGCCGTGACGCTAATTGCCCATGGATCAAGCCAACTTCAAGGATCAGTAAGGGCTGGCTCAACTGTGTTTGCGCCATTGATGCATGCAGCTTTGGGAACACTCTGTATTTTTCCCCATTATGACAAATGCCCATAAGGAAACTGGCACCGCGAAAAGGTTGCACAATCCCCATCAACTTAAAAGGAGAAAGCCAGACACACCTATTCCTTCCTCAGCGTTGGAGGCACAAAAGGACTAATGCTAACACACACAAATAACAGGTCTGGAGGAACTCTCTCAAATTCCAGTCTGGGATAGTATCAAGATAGGATTTTAATGCTGCATTTTACAAATCATGTAAATTGTTAGATGAAGATGTTTTCCACCTAAGCCTCCCTTTTTAAAATTTCAGAGAAAACCTTTACATGAAGAATCAATTATTTCATATGAACACACAGACATTTCGCTGATCTGGAAGGGAAAGCAGTTTACCAACATAGTATAAGATTTCATTAAAATGTTGCTATGGTGAATTAGAGTGAAAAGCAAAAGCTTCAACACCATCATGAACCCATAGTTGGGTTATAAGAAAATATAGTAAAACTGGGGGTGGTAGTTTAGTTTCTCAGTTTTTTAATCTAAACATTTTTGAGGTTAAAAAAAACTCATCAAAAGTAGCCCTCACCACAGTGTCCATTTTGATGAAGGACCCTTCCCATCCAAAAACACGTGTGCTCAAAATATTCCCAACCATCTTTTATAATTATGAGTGTTAATCAGTTCTGTCCCTTAGCTCTTGGTTTTGGCAGTTCATATAATGGCCTGGGAGGATCCAGATAACATTTAAGGCTAAACTGAGTCAGCCTCGAAAAGATTATATTTATATAATTGCAGTATGGTATGGGAAGTGCCATATATTATAACATGCTCAGCATTAGCCTAACTCTGAAGTCAGCTGTAGTCAGCTACCGCCACCCTGCTATGAGTAACTCGGTGAGGTCTCTCTTCATACAGCACCTTACATCATGAAGGTTTTAAGACACAGCTCTTTTCTAGCCTTTGTGTTCTCATAGCTTGGACACCGACATTCCAACCCACTGCCAGCTTCTAACCCCCACTGTGATGGAAATATTAAAGAACACAGTTTCTTGTTTCAGCGCTCTGCTCTTGCTCCCATGCTGCTGGTTTTTTGCCACTAGACCTCTTTGTTTCCTCAATCCTGCACATTCCCATCCACCAGACAATACGAGTGAGTGAAGAGGCAGCAGAGCTAACTAGCCGGGTATACGACAGGCTGTTTTATCCAGCTGCATCCAGTTCTTGCATTCAAGCCACTGTCTGCAATAAGTTCCTCCAACTGAGTCTCATAAGTGCAAGCATTAGGGCCACCCAACAGAAATAATGAAATGCTATCATGACCTTCCCTGTCCAACCAGCGAGAAGGTTAAGAGGATGCCTCTGCTCAGCAGGAGTCTGGGAGCAGGGATTTGGCACAGAAGGCTGCTCCCAGGAGCGCCCGGTGAAATGCCGATGTGCCAGGATGCAGAGGGAACACATTCTTCATTCTCAGCGTCCAGCACCTTGTGGGATGAGGCACACTAAAATGAAAGCCCTGTTGGGACAGCAATTTCAGCTCCCCTTTGACTCCATCATTTCACAGGTTACCTTCTCCTCTTGATTAGAAGGAAACCCAGGTTCCCCCACCCCAGCCAGGAGCGAGGTTGCCCGGAGCTGTGTTGCAGGAAGGCAGGTGAATGTTTGTGACTCCGCTGGGGGACTGGCAGCAGTTTTACACCCACTGAAAAAAATTGCCTGGAACTGCTCTGAGAAGATCCCATGGGACTGGGGTGCTGGGTGGGGACTGCCAGCTCTTTTCTACTGCCAGGGAAAGGAAACATTGTGCAGGAACATACATGGCTGAGGAAAGAGTCCCTAACACTAGCATGTGTGTGGTCTTTTCCTTTTTTTGTGGTGCTTAGTTGCCAGCCAGGGTTAAACCACAACACCTTCATCTCTTGTTAAAACTCCCCTTTTCTTGTCCCCATAATTCCCTTGGTTTCTCTGCCTTTTCAAACACCCTTCCATCATCTCCTGCTTTCTTCAGTTTCTTTTTTAATTCCCATTACAGGTTTCTCTTCCCTTTCAGTTCATCGCTGGGACCATCTCATCTAAAGAGCAGTTGGTCTCCACCACTCTGAAAAAGCCATGCACCGTCTTCCCCACTCAGGAGTCCTGCACTTCCAATGCCCAAGCACAACCTCTTCTTGTCTCTACTCCCTTCGCTTGCTGCCCTTCAGGAACAAGGTCTCCTTCACTTGCTAGACTAGTCTTATGCTATCTCAGACTTGGCATAAGAGAAATCTATGCAGAGATCAGTGGCAACCAGCAGGTACATAACCACTTGCTTTCAAGATTTAGTTAAGTGGAAGTGGCAGGGGTAAGATCCAGGGCTGGCACTGATTTTTTGCCCTGCTGACTTTCATCTTGAACCCATCAAAGTCTCCTGCTCTGTTTATCTAGCAAGGCTTCCGCATACCAGGGCCAGAGCTTTCCAGTCTGGTATCCAGAGCTCTGCTGCAACTCATTGTGGCCAAATCACTTGGCAACAGCTCACCAGAAACACTTTTGGAGTCGGTTATGAGATGAGACAGAGCTGCAGGGAGATCAGGACACTTCTCTGCCTCATGGTCCCTTAGCCCTCTGTGACTCCTTGGCTCACAAGACATTTATTACCCTGGGCATTCACTTGTGTCACTCAGCAGAGGCCTTGGCCCTGGGCTGCTGTGGCCCTTGACATAGTGGGAGCCCCCAGAGGGACTGGCTTACTTTCCAGTGGGCATGTGGTGCGGCTGTGCCATGCCTCGTCCGAGGATACGGTTACAGTACACCTTGGCAAGGTGAATCCTGGCCACCGCTAACTTCGCCAACACATCGTCCATTTCTTTCTTCTCTAAAAATATCATAGTCCTGTTTAAAGCAAAAAAGGAAAAAAGTTTTCAGGGAAAGTGCTCTGGACAGAAGGGACGCTAGAAAGAGTGACTGTTCCCGAGAAGTACGCGTGGTTTTGGGGCACATCAACCACCGCGCTGCGTGACACCACCGTCAGGGGACACCTCCGCAGCAAGGCTGGGCTCAGACGCTTCCAGCGCAGCTTGGCAGTGCCGGTGGGGCCGCAAGGCCTGGGGCTTGGGCCCAGACAGTCTCTCTTGCCCCACACAGCTTATAACTGCATGCCCACAGCCCGTCAGGTTGCCGTCTTTGATCCTGCATAGCTTATGAACCCTTTTTGCAGCCTGCATAAAAGCCCCGGAGGTGCATTTAGATATCTCCGGGCGCAGGCTCTGTCACCGGGCGGCCTGGAGCGGTGGGTCTGGCTCGTTCAGAGACAGCACTTACTCCTCTTCAAAAAGGCACATGAAGCGCTTTTGGGACGGCCTCTAAACAGGAACGGCTGACACCGCAAGCCTGTATTTTAAACCAATTCAGATCAAACACTAAGGAAATGCCAAACCAAAGAGCTTTCTATTTCCTCTGCTTCCCCTGTAATCCACCCAGCTGTCTGCCGGTGCCTGGGAGCGCTGCCGGCCTAAAAGTTACCAGCCTCCTTTCACACTCAGGAGAGTTAGTTTTATCTGTCCTACTCCTGATGGCCTCCAGCTCTAAAGCTTCCTACACAACCCACCTTTAATAAATTAGGACAATTACTCTGGGCTTCTCAAGGATAATTGCTAATAAAATTCAGCAGATTTTCCTCAAAAGACATGAAAGGGTTGGAAGCAGAAACAGACAGAAACTAAAGGGGAAAGAAAATGCAGGACAGAAATAATAGCCCTTGTTCCATTCATGTCTCATCCACCACTGCTGAGTTTTTGTTCTTAGAGTCACATATTTCAGAGGTGAATACTCCCAAGCTGTCTCCGGTGGGGAATGCCTCATGCCCACTGCTTTGGAAAACTGGTTGGTTGTTTTTGAAGTTAGTTACAAGATCTTCCTGAACCTAGAAGAAGCCAGGAAAGCCTCAGGCTTGGATTTACAAAGAATCAGCACGGCATCAACAAAAGACAAAGTCACAAGAAGACAAAGATGTCCATATTCATCCTGATGTTCTCTGACAGGAACGCCTTCCAATACTTTCTTTTCCAAAGAAAGTTTAATGCAGGCGCAGAAGCAATGACTTCTGAAGCCAGGACAGTCTTAGACGTTCTCTTGAGGCACTGTGGACACTGATACTTCTACACGGTCTAGGTTCAAGACAGTTGAGGAGCTATTCAGACCATCAGGCCTGGCTCCCTGTGTACAAGAGTAGTCCCAACAGATGAGTTAGGCATCTCTCATAGGCTGCCCAAATGGCAGGAACCCCAAAACACACCAGCTAGGAGCAGGAATAACCAGCATTGTTTTCTGTGCTACTAGGTTATCACACAGGGTCTACAAGAAGAGCAGCTCAAGGACTGCACAGCCGTTGGATGTGTCTGTCATATAGGGATATCAGGCTGATAAAGGACTAGGCGGGTCACCAAGCCCAGTCTCCAAATAATCTGTCTGTCAGATTAACTGGGAGCAAATTATAGGTGTCACTAATGAGGCACATGAAATGGTACCGGCATGTCTTGCCTCCAGTCTGTCTCTACTTGTGGCACATAGACAGTACTACATAGGAAAGGAAAAAGGCCTCTGAAACTAAATTACATCTTGGAGGAAGGGGGAGGGAGTTGTTTTCCTAAGCAGGCCACTAGCAACAGCCCTGAGCATGGGATTTATGTGGGACAGATAGGAAAACAAATGGCTATGCAATCTTCTTTCACATTCTCTCAAATACATCAGCATATCACAAACCCAAGGATTCTTATCACAAGTGTATTTTTATGTCATTATGATTCTATTATGTAGTTATAAAATCCCTTTCACAAGCTCATGGAGCTTCACCTTCAGAAAAAAAGTAGTTTTCTTGCCTGACCCCACTACTTCCTAGTGGAAGACCATTCCAGAACTTTACTCCACAGGAGGAAAAAGACAGTCCTTGCTACATTTGATTTGAAATATAGCACATACCAAGATCAGAATTAGACCAGGTGGATAAGAGAGGAAATAGGAGGTCTTGAACAGGGAAAGAAGATGCAATGTCAGAAAGCTCTTCACACCGTGATTAATATCTCCCTGCTCCTCCAAGTCAGCTAAGATGCTAGAACAATTAAGGATGAACTTCAACATTAAATAGGACCTAAAATTGCCTTTTGTCGTTTTACTTTCCTTCCCTGTATTTGTACTTCAGTAGATCAATATCCTGACTTCCTACTTCTGCAGGTGTCTCTTTAAGCTTCTCTGACGTTAGACTGCATGCAGGTAATCCTGACAAGCAAGCCACTTCCCTTCAGCGGAGGTAATGAATCGAAATAAAACAGTATTGTAGAATATCCCTTTGGGAAGCGGAGAGTCAGTATATGTTTCCCACCAAAAGGCAGGGGTCACTTTGGGAGCACTGCATGCCAGAACACACTGAAAAGTCTCTCCTGGCAGGATTTATCCAGTGCTTATAGTTGACACCTACTAACCACAGCCCCCTTGATCCAGGAAACATAAGCCTATATTGCAATAGGTCCAAACTCCTCTTTGTTTCAGTCTGTTTCTGTATTTGCCACACCAGTAGGTGATATGAGCCACTTTGAGATGTCATGGCCCACAGAGTGGACTCCTTATCCTTTACCAGCCAAGAGCGAGGGGATCATCTTCTAAATTGCAGCCCAGAGCACCTCAACTGAATCTACGACCTTTGTGTATGAAACTACACTGATGGTTTTCTTTATTTATGAATTATTCCTTACACAGTGAAAGAAACACCTGTCAATCTATGGATGTAGAAGAAATCAATTCCTTAAGGCCAGCAATCCTCCGACAGTCTTTTCTTCAATCCAGATAAATCAGCCCCTCTTTATATCAAGGCTTCATGAATTGTGAAGTAAGTGATCATTAGGTGTTTTAAGAAAATGGTCAATCAATTCTCAGAGACTATTATAGACTCCAGAAAATCATTGAAGTTTCTTACAATCATAGTTTGTAACTCTGTAGTGCTTTCTCCCAAGGCATATAATGCTCTAACACAGCAGCTCCTATTCACTATTCCCCTGGCATCCCCACTTCTACTCTGCAAGGTTGCAAGTGTGGTCACACACCCTTACTTGGGAACTGCTTTCCTAGCATATATTCCTCATGTTGTAACATGTTTCTAACACCTAAGAGTCATCTGAACCTGCTTTGCAAAGTATTTAGAAATGAAGTCTTAAAGCAGTGTGACCCACAGCACAAATTAACACCCAGCAGACTCGGCTGCGACTATTTGGTGCTCTGTATTGCAAGCAGAAATGAGTGGATGCTAATGTTATTGCTGGGAAATGGCATTAAGGGATGGTAATTTGATCCAGGGCACTCACATAGATTTAACGTTGGTGGTAGTAGTAACGATTTATTCAAATTGCAGCATTACCTTGAGGAGCCAAATTATTTGGTGACCCCATTGCAGCAGGACTGGATCCAGCCACCATCTTGACAGGGAGACTACGGTGATGCCGTGCCACGTGAACAGCAGTGCACACTGCTCAGGGCAAGGCTGGGGCAAAGCGGGGTTCAAACCCTCCCAGAAAATCTGCTCTCTACATAGTCAGAGGAGCCTGAGTCCTGGAGAGCACAGAGGACAAGGGGACGGGAGACATAAACAGTGAGACCAAGGGGGTTTTTCTCCTTAGTATTCCATATATAGACTGGGCCAGTATAGCAAGCAGTCCTTGCTCACACACAGAATCCCACTATTCTGACACGAAAGACTGCCCTGTGATTCCAGATTTGCTGGGGCAAGCTCTGTGTACTTACACCCCTAAAGTCTTGTACTCACGAAATCAAGGATCTGCATTTCTTTTCCAGGGCAATTTTTTCCAGGTAAAAAGATAGGTAGAAGAGCAGGGCCATGAGGAACTCATCTAGTTTCTCATTCCTAAATGGAAGGTAGAAAGGTCACTGTGAAGTCTGCAGATTTGCAGATATAGACACCATCAGACCATTATGAAAAAGAACAAAGTCTCTGCTCAAGGGCCTGCATTATACCAAATATTAGCTATACAGTTGAGACCTATTCGTAGCAAGCACTCCACCCCACACTAAGACTTTGAAGGCTTTTACAGAATTACTAACAGAGTCCAATAAACACACTGAAGAGTGGATTGAATTGGATATTACCAGACATACGTCCAAGAAGCGTGTTTTCTGAACATGCTGGAAGAGTGGCATTCACATTCAAAGGAAAAGGGGGACAACTCAGGCACCTCTCCCCTTCTGAAAGGACAGTATGGCTAAGGCTCAACAAGATCTACAGATACATTCCTAAGTCAAAGGCAATGCAGCCACTGTATGGCCCTGGTGATCTCAGGGATATGCCTCTGAGATATAATGCTCCGCCAGCTGCCTCCTCGCTCTTAGCCTATGGAGAAGTAATGCTGATAAGCGACAGCAGCAAACAATGAGCCCTGTAGCTCTGACGGGAACAGCAGCAGCACAGGAAGGCAGCCCAGATTCCCAGCCGTGTCAGCACTCCTGGTGCACGCAGTGTTGTGGATGCACTGGCTAACATGGAATTTGACTTAGAGTAAAACGGATAACAACCTTCGGATATTTAGGCCCAAGTTCTTGGCTTCCTTTAGGTAACAGAGTGGAAGGCTTTCAAACAGGTGATAGGATTATTTCTCTGCACACGATGAGGACAACAGGCATTTGGTATTGTTTCCCACTGAACCTCATAGATGAGAGATTTTAAACCTCTGATATTTCATATTCTACTTCTCATACACCCTGGTGCCTCCACTACCAGCTACACACACATAATTCTTGAAACAAACTCTAAATGACATACCTCATAACTGCGGCAAATGATAGCATGTGATGTGACTCATTTGCTTCTTTCAAAAGCAAAGCAGCATCTGAAAACATACAGAGGAGAAAAACAGTATTTCCTCAAAAAAATTGCTAGTGTTAGCAGAAATAGCTTTCTAACTTGTATGGGCGATGCCTTGCTGATACGAAATACCAGCAATTACTCACATTTGACATCATCCAACGTCACATATTCATGTTGTATCCACTTTGACAGCCTATGCAATTTTCCTTCTGTGTCAGCCAGCCTTCTTTCAGGGAGCATTGCACTGCAATCATCTTGGAAGATGCTAGTGGTTGACCAATACATAACATTCAAGGACACAGTGTTAATTCCAGTCTGAGAATATTAAGATTATCTACCTGGTATGTACTCTCTTCATTGCACTCAGTTTCAAAGGGACAGGCAGTGAAATGTGTTTGAACTAACTTTCAACTATTGTAACCGCAAAACAGGCTGGGGATGTTGAGAGAAATAGGACATTTCACCTCTAAGGTTGCGTCTGAAGTTGCTCTTTTAGTTGCTAATATAATAAATTGTGACTATATTATTTAGATCAAAGAGGTTTTAAGTAATGGATGAAAGTCAGCTATACCATGTTGTGAATTTATAAAATTATTAATAATAATAATAATACTTTAATCTTTGAAGTGCCTTACACAGATGAATTAATTACCTCACAATACTCTTTAGGGTAGATGAGAATTATTACCTCGTTCTGAGCGATCTGGAAACAGCAACAAAGATGCTGAATGACTTTACCAAAGTCATACCAGGCTAGTGCCTGAGCTAGCATTCAACACCAGGCATGTCTGGCTCTGTTTTTATGTTCAGGCCACTCATCCACCCTGTTGAAATGACAGCTGGCTTTCTGTTTCACGTGTTTTGTTCAGACATGATCCTCAGACAATGGATGAAAATATTCCCACCCAAAGGATCTTGTTTCTTTTTGAGCTAGGCTAGTCAAATTGAAATACCTCTTTAATGGCTTGACATGGATTTCCTGAAAATGAATATTTTTTCCTTCCTTAAGGTCTTCTTCAGCTGCGGAATTGGAGCTGAAATATAGGGTATAAGCATGCAGTATTATGAATTTAAATTACTAGCAGCAGTGCAAAGAGGTCAACATCCTATGATACAAAGTCGTATCTACTTTGGCCTCTAACTGACACTAAGAAAACATCTGGGTTGTGGTGAGGTCCACATGAGACATTGCTTTCAAGAACACAGAAGCAAAGAGTAAAGGGGCTTCCTGCTCTGTCTCCTGCCACCATACACACTGTACCATTTAAACCCTTCAAGCGTCTCAGGTGGCTTAGGAAAAGCCTGTAAACTGCTCAGTTCCAGAGCTTTTCTTTGGGATCGCTGAGGGCAGAGACATGCAGAGGTCACTGGGGAGCTCACTCCTCTCCCTGGAGAGCTACCGGGCAGAGTCAGCAGCGTTCCCAAACCCAGCAGAGAAGTTGGCCAGAGCCGCTGAGACAGAGACCATGAAAGGCGCCTGCAGTAGCCGTGTGGCCAGGGGAGAGGTGAGCAGCCTGGCTCCACTGTGACAAAGGCTTGGAAAATGCCCGGCAGGGCAGGGAGGCAGCAGCTTGGAGCGTGTGACTGACCCACCGCCGCCACGCTCCACCGCGCTCCCTGCCCTGCGCTTGAGAAGAGAGCAGGGGGGATATAGTTTGGGTGTTGGGTTTCTTTGCCCCAATAGTTTAAATGATAAAGTCTTAACCCACAACTGCCACAGAAATTCAAAGCGCAGTTCCGTGCACTCTGTCCCCTGCAGAGCTGTGGTTTTCCTAAAGGTTTGGAGTCCTCCAGTGCTCACCATTGCACAGGGTCATACGTAACAGCGGCAACAGGGAACACCAGTGTGTGGACTTCCACCTATAGACACCCGGGGTGGAATTTGGCCCTCGCATCCAGCACTGCTGCTCCAGTGCATGGTGCACGTTTCCGACACGTGGCAGGACTCGCCACACAGTTTTAGCTGTCCCTCTTTAGTGGGTTCAGCCTGAGAGCAGTGTGGAGTACCTGCATATTTCTGATTTTCTCCGTTAACAAGAAGGGATAAATGCCACAGAGCAACAGTTAAAGAACTCCAGTCTCAACCAAAAATAAAAAGTAATAAAAAAAAAAATTGTCCTGTAGTTAATGTTCAGGCAAAACAATATTAGACTCTGATTCCACCTTACTTGGAACTGCTGCATCAAGGCCTAAACTTGCATAATTTGAAACTAAACATCATTCTTTTACCTTGCAAATTCAAGTGTGTTAGTATCATCTTTCCAGTACCACACTCCTGGAGTTAGTTTTATCGTCTGCAAGAAAACAGCATATAGAGTACATGTCATAGATCTATGCTCAGGTTCTCAGTCCAACAAAGTATTTATAATGCAAGCACCGTGCATATGGGCCACTTTCTATCTTTTTTCAGTCTGCTTTTCACCCAGATATTGTTTGTGTGTTCTCTGAGATTAAAGGTTGCCAGCATAAGAAAGAAAAACATGTATCTGTCCTTTTTTGTGCCTTTCAGGTTACGAATAAATAATTGGAAGTTTTCTAAGGAACATCAGTTCTTTGATTTGTCAGTGAATCAATAAAGACTGAAAAATCAAATGGAGCCATGCATTAAACAACACATTGCTTTTATTTGTTTTTTTTTTATAATTTTATATATATATGTAATTTATATTTTTTATAATATTTATGTAATTGTAGAGACTAAGTATCAGGAGAAAGGAAACTTTTGTTTAAAAATGGAATACGTTATGCACTTTCCTGATATTCTGAGAACTTCAAATAAACACCAGATAGACCCTCAGGGGACACTGGCCAAAACTACTAGTAACAGCATTTTACAGTATCTATATAGTTTTTAAAAATCCATACAAAAAAAAATCCCCTGGAAATAAATAAGTTCCATTAGTCCTTTCTTAATTAACAAGAGAGACTTGCAAACCCTTAACTATTATTTGCAGGTCACCTTTAAAGCAAAATTACTCTTATTGCTGAAATCCTTCTGCCTACAAATTTAAACCGAGTGAAACTTTAAGGCTTTCTGTGACTTTCTGCCCTGTGCCGTTCAGCCACAAGGCTCTCACAAATTCTTGCTCAATCTAATTTGGTAGTAGAGCGCTGGATACGGGACACCAGAATAATTTCACGTCAGCAGCCAGCAGCCCGTGTGGTGGTTAGACCACAGAGATGAATATTAGGAAACCAAGGCTCTAATCCTTTGACAAAAAGTGGTTATTTCAACTTGTCTGTTCTAGTCTTCAGTTCCAGCTTTCTAATACTGCTTTACAACTCTCAGAAGAAAAAGGCCCTGCAAATGCTTTGCCTTTATGTTACACACAAGGGATTATGAAGCATGAAAGAAAAATAGAAAAATAGGAAAGGTGGTAGTATGGCAAAGCAAGGCCTACCAACGCATCACAGGAAGGAGAAAATACCACTCCTGTGTCTTCAAAATACATCTCAGCGGTTTCTCACTAATACGAATGGCTGAACGACTGTCCCCGGCCGCCCTGCTCCCTGGCTGGGGCAGTGGGACAGGTCCCTGCCCTGCCCACCCCACGGGGCCTCCCGTGGCCCCCGGGATCTGCTGCAGAGGCAAAGATGAACAGCGGCAACAAGACGGAGCTGGGGAAGATGAGGAGACTCACAGATAGCATGATGCTTGCCTGGGACACCGCCAGCAGCGCGGGGGACAAGGCGGGCACTGTTTACAGCAGTATCCTGGTGACAGCCTGCTGTCCCCTGGGAACCGCGGATCCCAGCACGCAAATCCCCCTCCAGCCTGCGCTGTGCACTGGGACTCGTGGTCTGTGTGCTCTGCTCCTTCCCAGCTCTGCTAAACAGCTTCCCTGGGTAACATTTTAGTCCAAACAGGGAAATTAAATGTTTTCCATGCAGTAACGTCTTCGCAGCCACTCATTTGGGCTTACTGTCTTCTTTGGCGGTCGGGAGCTGCAGAGGTTTTCCTGGTTACTGGCCCAGAACTGGCAGCAGTGATGGCAGACGGTCCCTCTGTTATGGGCACTGATGTCTGTACATCACTCCGCATGTTAAACATACTTTAGCTTGGGACTTTGCAAGATTTAGCAGTATATCTATCAGGTCACAAGTCTCCTGTGACGTGACCTAGTTCCCTATGTGAGCAATCAGCTCAAGATTTGCAAGTTGCCCCTGGAAATAATTCCCGTACGTTAAGGCAGGTCGCTTAAGGGCATGATTTTGAGGGAGGGTTTTTGATCTTTGGGATATTGTGAAGCATTGTTTTTGCAAGCAGAAAATCTCTCATACTAGTCATTCACAGTGAAACAGTGTCATGTATAACTGGTACTGCTTCGATCGCACCCAAAGTTGGTACATGTTATATTGACAATAGCACTTTTTGCCAATAGAAGGCAAGTCCCCATGAAGGGTGAGGTTTTGCGTTAGAGCTAAGCCAGCCTAATAAGTAGTTGTTGATGGAAGAGGCATTCTTGCTCCCATCAAAGTTTTCCCATCATTTATCTTTGTGTAGATTCTTTATCTTCTCTGTCCCCACAGCAAGGCGGCTCCCTAAACTGTCAAAAATAGTAATCCAGCAAAAATAAATGAGAAGCTTTCTGTTGAGTTAGCATTTTACAGCAGTTCATGGTGGAGTCAGAGAAGGGCCAGCGGAGATGCAGATAAAGATAAGGGGATGGCGACAACCACATCTCTCAATAGATCAGGTCAGCTGTAAGGTGCAAACCAGCCACAATCTAGGAAAATTTTGCTAGTACAGCTGCACTAGGCCAGTATGTACTTTGAAGAGATGAAAATACCTGACCTAAGACTTTTAGACAGGTCAGTTCAGTAAGACAGAAGGAACATTTCCTATGCTTTCAGCTCTTAAAGATGCCATCATTCATTTTTGCAATAGTTTCTAACTAGGGAAAATACTCCTGAAAGCAGCACCGAGATGTTCATGACCACATGGAAGAAGAACACATGAACAATACAATGTGGGGAAAGAAAACTTCCATAAAACAACCTGTCCCTAACTCTCCCCCATTTCCATAGCCTTCCAAACACTGCCTCATTTCTCCTGTAGGTACTCTGTAAAGGTTTATCCACGCAAACACAATCAGTCCATAGATAGCTAAGCAAGAATTTCAAATCAGCCTGAAAATTCAACTCTGGCTCTGTTCTCTACAGCCATCTCTTTTTTTTTTTTTTTTTGACAATCATATTGTGTACGATGTGTTTCCAGTTGCTATTGCAGGCTGCCAAGTACATATCCATGACTTGGCAGCCAAGTTACATATTTAAGAGGATGAGAGAAGCAGGTTTGGGAACAACCTCAAATCTCACCCATGGCAGCCAGGCAGCACTATAGAAATAGGCTCCTCATCAGGGGAAAGTGGGAGGTATGGAGCTGATGGCTCATCGACTCATTTTTATAGAGCGGGGCTGCCATCAGCCTCAAGAGACCATCGGCCCATCCTGGCTCCAGTAAAAGTCGTGCCAAAAGAACTGGGAAAAGTAAAGGACGTGTTGCAGATAGCCACTGTGTTAGCGTTCGTGGCCCAGGAGGCAGGGGAGACAAGCCTTCAGCTGTACTAGAGTTAGAAGCAAAGTGGCACAAAAAGCCCAGATGAAAGATCTGGGGAGAAACTAAGAGTAAGAACTACCTACAGGGAGAACAACTGTGAATGTAAAGGGTGGGACTGAGAGCTAAAGACAGAGCTGGCTAGGCAGGCAGGGAAGGCCTGGGAATCAGTGCAGCAGACAGGTAACTAGGGGAAAACGAAGAAAATCTGGAAGGGATTTGTGGAGAGTGGGACAGAATTGGCTCTGGCCAAGCACAGGGGCCAGGACAGACAACAGTGTTAGGGGGAACCCCGAGACTGACTGAGTTACCAGAGCAGGAGACTTGGGATGCTCAGACGCATCACTGTACTGCCCTTAACCAAGTGCTCGCTGGAGGAGATCAGTTCAGCCCAGGTATTTCATGAGCTAAGGGTGCAGATGTGAGCACCAAACATCCCACCCGTGCTGATGGCCCAAATGTGTATCAGTCTGGAAGAAAAAAAAAAAAAGCCTGGCATTGTGTAGCAAAGGAGATTAGTGTCTGTTGGATCCCTGCTTCAGCTGTTGCAAGAGTTGGAAGCTATAAAATGAGTGAGCCAGAAGATTACAAGAAGTGAAATTAAGGCGTAATGGCTGAAGCAGTTGAAGGCTACATGGGAAACTGATTTCCATATGGGCTTCAGTCACAGAATGCCAGGCAAATCACTCCAACCCGCATTTAACCCTAATGACCACTATTTGCATGCTCTTTTCTCTCTGAGCGAACACCCCGGCTTCATGGAAGTCTGAAATGCAGGACTAGGTACCCACAGCTGTGACTGAAGCCAATGAGAGCTCTACTTTGAACAATCCAAGAAGAGTAAAATACCAATTTGTCTGAAAAAACAGTTCCTTGGCTTTTCCAGCAGAAGACCCCATAATAGACAGATGGCGTTTGGCTTTTGGCGTTTTGTTTTATCACCTTCTCTCTGTGGGAATTATACACATCTCAGGGGTGAAAACTAAATGTTTAATGTTGTGAGGCACTCAAGATGCGATGGTGACGAGATCCACAGGGAACATCCTAAGGGATAATTCTTCTCCAGAGCTGGGACTGGACAGCACACAGTAAATAAGGTGTATATTGAACTGGGAAATATTACTCTTAGAGTATACGCTGCCCATTGTGTGCACTGACTGAGGCAGGTGCCCTACAGAAAAAAAAAAATTTAAAAAAACTGTTACTGTGTAATTAAAACCTGGCTTATGATGCATAAGCACAAAGAAAGAAGAAACAGGCTTGCTCTGATGGTCATAATTCTGAACAAGTGACCTTGCAGCCTTAATAGGCTGCTTTTAATGTTGTTTCTTGTGGTGTTTGTGTGTCCATGTGCGTCCCAGTAGCTGAGAACACTCAACAGTACGCACATGTATCCATTCTTTAGGTATATCTAATGTTTAATTCGGATATCACACCCAGAAAATAAACACATGCATAAACTCAACAAAAATATCACTGACTCACCACCTAGTCATTCACCTCTTTTCTGCCTCTTGTTTCTTCTTGCTGTGTCAAGTCGCTGTTTTCCATACCCACCGTATTAATTTCCTCCTCTCTTCCCAGGGGCAGTTAAATGTCAGCCCTGGTTTCTCTGGGAATATTAGACTCCGTGTGCGCGCACTACTATTTGTATTAGGCACACAAGTACAGAATTCAATTTCACAGCAGCTAATACTTAATCCATGACTATGCCATTTACCTGCCAAGTACTTCTGCCTGCTCATTAAAAACAGGATCATGCTATATGAATGGAATAAATAATGTCCTTAGGCATAATACTATGAGCACTGGTGTGGTTTTTCACTTCAGATTTGTGCAAAATTGAAGCTCCTAATTCTTTGTTTTCAGCAATTTTCACTGTTTTCACATGTTAACACTGCTGAATTTCAGTCCCATCTGTTGGATCATCCAAAGCAAAGGGTAGTTAGATAGCTGCACTGTAACTTCTGGAGAGATACCATGTCCCCTCACATCCTCATCTTCCTGGGTGTGCTGGTTTTGGCTGGGATAGAGTTAATTTTCTTCACAGTAGCTTGTATGGGGCTATGTTTTGGATTTGTGCTGGAAACAGGGTTGATAACACAGGGATGTTTTCGTTACTGCTGAGCAGTGCTGACACAGAGTCAAGGCCTTTTCTGCTTCTCACCCCACCCCACCAGCGAGCAGGCTGGGGGTGCACCAGAAGCTGGGAGGGGACCCAGCCGGGACAGCTGACCCCAACTGACCAAGGGATATTCCATACCATACGACGTCATGCTCAGCATATAAAGCTGGGGGAAGAAGGAATGGGGGACCTTCGGAGTGATGGCGTTTGTCTTCCCAAGTAACCGTTCCGCGTGGTGGAGCCCTGCTTTCCTGCAGATGGCTGAACACCTGCCAGCTGATGGGAAGTAGTGAATGAATTCCTTGTTTTGCTTTGCTTGCGTGCGCGGCTTTTGCTTTACCTATTAAACTGTTTTTGTCTCAACACACAAGTTTTCTCACTTTTACTCTTCTGATTCTCTCCCCCATCCCACTGGGCGGGAGTGAGCGAGCGGCTGTGTGGTGCTTAGTTGCTGGCTGGGGTTAAACCACGACAGTCCTTTTTGGCACCCAACGCGGGGCTCGAAGGGCTCAAGATAACGACAGATTTGATTGGAATGCGATAGATCGAATTTATACCTGTTATTGTTGTTTAGCTATTAACGGGCAGGCTTCTGTGCTTGCCATGGGGCTTGCTTACCTTACTGTATATTAGAGTCTAGTGCTCGTTAGTGGCTGCTTTTTGCTTTCGCTGCTTGCTGTGCTGCTGTGCTGCTGATCACCTCACTGTGCTGTGCCTGGGAACAGCCTGATAACAGCAATGGCCATGCGCCTGGGCTGGCCGGTGGCCAGGGCATCGCTGCTGTTTCTGTGCTGCTGTACGGGACAGGCTGGAACTCCAGTGTGAACTCAAGTCGAAGGGAATCATCCATCACCTATGGATGATTCCTCACGGGAGCAGGAGGCCCCGAGGTGTCTGTGGCCGCGAATAAGTCCACACCACAGCAGGTACATCTCGAAACGTCTGTGGCCGTGGTTATGTCTGTGCCGCAGCAGGTATACCTCTGAAGGGATTGTGGCCCAAGGACAAGTCCGCACTGGAGAAGGTACACCTCAAAGCATCTGTGGCCATGGATAAGTCCATGCTGCAGCAGGTACACCTTGAAGCATCAGTGGTTGTGCATGAGATCATGCTGGAGCCCCTCAAAGCACGTGGCCATGGGTAAGCCCATGAAAGAGCATAGAATCATAGAATCATTAAGGTTGGAAAAGACCTCTAAGATCATCGAGTCCAACCGTCAACCCAACACCACCATGCCCACTACACCATGTCCCTAAGCGCCTCATCCACACGTCTTTTAAATACTTCCAGGGGTGGTGACTCAACCACTTCCCTGGGCAGCCTGTTCCAAGGCCTGACCACTCTTTCAGTAAAGAAATTTCTCCTAATGTCCAATCTAAACCTCCCTTGGCACAACTTGAGGCCATTTCCTCTCGTCCTATCACTGGTTACTTGGGAGAAGAGACCGACCCCCACCTCGCTACAACCTCCTTTCAGGCAGTTGTAGAGCACGATGAGGTCTCCCCTCAGCCTCCTCTTCTCCAGGCTAAACAACCCCAGTTCCCTCAGCTGCTCCTCACAAGACTTGTGCTCCAGGCCCTTCACCAGCTTCGTTGCCCTTCTCTGGACACGCTCCAGCACCTCCATGTCCTTCTTGTAGTGAGGGGCCCAAAACTGAACACAGTATTCGAGGTGCGGCCTCACCAGTGCTGAGTACAGGGGCACGATCACCTCCCTATTCCTGCTGGCCACACTATTTCTGATACAGGCCAGGATGCCGTTGGCCTTCTTGGCCACCTGGGCACACTGCCGGCTCATGTTCAGCTGGCTGTCAACCAGCACCCCCAGGTCCTTTTCCTCAGGGCAGCTTTCCAGCCACTCTTCCCCAAGCCTGTAGCGTTGCATGGGGTTGTTGTGGCCCAAGTGCAGGACCCGGCACTTGGCCTTGTTGAACCTCATACAGTTGGCCTCAGCCCATCGATCCAGCCTGTCCAGGTCCCTCTGCAGAGCCTTCCTACCCTCCAGCAGATCAAGACTCCCGCCCAGCTTGGTGTCATCTGCAAACTTACTGAGGGAGCACTCGATCCCCTCGTCCAGATCATTGATAAAGATATTAAACAGGACCGGCCCCAGTACTGAGCCCTGGGGAACACCGCTCGTGACCGGCCGCCAACTGGATTTAACTCCGTCGACCACAACTCTCTGGGCTCGGCCGTCCAGCCAGTTTTTTACCCAGCGAAGAGTGCACCTGTCTAGGCCGTGAGCCGCCAGCTTCTCTAGGAGAATGCCGTGGGAGATGGTGTCAAAGGCTTTACTGAAGTCCAGGTAGACCACATCCACAGCCTTTCCCTCATCCACTAGGCAGGTCACCTGGTCATAGAAGGAGATCAGGTTGGTCAGGCAGGACCTGCCTTCCATGAACCCGGGCTTAGCTGCCGGCTGGGGTTAAACCACGACACTGGGACACCAGCTCTAGATTCAGAGCCCTGTGGCCTGGCTACCTGCCGCGTTCAGTGGCGACTACATCCACAGAGGCAAACAGGCTAAAGGTGTTTGATAGGCAAAGGCAGAATTAGTTTCTGAGTCCAGACCAAAGGTCTAAGGGAAATCAAGGGGCAATGATTGCCTAGCACCGCTTACGGGAACGCAGGCTGCTCTTGGAAAGCCAGAAAAACCAGCTGCACATTCTTGTACTGAAATCCTCATGCAATTACTCCCTCTGCGTGGTTTTATCAGATGAGATTATTGAACATTAGCAGTTGTCAGCTGTTTTCATGCAGCTAGGCATCTGCCTTGTGCTCCTAACAATCAACCTTTTGTTATTAACATGCCTCTAACAGAAAGGAAGAAGTATTTAAATGTACCTTATACTCAATAGGTATTTTCAAAAATATTATTTTGATTCTGTATCTGAGATGCTCAGAAATCTATGGAGCTTAACAAAAATGTCATAGCCTAGTTTCTAGTTCTTCTGTAGGATATAATAACCATCTCCCTGCTATAGAATTAGGGAAAAAAAAGTGAAAATTTAATATAGAGGTACTACAGACAAGATCTTCTCTGTTCAGTTCTGTGAGCTTTGAAGGTAATTATTGCAGAGAACTTTATTTTTAGGTTTTAGTTTATTACAGAGACTTTTTAGCTTGGAATTTTTATTTTAATTATCTTCCACCTGCAGTGCTGGGGATAGGACTAAGGACTTGCTAGCACCAGTTGTCTTCAACCAGGCTGTGTTACTACATTTGCAAACATGTTGTGAATGAGGTCTGCAGCAGGAAAATAAGGAGTCTGCCAAATAAGAAATAAACGTGGTTTTGAAAGAAATATGTTTACGTTTTTAGACACAGCCTGGCAAAAAGAAATGCTGCTTTCAGCGATGACGTGATTGCTAGACTGTCAGTTCAACCGTGCAACAGCTCTTAGAGGGACTGATAGTTAAAAAGTACTTCATGATGCTTGTCAGTGAATAGCGACATAACCAAGACCCCTAAACCCATGGGGTTTTCGATAGTCTTGCTGAAATACATAGCATTAGCACTTCTGGAAGTGTTTTTGTCTCCTTAATTCTACTCAAAACAGATTTTTAACTGCAATCATTTGCAACAGTGACATTTTGAACTGCTCCAACAGATCAGGTACAGGTGCTCCTAACTGCTACCTAAGCACAAGCAAGAATGACCTCATGCTTCTTGGTCCAGGATGCAACAGTGATCTGTCAGCTTGCGCACAGGCCAACACACAAATACCAATTCCTGAATGGTGGGAGAGAGTACCTTCAGCAATGGAAAAGGAACAAAAATTTCCTATACTGCTCTTGATTTTCCTTAAAGGAAAGACTACCAAAAATGCGTTGGCTCTTAGAGGGAAATTTATTCCCTCTCTAAAACTCCTGGCTGGTGCTGTTATTGGGATGACAAGAGGAACCAGCTTGTCTATGTCTCCACCCTACTGATGCAGGAGAGAGTAAAGGCAAATGGGTCATGCAAGGGTGGATCAGGGGTTTTTAATACTGCTGTTTCATATGTGGAAGTGAAATATGTTGTTGCATCTGGAAATGCTGGCCTGCCCAACTATATAATCACCACGCTGCTGCAAGCAAAATCTACTCTAAAGGCAGGTCTATGCTATAGGCTTCTGCCTGCATAAATATGAGAGTGGCGGAGAGATGTGATACCTGACCCACATAGGTGTGCTAAAGAAGCTTTACTAGCATAACTTGTTTCGCTGTGGGGTAGGGAGGGGTGATAACTTTCTTGTGATGAACAACTACAGACATAATTTTGCTGCTGTAAGAGCATCCACATGCTTTGCTGGTTTAATATCACAGGATTCCCAAGTGCCAAGGTACAGTGTCCCTGACGTAGGCAGAGATTAGACCACCGTGCGCTTTCTAAAGGGACACAGCAAGGGAAACTCATGCCAGGCACAGGGCAAAGGAGAAATGTGGAACACCTTTTAAATAAGCAGAGCTTGAAATGCTATTACATTGCAACACACTGACAAGACTGAAAAAAGGAACTTTAAAATTAAGTATGCATGCTGGGTGTAAGTGCATGCTTTTTAATGTGATGCCTTGCATTTAACGTAAGTGCCAGGACTGGAAATGTGAATTCCCTGAATGTTTTTCCCTTTTCTTCCTGTTCCTCATATGTATCCGTGGGAGTGGCTCGCAATGGGGAAGACAAAATTTATGGTGCAGTCCTGAGATGCCACCTCTCCTTCAGAGTGTCTCCCCTTGGCTGCGCCCCACAGTGCCCCAAACCTTCAAGGAGAACCTTTCAAATAAATGACAGGCAGGTCCCAAGAGAAAGGCTGCCCAGCCTGCAGGGCTCTACGCAGTGTCTCCCGAGAGATAAAAGGAAGGCTGCCGGGATATATTCATTCCTGTCTTTAAGATGGTATCACAAGGGGATGAGCAGGGCTGCAGCCTGTCTGCTAAGTCCTCTGTGCAGAACTTCAGACAGACGCTCCGGAGGCGGCAGGGCACGGGGCTGACTCACCCGGCCGGCTGGGTGGACGCAGCCTGTGCAAGCACGTCTCAGCTTTCCACCTCCTGAGTGGGTTGCCCTCAGACAGCTCTCTTGTCCTCAGCGCCCTCTGAGGGCTCTCACATGGCACGTTATTTTAGTAATGCTTTCGGCTTTGTCTTTTTTGGGCTCTTCCCTCTCCCCTGCAAAGCGACGGTGGGGAATTGCAGGGCGACCTGCATTGCACACAGGAGTGATTGCTTTGCATTGCTACACACCTGGCTGTACAGTGAGTGAGGTGCTAAGGTGCTTAAGGGTTTTAATTTGGGTGATTAAATTCTCCAGTATTAATGCTACGGGTGTTCCTCTATATAAAATAATACCATCCATATAAACTCGATCAGCAAATATAAGGAGCCATCAAAAGTTAACACTGTAGTTACACAAGTGCTACGACGTTATAACCACTTTATATCCTTCCTATGGGCTTGGTCTTTCGCAGAGCCCTGTTTAAGAATAAGCAAAGTTCAGAAACCGAGGCCCGTGATTTTGACAGAAGGAGGTGGCTTTCCCTGTGAGTCAGGCCAGTACAAAGGAGGAGAGACGCTGAGTGTGGAAGCAATGAAACTGCAGATTTTAGACAAGATTATTTTCCTAGCTTTGCCAAATTCATTTGAAATGTGCAACTACTCCCCAGAACTACATGCACAGATCAAATACACCTATTTGCAAATGAGGAACAGCATTTTCCCCTCCGATATTTACTTTATTTCTTTGAGAAACTGGGGGAAAATATGTAGACCCACTGGAGTCAGTGGGAAGTTTCCACTAACTTAAACAGGATCAGAGTTTTGCTCTACAGTAAGTACAATATACTGAAAATCAACTTGAAGTTATTCTTTGTTTTATAAACCAAGTGAATGAATGCAAGGAATCTAGCTCTGAGCCCTTCACGTTTTCTGCCTCTTGCAGTTTGGGGGGTTGTTCACATATTTGAAAGACTACTTTGTGCCTTGAGACTTCAAATCTTTTTCCAATCACGTAAGTCAGCAGAAGTTTCTCGTCCTTTACATATCCCCCACACAGTCTAGGCGTGTCCATACTAAAAAATATCCCTTTCCTAGGAGAAAAAAAATACAATTACTCCAGCGTTAACCTGTTCATGTCCTCAGCCCCTGGGGTATTTTAACCATCTGGATGGGTACTTCACTTCTGTGGTCTCTGTTACTCCCTGCCTGCCCCACCGCTGAAACGGGCACAGAGCAGCAGTGGCCGAGGTGAAGGAAAGGGCAGATGACAGCGCAGGCGTGCGACAAACTATCTGCCGTGCGCGTTTGGCTACATTAGCTCTGCAATACACTTAAATAGACGTTTGGGGAAAACAACAAAAAATTGCGTTTAATAACTGGGAAGCGACGCTGAGGAATGCACACCAAGGGCTGAAAAGTAAAGGAAACTATGTGGCAAGGACAATTACCTGTCAGTTAATAGAAAAAATAGTTAACCTGCATTTCCAATGAACATGGGTGCTACCTAATCCTTACTGTCGTCCCATAGTAGTGGGATTTTGGTTAGGAACAGTGTATCTGACAAAGTATTACAGTTTGCAGCAACAACTTTTCACTAACAGATAATCTACCGCTATTCATAAACATATTCATCTATTAGTCCCTAGGAAAAAAAAATTAAAAGTCATGGTATCTTCTCATTCTTAGGGGTCCTATATATGTTACAGCCTGGAAATCACGAGGCTGATTGCCAGGAAAATGCTGTGTACATAAACACCAAAAGCACCCAGCCCGATTACAGTCTTTCGAGATTTACTGAAGCACTCGGCAGGTGCTGAAGTTGCTGTAATTGACTCCGCAGGTCTCGCTGTGATGGCACTGCCATTTACCTATGAACCGTTCAATAAACTTGAAGTAGTTTTGAATCATTTGTGACAACAGCTCGATCAAACAAGCTTTTTACAAGCCTCGCGTTCCCCAGTGGCGACTGTAACCCCTTTCTGTCGCCAGTGAACAGAAACCCGCAGTCAGTGCCCTGGCAAACCAGCCGAGAGAAATCCACATAGTAAACCGGAGTTTCACATCTCCACTGATTATCAAATACTAAACAAGTTTATTTTTGTCTGCCCTCTCATCACAAAATATTTTTTATAGATTTTTGTACATACAACACCTGCAAGCTTAAGGAATCGGGGTCCTAAGAAGTTCTTCGCAGCGCAGAGCGCCAGCAGGGCAGCGCCTGCCTTGTTTCCCAGTACACCAACACTTCCATTTACTAACGAGCAACCCAACAAAAACACGGCAGATGACTCCCTTCAGCTGCCCACTGCTCTGCGGTTTTTTCCCTTAAAGGACAAGCCAGTCCAAAACGTGCATGTCATCAGGCTCCTCCATTAGAGCTAATTAATTCGCAGCTCCTTGGACTCTAAACACTGCAGGGTTTTTTTTTGTTTTCTGAAACAAATTAAGAGCTCTGGAGACGGTTGGTAGTAAAGCCAGAGAAGTTAACTACTACAAATTTTGCCTCTTCTATCAAGTTCAGCATCCCAGCTCCTTTCTCAGCACTCCCAGCTCTCGGGGTCCCCTGGGCAGCTGTACTTTTGATCGTCTCAGGAGGGGGAAAAAACCCCACATTCGATAAAATATTGAAAGCTCAGCTTGCATACAAGCAACCCAAGAATAACTCAGCAATTTATATAGCTGGCCACAAACCGGTCTCTGTTTTATCGAGCCCAGCCGCCTGCCAAGCAGGACTGTTTCTGTTGTACTTACTTCCACACTTTTATCTCAGTGACACGACCACAAGCTGCTCCGCGCTCCCACCGCCGGAGTGGCTGGGCCGGCCGCCGCAGCCCAAGCCACCGGTTACGGATGAAGAGCAGGTCCTGCCCGAAAACAACACCCCCAGCTCGGGGAAACTGTTCCGCGCCGTGGCGGTGCCGGGGGTCGCGCTCACACCGGCCCCGGCCGCGGGGTTTGGGGTCTGCGACACCAGCGCACCCCGCCTCCGCCCTGCGGGGGCAGGCGGCTGGCTCCCCGGGCTGGGCCCCCTTCGGGCGAGCCGCCGCCCCGGCACAACACCGAGCCCGCAGCCGCCGCCTTACCCGTTTTCTCCTCAAACCGCCTGTCCGCCCGCCCCCGGCAGCCGCCCCGCGGCACCCCCCGGAGCCGCGGACGCTCCCGCGGAGGTCTTCCTCACACACACCACCCCCCCCACCCCACTACTGCCCCTTCACAGACAGGAGGAGGATAGGTTTATGCTTTAAATACGTTTTATTTATTACCAAAATTTCCAGAAGCCGAATTTGGCATTTTTTTTTTTAATCTTCCGTCAAGATTTTCATGCATAACTTGAAACTTGTCAACTGCAACAGTCGAGTGGTTACTTTAGAAGAGACACTTGAACAGAGACAAACATCCAGAGTACAAACAGCTGTATCTGAATTAACAAAACTTGTCTATTACTAACCTTATAAAGCAGGACGTGCCTTCCCTTTTATCAAAACCAAGCTGACAGATCTGCCTTTATACACACCCAACAGAATAAACTCTGTTATCGGCAAGGACGTTTTCCTTAAACGTTAGAAAAAAAAATACAAAGCAAAGAATGGAGTGACTGTCCATAAACCAGTCTATACTTCAGTCCTCTTTAATCTACTTCTTCGATGGTCGGGCCACCAGAGCCACCCGCCCCGGCCCCTCCAGCTCCCTGGTACAATTTTGTGACAATCGGGTTGCAGAGTTTCTCCAGCTCTTTCTGCTTGTGCTCATACTCTTCTTTCTCGGCCATCTGGTTGCGATCGAGCCAAGAGACCACCTCCCGGCACTTGTCGAGCACTCTCTGCTTGTCCTGGTCACTGATCTTTCCCTTCAGTTTTTCATCCTCCACCGTCTGCTTCATGTTGTAAGTGTAGGACTCAAGGGAGTTCTTGGCTGCCACCCGATCTCGGTTAGCTTCATCCTCTGCCTTGTACTTCTCCGCTTCTTGGACCATACGGTCAATGTCATCCTTGCTAAGGCGACCCTTGTCGTTGGTGATGGTGATCTTGTTCTCCTTACCCGTGCTCTTGTCCACGGCGCTGACATTCAGGATACCGTTGGCATCGATGTCAAAAGTGACCTCGATCTGGGGGACTCCCCGGGGTGCCGGCGGGATGCCCGTTAGGTCAAATTTGCCCAGCAAGTTGTTGTCCTTCGTCATAGCTCTCTCACCCTCGTACACCTGGACCAGGACGCTGCTCTGGTTGTCTGAGTAGGTGGTGAAGGTCTGAGTTTGTTTGGTGGGAATGGTGGTATTGCGCTTGATGAGAGCGGTCATCACTCCACCAGCTGTCTCGATGCCCAGGGACAGAGGGGTGACATCCAGCAGCAGCAGATCCTGCACATTCTCAGACTTGTCTCCCATGAGGATAGCTGCTTGCACGGCAGCACCATAAGCAACAGCCTCATCAGGATTGATGCTCTTGTTGAGCTCTTTACCATTGAAGAAGTCCTGTAGCAGCTTTTGGATCTTGGGGATACGGGTAGAGCCACCCACCAGCACTATCTCCTGGATCTGGCCCTTGTCTAGCTTGGCATCGCGCAGAGCCTTCTCCACTGGCTCCAGGGTACCACGGAAGAGATCAGCATTGAGCTCCTCGAAGCGGGCACGAGTAATGGAGGTGTAGAAGTCAATGCCCTCGTAGAGGGAGTCGATCTCAATGCTAGCTTGTGTGGAAGAGCTGAGAGTGCGCTTTGCCCTCTCACAAGCCGTACGCAGTCGCCTCACTGCTCGCTTGTTGCCAGCAATGTCGCGCTTGTGCTTACGCTTGAATTCTTCCACAAAATGGTTAACCATGCGGTTGTCAAAGTCCTCTCCACCCAGATGGGTGTCACCAGCTGTCGACTTCACCTCAAAGATGCCATCCTCAATGGTAAGGATGGACACATCGAAAGTGCCCCCTCCCAAGTCAAAGATGAGCACGTTCTTCTCTCCAGCCCGGGTACCTTTCTTGTCCAAGCCATAGGCGATAGCAGCTGCTGTGGGCTCGTTGATAATACGCATCACATTAAGGCCAGTGATGGTGCCTGCATCTTTAGTGGCCTGGCGCTGGGAGTCATTGAAGTAAGCAGGCACTGTGATGACAGCATTCTGCACCTTGCGCCCCAGATAGGCCTCAGCGATCTCCTTCATCTTGGTAAGGACCATGGAGCTGATCTCCTCTGGGAAGAAGGTCTTCATCTCACCCTTGTACTCCACTTGCACCTTGGGCTTGCCACCCTCGTTCACCACACGGAAGGGCCAGTGCTTCATGTCAGACTGCACTGTGGGGTCATCATACTTGCGGCCGATGAGACGCTTGGCATCAAAGATGGTGTTGGTAGGGTTCATAGCCACCTGGTTCTTGGCAGCATCGCCGATGAGGCGCTCTGTGTCGGTAAAGGCCACGTAGCTGGGTGTGGTGCGGTTGCCCTGGTCATTGGCGATGATCTCCACTTTGCCATGCTGAAAGACACCCACGCAGGAGTACGTGGTGCCCAAGTCGATGCCGATTGCCGGCCCTTTGCCAGACATGATGACAGGTTTCTCTGATCAGCTACTCACTCGCGGTCGCGTCTCCCGCCGCCCGCTCTCGCTGCTGTCCGCGGCGCGATGTGCCGTCACGGCGCCGTTGGCGCCCCCTTTATAGCCGGCTCAGCCGTCTTCTGGAACCTGCCAGAACCCTGCTGGCCAATCTAGACGCCCGCCCGCCACTACTGGCCAATCGCCTCCGTGAGTCGCCGAAGAGCACCCGCCCCCTACCTGGTGGCCAATCAGAACCGTGGCGCCCACCCGTCAGCCCAACCCTCCGCGCTGTACGGCGGCCAGACCGTACTTCTTCCTGGTTTTTCTCGATCCGTCTCGGCTTGCAGCGTGCGCCACCGCCCTCGACCAATCACCACTCGCGCTTCGCATTCCTCCCGCCCCCGCCCCGAAGCTCTACTAGAAAGTTCCAGTGGACGTTAGACGCAAGGTCGGGGATTGACATCAGCGTTATCCAATGGAGACCGGGCAGCCGGGTGAGGGGCGGGGCGAGGGCCGCCGCGGCGGGGAGGGCCGGGTGGTCGCTATGCGACTCGCCTCGCGCTCCCGAGGGGCACGGCGCTAGGCGCGCGCCCCCCCTCCTTCCCCCCCCCCCCCCCCCCGCCCCGGCCGGGGCGGCACGTAGCCCGGGAGCGGCGGCCTTCAGGGGCGCGGGGGTGAGGAGGGAGCGGGGCCGCGCCCCGCGCTCGCAGCTCGCCTCCCAGTGTTTGTCATTCCTGAAAGTTCAGTCCAGCGCCGCCAGCTGCTGGGGAATTTACCCTTATTTGGTCGCAAGGCGGCAGAAATTCAACCCTCACACACCCACCCACACACCCCCCCGCTCCTTCCAGCCTTCCCCCGTCCTGTCAGGGGGAGACGGCCGCCGAGCCGCCCCTTCCCGCCGCGGCGACCCCCGGCGGGGGCTGAGGTGCCGCCAGCCTGAGGAAATTCTCCGCAGCGCGAGTGACTTCGCGCCCTCCCTCTGTGGCAGAGGGAAAGTCCCGCGGCGAGCAAAGGCCGAGGCAGTTTTTAGCCTTATTTTGGCTGAACCTGGCAGGAGGACAGCCCTCCTTGCGCACATCCCCTCTCGGGGGAGCGCGGGCGGCTTCCCCCCTCGCCCGGCCGCCCTGAGCCGCAGGAGCCGGTTGTCACTGCTGCGGTTGCTACTGAAGCCTGCCCCGGTACCAGAAGGCAGGGTAAGGCATCTGGCTTCACCCTCCGAAAGACGTATCTAGGGGTTTGGGGAGTCCTGTTGCTGCGTGTTTCTGCGTGGTGACCATTCTTGAAACGCCTCCAAATTTTTGTCTGTTGTGCTAATGTAAAATGTCGTCACGCCTACATTTAGCAAAAGCTATGAAGCTATTAACTTGGAGCTAGGAAGGTGCTTTGATGAAACTATATTAAACATGAAAATCTGCTGTTGTTCCTCCAATTTATTCCTCCTTACTTTGAGACAAACACTTCAAAATATTCCAGTTCTAGTAAGGCGAGGAAAATACCATGCTGAGATCTTTTTTCCTCGGGGGCTTAGTGAGTAGCTCCTTTTCAATAGCTACTTTAAAAGTGTGGCTAAAAGTCTGCTACCCATAGACTTTATGTGTTACGCGAGAGAAGGGTTAAATACGCTGTATGCTTAAATCGTCTTTCATTAATTTTGTCCCCAGCTTTCAGCATTATGCTATAGTAGCCCTCATAGAAAATATATTACAGCTTTTCCCAGAATGATTTGTGTTCATGGAGTTATTACAGACACTCACGTTCAAAACCATTCTTGTTTCAATTAGTGTATTTTTCAAAGCCTTTTTACAAGACGTGAGGATTCCACCTCTTTTGTGTAGTATGTGTGTATGTAGTTTTGAGATGGAAGAGCTTCAATTTCTGATGGTAAATATTATACCTGCTTAAATAACTATTATTCTTCCACAGATGCTGGTCTTTTTTCACACGGGTTTTGACCTTGGAGAAATCCGACAGATGTCAATGGAAAATGGAAACCGTCAGCTCTCCCTACCTCCAACAGGAGCTGCTCTGTATATACCGTATGCATATTTCTGTGATGGGAAGGGTGTCAGTTTCTCCTGTAGTTAGACCAGTGACTGATTCATCACTGAACTATCTCTTCCTGTAATTTCACTGCTACTTCATTCAGTTGATTGTATCGTATGGAGCAGGGAGAAATGCGACAGCAATACAAAGAGAGTTGGCTGATAAATTCCGTTTCAGCTGAAAAGTTGATGTTATTTATTATTTGTATCCTTGTAAGGACTGTCCCTTAGGAGCACTAGTGATGCACGAGAATGCTGTTTTGATAGCTGCAGTACAAACTCAGACCTTGTTATTTCAGAGTAAAAAGAGGATTCCTGCCTCGAAAACATATGTACAGAAACGAGATGGAGACAACAAATGGACTAAGAAATAACACAACATTGCATGATTAGCACAATAAGCAGTCTTTGCAGCAAAATTAATTTGATATCTCACTTAAGTGTAGCTGTAATCAAACAGGTTTTATCAGATTTAGAAGTGGCATTTCATTAATTTGGCCCAAAGCTTTAAGCTGCATGTTTTATCAGCCCAGGCACAAAATATGTACAACAGCTCCAGACAAAACTTGTTTGGGGTTTCCTTGGCCCAATAACTAGTATGGCCCTGATATGGTTGTGCTGATACCCAGATGTGCTGATAACCTGCTAAAGAGGCGTTTGCATTGACTGGATTACTGCTTAGCCTGATAGTACTCCCTCAGTCCTATTTATTTCATCATTTGAATTGTTGTTTTGCTATAGTAAATTTGGGGAAAAGATCTTGGAGGAGTGTATGAGCATACCATTTTAATGCTAATGGTGTAAATGACACACTCGTGGCCATTCTCAGGAAAAATCAAAAGGTCTGTAGACTCAGGCTACCAAATATTTCATTTAGCCTGTTGCAGAAGTATTTCTTTTCCAATTGAGCACGCAGGTGCTCTTTTCTTCTTGTACGGTATGTATAGGTCTGAGCTGCTTTTTAAGCTTTTGTTCCTAATCAGAAGTTCACGTGATGTTCTTGCCATCATCTCTCATCTCTTACCCATGTCCTTAGAGAAAGTCTAGTCTAACTAGAGGGAGCAACCTCTAAAACCTCATTAGACTTATTCTCTCTTCTCAGCAGAGCTATTACAAGCCTGCTTTTTGTCAGCAGTTCTCCAAGACCTGCAGCACAATTTGTGAACCAACTCATCTACGCAGTCATCCTCTCATATGGGAAGAGCCACATGATTTTCTTTTATGTTGCTTCATATGCAGTCATGTTATAGGTGAGCCAAACAGACTGGTTCAGAAATTAAAGAGTGAGCTTTATGGTGAGGACTTCAGCACAAGTTTGATTTTCCCTTTAACAAAATATTCGCTGTATTTCCCCCATCCTGAATCTGTAAGCCATATTTTCATAGTAACTTCCAGAACAGCAAGTTGGTGCCTCTGGAAGTAGCAGGCCTCTTTCTGATCCATTTATTTATGTTTAGGATCGATAATGCACCCATGTCTCCTGTTTGGCAAACTTACGTAATATGCTGTAGGCTATTCTCCATTACACCACCCAGCCAGAAATGAAGATGATATTTAGATTTCTTCAGTGAAGCAAGAGCTCAGTATCTAGAGCAGAACTGAGAACTCAACCCTTATCTTTATCTCGATAAAAGGAAGATTTTTTTCCCACATATTTCATAAGGCAATGTAGTATAAAAATAGGAGTGAACACAAGTTACAGTTCAATCAGACATCATTAAAATGGATCATTAAAACGATAAAGTTGAAATGCAATGGTCTGTTGAGGTTTGACAATCAGAAGATCTTATACCTTAAATTCTGGTATCCATTTCCCTCGTATCTGTTTCCCTAGTAAAACTATCCAGAAAATTGCATAAATCAGATTGTATTGGTGAGGAAAAATGAATTATAATACAGCAATCAGTTCAGAAAAGTCTGAGCAACAGCTGTTCTAAGAACGAATAATACTTTGTCATAATAACATCACTGAAATTCTTCATCTTATTTATATTTGTGAATATATGTCTATTAATTGGAATTCAGACAAGAACTACCGGTGTATGAAATGACAACAGATTCTTCTGACAACGTTGTGTTAAAAATCATAGTGTATGTGGGGGGAACTGTGTAACTTTTGGGGGTTATTTTGTTTTTATATACCTCCACTTTTTGCACACAGATGCTCCTTGTTCATTTGAAAGGCAGCCACAATACATGATCTTTCTTAAATAAGTGTTCCTTTGTTTTTGTGAATAACAAAATGAAGTTCTGCAAATCAGTATAGTATGTTTTTGGCAAATTAGGCAAATGCATGATCAGTAATGTGGAAATACTCAGAACAGCAGAATATAGGGCACAGTAATTTGGTATTGCCAAACCAGAAGTTCAAAAATCATGAGTCAGATCTCCTAAAATTATAAACCTAGTTTAAAATTATGAGCTTAAAAAACACACGTGGTTTTATTCACCTTCTGGCTTTTTAATCTTTAGCATATGTTCAGATTACACTTTTAGGATTTTCCATGTAATTTGCAGAGCTAATTTTTTTTTAATAAATAAAATAGCTGATTACACCATCTCACAACTAAAAACAGACTGCCTCAGATTGATTAGACTCAATAAAATCATGGAAGTTAACACTGATTAAACTAGTGCTTGACGTTTCAAGGAGTAATTATTTTATAATTAAGTGGTTTTAAAGTGCGTTTATTTACATAGACTTCTGACAGTTTGTGAGGCATGATTAAAAGCTGAGGTTAGTATCGCTAGTGCTAACTAGATAAACTGGTGTGCTGTGTATTTTAGTCAGTTCTTTATTTTTCTACAACTGCAGCCTCCTTTTCTTGCAGTGCCAGCTCTACTGACAGTAATAAATAAGGGACTTTAAAGCAGATAGTTTGCAAGTAATCATAGAATCAGATCAGAAAAGGACCTCAATAGGTCATTTAGTCTCATTTTGGGTCTAACCAAAATCTCCTTTCTTGCAATTTAAGGCAATTATTTCTATTCCTATCGATTGTGGATATGAGAAAACGTTATTCCATTTTTCTTTGCAACCAGTTTTTGTATCTATGAAAGTCATCGCTTCCCCTCTACCACCTCTTTGTAAGATGACCTAACATCATTCAATCTGTGCTCAAAGGCAAAGTTTTCTCAGATTCTAGCCATTCTCATTACTTTCTCTTGGATTCTTGGCCTGTAACTTGTATCTTATTTTCAAGTGCCGTGATCAAAACCGGAGATGTTACTAGCTCACGCCTTAGCAGTTCTGAACGCGCAGATTATACGCCAGTTTAGACATTTCAGTTTTTACCTTTATTTGCAACAGCATGATGTTGCAGATTCGTTTTCAGAATTTGATCCAAAATAACATATCCATTCTTTTCAATGGAAATTAAGCAGCTGTTCCTTTACTTGCACAGCCAATGATTTCAGCTTGCACTTGTTCCTAGTAAATAACATCTTATGTTTTCAGATCATGTCTGCACCTTGCCAGGATTATTTTCAATTCTAATCTTATCTTCTAGTATACTTGAAGACGAACTCGGCTTGGTCTTGTTTGAAGATATTAAAAGGATACTCTATATGGTCCACGGGGTGAATAAATGAAAACAGAAAATTTTGTCTAGAACTGCTGTGAATGGGGTTAAACAACGTACTGTAATTATTGGCAGTAACTGTAAAGCTGGAAAATGATGAGAAGTCTTAAGCAAGGGAAATGGTGTACTGTAAGCACAGGCAAAGACCAATGCTTCATACTCAAGAGATCAATATAATTTGATGAATCTCTCAGATTCACTTAAATGCTTAGTGTGAAGAATTTTTATAATAATTGAACTGTAGCAGTGCTATAAATTTATCTTATTTTCTCATTTTTATGATTACTTGATTTTTACTCATCTCAGTTTTCCCTCTTGTCATTCTCAGCAGGTGAATGGGAAAAATGCAGGAGCAGATGAAGCAGGTGGTAACTGGAACTTCACCCTGTTGCCAGGACTGTTATTAACTCAGGTATAAGATGGAAGTAAATGAGAATAATAAGCAGATTGGTAAGAATATTTTATTAAAGATACTGTATCAAAGCACAGAATAAGCTTTAAAGATGATGAAAACTAACTTGGAATGTCTTCACTGATACTCTACATAGGCTACAAATAATTGCTAAGTTACAGAACAGTCACAGCCTATTCTAGATGTTCTACGCTTGGTATACTATTGAAGTCCTATCTTTAGGTGATGCTATAATCATACTTCCCTTCCCTCCTCTGCTTTGTGGTGGTCCTACCATGAAGGTCCTTCCTGTTCTCTATGGAAAGGTGTGCTGGTTTTGGCTGGGATAGTTAATTTTTTTCACAGTAGCTTGTATGGGGCTATGTTTTGGATTTGTGCTGAAAACAGGGTTGATAACAGAGGGATGTTTTCGTTACTGCTGAGCAGTGCTGACACAGAGTCAAGGCCTTTTCTGCTTCTCACACCACACCACCAGCGAGCAGGCTGGGGGTGCACAAGAAGCTGGGAGGGGACACAGCTGGGACAGCTGACCCCAACTGACCAAAGGGATATTCCATACCATATGATGTCATGCTCAGCATATAAAGCTGGGGAAAGAAGAAGGAAGGGGGACCTTCGGAGTGATGACGTTTGTCTTCCCAAGTAACCGTTCCGCGTGATGGAGCCCTGCTTTCCTGGAGGTGGCTGAACACCTGCCTGCCAATGGGAAGCAGTGAATGAATTCCTTGTTTTGCTTTGCTTGCGTACGCGGCTTTTGCTTTACCTATTAAAACTGTCTTTATCTCAACCCACGAGTTTCCTCACTTTTACCCTTCTGAATCTCTCCCCATCCCATTGTGGAGGGAGGGAGTGAGCGAGCGGCTGTGTGGTGCTTAGCTGCCGGCTGGGGTTAAACCACGGCAAAAGGACATCCCATTTTCTATTAGATTTCCCAGCTGTGTTGTGCCTTCTCCCTGCAGAGTCCCCAGTGGTATCTGGCTTTGCCCAGATATTCACTGTCTTCCCCTTTGCTCCAGCTCAGCCACTGGGACAGAAGTGTTGGCATTCCAGTACTGCACTGAAGACTTTTAGAATGCCTATATTAATATTTAAGGTGTTATGTGTTAATAGAGCTGATACCTTCAATATCTATATGCTGAAATGTTTGGGGCTATGTAAATAGATAAGCAACCACATTCAAAGATATCTGAACATCTTTTCTTGCATTTGTATAGCAACTTTATAAACTCAGAAAGAGTAAAGCAAGCACAGACACATGCCCTATACAAGCTGCAATACAGACAATTATTTTACACACTTCATAACAACAGTAATGAAAATGATGCCAATTATAAATAAAATTATAGACAGACTCTTCTTGAGATAACAGTTATACTGAACAATGAAACATCCTTTTATAGTCATGAGTAGAATTAGTAAGATGCGTAACTACAGCAGAATATAGATCAGCATGTTTAGTCTGCTTACATGTCTCAATCTGATCCACTGTTGTCTAGGGGAAGCAAAAGAAATTAATATTGTTTTAATCCATGCTGGCCCTAATTTGAAACATTTACTGCCTTGGTTTTTTGGTTGGGTTTTTTTCCCCATTAATTTAGCTGGAAACATTAGGATTCCTAAAATGCTCAAATCTGAACACGAATGCGTGATTTTCCTCTTCAAGCCAGCTTTTGCAAGGCTTAGATCCAGAACAAGGTGCACCCTGTGCCCTGTGAAGATTATTTCATCATGAGATTTACTCATCTCCTTGTTGGTAAAAATTTTTCACCATTCTTGTAATAAGACCAGAGCACCGTTTCTTTACTCTCCACATACAAGAACTGTGCTCCATGGAAGGTCCTCTTCAGCTTGCAAATGATGATCATGGCAGCAGGGGGAATCAGGTCAGCTGGATCTTTCTCACCATCCTGTCCTTCCTCAGGGACCCTCTGTCCTCAGTTTTTAAGATTTTTTTTTTCACCTTGTACTCCAGATTAAATTTTTTTCTCTTTTTTAACACTTGATAGTTTAGCATTGTAACTGTCTGAAAACACGTTAGTTTTAGTTCACAAGAACACACTTCTAATGTTTGAACTAAAAAATCTAAACAGTTTTTGACAGAAACTCTAAGAAGCCTCATTTCAGACAAGGAGCACTCCAGCACGTGAACAGCAAATTCTGCAAACTCACTTCAGTGCAGCCCTTAACACCTGGCATCTGCCTCTTTTGGCTGGCTGCTCCATGAAAGGAGACTTCAGATTTGTTTTTAGCAGGTGTAAATAGTCACAAGGAAGTAAGTTTTATAATACAGAGAAGAGTCCAAAACAACTTTTACTGCATGTTCTAATTGGACTGCTTTGGTGCCTTTTGCGACTGCTGCAGTATCTCAAAAAAGCAAAGGTGGTGCCAATTCAGATCTGGCACACGCAGTTCTGAGTTTTTATGAAATCTTTTGCCGACCAGTTCTTCCTCATGTCTTCTTCAAACCTGGTTCTCTCAGTTGTTCAGAAGCTTAGAAGTCCCTATTTCACTACTGCCATGCAGAAAAGAAATGCAAGAAAAATATTAAAAGTCAGAAGCCCATACTCCAGCACTGTATTTGCTAGCATGATGTGGTCCCTCCCACCTCACTATGGTGTGGTTTTGCTCTAAATGCCCATCCTTCGGTTATATTCAGAGCGCCCACCACAGTCAGGAACTGTTAAAAAGCCATGCGGTTCATTTCCTTCAACCTTTACCCCACCAAAACACAACTTAACCTTAAACAATGTTTTGATCTTGTTTCAGAAACTTTTGTTTGTTTCTTTCTCCTTTGCCTTCCAGTTTCAAAACAGCTAAAGATTTGCTAAAGAAAAACTTCACCTCCCAAGCCTCCCAGAAGTTATTTTTGATACAGTGTATGTTACTTTCCAGCAGTGGTTTATGGCTTGGCTTAGTGGATGCTCAAAAAATTGCACGAGTATTATTTCCCCTCAGCCTGGACTTCTCATAGCTTGGAACACCTCCACCCTGGAATACTTCTTACTGCTCTGTTTTTTTGTTAGGTTTTTTTTCCCTGGCCTAACTCAGAAGTAACTGTTATATATTTACTTAACTCCCCTCCCCAAATTCTTATTTTAGGTTAAATGCAGATAAATGGTATAAATATTTACAATTTCTGTCAGTCTCTTTCAACCAAACTAATTTATGACAAATATGAGCAGCTTTGTATCTGATACGAACAGTCAAGAAATTGGAAACATGTGGATGTAACTTTTAAAGACAATCCTCAGGGTTTTTTTCTTGGTACACTGACTTCTTTCTCTGGATATGTAAATCACATTGTACAAAGTATATGATTGTCCTGCTTCTGGCTAATTTACACTTGATGTTTCTATACACACTTATGGCAGCCCTGGACCAAGTGGTTGTGTCTACACTGCAGAGCAGGAAAGGCTTCATGGCTGCACGTTAAGCCAGGTTTATCAGCTGTCTGCATTACTTACCTGCTAAAGCATCCTCAAGGCCAGCTCAGGGCTGAACTTCCGGGCACACCTTTGAGAGGAAAGCCTTGAGAGTGGTGCTCCACACTCCAGTGCGCATTATAGGATGCCCCGTGTGACATGTGGCCAGGCGCTCACAGCATATGCCAGGCCCAGAATTGTCTGTATATTATATCTGCCCTCTGTGCCACATCACCTACTTGATGGTGGGCAAAAAAGCAATCTGGGACAAATGGCTTTTGTTTCATGCCAGCAGGGTGATGTGAACATGGGGAAGCAGGTCTTGGGCAAACTGCTAGCTTCCAAGTACTGCTGGTTCTGGCAGCAAGTCCATGTGTCTACCTAATACAGTCTTCAAATCTTGGAAGGGCATTCATTGGGCTGATGCTGTTATCTCAAAGTAGCTCTTACTTGACTAGCTCAAAGGTCAGGAAATGCCTTTTTTTGCTTGTAAACTAACAAAGGAGGAAAAAAAGGTATTCTAACTACAGTATGCATGTGAACATTATTTTTCCTCAGGCAACATCAGTGTTTCACACTGCTGTTTATTAAGATGCCAGCCTGCATTTTACAGTCAAAGATCTCTGTTATTTGCCGATCATGCCGCATGACTGAGCTTCTTTACACCACCACCCTCAAATACACCGACTATGTATGCTGTGTGGGACCACCTCCGAGTGTGGGAAGGTGGGTTGCCTGTGAATATTAAATTACATTTTTCCAATGAGACTGCAAAAATACTGTTAATCAGTGCCAACTGTGGTGGTGTGGTGTACATACAGAACTGTGAACACCAGAGAACTGCTGGCATTGGTAATAGCTTTTAGCCCACAGTAAGCTAGATTAGAGGTAAAATGTTGTGCCCTCCTCCCAGACTCTAAAATCTTCTAGCTACCCTAAAAACAGAAGTTGTTTTAGGAATGCACAGCTGCAAGAGGATCTGCTTCACTCTTCACACAGTAAACTCTGCTCAACTGTTCGAGCTTTTTAAATAGAAATAATGCATGTTTCCAGTAAGCCACCAGATGGAGCTCACACCTCCCATCACACAAATCCATGAACATCTGCAAAGTTAAAGCACTTCAGAGATGTTACAAAGGATGCAGTTCTTCCACTTCATAAAAGTCAGAGGAAGTCTGTGATTAGCTGGATGTTTACAAATAAAAGGAGGATCTGGAGATAGATCAAAGATAACTCTCCAGATTTGGCATGGTATCAGGTTCCTGTGCTAATAGCATCTGCATGGGTTTGACTGCTACATTAAGCGGTTGAACTTGGTGTTTCTCATCATGTATTAATAATGCTTTTTTAATGTTTAGCACATTTACTAGAAGTTTGAAGATTCAGCCAGCTAAGGACCTGAAAAAACAAAAAAACAACACCCCCAGCTAACAAGATCTTCCAGGCTCCATTTAAAAGAGAAGCACCCGCTGGGTTCTTCCTCACCCTGCTTTCTGCAATGTAAAGGGAATCAAGAAGCAAAGATAAGCACTGTTCCAAAATCTGAAGGATGTAGTACTTCAAGCTTAGTAAACAGGAGCAGTAACGCTCAAAGCCTGTTCTGTAATGATCTAAGTAGCTTGGATGGTCCAATCATACCATATATGCTTTTTACTGAGAAGTCTATAGTTCATCCAGGATCTCAGTGACTTTGGCACAGCCCCAATGACTGGGGAGAAAAGCAGATCTGGGATAAAAGATTGTGGTGTGTGAAAAAGAGAGTTAATGTATATGTGTTTTAAGGGACATCTTTGTTTTGACTCTGTGTAACAAACCGACATAGCTTGTGAGGTCTGGAAGGCCACAGACTATTTCTACTTTCATAGTAGTGCTCTGTTTGAATCTAGTACTTCTATTTGGGGTCTAAGCCACACTGAACTTGATCAAATAAACATTCTCCAAAGGAAACTGCCTTTGAACTATTTAACTCTTTGCACAGCAAACTAAAGCTGAAAGAACTGCTAACGATTACTGTAAGATTTCTTGTGTCTTAATTGACTTATTTTTCAGTTTTTAAGTTACTGTTCATCAGGACCTCTGTCTTTTCCAGCAGAACTGACCATTTAGCAACAGCCAGTAAAATCTAAGTGAAACACAACCCCGTCTGAAAGCAGACTAGGTGGGGCTAATCCTCATAGTTCCAGGCATGCAGACTGTGCCAATGTCATGTTTTACAGCATATGTAACTGTACACAAATTATATTTAATCTACCTGATAGGAAAGCAGCTTAGAGGTCCGAGCTCTCTCCTGGGCTGTGGGACATACTAAGACAGTTTCTTCATCAGTACCAAGGGATCCTACCCTGTATTTCCTCCTTCTACAATTCTACTGTATCTATCCTTTTCCTGCAGGAGGGATATGCTAGATTTCATCTCTTAAAATGTTTCCACTTTGTATAAATAATTAAATAACCAATGGCTAGAAACCAGAACCTCGCTAGTTTGGTAGTTGGGACTCTCTACCAGTAGGTACCATTAAGAACCCCATAGGCAGGGAGGAAACAGAGGCACCATCTTTAGCATCCTGAATAAATGCTCTAACGATGACTTGTGTAAAAGGAAGGAGCGTAACCGATACCAGAAGTCTGGTATCTGCCAAAACCAAAAGTAATCTATGGTATTCAGCAAACACTATTTTTAGCCAAGCGTATCTGCATTTCCACAAACTTTCATGGTCTTGGGACTTTTGCCACGGAGAGAAGGGCATTATATTATTTCTCCCATTCATTTTTTGGGGAGTCAGAAGCAGAAGTCCCTCTGGTGACCATCCCCAATGTAGTGGGATGGTTACCTAAAAAAGGAGAGAATAGGTATTACTGAGTTGTGTAGGTTCAATTGAACATGTGAGAACTATTAAAAAAGGCAAGTTCTTAGCCCTAGTCATTGCTTTAAAAGAGGAAGAAAGCACATCTTCCCATTTCAAAAAAACAGAAGGCAAATAGAAGAGCCAAAAGGATGAATTTTTAAAATAGCAACCTTGTCACCAGGGGAGATGAGGGAGAAGAGATGGGAAAAGACTGATTTTTGCATCTTTCATGTTGGCAACGCAGCTGCTGCAGAGACCTTGGCAATTGCTGACACTGGTGGCACTTTGCCTGACAGACAGGTTGAAAAACCAAGGATTTGTAGACAGTCTTGATTTCCAGTGGATTTCCCACAATCCACACAGCTTCCAGGATTTGGAGGCCTTTAAGGAATGTTCTCTTCATTCTCTGTCAGGAGTCTTGGGATGTCTACAGAACCACAAGACACACTTATCTGAGATCATCTCTTATTTGCAAAAAAAAAAAAGTACACTCCAAAATCTCATTGATGCAAATCACAGTTGAGTTTGAGTAAAAACAATAGCAGCATCAGGACTTCGTCAGAGAGGGAAGTTCTTGAACAGCTCTGAAAGGCTAATTTTTTTTTTTTCCTCCCATAGGAAATGCTAGATGCAGCATTGTTTTTGTGGTTGTAGCTGCAGGAAGATTTACTATAGTTTTAGTATGCGAGAAGGCACAGGACAGGATTAAACCTTCTCATTTTCTTGCAAGAGAATCAAAGATACTGACCACTTCTGAAATTCTAGGTTCTTGGAGTAAGGTGTGCCACGCGAGCTATGCAAGTGTCAGTCAGTCAAAATCTGGCCTTGGACTATCTGCTGATTTCTCATCTCATAATTTGGTTATGTTCCCTTGAATACATTAATACGAAACTTTAAAAACATATTTTCAACTACTTTTATATACGGAATGTGCACAAATTACTGAAAACAGTTTCTCTAAAATGCACAATATTGTTTTCCTATCACTTAAATATTAAAAAAACCCTACAAGACATTTGAGGGCAAAAACGACCCAAAGATCCGAGAGCATTTCTCTTGTAAAGTTGGCACTGGTCATTCAAGTACATGAAAAGGAACATGGGCTGTTGTTTCAGGGCTGAATATTTATAGCCATGATGAACTGACTCCTGAGTCATGAGCTCTGTAGCCCTGTAACAAATTAAGATTTGTCTTTCTGCATGAAAAAATAAAATAAAATCACAATTAATTCCAGAATTGTAGAAGTGACTGTAAAAGTGGCAGAAGACACTTAATTTATAAAATGTGTCCTGGTTTTTGGCATCTTCCCCCTTCAAAATCTCAGCCTACTAACATGTCTCAAGAATACACTGCACAGCAATATTTTAGGAGTTTTTTGGAAGTTGGAAGAAAACACAGAAAACTGGTTTATAGCCGAGAACTACAGAAATGTCAGCTTTTAAAAACATGTTCCTAATTTCTAGCCTTCAGCAGACTTTATATAAAGTCAAATTAGTCATGCTTCATCTTGTAAGTCTTTAAGTCTGTGACAAGCATCAAACCAACTGAGAATCAGAATATTTGATTTTTAACCCTTTCAGATTAGGAAGCACTTAAAAGTCAGAAGCAGGCAAATGGGGATAGTAACAGATACTGCCAGCATCTCCTTAACTTACGCAAGGAATTATCCCGAGCTTTCAATATTAGACCAAAAATGAGATGACTGTCTCCCCTTATCGCGACACCCAGAAAAGCGCTCGTTGTGAGCGGCGAGGGCCACAGGGCAGCAGGAGAGCGGGGGCCCAGCTGCCGAGCGTGCGGGCAGCACAGCTGCATCTGGGCCCACAGCTGGAGGGCACGAAGACCAGAGGAAGGTGGGAGCCCTTCCTGGCGTTCGGCCGGACAAGGGGCCCAGCTCGTTCCTGGGCTCGGGCCAGGCCAACCACACGAACCCAGTGGCATGGAGCGCTACTCAGTCTGTTTCAAGAACGACTAAGAAAGCTCCAGAGCATATTTGAGGGGTGAGCTGAACGCAGGAAGGTTTCCAGTTCTCATGAAGAGGGCAGATAGCATAGACGTGTCTCATTTGTATGTAAGAGGCTGGGCTGCCTTTTTTCCTTATCAGGAAATAGGAGATGAATGTAAGAGTTCAGCTTCCACGAGGATGCTTGGTGGAGACAGAGACCGAGTTAAGCTCGGGACGTGCTTTGAGTTCTGGCACAGCTCATTTAAGCAAACGAGCCCCCTCCCAGCCACTCATTTCTCCCCTTGTGCCACCCCTTCTATTGTGCTAGCGCAAGATCTGACACAGAGCTGGAGAGGGAAGCACAGCGGGGAATTGGTCCAGCCAAAAAATAGCCCCACAGGGAATAAAAAAAAGCCCGTTGTTTGATGCGTTCATTGTGAAGCTACATAAATACGTGCTTTTCGACAATGGAGGGGTGGATATGAGAGCTGAAACTAGGTGGGGAGGAGGAAGGGGCTGCCAGGGCTCAAGGTGGCACTGCCTTCAGGAGCAAACTTACGTCCTCACCAATAGCTGAGATATTCTTGATGGTTTAGCACTAGTGTGTTCAAATACAATAGCGCAGTCAAAATACTCACTTTTATTACAATGTATTTTTAATATATTCTCCAGGGCAGTACATTTTCTGTTTTCAGCTTTGAATAAAAAATATGCTGAATTGTATTTTCTCCATTAACTAAAAGTATTAAATAGAGAAGTCCCCTAATAAAAGCATAAATTCTTAGAGTTCTGTGATATTCTAATCTATTCAAACCAAGATTTCTCCACAGACCTGTTGGCTACAAATACTGTTATACACAAATGTAAATACTCTTTGAATTAACAAGTTGCCAATAAGCATTTACAAGTATGTATACATTTTTTAACATTTGAAACATCTCCTCTGAAACTGAAAAAGAGCTCAACGGCTTTTGTAGTATCTTAAAGCTCACTCCAGGTCTTCATGAATTCCCTCTTTTTAACTTCCAGTAAATCCTGAAAGCTAAGAGTTAGGCTGGCTACTTATAAATTATTTTCAGGGTCGCAGCCCACACCACTGCCAAAATGAGGAAAACAACAGAACAGAGAGAGGTCCTCCAAAAATAAGAATAGCAAATCACTTAAAAATACAAGTCAAAGCATCCAGCAAGGCTGCTTCTTTCTGGCTAAGCCTTGTGCAATGCGATACGCTTACACCTCCACTCTCAAAGATCCTTAAGTGCTTTTACACTCTAACAGTCCACGTAGCACAGTAAGGAGATGCAAAGGAACTATGTTATGATGACTGAGGAGTACAAATTTGTTAGAGGAAACAGAACTCTAAATGAAGTATTTTTGCTTCCCCTTCACTATCTTTCAAATAACAGCAAGACTTCTAGGATATCGTAACTGCAATTTTTTTTTTTTCAGGTTTGCTTTCATTCTGTCTCCACAGTAATTTATTTTTATCATGGTAGGAGCGCTGAAATCCGTCATTTCATTCTCCTGCGGATGTTGGCCCATTCTGGGGAGAACACCCCGGACCCCAGGAGTGACCAGCCCCAGGCTGCCTCAGCACCCACCCTTCTCCCCATTCACGCAGCCAAATTCCTCCTGTCACTCCACAACTTTTCGTCAGTAGTCCCATGCTGTTCCCCTGCGTGCTTTTACACGTTACCGTAAACACTTTCCCCAGCTACTTGCAAGCCAGGCTGTCTTGTTCGTGCCTTAGTACCTTTGATTTGTTCTCCTATACTCCCCTTGATCACTTTTCAGGCTACTTCAGTCATTCTGGTTTTCTCTGCCTACATACAAGTAGATGCACTCTTAAGCTCCCCTGCAGTCCAATTCATGCTCTTTTTGAGCCTTAGTCTGGACATTCATACATGTGAACTCCAAGGCCCTGGCTTTTGTTTCACAAGAACAGGAAAAAACATTAATTCAAGTTCAGTTGGAAAGGTTTAACAAACTTTCCTTTGAAAGGCTATTACAACACAGCTTATTATTGAAAAACAAAGGTATTCCAGGGTGTTTATGAAGTTAGATAGTACACATAAATACCATCATTCCCAGTTCCTCCATTTAACTTCTGTAGTTGGCAGGTCTACTTACACTAGGAAGTAACTTTTTTTGTGAAACGTTTTTGGGTCAAGTTCATACCAATACATTGTAAACAAGGGCTCCCGACCATGAGCAGGAGTCTCCGTAAATCACCTTTAGCCCTTCACTGTATTCAGGAACGATCTCTTAGTCTGCAGAGGTCACCTCCTTTTCAACAGGGTCTTTAACTCAGGCTTTGCTGTGCCCCTGCAGTGCTTCCAGCACAGGGGCTGGCTGTACTTGGTACGCAGTCCGAACTCCCCGTTTCTGCCGTAGTGAGCTAATCACCCGGGCAGACAGCTCTCCCAGCCAAGCTGAGTCATTCTCACTCCGGTCCCACAGGCGTCTACAGGACATTTTATCCACTCCTCCAGCCTCTCCCTCCATGCCAACTTTGGGATTTGCTTCCCACTGCACTGCTCTAATCCTGCCCTCCCAGCCTTTGTCCATCCCTCCTCTCCCACTCAGCCTTCCCACTTCCTCAGCGCCACAAGACTTCTGCCAACTCCCCCAGCACCTCCAGTTCTCCCTCTCTTCCCTTGGCTGCTTTTCCCAGTCCAGCCATAGCTGACACCATAAGGGATAACCTGCATGTCAGAGAATTGCTATGCGCAGTGTATTAACCCCCCCCAACTCTGCCACTACAGCACTTGACCGACTACTTCATCCCTAAGACGATCATTATAGTTAAATATTTTGTCTTTTGAAGAGTCTTATAATCACCTTAGCACTGACTCCCGTGCTAAAAAGTGTTAAAATACCTGTCCCACTTATTCTTTGAACTCTTACACACTGAGCTTCAGTCTGGGTTGGGATGGGGAATGTGGAATAAATCCTAATAAGGGGGAAGCTCTGAATTAACTGAAATGCTGGAGTGCATTCATGTCCGTGGTCTTTTTGGCCCTCGTGTTATTCAGGACTTGGTTAGCTTCAGCGGCACACAAGAAAACATAGGACTGAGCAGTTACGGCAAAAAGCTAAAGGCCCAAACTGCACCCGGGGCAGTCGGTGCCCGGGGAGCCAGCTGCCAGCTCAGGACTCAGGTCTGGTGGTGGGGTTGTCCTCCATCACTGCAGAAACACACACGTCTACCAACCAAGAGAAATTCTAGTGCACATTTAAAACTAAATAAATGCAAGGCAACTCATACTAATTTAAATAGTTATAGTGGAGATTCTGAACTCTCTTAATTTCCCTATATAGTTTAACATTAAAGCTCAATACCCCTCGTAATCCCCAAGAAACAACAAGGGATCAAAACTCAACTCCGACAGCAACAAGCGCGTGAAAGCCCCGGACTAGACCCTCAGCTCCTGGCTCCTATTCTCAACCCCACCATTGGCGCACAAGGTGATAGAATAGAGTATTTCGGTTGGAAGGGACCTACGACGATCATCTAGTCCAACTGCATTAATTGCTGATTTAAATTGCTTTCCTCCCTCCATGGCTCAGTGGGAAATAGCATTACTACCCTCTTTGATAAAGTGAGATCTGCTGGGAGAAAGTACTGCTAGGTTTTATTTTTTAATAGTCTGCTCCACCATCACATATTAGGATCCTTTCCTCCCCCCACTAAAAATCACGCACTTAACAAACATTTAGACAGCTGGTGCCTAAGAGTCAAAGCCAGTCGTTCTCCCAAAGGCCAAACTGCCTCACTGAATTGATGTCAGCTGGTACTTAGGATTTTTAAATTCAATTAAATTAAGAGACAAGCTACGCAGATTAGGGCTAAACTAGAATCAGAAAGGAATCTTAAAAGGCAGAAAACGTCTTTACATTTATTAAGCAAACTCTGCAGTCTTTTCTTGTTATATTCTTGTTGAAAAACAGAACATTCAGAAAGTATCATGAAAACAAGAAACAAAAAAACTAAGGTTCACATGAGCCACACTCCCCCTTCCCCTCCCCGCCCAAGCGATGGGACTATCTTCACACCCATCCCACTTCCAACTTCCCAACACAAGCAGCAAGGCACCATTTACAGCTAGGCTGAGAAATGCAGTCTTCAATGCACATCGCCATTCTGCATTCCTAGCAATCCACCACAGCCACTCTTCCCTTGAATATTAGAATAAGCAGGTTTTATATACCCACGTAGGAACAGACAGAAAACGAAAGGCCAACGTCAGTTGTACAGTTCTGCTAGGACTTCAAGTCTGGAAAATGACCACTCTGCTGGGAACTCCTCGGTTATCCCGACAGTCATTAACTCCCTTTCCCTTTGCGCACACCAGTCCACGTCTGCAAGGTTTAACTGAGCCTACGTGTTCTCACCCCTGGGATGCACGTTCCAACAAAACCAAGAAGCAGAGGACCAGGACAGCCAGCTCTGCCCTTACAGCAGAGTCAGAGAGCAAAGGATTATTTCTTGGCATTGGAGGTTTTTTTCATTTTGAAAATTAATTTGGGGATTATGCTCTTGCACGTTAATCGCTGTGATCTAAAATTTTCACATGAAGAAACAACACATGGAAATATTAAAGCACTCATCTTACGGACATGGATCCGAGAACTGTTTAATAGCAGTCAGTGAAGGGGTAACATTGTGCTTTTAATCTACAGTTTAAAAATAATGATTTGTATATCTACTTAGTAAAACAATAAAATTAAGAACAGAAACTGATATTAGGAAACAGTGAAAATGTAATAATTAAACACATGATGCTTTTCAAAGCTATATACTTAATGAGCCTAAATAGACACCTATGGTTAGGAGGGTCTTAAAAAAAATAATAAAAAAAGAGACTTATTTTCAATTTTTTTGGTTGTGGTGTTTTTTTTTTTTTTTCCAATTTTTGTCTACTATACTGTATGCCTTGCTTTGGTGTTCTCTCTGCTGTCAACTTAATGCTTTAACAGTATGTTTACGCTTATGTTCTTTTCAAATGCTTGGCATTATAGTGAGATCTCATATCTTTCCTCAAATTAAATTTTGCTCCACATACTCCACATGTATACAGGTGAACATCCATGTGCTGCTCCAGTTGCTCATTATTTGGGAATATCTGAAAGCAGACCTGGCATATAGTCTCTCCAGCTGATAAGTGAGATATCATATGCCGTACATGGTCATGTTTTCGGAAGTTTCCTTGATCACAAATGGAACAGACATACCTGGCCATGCCTTTGTGCATATCATTGTGGAGCCGCAACTGGCGCTCTCTTAAGAACTGCTTCCCACATGTCTGACAAACAAACTGTTTTTCCTTGGTATGAACGGTATAGTGTTCCCGCAAGTGGCAACGCTGATAAAATCCTTTCCCACAAAGATTGCAGAAATGCTTACGTCTGTGATCCCTCTCGTTCTCTTCCATCATGGAGTTCTTGAACAGATCTTGCTCCAGGCAGTTTGACATATGTTCAACCACTAGGTTTTCAGTTTCAAAACGCTGACCACAATTAGGGCATCGGAAAGGACAGGCAGAATGCTTGTATAACTGTTTTTTTTGAAGGCTGTTCATTTGGAAATGACTGTCCCTGAAGTCCTCTAGCATCTCTGCAAACATCATGTCCCTTATTTCTGACTGCTCCTCGGGGTTTTCTTCCAAGTCCATTTTCTCCTCCGAATTCCTGATACCGTTCATGGTCAGATCCTGGGGTTCTCCACAGGTCTGCGCATGGTCCTGTAACTGCTTGCCTTTGACCAGTATTTGACCACACTTGCCACAAGCACATATATTTTCTATGTGTTTGGATAAATAATGAGAGGACAAATCTTCCTCGGTGATTGTTAGCCCACAAAGTTCACAGGGAGCATTCTCCACATCTTCCTGCACTGAAGGAGCCTTCCTGTTAAGGTGCCGTGGACTTTTCAAACACTTTCTTTCATCCTCATCCATGGATAAACGGGGTTTTAAAGTCTTCCGAGCATTTCTCTTCTCTCTGATCTCTTCCTCAACATAGTATCTGTAAAGCGGCTCTTCCTGTTCATCATCTAGGTCGTCATTATCGGAAGACTCATTGCAGTCTTTATCTGTCACCTTAATAATATTAAAATCCTTCAGCTCATCTGCAGGATTGTCCTCTGGTTCCATCTTGATGATAATCCTCTTCCTCTCAGAGGCTCTACCTCCTTCTTCACCTGATGTCTCGGAGGCAACCGTGCTGCTTTTTCTGCTTGTGATGTTTGACACGGGAGACGAAGAATCGTCCGCAGCTTGGCTTGAATCCCCCTTGTATTTTTCTGTTTGCGTGGAGATTATTTTAGAAGTAGAGTCCTTTTCGTTAAAGTCTATTTTTTCAGCACTGTAGTACCTGGCACTTTGGTAAGAATGCCTGTTAGTGCACGTTAACACGTGCTCATCCAGCAGCTTTTCACAGCTAAAACTAAACCCACAGCTGTCGCAGGTGAAGCTTCTTCCAAAACGGCGCGAGTGGGACACGCGCTCTTTTGTGTGAGAGAATTTGGACGTGGTGCTTTTTTTGCAGACATCAAACAGTTGTTCGGGGAAGCTGCTTAGCTGCAAAGCTTCTTCATCAGGCTCTTTGTTATGGGACGTATTTACTGTTGAACTTGGCGGCTCCATGCCCCACCTGTTTGCTTCGCTGCCATTTCTAGCAAGCGTGTCTTCATACATTCTCACGCCAAATATCATTTTACTATTCTGGGTGCTAGAAGCAGAAGATGAACATTTTAAACTAGATGAGTCTGTATCCTGTATATCTTCTAGACATTCAGGTACATTATATAGCTGTAAATAGTTCATGGCCACTTTAAATTGCTCAAAATTGGCAGGGGCTGTCATAATTTTTCCTAAATACATGAACTGTAAAATAAGATCAAAGCATTCAGCGCTAATCTTCATGTTGCTTAGATTCAGCTGGGCTGTAGTGTGTTGATGGTTCATAAAAAACATCCTAAAATAGGAGCTGCACGCAGCAAGAACTGCTTTATGTGCTTGAAAATAAATATCATCGATAGCGATACAGCAGTCGCACAGAAAGCCCCACTCTCTTTGGTTGTTTAGCTGCTGAAGGACATAGTTGCTGTGGCTGGTTCTTGCCATCTTGTACTTCAATTACAGCCCTGCATAAAGAAGAAGACATCTGTTAAATCACGAGCACGAAAAGCAAAACGTACTTAAACGTAGGGAGGAACTGCCATCTTTTTCTTCTCTAGATCTTCCTATTCTCGCACTGTTTGTGGTACAGCTTCCCGTCTGGAGATCTTTGCTGGTAACTACTACGAATATTGACGCCAGTGAAAACATCCATAATTCCATGTTCTCACCACCAGACTTACAAGACTAGTAAACTAATAAACTTCACCACCACACATGTCAATCAGAGCAACGCTGCTGGAATATAAATTAGCAAATATATCTCAAAGTCCTACAGCCAAGATTTTCAGATATGAATTCTGAATGCAGAACTTCAAAAACTTCATAGGGTAGACTTCTGTAAGATGGCCCCAGGACAACATCTATACCAGGTAAGCTGACTGTAAGAAACCACTCTTCAGTCTCAACTTGCCTTTTTCACCTGTCAGTCCAACGGGCATATGATGCAACACATACTGGAAACCAGGCCAGGCTCAAACTGGTCTTTCCCTCCCCATTAAAGAAAACTAAGAAGATACATCAGTGGAGCATCCACACAAGCTACGTCCACACACTTTTTGCTCTTCAGGGCAGCTCAGGGACAGTCTCAACCTCATCTGCAAGGCATCTTGCAAACCAGGAACTGCAAACTCAAACGCAATCTCAGCAGCACAGGGCAGCCCGGCTGCGATGGCACATCCCACGTACGAGCCCGCTGCAGATGGTGACCAGGCTAGCTGCGCAACAGCCGCGCGGACTGGGGAGAGGCAGGAAGCGGTGCACGCCGCGCCTCCAACTGCTCTCAAAACCACTCGGTCAGAGCGCTGTAATATAACCAAAACATGCAGACGGGAGACCGGACAAAGAAAAACTCAGCAATGGAGAACTGCGAAAGCTAGCAAGCCAGAGGTGGAGCCACAGTGAAATGAAGCCTCAACAAAGACTAGAGGGAAAGGTCTGCGAGTGCTGAAAGCTGCTGTAACTGAAAGGACTGATTTATCCTCCAGAGAGAAGAGGAAGAAAACGTAATTGTTTATGTTAACAGAAACATCCAGAAATATGCATTGTACACAGAAGGTGCGCATTTGATTTACAGAAGATAAACTTAACCAAGTATGGCCAGATCCAACAGCTAGTCACTACTCACTTCGGAAACCCTTCACTGATATACATAATCTGTACTAACTGCACAGGGAAGGGGGTGAGAAACCAAAAGAAGATATAAAGAACGCCCTAACTGAAATGAAAAACCTAAAGCAGTAACAAGCATTCTTAACATTTTGAAAGGTTATTGCAAACAATGCAAACTATAAGATATTTGTACAAACAAAGTACAGGCTAGCAAACAACATATATTAAATGGCATTTTACGACTCAATGAAACGCGTGGATTGATTTGCAACCATTCCTTCAACTCTCCAAAATTTAAACAAAATACGCACAAAAAATGCTCCCTATTTCTTCTTATTCCGCTGACAGCTTACATCTCCTAGAGGCTGGGAAACGGGTGGAGAAATTAAATTCCACAATTAGTGTTGGATTCACAAGTCATAGGCGTTGCCTGGCTTGTTAAGTAGCAAACCTAATGTTAAGTCACCGTTGTTCTTCATTCCACAAAGGACTACCATGGAAGAAACACGTTCAAGCTCTCAAGACGGGAACATGCTCACCGCGCCCAGCAATATTCCCTACTGCCAATTTATACAGCAGTACTTACAGATCACCACCAGCACAAGACCTTGTCTGACAACAGGAACCTTGAGATTTGGGTTGAACTACACTGATGATGAGCATCTGAATGGCACCTGCTCCTCTCCTCTCAACCCAATCCTCCAAACCCAAAACTCAAGGCGAGCACCCTGCCATCATAACTCTCTGACCAGTTTGGCCCAGTGATGTCCACTGCAGAAATACAACTCGTTGCATTAATTTAATGGTTTTCTTACTAACTCGTGAAAGGGTGGCTTTGAAAGTAGGAGAATCTCTGAAACAACTTCTTGTCTTTTCTATAGAAGATTGATTATTGTCTAATAATGAACTCACTGGGTGAGTTCAAATGTTTCTGTGAAAAATAGCAAAGCTCTCAACATCAAGTAATCATAAAAGGGCACTTCATATTCTTCCAAGTGCTAACATGTTTTAGATTTGAGGTAATTCATTAGATACTTAAATATAATTCAGTATACTGTATCAAGAACAGCAGCTGCGTAATGACAAAGGATTGACTTCAACTTCCACAATAAAGGCGTGAAAACCAGCAAGAAAGTGAGAAGATGCAGTCTGAGGCATCACTCGCCTCTTGGTGTGAACTGCCATCGAGACAAGAAAAGGGTGAGGACAGCGGGTTTTAATCTCATCCTCATAAAGTGGCAAGTTTTCATTTTTACGTGTAAAATTTTTTTTGTATGCTAAAAGTACTCCATCGTATCTTCCAGTAGCAGAAGAGCAGTAGAAGCAGCAAACCCGTACTGAAAAGGAAGGTCACGAACTACCTGCACACACCCGCAGACTGGGGCATTTCCACACGGTGGGAACGATCTGGCAGCCACTGGAGCAACAGCACCCAAACTCATCGTTTCTAAGTTTCCTTCTTCTTTGGAAAAGGTGAAATATATTTCCCCTTTTGACAGGGGAATTCTTGCAGAGCTTTCAGCACTGGCCTGACACACAACAACGACCTACCGGCAATGCCTACCTCCTACCGCCACTCCGGAAAAAACCAGCCCGAACATGAGGTCACTTGACCAGGATGGCAAGGTGCTCAGATACGTACCTGGCCTCTATCGTGGTTGTACTACACGTAGGTATTAAAATAGAGAGTGTTTGAAGTTATTTACGTTAATGAAAGTACTGGCACCCTCCCTCTGGACGCTGTATTAACCTGCTGTATGTAACTATATATTTACAGCTGCCAACACTTCCCACTATGAGAGCCTGTGTTGGGCTATTTAAAACTTTGACACATTTCAACCAGCAAAGGCAAAACTTTCCTTCTGAATTGTCTGCTTTGAAGCGATTTATTTTTTTTTCCCCTCCACAGAAAATTTCAGCCAAAACGGTTCCAAAAATGAGGCTAAGAAAAAGCTTTCATATATGTAGATTATTACTTTTTCTTTTAAAAATAAAATAAGTTTATCTTCCAAAATCTTTGAAGGGAGACTTCATATGGGACAAAGTGTGATGTCTTGGATATGTTGTCACGATATAAAAATCTGCCTGAATTTGGCCAAGCTATAAGCTTGAGGGGGAGAGGAAGATAAAAATTATCAGCTTTTTCACACCTAAGACTTTTCTTAGTTACTAAAATCTCAGATTACAGCCTTGCTGGGAATATTTCATCGTCCTGCAGCTCCTGTGTACATAGGGGCCTGCCTGTGCCACCCCACCCAGGGTGAAATCCCCCTTTCGCACAGAGCTCTGCCATGGTTTTAAACTACACAAGGGTAGATTCAGGCTAGATATAAGGAAGAAATTTTTTACGATGAGGGTGGTGAATCCCTGGCACAGGTTGCCCAGAGAGGTGGTAGATGCCCCATCCCTGGAAACATTCAAGGTCAGGTTGGACGGGGCTCTGAGCAACCTGATCTAGTTGAAGATGTCCCTGCTCACTGCAGGGGGGTTGGACTAGATGACCTTTAAAGGTCCCTTCCAACCCAAACCATTCTATGATTCTATGTGTGACCTCCACAAAGTCACGCACCGGCAGCGAGGCTTACTGGAGATTGCTCCGCACCACGACTCACTGCTGGGTTTTAGCATCTCTCCTGGCAGCTGGATGGAGAAGGCGCCTGGTTCCGGCTGATGAGAGCCAGACCCAGGAGCGGACTTAGTGAAAACGCAGGGAGATTGGGAACTGTAAGGAAGGGCAAACCTCTGGAAATCGGGAGGGCAGGCTGGGAGTGGCGTGCTGAGCTGAGCGGAGGGAACTGGCATTAGGAAGCAGCAGTGGGAATTAAAAATGGGTGCAATGAGGGTCTAAATGGTGGAAGGAAGGTGCTTGGGCAAGAGTCTGGGAAGAGCCAAGTTGCAGAGGCTAGGGCAGAAGGGGTAAAAAAAATAGACATGCTTTTGCTGGGGAATGGGTGGAAAACAATTACAGCATTCACCTGAACCCTGAATTCCCAATTCCATCCCTTTGCCATCAGCAAATATCATGGGCTTGCAGACAAACTCCTTCCTGTCAAGAGCAAGCTCTCAGAAAACGATCATTTACCATTATTTTGTTACTTTAATTGCGAAAATGGCAGAGATCTGCATTTATCACCTATGTGGGTGGTTCAATGCTGCAAACTATTTTTGAAGTTTGCTTTGGAAAAAAAGCAGGCATTAGAATAAAAACAGGTCCTTTTTACAGAAAACCCAAGGTTTCAAAGTTAAGCGTATCCACAAGAAATGCCGTAATTAATGCAGGATTAATTCAGCTGCCATTTATGCATATATTGTGGTACAGTCTTCCAGCTCTCCTCTTACCAAAGGCTCCCTTCCTTACTCAGCGCATCCTCTGGATCTGTCCAGGGATGGATCTGAGCAGCAACACCAGATCCCTGCTCATTCGGCACAGCATTTGGAGGATGTGAAGTGAACGCGACTAGGGGACAAAAAGGAGAATCTTACAGCAACAAACAGTGCCTTGGAGGACAGCATCCCATCACCGTCAGTGCCAGGACAGGTCACTTCAGCCTGTTTTTTTTTTTTAAGTCTGGCTTGCATTTTTTGGATGTCCAATTTCTTCACACAGGGAAACACCATCAGCAGCAAGTGAGGCCAGTGGAAGCTATTCTCTGGATGTATTAATCACCGAGTGTCTTGAAAAATTAAAGCTCTACACAGGCAAGTTTGTCAATCCAAAATTTTTACGTATTTCTGATCCTCTCTGACTCTATTCTGTTTCAAAAAGAGGAGAAATGCCAGCCAGTTGCCCGGCGGACTAGCACACTGCCTTTGTGAAGCACCCAAATACTATAGTCACAAATGTCACAGGAAAGCAACGGAAGACAGTTTACACACGAGGAAGGCAAGTAACTCCATCTTCAGCAATGATCGATTTGTGCAGTAAACACAGCAACGGGCCACGCCGTAAGCAATACTAAATGATGCAAAGGTGTTCTGAAAAAATATGCTAGAAAAGCATCTGATGTGAAAACGAAAAGCGAAGATACTCGAGTCAGGTAATTTCACTCCAATTTGCAAACTCAAAGTCTCCATATGCGTTTTATTTTCCTAGTAAATGTTTGTTTTTACACTGCCACGCTTTGATTCAAGCTGTTTGTCTGCCACCAGATTTTTTCTTTTATTTTGAGTCACCACTCAGCTACTATTACTATTCTGATGTTACCATGAACAAGGTAAGTTGCACTATTACACTAACCAAATACGTTGTTTGTAAGTCTGCTAACAAGAAAGAACAGGTATTTACTACAGCTCCATGCTTTTTGCCATTTCCTCACATTTAAAATTTTTTAAGATGTTTTAGAACTAAAGAAGTAAAAAAAGTCCTCAAGCAAAGAACTGGTAAAGTTCTTTTGCTAACTTCTCTGTCTTTAAAAAAGACGTACCACAAGGTTCAGAATTTAGGAGCCTTTCGGCTCCTAAAATTAGTAGGTGGTTTTCAAAACCCAGCATTTCCACTGCTGAGCAGGCAAAAACGGAGCGCTTACATGCTTAGTTACTGGCTGCTTTTCTTTGGAAACCAAGAGCAGGCTGGACAAAAGTATAATAAATGAGTGTAGAATTTGGTGCTAATAGAAAACGAGACTGGAAAACCTCAAGAAAACAACGCCCAGTTATCCAAAGAAACAAGCGCGTGGGCAGCAGAAAGCAAATTCCGCATCACAGTCTTGACACCATATCCCATCCTGGCGCGGGTTCCCAAGAACTCTCCTCCCTAAAGAGTTATTTTGCCTCTGTGGGTCAGATCCACCAAAGAATCTGGATTCCTATATGACAGCATCTAGATGCTCAGGAGAAAATCCTACACAACACGTCTAAATTCTCCGTGTGATGCTTGAGAAGCTTAGGCGTTCGGCTAGTGCATTGCCCACGGAGCTGTCGACAGGCTACAACTTTTACCTAGACATACTCAAGAGGAAGCCACCGAGATTGCTCTGATACTGTAGAGTCCAAGAAAGTGCCTCAGTTTACACAAACGTTGCAAAAACTGCAAAGAACTTGGGGCCAGGTGACCACCGTCCACCTCAAAAGCAGGTATGGATAAGCTGCAGTCAGCATTGCAAGCGTAGCCTTGATCATGAATTAAAACAATTATGGGAATTCCACATACTGCCAGGGAAGATCTAATTAAGCTCCATTATTCGGGCTACGAAGGACTGAAGGTATAATTTATTCTCCTCCCATAGCCCTTCCAATCAGCTGCCTTCAGGCGTGCTAGTTGTGAAGCCGTTTTCAGTGATGTAGATACTCATCTTCAGACACATCCTGATGGCTGAATCAACTCATTTTAAACAGACTTGTGGCCAACGTATAGAAACAAGTTTTAGCTGACACCTGGGCTAGATCTGAACCAGGGAAAGGTGAGGTGCTCCAAAGCCCCCAGCCACGAGCTGTCGGAGCCACTCGATCCCTCCTCAGCAGGCAGTTCTCCACCGATTCAGCATCCGTGTGAGAAACAGCCGTCAAAATTTAGCAAGTTATGATTTTCAGCTGGTAACTGAGAATTAGTTAAGATGTATCACATGTTCTTAGGTAAGAACACTCCTCAAAAGACAAGGAATAAGGTGTCAGAAAAGCATGAGTGAATAAATTAAGAACACGGAGTTTGCACTAAAGCCCCATCTCAACTTCAAACAACTTTAGATCAGATCTATGGAGTAAAAGTGCTAAAGAGAGCTTATACAGTCTTTTAAAGTAACTTGCTAGCCACAAAGGATTACTCTAGAAAGTCATCTTTTATCCGACACCCTTACAGTTGTAAAAAGTTGCCAGGCAACATGGTAATGATATGTTTAAAAGAAACAATGGGGAAAAAAAATTATGACACCCCATTTATGCCTTGTAGCTGAAAGATGAGCTTTTTTATCTAGGCTCTCCATGTTACCCCAACTTTCAGTTTCAAGAGGCATCTTGGTGGTTTAGCCATCTCTTGAGACCCTCAAATGAAGATACATGTGCCTTCCAGGAAAGCATCCTTGGCTAAACACAAGTCGTACTTTGGCGTAACAACTTGCTGGATGCACATGAATGAAGCACAGTAACTTGTGACACACAGGTCAGACTACAGATTTTGCTGACTCTTTGTGGTCTTAAATGCTTCACATTTTACTTGGAGCACATGAAAAAAAAAAAAAACATTGCTAAGGTCTCCATCCAATTAAGAAAAAAGGCAACAGCCAGCTAGTTCTAGAGTTTTGCAATGGCACAACATGCAGAAAGAAAAAATTACCAGACAAATTTGAGGATATAAATGGTCTTCATGCAAATTATGTCAGCTGTTGGGCCCACACGCTGCGTCTGCAGCAGAACTCTTTGGTGTTTACCGTGCCCAAGCAGAGGCAGGGCAGGATAACCCAACCGCTGGGGAACCACCGGTCAAACTGAAAAATGCACATGGGGCTTCTCACGCTACGTGCGTGTGAGGTCCGGAAGGACTCTAGTGAGAGGTCCAGCTGTAACAACTAAGAGAAAGGACACCTGGATTTTTATCAGGAAACTTTCATTATCTCAATTTTGAGCAGCTATTTTGCTTCCATACAGCAGATAAGTAACTCCTAAGGCTTTGTCCATCCGGGACTTTCAGAAGACTCTCCACTGTCAGCAACAATGGAAATCTGTGAAAGAAGTAATTAACCTCATGCATTCAAGTAAGAAAGCATCTAAAAACCCAAATCACGGGTTGGTATGAGCACTCTCAACATAATTGCTGCACATTCCTGTGCCAGTGACAACATGGCATGAAGAAAAGACTTGTGCAAGCAGAGCTGAAGCATCTGTTAAGCCTGTGATCTTATTCCACACAAAACTTTCCGGCTACCAGGAAGAAGGGGCTTCTATTACTTTTCCGAGCTTCCTACGCAGCACCAGCCCATGTCTTCATTACCTTCATCCTCCTGCAGCCACCCCTCATCCATTCAAACCCCGCCAGTGCCTGCTGGCTCCCTGCTACCTCAAACAGCAGCAGAGTGCAACTAATACGACTCGCTACTCCTCAGGTTTTCTGGCCAGTCATCCAAAAATCTCTCCACAATCTTGTCAACTCACTATGCTGCTGCCTAGGAAAATCTCCGCCAGCGCTGCAACCGTTCGCGTTTGGCCGGTTTTCCCCACGGCCATATGGTCTCAACGCCTCTCCCCCGCTCGCCATGAAAGCTTAAGTTGTAGTTCAGTAAAAATGAGAAGCCCGCATCCCCCCTGCTCACGGCTGCTGTGTGGGTTTTTCCAAGAGCTGTAATGAGGAATGTTAAACAAACACCTTTAATTAAAGGAATGTTTGTTTAATGTAATTAAATGCCTAAGGAACACCACACTGTTGCAGCCCTGGATAGTTTTGCAGTATGTGCTGTACCTCGCGATGTAGTGTAAGGGAAATAATGCAAGCAAATGACATAATCTGGCAGTAAATATCCAAATATTAAATAGCATCCAACCCATGCTATCCCTTTACCAATGCCTACGTGTCAAGAGGAACCGGCACTCGTCTATCAGCCGAGTCTATCAGGCCAAACTTGAGAATCTGAGTTACAAAAAATCCTGGGAAAAAGAAAGGAATAAAACCCCAGCCCCAAACCCAGAGCGTTTTCAGTCCCCTTTCCTCTACTTTTTACTACCTTTCTATCCGAGAAGAAAAGAGGAGTCCTTTGAGGAACGAGACTTTCGACACCGCTCCCAGAGCAACACAGGGCTTGTTTTTATGTGACAAAACTATTCCCCTTTCCTTTCCAGCCGCCTCCAAGGCGATCCTGTGCACTGCCAGCCCCGAGTGAAACCCAAGTCTCCTGCCTGGCAGGGTGGAGCATTCCCTCTAGGCTGCAGCTCAGTTTTTCGCTAAACTACTGCAACTCACTCGAAGTTTTGAGTTTGTTTTGTTTTTTTTTTTTAAAGAAAAAAAGAAAGAGAACGCAGCGCTCGGATCCGCTGGCCTGCTGGCGGGGGGGACGGGGCTGGGCGGCGATAACGGCACTCGAGATGTTTAACGTGACTCCCAGCCCCAGAGTAAACAGGGCAGCGCGGTGCCCTTCCTCGCCTCACGCCTCTGCACCTCCCTAGGCCGCTTCTCGTTTTCCAGCGCCGGCGCCCCGCCGAGCGGCGCAGCATCCCCCCGCCGGCCCCGCGCCCGCTTCCGCAGGGCCCCGCCGCCGGCCGCCGCGCCTGCCTCCCCTACCCGCCCCGCAGGTGGAGCGCGCCTGCCGCGGCCCCCGCGCAGCGCCCCGGCAGCACCGCGCCGGACCCGCCGCCGCGGCGCCGCCGCTCGGCCCCCGCGTAGCCCGGGCGGCGCCGCGCCGCGCCGCGCCAGGCCGCCGGGCGCAAGGTCACCGCGGCGGCCGCTCGCCAGGGACCGGCCGCGGCTGGAAGGCCCCTACCTGGCAGCGCCGCTCCCCCCGCGCCACTATGGCGGGCCGCCCCGCGCCGCGCCGGGCCATGCCGCGGCCGGCGCCGCTCGGCACTTCCCACCTCCCGCCGCCGGCGGAGCTGCGGCCGCCGCGCCGCGCACCGCCTCCCGCCTCCCCCCTCCCCAGCGCCCGGCGGCGGCCCCCGGGGACGGCGCGGAGGGGCGCGCAGCCCCGCTTACCCGCGGCGCGGGGAGAGGCAGGCGGGCGGGCGGCCGCCGAGGAGGAGCTGCCTGTGCTGCTCCCGCCGCCGCTGCTGCTGCTGCCGCGGCTGCAACAAAGGACTTCCGCCCCGCCGCGCCTGCTGCTGCCGCAGCGCCGGCTCCGCCGCGACCGCACGGAGCCGGACCCCTCCCCTCGGCGGCCGGCGGCTCCCGGCCCCGCCGCTGCCAGCGCAGCTGCGCCGCCGCCAATGCCGGGGCCCGGCGGGCGGCTCCCTGCCGCGCTCCCCTCTCCTCCCATGCCGCCGGGGAGGCGGCGGGGCCGCCGCGGCGCGGCCCGGGCTGGCGCGGGCGGCGCCCCCTCCCCATGTGCCGCAAGCCCGGCCCCTCCGCGGCCCCCCCCGGCGAAGCCCCCCGGCGCGCAGAGGGGGGACCTGGAGCGGGGCCATCGTCGGCCGGTGGGCGCCCACCGGGACCCTCGCTGCCGGGCTGTCGCGTCCCGCTCCTCTCCCGCGGAGCCGGAGAGGCGGGTGGAAATGCAGCCCTTCCCCGTGCAGCAGAACGGGGTGTCCTCTCCTTTTCCCTCGCACCAGCCGGGACTGGCGGTAACGGGGAAGTCCTGGTCACCCATATGGAGGTCCAGCGTTCGAGTTTTGTACCCGCAGCCTTACGGCCTCCTGCCTGTGACAGTTTAATTGCAAGTTGCAAGAAAAACAACTGCAAGTTGCATGGGAAAGTATTTCCTTTTTGCTGCAATTTCACACGTTAATATCACCGCCTTCCCCCTTGGAGTTTTACGATGCTGCAGGGAGCACAGGGAGCACATCTTTCTAGGAGCTTTCCCAGGCCCTCTTCCCATCTCTTTCTGGACCTCTCCTAACAACATCCAGCTCCTCTTGAGCTGGCCCCTGTGTGCGCAAATAGGATTTCCTGAAGCTGCTACCTGCCACGGGGCTGCGAGAAAACATAAGCCAGGTCAGGCTTTCCTCCCGGTCTTGCCACTTGACTTTTCCACCCCCAAAGTGACATTTGTCATTCAGCACAAGCATCGGAAATGTTTAATCTGCACAGCTCCTTCATTCAGACACAGTTTCTAGAGATACCATCGTTTTTGTGTTTGCCGCAACTATCCAAGATCCCTCTTAGCTCCAAGACTAAGAGTCAAAGGGGAAAATTTAATTGTAGCAAAGTTAAAAGATTTGATTACAAATATGAAAATGACAAAGGTAACAAAAAAAAGCAACAAAATAAAATGCCACGATGTTAAGATGTACTAGCATCGATCCCTGCTTCAATGGCCCCCAAGGTTTTCCTGAAGCTCCCTCCACTGTGAACGCAAACAGGACAAACCCAATTAATAGAATCCTAGTTTCCAAATGGGACATCACCCCTTCCTCCTGAGTCTGTCTGGGGATTTTCTAACCACTGCGGAATAAAAGTGGAGCTTTCAAAATGTGTCTCAGAAAAATCCCCTTGTTCCCCCCCCCCCTACACTGCAGCCTTGGCTCAGGGGTGTGATATCTGTAGCAGTGCCAAGGGAAAAAAACCTCCATGGCTGTAAGGCACCCGCCCCCACGAAAGGTGGAGGGACCCCCGCAGAACAACTTTTTGTAGGTTTTCCTGTTTTATAGGAAGTTGAATAAATGGCCTCCATAAACTGACACGGTCGTGGTTTTCAAATCACACTGAAAGGTTGTTTTTCTTTATGGTTCAAGGGTCTTTTTCTCTCCAGCTCCTTACACATCTCAGGGCAACACAAGCAAAGCGTGCCCACACGGGGCTTACGCAGCCTCTCGCTCCGTCCCAGCCCTGCCACGTGTGTCATGCCGGGAGCTTCTGCCACCCCCAGTAAGATGGGGCACAAGGCAGTCCCCCTTTTTCATAGGCCCCATTCTCTCAGTCGCCTCCCGCCACGCTTGCCTTTCTAATTTTTTTTTTTATTGTTATTTTCTGGCCACAGAGGAGGAGCGAGCAGAAACTCTCATGCGGATAGCTGTGATTATGTCCTGCTCTCTTTTTTGACCCATCGGCGTAGGCTGTATCACTTTGTATCTCCTGAGGCGTATGATATCATCGCCTGTGTTTTATAGTGAAACACCAAATTTTATTTCTCATCATCGCTTCCATCATTTTGGCTCCAGTTTCTCTAAAGCTTTTCAAAGTCCTCTTTGGACTGGAGTCAACCTAAATAACATGTAAATAATTAATCATTTAAATAAATAACATGCCATCTGCAAATAGCAACTCACTCTGTACGCGGGTTAATAAATATGTTAAATAACCCAGAACGGAGTACAAAACCTTTAGCCACCTACTGCCAACCTTTTTGGGGAAGAAAAGCAGCAATTGATGTTTATAGGAGGAGCAGGATTATAGCTCCATCAACTCTCAATCCTGCTGCTGTGCAAACACAGGAGGGAAAGATGGTCCCCAAGCCCTGTGAGCTTTTTATTTGAAATAGAAGAAATAAAACATAGAGCAATGGAAAAGAGAAAGCCGTACTGATCCGTGGGATAAGTAGCAAACACTGCACGGAGCAAAATGCTTCGGAGCCTGCGCTTCGTCTTCTCCCAGCCCGTCTCCTCCGCCCAGGCTCAGGCCGCCCTGAGGCACTGATGGAAACAGCCTCATAAACTGCTGGATTCTGGGGGGCCAGGGCAGCATTTGGGGGAACAGCCCAATAAAAATATCGCAATTATGGGAATGAAATAGGAAAATGAACTGCAAAGTATCAAATGCTGAGAGAAAACCAAGCGGGATGATCCAAGGCACCAAACATCTCCTGAGCCAGGAAAGACACCACTGAGGAGGTGGGAGTGACAGATCTCTGAAACTCCACCAAAAACATGGCGAAAGCACACAAACAGCGATTTTCACTGCCTTTTCCAGCCAAAAAACAACCTGGGGACACCAAATTAACCTGGTGGCAGCAGGAGGCTGCAGGGACTTGAAGTTTAAACAGGTTCAGAAAGCAATTTGATAAAATTCATGGGGAAGACACCTCAAAGATTGCACTGAACACCCAAGCGCAGGCTGCAGCTCAGGCAGAGGTGGGGGTGGCATTGCCTGCGCCCCCTCCTCTGCCGGGCCCTGCTGCACCCCGCTGCGGCCTGAGCCAGCACAGCCCAAAATAACCCCTGGTTTAAAAATTAGTAAGAGACTGGAGGGGGGAGGCCCGAGAGAGAAATGGTGCCTCCACAGGATTCACCGGTGGTTAAAGAAAGCACTCAGGCCGCAGACACCGGTGAAAAAGTCAGATGGTATCTTCACGTCCATTTTCATGAGCAGGCAGACCGGGGAGGCGCCTGTTACAGTTTTTTTTCTGTTAAAGAAACCAAAACAGAACAACAAAACACCACGTACACCAAGAGCTGAGGAGCTCAGCGGACGACACTGTCACGGGAGGATTTAAGAAGCAAAGTCCCCCAGCCCAGGGTGAGGTCTCCGGCACCCCCGAGGCAAACAACCCCCCAAAAACCCCTCGCGGGGGTGAACACGGTCCCTCCCTCCCTCAGGGGCCGCGGGCGCGCAGCGCGGTGAGCCCCCATGGCCGGGGGCCCCCAGGGCCGGGCCGCGCCGCAGCCGCGCAGCAACCGCGCAAGGGGCCGCGCTCACTTTTTCCAGGCGAGGCGAGGCGGCGCGGTGGGGGCGGCGGGGGCGGCCCGCCCAGCCCGGCCCGGCCCAGCCCGCCCGGCGGCGGCAGGAAGCGCGGGGGGGCAGCGCCCACCCCATCCGCCGGGCTGGCAGCGCGGGCGGGCGGTGCCGGGCCGGGCCGGGCCGGGCTCAGCGCTGCGCTTCCGCGCGGGTAAGCGGCTGCGCGGGCGCGGGGGAGCCGCGGGGGGCCGGGCCGGGAGGGCCGGGCGCTGGTTGCGCTCCCCGGGGAGGCTGCGCTCACCGCCTCCCCCTGCTGCTCGCCCGCCCCCCCCGCCCGCCCCATAATTTTCAGCTGAAACAATAGCAAATATCAGCATTTATTTGCGAAGGAGCCGCTGGCGGGGCGGGGTAAGGGCGGCTCGGCCCGGCACAATAGGGGCTTTGTTGGGCGGCACAGGGCTCCCTCTGTGAGCGGCAGCCGCCGGGCTCGCCGCCGCCAGCCCCGCCGCTCCTCCGCGCCCTGCGCCTCCGCGGCGGCGGGGACGGGGAGAGCTGGGGCGGTGGATGGCGAGCGCAGTCAGCGAGCGGTGCAGTAGAAAGCACGATCCGAGGTCAGAGCGCAAACGCGAGCGATGTTTAAAGTTAGTGCCGATACACCACGGGGCGTAGTTAATTTGCTTGTAGCTGGCACGTCGAAAAGTCCCGGATAGGTTTTGGGCTCATTGGGCGTGGGTTTGAGCACCGGCGGTGCAATCGGTAGGAGAAATTATTAAATCGGGGTGCAGGGACCGTCTGGAGGAGGGAAGAGGCTCTGCGAGGCCGTGCTCCGTGCCGGGCGCCCGTCTCGTTTCAGTGGTGAGAAACCCACATTTGAGGCTTGGGGAGCTCAGTGATTTCTTCATAAGATGAACATCTTGTTCTCTTGCTCTCAGGCACGCCATGGATACGACTGGCCACAGCGTCCTCCTCCTCCAGCAGCTGAACATGCAGCGGGAGTTTGGCTTTCTGTGTGACTGCACAGTTGCCATTGGAGATGTTTACTTCAAAGCCCACAGAGCGGTGCTCGCTGCTTTTTCAAACTATTTTAAGATGATATTTATTCATCAGACGAGGTAAGGACACACAGCTCTCCTCCTACCTTTTAACTGCTCTGTTCAACTTTCTGCTTTTTCCCCTTTCTAAAGGTGTTATAGTCTAAAAGTGTAAGTGGGGATGTTAGACGGCCTGAGATTATTTTCCTAACCCAGCACATGCCTCGGCTCTCTAAACATTCCCAGTCCAGAATGTGCTGAACTTTAAAACCACCCTCTTAGTCAGCATATGCCAACATCAGGCCCCGCATTTTGAAGATGAGACATTTGTGTGACCAGAGAAAATAAACATGTAAGTGCCAGAGCCCTCCTGCAGTGAGACTTCACAGATTTGCGATCTAGGGATGTACAGGTACCTCCTGCCCATACGCAGCATGTCCATTGCTTTGCGTTAGCTTGTAGGCAGGCTTGCTGGGTGGGACTGTCCCTTCTGGCAGGATCCATGGGCTTGAAGCAATCAAGAAGCCATAGCCTTATCGCAGTTCTGCGCTTCAGACTCTTGCAGATAAGGACCAAGACTGAGATCATCAATTTATTTCAAGCTACTGTTCAGATGCTTCACCTGGCCAGGTCAGGAGTGGTTCTGCAGGTATAATGATGGCGGTGCCAAGGTCTAATCTTGCCTCTGAGCTGGAGCTTGCTGCTTGTGATGGATTAAATCCTTCTCCATTCTCCTTCCTTTTCAAGGGTCGTGGCCCCCGGCACCTTTGCAGGATTATTGTTAGCCATCAGCCGCGTAGCCCTTCGGTTGGAAGTGAGAAGATAGTTAACTTCCTTTCCGATAGATGTTGTTTACTGACGCCTAAGTTCAAAGCTCATAAAGATTACACAGTGGCGGCAGCTGAATTTATTACTTAAACACACAAATACTCTTTGCCTCGTATTATTGGAGTGGCACACACTGGCGACGTGTAGCTTGCATGGCATCGCTGCGGTGCCGTGCGGCGGCAATTGGCTGTGCGTGCGAGCGACGGGGTGACCCGGAGCTGGCCGCCCTCACCGTCCCTGGCTGCGGTTGTGCACATGGTCGTTATAATCACAGGGATAAATACATGCACTTCTGCAGGTCTTGGCGGGGAGCGCTGCTCGTTGTGAACCAGGAGGCAGGCAGCAGCGCGCACGCTCTAACAGCAAATGGTGGAGCAAATGAATGGGCAGGTAATGGATCAGGACTGTAATTTGGAGCCCTGTATGTACTTAATCATCTGTCTTGTTTCAGTGAATGCATAAAGATTCAGCCTACAGACATCCAGCCTGACATATTCAGTTACTTGTTGCATATCATGTACACCGGGAAGGGGCCAAAGCAGACCGTCAGCCAGAGCCGACTGGAGGAGGGCATCCGCTTTCTGCACGCAGACCACCTCTCACATATCGCGATCGAGATGAATCAAGTGTTCTCCCCAGAGCCGGTCCAGTCGTCAAACTTGTACGGGATCCAGATCTCGACCGCACACAAACCAGCGAAGGAACGCCTGGGAGCGAAGGAGAGTCTGCCCAAGGCGGGCAGCAGGTCTGCTGCCCAGGGCGATCACCCGCAGCTGCAGCTCTCTCTGGCCATCGGCCTGGACGACAGCTCCCTCGACCAGCCGGTCGCTCGCCCCTCCGCTCAGCCCGCTGCTCTCGCCAAGCCGGTGGAAGAGCTCCCGAAGCTCTCGGTCTCCATAAAGCAGGAGAGGTGCGACTCGGAGCCCGTGGTGTCCCAGAGCCGCACCCCTCCTTCTCCGGAGGCAGCAAGCCCCATCTTTGCTAAGGGCAGCCTCAAGGTGCACTTGTGTCACTACTGCGGGGAGCGTTTCGACTCCCGGGGGGGGCTGCGGGAGCACTTGCACACCCACGTCTCGGGCTCGCTGCCGTTTGGCGTGCCGGCCTCCATCCTGGAGAGCAGCGACCTGGGGGAGGTGCAGCCTCTGGCTGAGGACAGGGAGGCTGGGGATGGCCACCGGCTCGGGGCCTTCCTTCTCAAAGAGGACGAGCATCATCTGGAGCATCCGAGCTGCAGCGACCTGGAGCCTCTGCAGATCGGCCAGCTGTCCCTCATCTCCAAGGACCACGAACCGGTAGAGTTGAACTGTAACTTTTCTTTCTCGAGAAAGAGAAAAATCAGTTGCACCGTCTGTGGCCGCACGTTTTTCCGGAAGAGTCAGCTGCTCGAGCACATGTACACGCACAGAGGGAAGCAGCACAAGTACAGCCGCTGCCAGCGGCTGGAGAGCCCCGCAACCCCCAGGTTTCGTCCTTACTGTGACAGTGAGAGCGTGGGGAAGAGCTCCAGTTTATCCCAAGACCACTTAGATGAATGTATACTGGAGTCGGATCTCATCCAAGAAAGTGTTGATACGATCCTGGTAGAGTAGTTCTCCCCCTGTGTAGCCTTTAGGTGCTGAAACTGGGTATTTTGGCATTTTCCACCTCGTGAGCAGCTGCTCTCTGGAGCTGATTTTCTTCAACCACCATTCCCATCGCCTCCGAGATAACTGTGAAGAACTGTGTACGTTGATTTGTGTACTTGCTTTTTTACTTCTCTAACTTTTAAACTCAAGCTAATTCCCATCTAAGTCCTTCTTGGAAGCCTGCGTGTAACTCAGTTACATTTTTCGTAAATGTAAACTTATTCCTGCTCTGCTTTACTAGAGTTAAGATTGTACTGCTGGGTGTGAGATTTAAACATCGTCTAATACGCTGCGTGGTGCCTAGGACTGTTTGTATCCCGTAGAATTGCTCTTCTGAAACTAGATGGAGGGAAGCGTAGAGGGAAATATGTCTTGTGTTTCCCAAACAGTTTGTTTTTAATTAAAATAAATATCTCAAGGAGGTGAATCCTGAGGTTTGTGTTGTAGTTAATAAATTTCTGCATAAATACATGCGTGAGCCATGAGGCTGGTCTTTTCAAGGGAACTGGCAGTGTTGATGTAGGGGTGGCAACCTTCGCTTTGACAAGCCCTGAAGACCTCGTCAGTACAATCTTTTAAATTTACTTTTAGACTCCAGGGGTTTGCATGCGTTTTTCCTCATTCCTACTCCTTCCTTGTCAACTGCTACTGCATGAGCAGAGACAAATTTTGGTGACCCTCTAGGACCATGTGCTGTTATTCGACCATCTTCTCTGCAAGGAGGAATGAAAGCTGCAAAGAAGTGTCCTCTCCTCTCAGAGAGGAGCCACATCCTGACCTAAGGTTTTACAGGATTAAATACCACACACGGATTTTCTCAGTGAAAATGATTTCTGACTGTATAAACAGCTTGGAGCAAACACATTCTTAAATATTACAATCTGTATATTTGCTAAAATATATAACGTGTGATTTCTTCTCTGCTTGTGGAGCCACCATAAAATGGTAAAACGCAAGCTTTTTGCCTTTCCTTTGTCATTACTTGAGATCTGAAGAGTAAGACCTTATCCATGAGGGGTTTAAAATTGTACACGTTCCTCTCGGATTCGTATTTTGTCCCTCTGTAGTTCTTCACCTGAGATACCCCAAGCTTCCTAACCAGACGGTCTCCAACCCAGCCCTCAAGCGATGCTCTTAATCAGAAGGCCGAAAAGAGGCACACAAAGTTCTTACCGTGCAGAGGTTTCTTTTGCAGCGAAGAGCAAAAGCCTTGCGAGCTGCTCCCGTAATCTCATTACCCAGTTTTTGAGAAGCTGGAGGCTCCCTGCCAGTCCTGGTGTTGTTGAGTCATTGCCTTCGGAAAGGGGGAGCCTGAACAATGGTGAGAACAGTTTATTGTCAAAATGCCCGCTCCAAAGCTCTTTGTAGTCAGGACCCTTGAGCTGTCTTCTTTGAAACTGTCCTGGAGCAAGAGCTGCAATTAAATCGCTGCCGGATTAAAAGACCATCTGAGGTCTTTGTAAGGGCGGCTGCTGCTTCTCCTGGGCAGGGAGCTGCGCACTCCAGGGGATGGATTGGCCACTGAGGGCTGCCAAATTGTGTTTTAAGACAAAGGGGAAAAACAAACAGCCTCTGAGCCTGCCCGGATGATGTTACAAAATGCACGCTGTGGTTTGGTGTCTGCTTGCCTGCTAGGCTGAGTGCTCCTCTCGCTGTGTGTACCCATTAAAGCTGCTCTGGTGTGAATGCGTTTTAACTCTGCTTAAAAAGCCTTTCTTTCAAACAAGCAAACAAACAAAACCCTGCCGACACCCAGGCCTGTAAATGCTGCATCTAAGCACGGAGCGGTTCTCATGGAGCATTTCCTAGAAGAGAGCCTTCTGGGTCTCTCCCAGGCTAAATCACATCCAGCACAGACTGCTTATAACTGGGGCAAATGCCCTCCGGCTTCCACTGACCTCTATTTCAATATGATGGTTTAAAAAAAAAGAAAAAAACGGTATTTTATAGTCATTCCCTATTTGTGTGCGACACTTTACCGGGTGGGCTGGCTTCTCCTGGTGCTGCTTGCTTCACTCGCGTTCCTACATTTAAGAACAGAGAGGAGTGTCTGCTGGGTTGGGTAAAGCTGTAGAAAAGAGCTAGAAGTGAGTTTTCAGTCTGTTCAGTCAGTAGATGAGCACCTTGGAACTTCAACTTGCCTGAACTAATTGATATTGAAAGTCAAACGGCCCTTGATGTCCCTGCAAAGGTATGGGGCAGTGGTAGTAGAGCTCAGCAATGGGGACAGCAGGGGGGACAGCAAGCAGCAGTGCCCGAAGGCATCTCTGGGACATGCTGCTTGTCTTCAGGTTTGTGGGCAGGGTTGTTTTGTTCACTTCTTGGCCACTAAAAGGGAGCTTTCATAAAAACTATGAACTCAGTAGAAGATCCAAATGCCTATTTGGATTGGAGCTTTGAGCAACCTGGTCTAGTGGAAGGTGTTCCTGCCCATGGCAGGGGGGTTGGAACTAGATGATCTTTAAGGTCCCTTCCAACCCAAACCATTCTACGATTCTACGATTCTACCAGCTATATGTGCGTACGTGTTGTAGGAGTGACTGCGTTGTACTGACTGCAAATATATCAGCAAAGCTGAAATCATACTGAAATCAGCACTGTGTTCATGTGTGTTCAGTATGTCTTTGAAAAGTTACGAGTGTAAGCGATTTTTTTTTTATCATTACACCCCTTTTTAGGGTGTACTTTGGTTAAGCTTTGCAGTACTGAACATCTGTGACATCAAACATCTGCAAAAGGCATTTTTTGCATCACTCGCAATACAAGAAATGCATTTTCAGCTGTTTTCTACTGCAAGCGTTAAAGTGCTGTTATAATGAAAGCAGTAAAAAAAGCTTAAGGGACAGAAGTCATCAGCTCTGAGCTACGTTAACGTGAAAACGTTATTCTTTCTAAGTCTCATGAATAGAAAATAATTTTAGAAGACAGTTACGTTTGCTAAGCAAGGGCAGCAGCTGCTCCTCGATACATCATAAGAAGTTTTATTACTGTAGAAGACACTTGAATTACTGAGTGCTTAACCTCTATGCCAGTGCATGCTTGAAAATCTGCCTGACTTGCACAGCTGGGCTTGGCAAATATTCACTTCTTGTGGGTTTTTTTCCATGAAAACATAAAAGAATTTGTCACAGTGTGCAGAATAATGATACTGGTGATTCCTTCCAGATATCTGCGATTGGTTGATAGATGCACGTGGGCTTAGGCAAAGAAAGCCCCAGGATGGTGATACTCGAAGGCTGGAAGTTTAAAAGCTCCAGGGGATCCCTGAAGCTTTGCCCTGTGCTGCGAAAGGGTCCCAGCATCAAGAGTGCAGAGCTGATGAACCACAGGCGTTAAAGAGCCTTGTCTGCGCGCTCTGCAGCTCATGTTTTGTGAAAACATGGGAAGATTGGGGCTCAGACCCCTGCCAAAGCCGTGTAGCGTGAGCAGACTCCTTGGCCGGCTCAAGTTAACCTCTGAAATGTCAGTAAGTGCTGCGGTGGCTACCATCACTTTCGTATGTATCTGGGTGCTGGCCTGAATATGCCGCCGGGATGTTAGGTGGCTTATCAACCAAAGCATGCGAAACAATTTCGAGATAGGTATTTTGAAATATTTTTAGTGCTCTGATGCCAAACAGGCCGGGTCCAACAGGGGCCATGGTTCCTGGGCTGCTTAAGGTTCAGTAAAGGGTGTGGAATAAAGGATATTTATGCCCCCTTCCAGTATGGGGTCTAGTCATTTTACTGAGAAACTTGCTTTGTACCACCTGCAGTGCTGGCTGGAGATGCCATTTGCTAGCACTTGCGCAATGAAAGCGTTACGCTGAACTTCTGCAACACCGGTGCCAGAGGAGCGAGACCGATGCCTGTTACTTGCACAAGTCGGCCCTAAAGGGTAACCCAGCCCCTGCCCGCGCCCACCTGCAAACGGTCAGATTTTACCTCTGCCACCTTGAATTTTTGGGCAGCTGGGGGAGAGCGATGCCGGCACTTGCCTGCTGGCTGCCCAGGAGGTAATACTGATGGCCGGGCCATGCTCGCCCCATCTCCACACAGGATAAAAAACCCCTTCAGCTCATTTTACCTTCTGCACAGACTGTGGTTACAACGTGTGTCTTCAGCCATCTGGCTGCACCAGCCATTCGGGCAGGCTCTTCGCTTGCGTGTCACCTTCTGTCAAATCACTGCAAAATCGGGCGGCGGCGGCGTGCGAGGGTGCAGAAGGGCTGACACAGCCTGTCCGTGGGTGCAGTGCCCCTCACCAGAGGGGTTTGGGACATCTGTACACGCTGAGAAGGTTAAAAAGGGAAAAGAAATTTGCTGTCAGGATGTAAATCTGAAGCAGTGAGCATTGCAGTTAAAAATAAAACCACAAAACACCGCTATCATGAGCTTTCTAGAAAGAGTGTAATGCCGATAGTTTTCTACTATTTTGAAGGCAGAAGGTATAAATCCCGTGTAAGCGAAGCCTTCAGAAGTGCAGTGAAAAGCAATCTCGGCATATGCAGTTCAGCATCATTGAATGGGACCGTGAGCCATCAGTGGCCAAGGCGGGAGGTTTCTTCTTGGCTTGTCAAAGCCCTCCCACGGCAATCTGCCAACAGCAGGTCGTGCCGTACTGCTGCAATCATCTTCAGCTTCGCTGTTTAATAAAACCCAGCCTTTTCTTTCCCCGTCTTGCCATAGTATGCCAAAAAGGACTGCTAGCGAGTGGGCTTCCCAGCAGTCCAGCACTAGGAAAATATATTCTGAGCAATAAGAAATCGGGAAGAAAAAGGTAATGAGGATGGATCTGCCCTAAATTACATGCCAGTCAGATATTTGCAACCAGAGCTGTGTCAGGACTGAATTCCCCGAGACGCAATCGCAGCATTTGCATGTTTCATTAAGAAAAAGTAATGACACAACTTCAAAAGCAGCCTAAGAGAGGAAATGTTTCCACTAACTATTCTAAACCAGACGCTGCACCCTCAGAACAAAGGCGCAGCGAAGCTCAAAACCTTGTCTGCTGAATTAGGCTGGTTTGCACCTGAGCTGAGATGCCCCTGGGAAGCTTCGCAGGGCTCCGGGCAGCATGGCAGCCCACGCCTGGCTTTACCCTCCCGGGATGCATAGGGCAATGCTGCTAAAGGCTTCCAGTGGCACTCGGGCAAATTTTCATCTGTGTTAACCCTCTTGTTACTGGAACAAATGATGTAAGAAAACATTGTGTAAAGCCCTCTGTCCCTCCTGGTGCTGGATTTGCAACCCGCCGTTTGCAGGATGTAAAGCCAGCTATAGGTACCGGGGCAGGGGAACCGTGAGCCATGAGCCATCGGGGGGTGATGCAGAGGAAGAAACCTCATGGTAGGCAGAAGCGCGGTGTCAACCGTCGAGCCAGGCCTCCGCGGGGCCGATGCCAGCGCCGGGCGTGCAGCCCCGCCAAGCTCCAGCCAAAAGCGCCGCCGTGCCGGGGGTGGAGGCTGATGCTCAGCGTCACCCCCCATTTCCCCGCAGCCATCCCGGGAGGGACCCGCTCCGGCAGCGGTCTCCTCCGCCACCCCGCAGCAACGCCGGACCCAGCAGAGCAGGCGCCGAAGCCTGTCATTAGGGGCCGAGCATCCCCTCTGTTTATCCCGGCGGTGCGGTTGTGAGCCGCTTACTCATCACTTTAATGAGCAGGGTGCGGGCGTGCATTCCTGTTGTGCCTGTTGCACACGCCTGCCGGCCCAGCGCTGGCGAGCCAGCCGGTCCCCCAGCCCACTGCATCGTGCCCGCAGGCTCGCAGCTGCTCTGCAGACTTCAGGGAGATTCGGGACGAGAGGCTTTCAGCGCTTCGGCCTTCCCTGCCTTGCTCCGGCTAGCAAACTAAATGCAAATTCAGTTGCAGGCTGTCTGGGCTGCGACGAAGCGCCGCGCAGCGTCCGCCCGCGCTGCAACGACAACGCCCGACGCCTTTGTGCAGCAGCAGTCTGGGGGAGCTTTTGGCAGGCAGAAAGCAAGCGGCTGAGGCTGCTGGCGGGAGCAAGGGGATGCATCGCTCCTCCTCCCCGGTGGGGATGCTCAGAAGCTCCGTAGGAGTCGGAGTACTCGCGCTTCCCACCCAGCTGCCATCCCACCCGTCTCACATCACACGGAGCTGTCACGGCACTGAGCCTTGACGCATCGGCACCTCAGCCTCGTGTCTTCATTAAAATGGCAAACGGTGAGAGCGAACGTGACACGAACACTGTCGTTAGATCGCAGAGATGACATCCCTCTCAAGATTAAAATTTGCTCTCTGGGACAACAGCAAAGTGATGCTCAGAGTGTCCGTGCACCGGTAAGGACTCAGTGCTGGAAAGGCACCGCCTGAAAGGACACGGGTACCGGCAGAAGGGACCCTGCTGCGCACCCACATTGGTGGGGGGGTGTCTCCTCTTCCAGAATAAAGAGGGTTGAAAGGATGATCTCTGCGAGCTGTAACGGACAGACCGAGGGGGTGACTGCCAGTCAGCTCTAGCTGCAGATGATACTTTCACCCTGGCAATCTGAATTGCAAAACCTGTTTTCTTAACATCTCCCCCCCTTTTGTATCCAGCATATTTGTCAGTTTTTATGTAACAAAACCTATTTTAAAATGGTGGGTTTGGGTATTTTAGCTGAAATCCGCTTTCCAGCTAAATGGACTTTCACACCATTGCAGTAAAATCCCATCATTTAGCACAGAAGAACTGCGCCCTTTGCAATTCTCAGCAAAAAGAAAGAAATGTGAAAGTTGTGCCTCCTAAAAAATGTTAACCTATATTGTTGCTTAAATAACTGTATAAGAAATAACATCCTCTGATTAGTTTTTTTAAAAAATCACATTTAATGTAAAGATTTTATCTGGTTGCAAATTAAAATATTTCATTATTTTAATACCACCCAACAAGAGCTAACAAGAACTGTTTCTCTGGGAAATAAAACTGCAGATGTAAAATAATATTAAAGCAAATTATTTAAATCAATCTGTTCTCTTGGAGCATTTCATTGTTTTGAGTTACTCATGTTGAAACCCTGTATCCATAAGACAGGCAATATTAGGGCTTCGTTGCCCCTAACACGTGGGTCCCTCAGCAGGGTCCAGCTTCCACCCATCCATCCCAAGCACAGACCAGGATTCACATGTATTGGATGAGTTTCCTCAATTTCTTATATGCATTTGTGAAAACAACTCTTAGATTTTCATTTTTTATACATAAGCACACACATGAAAACGTCCATCATTTATGCAGGGACAGCATCTTAAATTCAAACGCTAGATTCCTGGCTGTGTAGATTCGGTCCTTTGAAGCGTTCGGAGCTGCAGTGACCTTCAGCGGCTGGAGACCTGGCCCTAAGCAGCCTGCGCATTTCTAATGCACTTTTGGCGTCCCAGGGCAGGAAAGAAAATGCAATAGTTCATGCCATCATTGTCTACCAGCAATTTCCACAAGGAACTTTTCAGCAGATACACTTGTTTTCTGCTGGGCTCAGTGTTGACATAACAGAAAAGCTTTTTATCTCCCTGGAAGCCTTCCTGGGCACGAGTTATACTATTTAAACACTCTTTTCTTTGCTACTAATATAAAAAAGCTGTGGGAAATGAAAATATTCAAAATGGCAAAGCAGGGGGGGGGACTTGTCGAATATAAAGCCGAATTGTCCCCACCAAGGAGAGCGCTGGAAACATCTGGGAGAAAAGCAGCAGCACGGGCCGTGGGGTGAGCAGAAGAACCAAATAATTCATTAAGATGCTGCTGCAAAGCAACCACTTCCATAATTCAGAGGGGCAGCAAGCAACGAACTCCTGGATGAGGAGCCGGGTGGCCCAGAAGCAATCTGACTGAGGCTGTAAGAAACCAAGGCTATGCATTATTCCGCTTTACGTCAGCCGTCGGTGAGGAACACGGTCCTAAAACCAGGCCACCCTTTGGTGCTCTGGCACAACCAAGCAGTCACATCCTCACAGGTTTCCTGGTCCGGTACTCCTTCGCAATAGTAAATTTATCATTCCTTCTCCGCAAGAATAAATGTTTTATTAATGTTCAACTCTCTAATCATAATGAAGGAGTAGAGAGTCTTAAGTCATTAGCAGCTCTTACAAGTCTATATTTTGTTCTGTAAACCTGAAAGAATAAATAGTATTAATACTATTAAAAATGTATAACGTTTTCTTTCCATATTTTCTGTATATTATAAAGTACTTCATGAAATTACATGAAAGATGTTATGCAAAAAAAAATTAGGGCGTGGGGTCCATTTGAGCTGTAATGGAAAGTGCCGAAGCACTGAACGTGCTGCTCCCACCCCCTGAGGTGCCGGCCCCGCCGCGGACCCCATCGGCACCAAACCATGCCTGGAAATAGCAACCCGGAGCCTTGGGAGCGGAAAACATGAACCAGCAGCTCGCAGAGAAAACCAAACCTCCCGTGTGGGATTGGCAAGAGCCGTGTGACTCCGCGGGCAGCCAGGTTTCACCCCGCTCAGTCTGCAGAGCCTCAAACATTTTCCTCTGGCGGTACGGAGCATCCGATTGGGAATTTAACTGCCGGGCAGCAGGATGGCTTTTCTCAGCCGCTGGAGATTTGTGATCCTTCACAAATACCTTATAGCAGTCCCTGGGCAGCCACGACTCTGCAAATGGAAACGACTGGCCAGCAACTGCAAGGAAACCTTATAAAAAAGAGCGCAGGAGGAGCAAGCCTCCAAAGGTTTCAGGTCCGTTAACAACTTTAAGATTTCCTTCTGCTCACTGTACGGCTGCCTGGAAAAGCTGGGCACCACGGAGCACCACTGTGAGTTTAAGCTTTCGTATATAAAATCACTCCATAGCTTCCCACTCAATCACAAAGCAAGAAAACAATGGGTACATTTAACTTTAATGAAATAATCATCAGTTATATGTACAGCTATAACCGAGGGAAAAACCAGCTACAGAAAGGACGCGAACACAACCCTGGATGTGGAGCAACAGTCGCAGGGGCCAGGCTGGACCAAAGCATTTCTGCCATTCCCCTCCTCTCTTGAAGACATGTTTCATCTAAAAGGCAATACTGAAATACATTAAATCCTCCCGAAACTGCTTAGCGGGCTGACAAGAGATGACAGCCTGGCCCCACAGGGTTATTCTGTGTTTCTGTACTAGAGCCCGGACATCCTCCTCTACAGCCGACACCAGTGGGGCCCCACAGAGATGCCGTGGCCCTTTGCTCCGCACCGACCTGCCGCGGTGCCCAGCAATCCTGTGCAATCCCATAAGCAACCTCCAGCATCAGTATGGCTCTTCTCGGGTGCTGCAGCAGCTCCAAAGGTACCTATAAAAGTCCTTAAAAAGTCCCTTTCAAAACTATGGCAAAATACCTGGAAGGACCAGTATGAAGTACAAAGCCATTAAAATTGTACACACTGAATTATCGATATCTGATAACTTATTAAATAAATTCACAGAAAAAGAAGACACTTTTTTTTTTTTTAACATCCTCTGATTTTTCTGAAGTTTTACTTGCACAGAAACAAGCTGTGGCACTCACTGCTCACAGTCCTCTCGTAACATCGGAGATGCTTTATCAAAGTTTAAAATGTGGTTGCGCACCAGGTACTAGAAAAGTTTACAGCCCTTGTATTTTAACAGGGATCCAAATCCTAGGCTGGGAAGGGAAATCTCAGTGTATCGCCTCTGGTCAGCGAGCAATTGCCAAGCGAGGCTGCTATTTCTGTATCGGCTGAGAAATATGCAGGAGAATTTTCTCAGAAGAACAGGCTGACTTGCCCGCAGCTGTACGTAAATCCCAGCCGCGCAGATGCAATCCCAAATTATTAAAAGGCCCCTTTCTCTTGCAGAGCTGGTAGTTAGAGGCAATGCTCGCACACACACGCTACGCTGGTGCAAACCCCCTCGGAGCAGGGCGGTTTGTGGGTTTTGATGGTGATTGCCCTGTCCGGGCATTTTACGGCTGTGTCCCCAGGCCCTCATGTCTAGATTTTTTCCCTGAGGACGTTAGTAAGATCACTCCGGCATTTCCCGGCATGTTTCAGAGCGTGGCGTGCCGGAGCCAGCCAGAGCCCGGCAGCAGCGAGCCGGGCTTCACGCACGTTTCCCAGGGGATGCCCGGGCTGGCTGAAGTCGGGCAGGCTTTGCAGCGCGGGGGGAGCTGCGCGGGACGGGCTGCGCCAGCACCCAGGGATGCCGGCAGCGCTCACACCACATCTCCTCCCCAGTCAATGCAATTCCAGCTCCGGCAGCACATCGCAGCTACCCAAACTATGTCAACACCAAGGCAATAGTTGACTGCTAACACGCATGCAGCTCACTGCTATTTATATCACATGCCATATATCAAAAATACGCTACATCCGAGGACAGCTTCACCATGACGTCGTGATTGGGATGGAGGAAGGCGAAGGAAGGAGAGGGGCTGCTCGCAGCAGGCCTGCTCCTGCCCAGCCCGCGCCGCTGGGAATTTTGCCCGTTGAGCTTAATGGTGCGAGAACGGGCCCCCCGGCAAACGAAGCGCTGTCGTTTCCTTGGCATTTGCGCAGCCCGGGGTCAGCAAGGCGGGCGGCTGACGCTGTGCTTTAACGTGTCTGGAAACGCGCAGGCTGCTTGTGACAGGGAAAGAGGCCGAATGAAAAACACCACTTGCTGCAACCATCCGGCTTCATGCGATGCGACAGCAGGGGCGACTGCGGTTCCTGGCATCTGTACGTAGCGAGTACCTGTTTGTAATACTAAACACCGGCCTCAGCCTGTCTAGCATTGACATCTTCGTGTTAACATTGCAGTCACTTCACCCTCCCTCATCTCTGCCGAACCCCAGGACAAACCTCCAGCCGCGTCCGACATGCCCCGAATCCAGCCCAGCAGCGGGTCGGGCGCTCGCCGCCTCTCGCGACCTTTCGCTAAACGCACGGTACATACAGTTCTACAACATGAACAGCCGGGAAACCTGGCGTGGATGACGGCAGAAACGTGGCCTCGACATGAAGATGCCAATAAATGAAAATACAGTCGCTGCAACACCTTCATTGTCCCGCAGCTGCGGTCGACGGCGCTGCCTGATGCCCCAGCCCCAGGGGACGTGCTGTACGTAGCAGGGTCTGCCCCTGGATCGTCCCAGGACCCGTTTCACATAGACACACAACTGAACAGGCATGCAGGATTCACTACACCTCGGCCCTTCGAGCTCTCCCCGGCCCAGGCCAAATGAGGCTTTAAATCACTCCTGTACACTTTATTTTGGGGGCATCGCTGCCATCACAGAAAACTGTTGTGTTTATTCTGTTCCAGGGCCATTTCGTTGACCAGCTGCTCTATGGATGACTGAATGGCCGCCTTCACGAGGGAAGACGCGGTTTCTATGAGGAGCAATTCGTACTGCTCCCCAGTTCTGTGCCCCTGGTCACCCGGACCTTTCTCCTCTGCCTGGGGACCGCCGCCAGCCTCGGGGCCCTCTTTTTTACCAAAATCAAAGCTCCCACTTGATTTTTTATTCCCTTTTTGCTTATTGCGGTGCAAAACCGGGGACGGCTCGTAGGCCTGGTCAGAGTCGGTGTCATCAGAGTCCTCGGCTTCGGTGACGGTGATGACGATGCCGACGCCGGTGCCCGTGTTTGCTTCTAACGTCACCTGATGGCTGGAGCAGCCCTGCACGCTCGCCGCATCATCTTTAAACGCCGACTGACTGAAATCCATTGCAGTCTCTTCGGCTTTGCACTCCTCAGGAAGATTTATGCTCTTTTCTGACTCGTGCCCTTCAGGCAGCTCTTTGCAGATATTAGGGATTTCCTGCAGCTGGGTGGGTTCAGGGGTGCTGTCGGGCTGATCCTTGGAAACGGGCACTTCGGGAGCAACTTCCCTGCCTTCCGCCTGCGCTGTGGTTTGGGGTAGGCTCCCCTCCTGCAGTTTTTCCTGGGCTGCTTCGTTAACTGTCTCTGAATCAGTTATCTCCGACTCAGCAGTGCACTCTGTATGTTCCTCTGCATCAGGTGTGGGCTCTGTCAAGGACTCGCTCTTCCCAACAGAGTCGGTGCTTTCCTTCGCTGTATCCTGCTCCTCCTCTGCAGAGACCGGGCTGAAGGATTCAGACTTGTCCGTCGGGGCCAAATCCTCCGGTTCTTCACCAGCTTTATTCAAAACGCCCATCACTTCATTTGCTTGAACACTGCCCTCCGACTCCTCCACTGCTTCAGAGGGGCTGGGTTTTTTCTTGCCTCTGGAGAACCGCACGCAGGGCATCTTCACCCCGGAGCTCGCCCGTTTCTTCGGGAAGCCTCGGGCGCAGCCCTCCTCGGCATCTGCCTCCAGCTGCACTTGGGAATCGGAGGGCACCTTCTTCCGCAAGGAGGATTTTTGCCTTCTCCGAGGTCTTGCGAGGCTTTTGATGGCTGCCCAGGCTCCTTTGGAGGATCGCGATCGATTAGAAACTTTTGCCTCCCGTTGGTCAGTGCTGACACATTGGCTTTTCTCCTCCGAGGCTCCTTCGCACGCATCCTTCACAGTCAGCCCCTTCTTACAGAACTTCTTCCGCTTCTTAAAACAGAGCATGGAGGGTTTTTCTGCCTGTTCCTCCGATGGGGAGCACGTCGTCTCCGTGCTGTGAGTCTCTACCTCTCTTGGGTTCTCCATTTGAATTTCCTTAGCTGCCTTCGCCATATTTGCTCCTCTCCTTCGTTTGTGTTGTATTATTGATTTTCTTGATTAATGCATCAGACACAAGAACTGCAGAGATGCTCAAAGTGCATTTTTTCCTCAAATTGTTTTCAAAATAACGTTAGTTGCTTTTTAACGAGCGGATGTGGCAGCGACAAGAAGTTCTGCTGAAGCTATCGCTTCCGCTTTGTAACTCCCACTTTGTCTTATTACTCACTTTATCACCTCTCCAAGGAATCCCGGGTAGATGAGATGTTGAACAGGCTTTCCTTGGCTTTGCTGGCCGGAGTCACTCTCACCTCCGGGACAACCCACTTGAAGTTGCGCTCGGTCTAACAGCACGACTATTTAATTGCCAGTCTGGCAATTACTTTTTTTTTTCCCCCAAAGGATGACAAATCAAGCCAAGAGTTAACAATTTTTATTCACCCCACGGACCTGGAAAGAACTTGCACTTCCTGAGCCATCTGCAATTCCGCATTGCACAGGGAGCTTGACTGAAGCACCAGTACAACCAGCAGCAGCCAGTGGCTGTTTTCTGTCCCCCAGTGACGAGGTCAGATGCTGCTTTGTCTCAGCTTTGCTTTCTGATTCAGTTCCCCTTGCAGGTTACGTGAGGTTTGCTGCGAAGCATGGCCAACACTTCCATCTTTTATCTGTAAAACAACAAATGATAAGACCTGTAGAGCGATTTTTTTTTTTAAAGTATTAAAAAGTATATCTTTTTTAAAGAATATTTCATTTTGGGAGGCAGAACAGGGCTGGAAAAGCAGTTCAACCTCTGGATGCACCATAGCAGTTTTTTCCACTAATTAACATCAACATCCAAAGGCAAAATAAGGCCGCCAAGATGTCGACCCAGTGATATTCCACCAGAGAAAATACTATTTTGCTATTTTGTGTGGTAAAAGGGGATTTTTTTTTTTAATTGCCCATATAATTGCAAATATATTACACACGCACACGTATATATTTTCTTCTCCTACGGTTAGCTAAATCTTTTCCCCAGTGCTCCATATGCACTCATAGTTCCAGCTAGGGAAATTACACCCTGAGACAGCAGATATTTTTATCTTTAATGCACCATATGACAATATGCAAAAACAGAGAATACAAAAAGGAGGCTTGTGGAATACAAAAGCAAAATCACATGGCAAGAAGGGAGCTTATTTATACTACGTGCACGCCTTCCATGGCAACCTCAATTAACACCGCATGTGTTCATCAAATATATGATATTGTAAGATATATGTCACCCTTTAAAAAAAAAAAAAAAAGCGCTGCCTTAAAGCATCATCAGAACATTTTTGGATATAAAGACGCAAAAACGTGTTACCGCAAACAGACCAACTTCTCTGGGACTGGCTCAGTGACTCCAGGCAATCCTCTACACAGCATTTTGTACTCCGCTTTTCAGTAGTAAGATGATTAAAACGGGGGCTCCGGTGGGGTGCGCTCCCCCGCGGAGCAGATTTCTTTTTTTCTTTTACATTTATTTTATTTTCATTTTTTAAGGGGAGCTAAGCTGACAGAGCGCGTGTGAGAGAGAGAAGCCCGCAGCCGCCGGTGCCCCGAGCGGAGCCCCGAGCCCGGAGCCCGGCTCCGCCGCAGCCCGGGAAGTTTCGGGGGCGTTCGCGGGTGCTCCCCCACGAGTGCTCCCCGCCCCCGCCCAGGGGACCCCCCGATAGCCGAACCTCTCCGAGGGGATGGGGGGGGCTCCTCGGGCAGCGACCGCGGCTGCAGAGGCCGACCCAGAAACCCCACGCGTGTGCCGCCTCCCCCGCGGACCCCTCCCAGGCGGTGCCCGCCCCCGCCGCCCCCCGCGCCCTCACCTGCGGCCCGGCCCGCGCCGCTCCGCGCCGCTCCGCGCGGCTGCGCTGCCACCGCCTCCCGCTGCAGCCGCGCCCCGCGGGCCGGCGGGGAGGGCGCTGCCGGCAGCCCCCCGCCCCCCGCCGAGGCGGCCCGCCGCCAGCCCCCGGCCCGCCCCCCGGCCCCGGGGCGGCTCTGCGGGCTCCTGCTCGCAGCCTCCGGATAGTGTGGGGCTGGGGAGGGGGCTCCGGGACCCCGGCCCAGCCCTGCATGCGAGGCAGCATCCCTCCTCCCACAGGAAAGCATCTCTCCCTGTCGGCAGATCAGCATCCCTTTCTTTTTGCAAGGCAGCACCCCTCTCTCCTGGGGGATAGCACCCCCTCTTCTTGCGGGGCAGCATCTCTCCCTGCTTGTGGGGTAGCATCCCTCCCCTTTCCGGAAAGGCAGCATCCCTCCTTGTGGGGCAGGATCCCTCTCCTTCTTGCAGAGGAACCTTTCTTCCCCTCCCAGCTTGTGCACAGCAGCAGACACGCAAACCGCAAACGACACTCAAGGCAAAGGTCTTCCTAGGGACTGAGCTGTGGTTTTCCATTTGGATCCCAACAGCAGCAAGATGTACTCTGAGAGGGCGGACACACGCCCAGGAGGACAGGACCGCTGGCATTTGCGGATCCGGCCTTTACCTGGCTGTGTGGAAGGAAGGGGGTCTCGCTCTTGGCAGCTGTTTTTTTGTCCCACCTGAAACCTTTGCAGCTTTAAGCACACACTGGGTCACTGCAGGAGCTACACCTTCAGAGGTGGTGGCAAGGACAGCGAGTTCTCGGGTTTAAACTAATCCTTGCCCAAAAATACCAGAGAAAGTGCCTCTTTCATATGAGCCTTTTTTCTCCAAAGCAGCTGAGATCTGACTTAAAAAAAGATTGCATCTCCAGCTGTTACGATTGATGGTAAGGCCTCCGGAAAAAGGACTACCAAGTGCAGCTCATGAACTACATGAAACTATAGTTCGAGATTCCTGAATGTCCCCATTCATCTCCACGGGGAGCTGACTGACGCCCACAAATGTTTTAAGGATATTAACTACTTCACAGCGTGTTTGCACATAAGAAACCAAGCGAAGCAGCATGCTTTGAACCCGCAAGTGGCTTCTGGTGTAGGCCAGCCTTAGAAAAATACACATGGCCTCCCCACTCCCTAGCTTCTGCATGGGGAAAAAGGTACAAAATGGGTTCTTTTGGCTGAAATTTCAGCCAGTGGATCAAGCAACCACAAAGAATTGCCTTTTTAAAAGCTCCCCTATAAGATGTGTTTGCTCACCTTCACTCAGGATAACAATCTTCATTTGGAAACGGTTTCTCTCCCCAAGGTGGGCGGTGGGTTCTAATTACAACCCACTTCTGCATTTAAGCCGAGCAAGGTTTTCCCTCATTGCAGCTGGAAAAGGGAAAGCAGGCAGCGGTAACGAGGATGGCTGACGTGCGTGCGCTGCCTCAGGGGTGGCGTGAAGGAGGCACGTTCCCATTGATCCCATTCAGAAACGCCTCGCATGGAATTCAATTATTTCTGCCACTCCAGATGAAGATGGTAGCACCGAAGGCTATGGTGCAAGGGAAATAAATAAGCAGAGGATCTGGTCAGCTGTAGGCTCCAGTTTTCTTTCTAGTCCCACATGAAGTGGTGGTGATGTGCAGCACGCCAGCCAAGCAACACTTTCTCCTTTTTCTTTTGTCCCCCTCCCTCCCCCAAAATCTGTGTTATTTCTTTTATGACACAATCAGAACTCTCATTAGAGCACAGCTGGGGGAACGGATGGCCATAACACCAGCTAAGGGCTCTGGGCCCACAGAGGACAAATTCGTACGTAATTAGTTTTTTCTCTAGGCAACGGGAAGAGAAGACAACCTTCCAATATTAGTTAGAAGAGATTAAGTGTCCTTTGTGTCCTATTTGATAGGGCAAGAACTAGCTGGCATACTCGGTTGCAAAGGAGAGAGTTAAGAAAAACCGATCTATTTATGAATCTGTCCTGCAAGGCCTCGGGTAGGGACACTGGAGAGCTCACGTCCCACTAAGTTTAAAGCGCAGGCTAGAAAAGCTTCCCCACTAACCTACAGAGATGCTTGGGGGTATTTTTTGGCCCTTATGCTTTGCTGCCTCCAGTCCCCCCGTGCGTAGCAAACCCTTCAGCAGCTGCATGCCTGAGCCACTGCTTTGCCTCACTGCAGGAGGTGGACTAGCAACCTCTTGAACCATCTCTCTCAAGCACATGCCTATGATCTCATGCTAAACTAAAAGGAGGCTAATCTTAGCATAAATTTGCACTTATCCCATCTTTCATAAGCATAAAATGAAGGTGGAACACAGAGCACTCGCAGGAAAACAGTGTAGCAGGGAAGATTAAATGTAGGAACTGACAGCAGACTTGGCAGCATCAGCTTTGGCAACCTGCTCCAAGGGAAGGCTTAGCCGAGGAGCCGCAGGTGAAGAGGCGCTTTCAGCCAGGCATGGGGTCTGGGGCAGCAACTGGGAACTCCCCTTCTGACCCCCTGCAAGTGGTCTGTGTGTGCGCTCTGGCAAACCTGGTTGCCAATAATTCCTCAGCTGAATACCATCAAAAAGAAAATTTTAGGAAGCTGTGAATGCATCTCAAATGCTCTTATGACTATTTAAGCTATTCTGTCTTTGCTTCAGTGACAACCAGGTAATTTTTATATAATTATTCTCTCCTCCTGAATAACTTTAGAGGTACAGATCGATCTCTCTCTCTACATATATATACAGTATCTGTGTACTACCGATGCGCTCTTACATTGGTGCACACCTACATCCTGCCTCTCCTAGTTCTTACCAAAATCGGAATGTTTTTAGATTCAGTTTTGACGCAAGCAGATGGGCCTTGCAAGTCTTAATTCAGATCTTTTGCAGTCAGCTGCAAGGATCTCAAATCCGTGGAATAATTCAGGTAGTTTATTTCCTATAGATGACATACATCATCCAGGAAAGGAAACAAGATTAAACACACACACACAGACACACACAGAGGTGCATTGCAGGCAACTTATTACTGCAATAATCACTTCTACTTGTCAATGCTAGGATTGCTGCTGTGTACAGTTAATCACAGAAATAAGTTGTACTTCAGCAATCTCAGTGCGTTCATTAAAACCCAAAAAGCACTTGAAGTATTTACCAGTTTATTTGTATTAGTTAAAAAATTGGCAGGAACTATATTTGTATGTTACAAAATGATTTTTGGCCTGCTGACAAAACCTTCTACAAATGACTTGATTGCTACTCACGTTGTCTCTGTTCACCAAAAAGGTACCTTAGGAAACCAGGCTTGTCAACGGTGTAACTGTACTTATTGTTGAGCATGAAATGGTTCAAAAGATACGTTTGGTAGAAGCCACAGATACGGGCCAGAGATCCAGTCCCTACAGATCTGATATCCAGAGGTTTGATTTCCATTAACAGTAGAATATGGTAGTCACAGCTGGGTTTTCTAAAAGGGAAATTTGATGTGGCTCAGTGCCTGCAGGAATAATTCACAGCAGAAGCCAGGGTAAGCACTTCTAGAGAGATGAGAAGCAAAGGGGATTCCTCCTTGCTCCCTCTTTTAAATGACATTGGTGCAGTTTCAGAGCACAGCGGTTTCCTCCCATAGTGCGAGAAGTGAAATATAGAATTCAGTATGGCAAATAGGAATATGCAGTGTGCAAGACTTTCAAAGATAATATAGGCTACAAAAAAACTCTATGGTTAAGACAATAAGTCCCAAGACTGTTTCAAACAGCTCCAGCTTTAGGACTTTTAATTATTAAAATCATGTCACAATCAAAAGAGGTCACTAAACCCAAGCTTCTGTATTCTGCTTCAGCTGTAATTATGAAGCAGGAGGTTTGTGGAGGAAGTATGCTTTATATGATCAGTATCAACTAGCTTGGAACACAACAGTTTAAAAATTATTACAGATTACAAGTAAGTGGTTGATTCTTTAGCACTCTTCCTTCCAGTCACTTCTTGCACTATATTTTCAGTCATATCTTGTTTTGACTTAAAAAACAATCAGGGCATAGTTCCGTATCTTCATCAGGTATTCTTTTGGAGCTAAAAAGAAAAATAAATTTAATTACTATTATATAGTACTGCAGACAACTTTCAGGCTGAATTATAATCAAATGTCATTTGGAAACATATGGCATAATATGAGATTCGTTTAACTCCATTATCTCAAGATGAGAAATAAAGCCCAAATATTAAAAGCCTTCAAGAAGGCACCTACCTTTGGTTAGTAATTCCTTTCAAAAGAGCCCATTTACTTCTCCTGACACTGGGTCCAAGTCTATATCATAGAAACAGGGTCTTGTAGGAAGTCCTGGCATAGTGCTCATCTGGACAACAAAAGTTAAAATGTTAAAATGGAAGCAGCATAGTTTCATGCAGAAGATATAATACTAAATCAGCGCCAAGGACTACGATGGCAACAGCTGATGCAGCTCCTTGCACACGTACATCCTAGTTGGATGATGGTCATGTACCATTTTGAAGCATACCGTGAGGATCAGGAACTCGTGGCTCAGTAGACAGATCTGGGGGTTTTGTTTTTTTATGATGAGGGTTTAGTTTGGCTTCTGCCTCCGCCAGTGACTGAGCCCAAGATCTGGCAAAGTACTCAGATACCCAGTTGACCAGTTAACTGTTAGAGGTGCGTTCATAGACTTTGCTGTGGTGAGACAACAATTACTTGTGGCAGTTTCCTGGTTATTAAAATGAGGATACATGTTTTAATACATCTTTGCCGACTGTAAAGTCTCAGTTGATTACAATTCTTTAAGAGTCTAGAACTAGAAGTGTTAAATAATTAGGAATAACTATTGTTGAGAAGAGAGTTTAAATAGTTTGTGGGTTTTGTTTGTTTGTTTAAACTGGGATAAAGCTTAAATAGAGATGGAGAGGTCAGTTCTCCTGACTGGAACATTTCCAAGGCGTTCAAGTCAGAAGGGCTGTGCAGTGGCAGAACTGAAGCTAGCAAAACAGCTGCCAGCACTATGCCTGCCTCAGGCCAGTCCTCTCCAGTTGTCCCACTGCTGAGTACCCAGTTTCAGAGCCGCAGAACGCAAGGCTGGCGGGGACTACACTTGGCCTGATTTACTAATGTAGCTGACAGGATTTCCCCTTCCCTAACTCAGTGTTTAGCCCTGCAGCACATGTAGGCTAAACATGGATGCTCTACAAAGGTGGGCAACTCGTGACCATGCTTGGTAGTTCGTGCCAATGGTCATTAACCCCTTTAATAAAAAATTCAAGGTCTCATTTTCTATCTGCATCATCCGGCCTCAGCTTTCACAATCAGTATTGTTATGCCTGTCTCCATTAGATTAAAGATCTCTTTGGCAACCTGCTATTTTCTCCCTGAGCAAGTATTTTGCACACTAATCAAATTACCTCCCAATCTTCCTTTTGATAATAAGCTAAGCAGCAAGGAGGCAAAACTCTACTGGTTAGGCGTCTTCTGCCTAACCAGTTCTCAAAACTGTTCTCAAAACTGTTCGCGGAGTCCCATCCCATTTTCCTAAGCTATTTACAAGTGCTAACACCAGTCCCATATGTACCGTACCACTGCAGGTCTTGCATGGCTTATGCAGAGGTAAAAATCACTTCAAGTCTACTCTTTGTAATGAATTCTAAGACTGCACTAGCTTTTTGTCAGAGCCGTTGCTTTCCCAGACAGAGAATAGAGGGACTACAGAGAAGACTCTCATTCCTTGGTTTTGTGTTAGCTGTATCAATATTTTGCTCTCAAGAGCCAAAGGTATTAAGAGATCCAAAGTGCCTGAAAGGGTTTTCCTGCTCTCTTTCTTTTTCACCAGTGTCCAGTCATGCAGAGCAAGAAACTTCCCATTTATTTCCGTATCACTGAAGAATCATAGAGCTTTGCAGATCTCCACCTACAGATTCAGAGGCCACAGCAGGAGCTGAGACAGTGACATTAAAAAGAGTAGGAGGTGCCATATTGCTGAAAATGGGCCTGACTTTACTATTTCTTGCACTTTCTATTTTGAAAGGAACGGTCAATTTTCCTCCTTTCCTAACCATAGGGCAGCCCACAGTGGCTACTCTGCTATCTATTTCTTAAAGACAGTCTGCTTAAACCCTGAATTTCTGTGCAGTACAGGATAATTTCCATCCAGGCTACTAATTTTCTGTCCAAGTGTCTACAATGCTTAATGCACTCAGTTATTTTCAGAGCTGAAGAAATGAACTTTTCCTCCATTATCCTCTTCCCCTTCAATACCACATGTGCTGAAAAAGAACACAGGGCAATTCACACTATTTACATGAAAAAAATAGACCACATGGTTATCATCAACCCCCTTGCAAGATTTCAAATAAAACCAACACCAACTAAGAATGTATTATTTATTGCACTTGTGGAACTTCTGAAAAAAAAACCATTTAGGAACTCAAAAACCAGAGCCAAATAAATAATTTGTTTTCAATTCATCAACAGCACCAGAAAAGAAACCCAACCAATTTGAGTCCACAGATTTATTTCACTTTCATTATCTTTCATGCTCAAAGTTAAATCTAGATAATCTTTGAAATTATATTTCCTTTAAAACCTCAAAGTATTTCATGAAAGTACAACAGCTTCAACTTTGAGCCAGAAAGGGAAAACCCCAAAACTCAGAAGCTAAGAAAAAATACAATGTGACATACCTTTGTGATTAACTTCAGGTAACAAGAATACGCATGCACCGGTGATTAATTTCACCTCAAATTTCTCATAAAAACTTCTGCATAGAGTTACGTATTTGCTACATTTTCAGCTCACGGTTCAATGGCTGCTGCCAAAAATTTATTCTAAGGCTAACACACCTCCTGCTGAATGGGTTTAAAATAGCGATCTGATTCAAAATGCCCTGGATTGCTTCTCAAAAGGACATCCCTTCCCTGGCTTTGTACACACCACAGAAGAGTGACATTCATGTCCTTAACCAAAAGACTTACTGTTAATTCTGGCAGAATTAACATCATGATTTACTACATGTCCAAGAAAACTTTAGGAACCTGGGAAGGGAGCAGAAAGGAAAGAGTCCAAGTTTCATAGAAACTGAAGACATCAGAAAAAGAGCCAAAATGTTAGTTTTAATGTCTGAAAACATCTTTCTCTTGTGTAGCTCATTAATGCTGTGTACCCTTTCCTTTTCCAGTGCTTATAAAAAAAAAATAAATAAAATAAATCATTGTTTGGATTAAATCTTGGTTTGCAAAAAAATACCATTAGTAACAGGAACAAGCATGCTATCTTTCATTTTATCCCAAAACACACATTACTCTTTAAAAAGATGGATGAGCCAGACTTTAATCAGGATGTCGTTATTTTATTTATGTTGGGTAATCTGGAAACCCTTACCTACCTTATTCTTTTTTTTTTTTTTTAAAAAAAAAGAATTAAAAGAAAAAGATATCCAATATTTGGCTCTAGCTAGCATTTAAAGGAAAAAGGGATCCAAATCATAAATCAGCAAATTTCATCATCTGAGCCATGCACCCTCAATGCTTTTGAAAGCTTATTAAAACAAACATGTTGCCATGAAGACTTCAGAATAAGGTTCAGGTCCAAAAAATAAGAAAAAGACAGAGCTGGTTGCTCCAACTGCTCCATCCCCTAAAATTATCTAACAAGTTACTTAACATTTGCCCAGAAGAGATTCCCTAGATAAGATTTCCAGTGGATCCTTTCATCCTAACATTCTTTCTTTGGACGCAAACCTGAACGTTAGCTCATTTTGCAGGTAGCTCCTCTTTCTGCCAGGCAATTCATACCAAAGCTATTCCAGGATCCTATATCCAGCTATTCCATTGTAGCTACTCTCTCTCCTCTCAGCTGACATTATGCTGATCCTGTCAAAGAACAGAAACTAAAAACTCAAGGGCATAGTGAAACGAATTGTTGGAACTGATGCAGGCTGAACAGCAAACAGATGGTCAGCAAAACCATGAGAACCAAACGGGAGGGGAGATTGACAAATGACTAACAGTACAGGTCAGCTTCCCTTTGGAGGTGTCTCAATCAGAAGTTGTTTGCTATAAGCTTTGGAGGAGTTGTCTTGTTCTACCCTGCAATACTGCAAAGTGCTTTCATCAGGAATGCAAAGTCACAGCGGCAGTAGGTGGGCCAAGGATTCTTCCCATCCCCTCCACCAGCTGCAGTTCCCAGAATTCATTAGCTACAGAGCTCACCCTTTCCTCAAAATCCAGGAAGACAGAGATGTGGGACCTGAGGAGTACACTGGTGGCTTGCTAAATATTCAAGTGGTCAGACGATCTATTTTAGCTTCCCTCTTCCCCCTGAAAAAAAACTATTAAGGGCATCTAAGACACTGGACTGTTAAAACACCATCTGTAAATGACAAGGACTCCCCTAATTTAAGATACCTTTTGTAACTGCTTACTGGAGTGCACATGAAGTTTTTTTTGCTTGCCCCACGGTTGAGGCTTTCACTCAATCACGTACCGTTCCTACTAGCGGATACAGGAATCCAGCACCAACACTGGCCCGAATGTCTCGGATTGGCAGAATAAAACCCGTAGGTGCTCCTTTTTGTTCAGGGTCATGAGACAACGACAAGTGAGTTTTAGCCATGCAGACTGGCAGGTTTCCAAATCCCTGGGAAAGGCAATGAAAAGAGAGAGAGAAGGAAGAGAGAAGTAAGTGAAAAACCAGTAGCCTTTCCTGTACACAAATGTAATTGCTGTATTCTGCCATTCTTTGCAAACATCAGACATTTTATCAGGACATTTTACTCCTCACCAACTGCTTCATCCACAGCTTGTCAGATCCATTGACCATTCCGCATCCCCATTCCCTCTCTCTCAAAGTCTCTCCCTGCCCACCACTAAGGATTAAAGAAAGAACCACCATGGCCCCAGCACATCCAACTAAGAAAAAAATTAATGGTATGGAAATGTTAGATATACAACCTTGATAGCCAACTTACTTTCTACTCTCTTCCCAAAAATGTTAATTTAAACAGCTCAGAATTAAAGTTCTTGTTCAGCTGAGGTCAGTTAATTAAAAATGTTTGATCAATATAATTGCAGGTTGTGACGAAGTAGCAATTACACGGCTATGGTATTTTGATAGGCTTGTAAAGGAATATACAAGAAACATGAAAGTAAGAAACTATATATACCAGTAGTAAATGGACTGCAAAAGCAAAATTATTCGAGCACACTGTAAACAAAGAATGGTTAGTTCTCACATTGCTCTTCTCTTCAAAGCCCTTTACAGACCTTCATTAATGCAGAAGCAGGTAAAATCACAAGAACGTCATGTTAGAAAAGAGTAAAAGCAACACAACAACGAGAAAGCATCTAATTCAACAACCAGATGCCAGGTTCAAAACCTACAAAAGTAGACGTTTTTTCCACAAGAAATATTGTATCACCTGTGGAACTCTTTCCCCAACCCAATTGTGACTGCCAAAAATCCATATGGGTTCAAAAACTGATTAGACAACTCAGTGGAACAAGATTAAAAAGAAATCATCAGAGGCTACTTAGCACGAGTCTGACCACTTGTAGTTCCCTAATTCCCAAATTGCTGAAGGATTGGAGAGTACAGCAGAGAAAGATCACTGAATCCTCCTGCTCTTCTCTCCCCATACACTATCATAGATGTGCTACTGGGCCAGATGAGTTCTGTCTTCTCCACAAGAAGCCGGGGCAGTTTCTCCCTCCCCATACCACCTCCTCTTCCTCCTCTGCCATAGCAGCATTCACTGAGTCCTGGACAAGGACATGATTTGTGTGATGATTCCCTTCACGCACAGTTTGAACACCACTGTTGAATATGAACAATTCAAATGAAAAGCACCACTGGTATCAGGTGACGTGGACAACTCACTTGCTTACTGTACAAGGCGACTTTCTCCTGTGCTTCTGGAAGTAGCTCAATGTCACTTGCCCCGTAGATCTGCTGTGCAATAAGCCTGATCTTATCTATAACAGGGAGCTAGAAAAAAAAAAAAAGACAGGCAAGTCAGTGTGGCCAAACTACAAAGAGCCATAACACCACAGCAGCTTCATACGTGTTGTGCAATGCCCGTCTGCAGATACAGGAGCTATTTCCATTTGCTGTAGAACAAAGCTATACAGTAATTTGAGGGTTTTCAGAACAGTTTCATTTATTTTCTTGCAGTTGTTTCTCTTGGTAAGAGGGCAAAACTAGTTTACTACAGTCAGAAGCAAAAAGATATACAACAGTATTTCTTATAAGCTGTGCGTCCATGTTAATTACCCCTGCTGCAAAGAGACATCTTTATTCTTTCTCAAGTCTAAGTCAAAAAGCAGACAAAAATAATTTGAAGGAATACAAGTTAATGGTTAAATAAAAGCATAAATAGAACAGGTTAAAGAAGAAAAATTGAAAGCATCTGTTAAAGAGCTAAAATAGACATAATGACATAGCTCTGTACCTCATTAGGTTCTTGAATAGGTGCTTGCTATTAAAGAAGGATTCAGGCCATAACCTGGGAACTAACAGTGACTTCATTACCTCCAAGTCAACTGTCAAATTTGCTTAAGTACAAAGTCATTAGAAATCCACACACACACTCTCTTCCCTCTGACCTGTAGTGTGACTCCATAAGCCTCACTTGCGGAGGGGGGTAGGGGGGGAAGTTAAAAATGGACAAATTCTGTTCCATAGCCTGTTGTATAGATTCCCATCCTGAGCAACAAGTGCACCCAGAAGCTCTGCGGTAAAGTCAGGTTTGGTCAGGCTTGTTCTAGTCCATGCTCTGACAGGAATGCATGTCTCAAGTTCAAGAAGTAAACTTCCCCCTACCCTGGAACATGGCTGCCACAGTAGAAACCTGTTTGTCATCTCTAGCAGAGTCACAGCAGCATCTTTCAGCATCAAAAGTAAACAGTATTTCACTTGGTAGTCAAAACAAAAACTGACTAACTAGGTCTTTGAGACTGGTGGAATAAATGTTATGTTCTAAAACCAAATTTCTTCTCAGTTTCTCTGAGCAGCCTTTCAGACAGCCTTCAGCAACATAAGCCAGTGAAACCAACTGATCTCCACCTTACAAAGTACCTCTGCAATACTGCAAGTTCTTACCTCTACATTATAGAGGAACCTGAAGTTGCTGGGTGTCTGCGATGCTCTCTGAACAGCTTGGGCCAGTGCAACCGCTCCTTTACCTCCCTCTGCCCAGTGAGTGCACTCCACAGCATCGAACGCTCCTGCTTCCTTTGCCAGTTGTACTACAAGGGCCAGTTCAGCCTTTGTATCTGTTCTGTAAGAAGAAAAGTTTGCACATTTGTACCAGAACGCACACACAGTAAATAAACTGTTTGTTCTAACCATTTTTCACTCCTGTTAACAACGTCCAAAAGCTGTCCAAAGAAATCACAGAATCCAGCCATCAGGAAGCTGCTGAGGGGCTATCCACCACAGCCTTCTCCACCTTGGTGAAGGAAGCTACTCCACAGAGGAACAGACAGCAACAGGTAGCTCTGAAACTACATGCAGAAATCCATGGCTACTGACAGAGCAGTATTCCAGACTTCCTGTCATATCTGTCTTGCATCGGCAATGCAACTCCTGTTTTCAGAAGCAAATTCAAAACAGCGTTAATATTGCTGATTTAGAGGTGCTATATCACACGTACACAACAAGCTAAAACCCGTCATTTCTCTAAATTACTCAATATGCATTTACTTCAGATGAAGAATCCTTAGCTGGCTACTCCGCTTCAACTGGCATGAGCTCTAACACACCAGTTCAAAGCCCTCTTGCTTGCATAGAAAGACCACACACAGATTCTATTTCCTGTGCAGTACAACACGCAGAGCCCAAAATGCTTCTTAGCAGGGCATAATTATTCCATACAGCAGACTACTGAACACAGTGTGGTCGACAGCACAGGCACCTCACCATCTATTATGAGCTTAGATTCCACATCGTCACAGGCACCTTTTGTCCACAGTAATTTGGCCAGTCAGGGTGTAAGTGATGGCAGATAATAGTCACTGATTGTAAAATCCTAAGCTAATTTAAACTAAGGAATGCATTTGAAATGACTAAGCAGAGCTCCCCTATTTATTCAGCATCCTCCAACAATGCAAAATGCTGCAAACAATACATCCACAGTACTGAAAACAAGAGTTTGTGTTAATCATAGCATATAAAGTGCCACAATTTTATTCCCATGCATCACTTCCATCTACCAGCTCACTTACTTGAAAGCATTGACAGCCACTACTACTGGGACACCAAACATCCGTGCATTTTGGATTTGCTTGTTTAGGTTACTACAACCTTTTGCCAACAGTTGAAGATTCTGTAAAGAAGACAGCAAGCGGGAAGCACATTTTATCAGAAGCAGTGAAATTTTTGTTCCAAACCCACTACGTCCACAGCTAATGATAAAAATGTCAAAATGGGAATGAAACAACAAAGACAAATCCCCAGTGCTGCTTTCTGAACAGTCCAGACCAGTGCATGCTCTTGGATGGAATACAGGAAGAGAAATGACTACTTCTAACGATCACTGGTTTCAGCTGCCAAGCCAAGGTAAGAGAAATCACTTTTTATCGTTTTTTTGTTACTTTTAGTAAGTTAATACCTGTGCTTATTAACTCCCCACAGTAAAGCCTCATTTTCCTCTCTGACACATTCGTCTTTATGTATTAAATATCATTAGCAGTGAATTTTGTGACACTTGTTTGAAGTCTGTGGCAACAGCTTGCGGTTTACACATATTTACATTTTACAGCATCAGAGATTATTCATGGAAATCCAGACATTTTATCCCTTCCTATGCAAAGAATAATCCATACAGAAGCTCCACAAGTGAAAAAGCTGCAGCAACGTAAAGAGAGCCAGACCAATTATCCAAGTGTACACAACCATCCAAGGCACAAGGATAGAAGCTGAGACTTCAGTTCGCTTTCCTCTCTGCTTGTAAAGGGGGAGGGGGATAAAAACAAAAACTGCTGCTGCGAAGGACAGAGTAATTAGAGAGGCACTCTGAATATTTTCAGAGACAATATTTTGGCCAAGCAATTACTCCATACTGAGATGGTCAGGGGACACAGAGTAGGAATTACTATGAAAAATTGGGCATACAGACAATTGCATGAGCTCAGGAGAAACAAAAAAGCTCTGAATACTGGCTAGGTCAAGTACAATAAATGCTTGAAAGAGCAGAGCCAAAGTAACATAATTTAAAAAAAAAAAACAACAACAACATTACAGCTTGTATGAGGAAGCATTTCCCTGGCAGCTAAAGTAGTAACACACTAGCTATCCAGGCGTGCACTGCATGACAATATCGCGTCATGACCACCGTTAGTTGGTCAACTGTCACAACAGCTAAAGAAGGTTACCTCTTCCATGTACTCCTTCGGTAAAGGTACCCCAGCAGTGACCTGGGAAAAAAAAAGGAAAAAAAGAAAAAAGATGGAACCCCGTAAGATTTTTATCCAGGACAGCAATTTGTGCTTGATTCTTATTAAACGGCATCAAGATACAACATTCTACTCCAGGCTGATCCTTTTTTCTAAGAAAAAAAAAAAGGAAGAATAAAAAACTGCAAGATTCACTCACAATACAACAAATGACTGACTGTAGTAATATCACAAGTGCCCCAGCATACAAGCACTTCATTAGGACAATAAAACAAGCAGGTGTGTACCTGTAACATACTACATTGAAGCAGCTTACAAGCAACAGGGACATATGCAAACATTTACAGACATTTACAACTGCAAAACAAGCAGATCAAACCCTACAGGGCTTTAAATGACTGGATCAGAACAACAGTAACAGCCCCTCAGGCCTAAAGGAAACCTTGCCTAGTACTTACTGCAGGCCCTCCTCCATGCATTTTCAGAGCTCGGACCGTAGCAACCAGCACCACCACATGAGGCCGGAGACCAGAATAGCGGCACTTAATATTGAAGAATTTCTCCATGCCTATGTCTGCACCAAATCCTGCTTCTGTAACTAGAGTAGAAATTAAAAGAAAAGAAGCTTGTGAAAGGTTGCTGGGTGGAGAAATCATGCTCTGATTACATAAACCAGAAGCTTCTTCCCAGACAAAAACCCCAAAGACAGTCACGATAAAAAAAAGGCAGATCCCTCCCTGCAAAACAAACAAACAAAAAGCAAACAAAAAAACCATCCCACACACTTACCAACAAATCCCTCTTTACCCACAAGCTTCAGTGCTATTTTGTCTGCCAACACTGAAGAATTCCCATGTGCAATATTGGCAAAAGGTCCAGCATGAACAAACACTGGTGTTCCCTAGAAAAGGGGGGGGGTGAGAGAGAGAGAGAGAGAAAAAGAAAACCAGAGGGTACAATTTAGCTAATCTGCAGCATTTCAGGAGCTAAGTACTATGGTACCTGAAAGTAAAGAAAAACACTTTTAGAAGACAGATCTTAAAGCCTTCTGATCAAACATTTGTTATCAGTAATAAGGACTACAGGGCAAACAGGATTATAATAATCTGCACAAGTGGAGATATTAATCTGCTTAGGAAAATGATGGCTAAATCCCAGCAACTCTTTGCCATTCTCCTGTATCCACACCATTTAGATTCCCAAAACACTTCCTGGCATTAAAGAAAGTGGAACAGAGACACAGCAAAATTTAGTGCATTTCCTTAGGGTCATCCCACATGCCAATGGTGGACCTAGAAAGAAGCTAGTCTTCTCCCCTAGCTCTGAACCTTAGGCAGGAAACCACAGTAAACCTCCAACTCTAAGCCGAGTAAGGCCACGTTGATTTGTGATGAATGAATTAAACTGGTTGCGTCTTGGCTCTGAGAATGCATGTATAGCAAATCATCTGTGCTCACCTCTAGTGTCTGCATGAGGTTTGGTTTTACAGCATCTTTCATCAAGACAGCTAGAGCACCAGTCACTCCCTAAAAGAAAAAAAGGGCAATCAGTTTCCAGACGTAGTGAGACCTTGAGACAGTTCCTATGCAGTGTCAAGGCTCTGCTTTTGTCCTGGTAAGCTTTCAGGACCAGAACCAGCAGTTGCTCTAGATAGAACTAACTCTACTCAGGGCAAGGCAGAATAATGACCTTCACATTCTTGTAAGAGGATCTGTGATTTCTGCTGGGGGCAGCCTCTCGGTTGTGACCTTGCTTGGCTATCACCTTGTAGTGAAGGCATAAAGAACAGTTGCTGTTTCAATGCTATAGCAAGGTTAGTAAACAATGGCAGCAAGAGAGTAACCCTTAGGTACTTATGGTTTACTGTAGCCCATTCAGAGGCAATGTTCTTAGGTTTTGCAGGTAGATTTGTCTTGGACTTTTTTCCTCCCTCATTTCAGCAACTAGGCTCTACGTACTGGCCTTAAAATGTCATAACAAGCTGCTACATCCTGCCCAAGTCTCTTGAGCAGAAATAACTTTTAAAGTGAACCTCTGTGCTCATGAGAAAGACCAGGCTGACATCATGAAAGGCAAACACTAGAGCCCACGTTTCCTCTGAGGTGCAGCAATATACCCTGCTGCAATTCTGCTTCCTGCAAAGTGAAAGCTTGTGATTTCAGCTGCATTTGCTTTGGGAAGAGAAAATGAGGGTTTGGTCATCCTTCTGACTGACACAGTCCAACGGAAACCAAACCAGCTGTCACCCAGCACTTGCAAAAGTAACTAGAATTGCTATCATGGGTACTGAGCCAAATGTTCACAGCAGTTATGAAAACCTTGAACCATGATTTCTTTTTCTTCCCTTTTAATTTCAACCGGATTGCAGCACTCAATTAAATGAAAGTTATTTTTTAAAAGACATTCACTGCTTTGTTTCATTAGTTTCAATCTTGCCACATGAAAGCTTATTTAACATTTAATGGATAAGCTTTAAACTTCAGTCATCTCCAGAATAATGAAAACTACAGAGCAAGATTTCCATGGCGACATTTCAGGCCTGTGTCACTCAGCGGCACTTCAATACATCCCATCTCCAAAAACCTGTAATCAGCTTTTGACTCCACATTTCTTCCCAGTTTCTTTGTGCTTCTTGGTAGCACACTCATGACATTGGTTGTATCACAGCAGAAGGACCCAGACATCTTATTGTACCAGACTGGTCTCTGTAATCACGTTTCTGCCTGCATGAGGACTACGCAATACAGTCCTAACAATGCAAGCCAATGACTACCATCAGTGCAAACATAAAACGTTCAAGAGAACGTGTTGCACGGGTCTGATACCATCCTCCATTCTGCAGTTGCAATGGACAAAATTAAATATAATTAGATTAAAAAAAAAAAAAAGGTAAAACAAATCTTGAGATGAAAGACTTCTATCACCTGGGCTCTACATAAAACTGCTGATGGGCAGCAGCAGAGACTCCTGTTTTCCAGAACAGGGTTTAACTCAGATACTTAAGGTGGCAGCATGCTAGCAGTAGGAATTAAAATCTCAAAGCTGCCTACAGAACTTTGGCACATGCCCTCCCTCATTCCCAACAAGTGTCTCACATAAGGACATTTACAGATAAATGGTTCCCAGCCTAGCCCTTTTCCTGCAAGGCCAGAGTCAGGCCATATTGCTAATCTACTGTTTCTTAAGCTTATCCTGGGAGGAAGTAAAATAAACCAAAAAAAACCCCAAACACACAAGAAAACAAAAAACCCACAGCAAGATAGCAAGAGCTGGGCAAGCCTTAGTGCTGTGTCCCACCTTGCTGAAAACACAGGTCAGGATACCCACCCTGTGAATTCTTCCTATCCCACTGGAAATGTTCATTCAGAAAATGCAAGATAAACCTCATTAACACCACATCATGCAAATTTGTAATATTCTTGTCTTTTGCAAAGCAGGCTGTGAAATATCTACTATACAGGACAGCAGTGAGCACCAATATCATATCTCTATTGACTAGTGCAACAGTCCTGAGCCTGTTCTCTGTCTTGAGGCCAAGTGGCAGGGCCCAGTTCACAAACAGGCCTCAATTCCCCTTCCCTTCTCCAAACAGGGTTGCCATCTTCAAAACATTTATTGGAAGAAGTGTCTGGGGCACAGGCTATTTGCCTGAAACCACAGTGAAGCACCATTTGGGAGAGTGCTAGTTGACACACTCCACAAACATGGCAAGAACTGTACTAATAATTATTGTACGGACAGCTGCAAGACAGTGCTGCAGCTTGCAACTGCTGCTTAGGACTGCTTTACATACCGGTAATAGACATCACCAGTGCTACTACATTCGCATTTCATGCAGTGGAAGTAAAGGATTTGTGTTCCTCATCAAAGGCTTCCTTATGGAGACCTTGCACTTTTTGCACAGGGTTTGGCATTTATAGCATTCACAGCCTCCCAGAATAAGATACTTCATCATCTGTAATTAAATCTGCAGGAGCCTTTGTTCCTGCTCAACGTTTTCCTCGCTCCAGGGAGCCTGAGAAACAGGATGGCCAGCAGGATGCATTTTGAGTTCTTCCGATTCGTAAACATGCTTTTTATCTAGAAGCCACCATGTATTCCCCCATTAATTCCTCTGGTGCTAGCTTCAGCTTGACAGACAGCACATCACACAGGACCCTTTGTCCCTGCCCAGGTCACGTGCACACACACACACTCTCTGGGTAAGGTGCTAGCCACACTGAAGTAAAAACCTTCATGAACTCCAGGGGCTAAGATTTCATCTTTGATCTTCTATATGCTAAGGTCTTTTCTATGCTTTTCAATCCAAGGACTTTCAGAAGTAATAGGAAAAAGCATTTAAGAACTGAATGACTCCCTTACAAGGTCATCTGCTGTCACTGGTTCTCCTCTCTTGCTGGAAGCTACGACCATTCTGCCCAGTCGCTTTTTCATATCATCCAACCCATCAGAGAGTGCTAGAACTGCCATGATTTCACTGCTCACCGTGATGTCAAACTGAGCCTGCAAGAGATGGATAAAGAACGTGAACTCATCAAGATTCACTAGCAGCAGTCCTTACCTCCGTTAAATTCTTGAAACAAGGCCAATCATCACCATCATAACAAAAAAAAAAAACCAAAAAACATCAGACATACAAATATAAAAGAAATCCAAAGGATTACTCTCAGAACATACTTCATTTAATTTGGCCATTTTAAACTGGATTTTTTTTTTGCAAAACTAAGTAAAAACTATTTATTCCATTGCTATTACATGACTCCCTCCTGGCACATACATTAGTGATTCATGCAAGAACGCTTAACACTAACAAATTATATTTCTGAAGACTGAGCTTACTAACTCATCTGACTATCACTAAACAGTACAGTAAAAGACTGAAAAAAAAAATCAGATTCTATAGGAAATGAAGGGTAGAATTCATCTGACATAACGCAGACACCTCCATCAAAGCTAAGCACCCTAGGGACATTTCAAGCCAATAGAAAGAGGCTGTTCTGAGCACAATTCATTTGAACTATTAATATGACAGTTACTTATGACATGAGAGGAGTCACAGCCCAGATTGCCTATTTTCCTCTATTGATTATGTAATGAATCTAGACAACAAGCTCAGATACTGTGTCTAGTTTTGGCCAGATACATCCCACCCAAAGCAGCTGCAGTGATGAAGATTAGCCATTGCCATGCATCACATTTACAGAGGGCCCTTGTGTACCACTGTTATTATGCCACAGTCATCCCAGTTTGGGAAGTCATCATTCAGGAGAGAACAGACAATAAAAATAAACACTGCACTGGTAGCAAATTTAACTGCTTGGTTGAAGGGACTTTCTGCTTTCTCTTTAACAAGGTACTGGTAAAAGGTAGAAATATCTAGAGTGACAGAAACTTGCTTTAGGACCACGTTTTTCAAAGAACTTTTTAAAACAGGCCAGAAAAGGGAACAATTACCGTTCGTGAGAAGCCTTTTTCTGTTGGAGACTGTCCAATAGTGATTTTCCTAAGGAACCTGTCATTTGTGTCCAGTACTGCAAGGAACGCAGAGAGAAAGATGAGAAGTCACATTGCAAGTCATAAGTCACATCTATGCCCTATCACAAACACTCAGCTAGATGACCTATGAAAAGAGGATGGCAGTTGGAGATACCATCCTCTCCTAAAGAATGGTAAGTGCTACTCAGCATGATTCTTCCCCAAAATTGAACTGCAACAAAGTTAAGATACCCACAGTCACATGCAGACCCTGCACTTCATGCAGAGGGAGTCTACCTCCCTTTGCGTGCCTTTAACACAAGTCCAAAGCCTCTCTGAAAAACAGAGCTGCTAGTATTATTCCAATTGCTTTTTCACCATAATTGGTCAATTTGAAATCAGGAAATTATTACAGCCAAAAAGAAATAAAATTATCATTTTATAAGTTAAGTGATAAAATGGTCAGATTCTACCATTTAGCAAGAAGAGTTTCACACAGCCCTATCAATTCAAATTATCTTGGAAACACAAACTATCGAATACTGGCTTAAATTTGCTGTTCCTTACTATCTGCTTGAAAAATTCTAAGTATTTTATAAAATATTTCCCATGAGGCAGACTACTTTAGTCCCATTACAGGCTACAAAGCAAATTTTGGAAAATACATTTCACACTGTATTTTAATAAAAAGAAGAAAAAGCAATACTCTTGAGGTCTAAATCAGAAAAAAATGTCCATTTTTGGAATTTCCTTTGCTAGTGAAATATTAAATCTGCCAGACCAGAGACTGATCTTACCTTCAGGTATCTTTAAAAACCTTTTAAAAATCTGGCCTTTATTTGCTGTCAGTCCCCAACAGAGCAAGTGTGCAGATTAAAACTGCCCACTTTTTAGTTTAATGCCAGAGCAGAACCCTCTCCTTGCTCACAGAGCTTTCTAAGTCAGGTAAAAAGGCTGCTGGCTACGGTTGCCAAACTCAACTCCCTCAGTAACTGACAAATCCAGAAACACAAACTTGCACCAATTAGTGAAGTCTTAATCTTTGTGAATTCAGAGCAGATTCAAGTCCCTGAGTCAGACCCTTTAGAAATGTGATCCCAGCTGCAGGCATCTATCCCACCAAACACTCAGAAGGAGAGGCCAGCCCTGCCCTCTTTCCCATTTTCCCAGGAAACGCAGTTCCTGCTGCACTTGCAAACCTCTCTTTTGACACACATTTTGTTTCTTAATAATTCTTTCATTTAATGGCTCTTGTACCTCTTTGCCATGTTATGGTGCCTGGGTCAATGTCCAATCTCACAAAGAAGTTTACTTCTTCCTTTGTCAAAGTCGTAGGATCAGTTTTGTTAATGCCCAATTTCTAGGGGAGGAAAGGACAAATAAAAGAAAAAAAAGGTATAATGAAAAGATTCACAGAAATAAACCTTTCACTAGAGCAATGAGCCTTCAGCAGCAGCACGTGCATATTCAGAAATAAGGAGGGGCTGCCTTTTTGGTGCCCCTTCTCCTAGACCCCACAACAACGTAAGATGATCCATATCAGTGTGTATTTGGAAGCAGAGCTTGCTGCTGGCCAGCTAGTAAAGGGCAAGGCAGACAACAGAGCTCATTCGGGCAGGTTGTCACCAAGCTTTGTGCAAGGCATCCACAGAAAGAGTAAGAGAGAGAGCTCTGCAGTTCCCTACATGCCTTGTTCTAATCATTAGTCTCACATGCTTACATCCATTTCTCATTAGTTTGCCTAGGGTCACTGCACACAGCCATACGTATTTAAAGACACTGCTTTCAGCATGCTGGTTAAGCAGCACAAAGGAGGAATTAAACAATTCAGTCACAAGGCTGTCAGCATCCCAGAAAGCTGATCTTGAACATACTGAGAGGATGGGCAGTTTGCCAAGTTGCTTAATTGAGAGAAGAATTATCTCAAGAAGTCCTATACAAGCGCAAGCTTAGGAATGAGGAAAACGATTGAGTTGATTTATGAACGAGCAAGCTTTTTTTAATTAGCTAGACAGCTAAGTCTTATTTTTCTCCTGAAGAACAGCAGGGAGGAAGAAAGTCTGTTCTCTTCCTCTTCAAGCACATCATTTAGAAAAAGAAATAAACAAAAAAAAAAAAAAAAGATGTCATCTTTCTGGAGTATTAGCATCCTGTTCACATCTCGACCTTTAATAACCACAGTGGTTAGGGTAGAGTTCTCTCAGCAGTCCGTCAGGAACACCAAGCAATACGACGTAGCTGCTTTGCTCAACAGTGGAAGCAAACCACACATTCTCTAATGGTTGAGACATTATAGCCAATTAATAAATTGGAGTTTTAGCTTCCTGAGTAGTCTAACTATTGCTCCTGACTTCCAAATGGGCAACTAATGTAGCCTGAATACGGTAGAAACAGGTTTGTACTTTGAATGAGCTTAGCAGGCCCCAGGCTGTCCTCCTAGCCAGAAGGTTCAAGCCCAGTGCAAAACTATTCCTCTGTTAATCCTCATTTTTGCAGAAGTCAGGGACACATGTTAGTTCACATTAATTTCTGAGGATCAGAGGAGCTATGGTCTGCTCAGGGACTGCCATTCAATGACAGGGCTACTCATCTAACTGGGAATTTTCTTGGGGGGAGAGGAGGAATGGGGAATGTAGGGGACAGGTATTTTTTCCAATTTTCCCCATTTCCTCAATCTGGGTAAGACAAAAAATTCTCTATGTTCTCTTTTTGCTGAATTTTTTTGTGCTGCATTATTTATATAGCTGTCACATGGGAACTATTCATTTCTAGCTGTAACTGGGTGTAAGGTACAGAGACTGATTCTGGTTCTTTCTTAAACTGCATTAAGGACACTGAATTGACACCATTAATAAAGGGCACTAATCCCTTTGCCTCTTCCCACTGCGTTACTCATACAGCGTGTGATAAAGAGAGTTACATCAATGATTCTGCCCCTTGGGGTTGCATCTCACTGTTTTCTGCAAGAAGGGCTACCACGCTTCTGCACACTTTATGTAAAAAATAAATGCCAGCTGAATGACCTAGAGGACCACACAAGGATTTCTGTAACGTAGCTCTGCCTACGATAAGGATGAGTAAATGGAACAGAACCAGAAACCAATGCAAAACCAGTGAACTTACCTGTAGTCTTCGGATCTGAATATCTGAGAACTTCCTAACACCATTGACAGAAGGCACCAAACGGTTGTAGAGAGCCTTGCAGAATGAAACAGGTAGTTAATTAGCACTGCTGGCACACCCAAAACATCTTGGCCAAAGTGGGCTGGGCTCAAATACATCATAAGAAAGGATCGCACCTGGTCAGTCTGAGTTAGCTCATGGAATATACGCGCGTCGACAGCAGCAGCGACCAGGTTGTTGGCGGCAGTGATAGCATGGATGTCACCAGTGAGGTGAAGGTTAAACTAGAGGAGATAAAACATATCAGTTACCTCATCCTGCTGCAATTTTCATCTATTTCAATTCATCGTAGACAGATGGAAAGAGAAGTATTAATAGCAATGTTAAAGTGGGTGAGGGTGGAGGGGGAGAGATTGCTCAGTGTAGTATGTGGAAGAGAGGAAAGAATTTCTCTAAAACAGAAAAATGCCTCCCCCACATTGATGTCATTTTACAAACTTCCAGAACGAAGCTTCCAAATAAAAAGTTGTTTGTTTTTTTTTTTTTCACAAAAACAGTTCTTGCAGGCTCCTTGACACCTGAGAAGACCATGGTATGACACATCTGCATTGCTCCTCCTTCACCTTCCTTCTGACCCACTCTCATTATTTGCACAACAGGTTTCACACATACATTAGCTGAAGCTGCTGCTGCGCCCACAAAGATACCTTTTGAGCTAAATTGAAACTACCAACCTTGTATAGTGCTAGCAGTAGAGCTGTGGTTGCACGGAGCTCTGCATAAGCTAACCACTCAAACACACAGTATCGTAGGCAGAACTTATAGACCACGTACTACACAGTGACACTGCTAGTAGTTTTCTTGGTTCTATCTCATTAAAAGATAGTTTGAAGGGGTTTGACTACATGAGTTATCTGGCTGCACTGTAGGTATACTCACAAATGGCTTGGTATATATAGCTTACGTGACAAACTTGCATTACAGCAGGGGATTAAAAGGTGTGGTTAAAACAATCATTTTCCTCTGTAGCAGAGCAGCAAAGGAGGAAGATGAAAAGGGGACATTAGAAAAGGTTATATGACAGAAGACCTTACAATACCATTTTGTTGAAGCCTTGCTACTGTGGTCTTAAAAACCAGACAGCTAAAAGCAGAATGCAGCTAGTCACACACTGATTATAAATCCTTATTAGTAAATGCCAATTGTTGTCTCATTCTACGTACATGCGACAAGAAGCAATTATTACTACCTCGGTTCTGCAGTATGAACTCAAAAGTTTTTCACTTGCTAATCTATTCCTAGGATGAAAGCTGCATGCAGAAATATCAAATGATGTATCAAGGTCATTACTGTAACTAGTGACTCCAGATACTTCAATTTTATGAGACATGCATCGATTAAAACACCCCCACAAAACTATGTGTATTTATACCACGTGGGTCACACTTAAAGAAAGTCCTTTCAGCCAGCTTGGTTCCAAGAGTGGGGCTGTTACCCACTGCTGCACACAGTCAAGCATTTTGGCTTGTCTTATTAACACTCCCAAAGAGGAGATTATTTTTCCTGTCACATCTATCATTCACACATGTTCTTGGCACCTGACTAAATCAATATTCTGCCTCCTTAACATTTTTATCTTTTATGGACTTGCTGCATCAATTAGAACAAACAGCCCTTTTGATAATTTCTGCTTTTATTCCTAAAATTGCCCTGTGTCAATCTATAGTGCATGAGACAAAGGTAGAATTCTACAGGTAATTACTTTGAGAGTTGAGAGAAGCACCACAGCACGTGCTACACGTGCCTTTCAATTCCCTGCCCCCAGACACGGGATTTTGCCAAGTCACGTCAGAAATACGCTGCAGCGCCAGTCCCCCACAGGCTGAGGTCTTGGCATTACTGATTCCCAACTTCCCTCTTCCCATTTCATGTTAGTAATCTAAAACACAAGTACATCAAAATAGCTCACAGAAAGAGTTGGTGACCACCGCTGCTGACAGAACTACTTAAGACGCTTCCAAAACATATTAAGTCATTATCATCTTCATTTCAGCGCTGGGAAAAAAAGGCACAGGATGTACTTTGCTCAAGGGTATACAGCAATTCAAGGCAGAGAAGGGGAGGGAACAGAGGAACTGGGAATTCCCAGTTCCATGAAGTTCCCTGACCATGCAGGCACCCTTCTGAAACAACCAAAGATTTTTTTTTTTTTTTTTAAAAAAAAAAAAAGCTTTGCTGAAATCAAGTATCCAGTTCTTGGGAGTGCTACACTGGGCCATAAACAAAAAAGATTTTTTAAGTTGTCTGACTGCAGTATCTCTTCAAGGTCTGTGAGCTATACGTGCAATGAGGCTTTGTATAAAGAATTACCTCTTCCATGGGGATAACTTGACAATAGCCACCACCTGCAGCTCCACCTACAGAGAGACAATAGTCAAATCATGCAAATAAAGGTCTCTCTAGCCCAGAATGGTATTACATGTGTTTGCTTAATGGCTTTAAGAAGGCAGCTACTGTCGAGCAACTTAGTTTAAGTTGCAGCACAGCACTTGAAGACAACACTGAAGAACTTACCCAAGGTTTTTCTTTCTTAAAAGAAATGCAATTGTAACTGGGAATTATGTAAAACTACAATGCAGCAGAATAAAATCTCCGAATGCCATCTTTCCCCATTTAGTCCAACTGCAAGCAACAGAACAGCTCATACCTTTTATACCAAAGGTTGGCCCCTGAGAAGGCTGCCGAACACAGGCAAAGACATTCTGGTTAAGGTGTGCTCCTAAGGCTTGAACAAGACCGACAGTGGTGGTGCTTTTCCCCTCTCCCAGGGGAGTAGGAGTTATCCTGCAGTGAAAAAGCAGAACAGACACAATTAAACTCTTGCAGTGGGTGAGACTCAAAATACTTACAGGGATAAAACAGTCACCCAGTGATTGCAGTTAATGCCAATGCAAATTCTGGATTGGCTCAGACTTCACCTAATCTTCATCAGTTCGAAACTGGAATGAGATTGGCAAATTATCACATAACTGCCTAAGACTTTCCTCTGAAACAACATGCTAGTTACTGTTGAAGGCAGGCTACTAGACCAGGAGAACTTTGACTACGATCCAGCTTGCCCTTCATAACCCTGACCTGCAGACCAAAACAATTCTCCAGGAGAGGAATGTTAAACTACATTCCCACTAATTGCCAGAAGATATAAATCTATTTCCCAAACCACTAGATTTTCACAGTGTGGATTACTGAAACCCCAAGCACCCCACACATTCACCTTACCAAAAGTCAATACAATGACAAGCCATGCTAATAAAATTTCTTTTCACCTTGACATCACGTAAGTGATGGTACTAAGGAAGTACCTACCCAGTAACAACAACGTATTTGCCATCTGGCTGGTTCTTCAGCCGTTTAAGAACCGACAGATGAACCTTGGCTTTAGTTTGGCCATAGAGTTCCATCTCATCAGGGAGCAGGCCAACTTCTTTTGCAACTTGATCAATGGGCTTGGGCATGCAAGACTGCGATATTTCAATATCACTTAAAGAAAGAGAGCAAGGTCAATTTATAAGTCAAAGACTTCTCACAAATTTGCCACTTCTGGACGGCATAAACTACAAACACCTAAACACCCTTTTAAAAGGGAAGCTTTAGCCCCTGCTAGTTAAATGAATCAATCCCACTGATATTGGCTACATTAGAATAGACACATCCTCAGAACTGCCTTTTTTTTTTTGAAACAAACAAACCAAACAACAAAAAAACCCTCACTAACTCTACCCCCACTCCTCCCAGCCCAAGAATGCCTTTTTGTAGGCAATGTGTTATGCTCCCTTATGGTATTTTGTATATTTTCAGCTGCTCCTTGGGGACTTGACACCAATAACTCCTACCTCAAGATGACAGGTTTTTGCCATGTCAGACTGAAAATTTTCCAAAATACAAGTGTCTCACTATTTGCTGAATCAGCAGCTATCTAGCAGGCCTAAGGAGTCTGGAAGTCCATGTTTACACCTTAATATTATCAGGATGACCCAAGCCTACACTTCAACATATGTCACAGCACCACTGCAGGTTAGCTCTGCTCCCTTAGGAAGCCTTCACAGTGCTTTCTCTCTACTTCTCTCCTAACTTCAATGTTAGCTACAGTCTGCATACATGTATGTCTTGTATTATGCAAAGCTTGTGAACAGAAGTAAATGCTATACTGCATGATACTGCCAGTGGCTTCATTTATAAGCATTACCTTGGAACAGGCATCTTTAGGGTAAGCTGGTTATATTGGATGTTCCATTTTCCAGGCTGGAACTTCTCCAGAAAACGCTGCGCACTCTCCACTGTGCTCTAAAATGAGCATGAGAATGCATTATAGCAACCACCACTGTATGAACCATGCAGGTTAACAAAGAGACTCAGAAAGGTTTTCCCCTCCCATTTGTCTCAGTTTGGGATTAACATAAAGTGCTTTGATTAAAGCATTTGCAAACAATCCAAAATGAGATTCTGCTCGTAGTTTTCTTAAAAAGAAAAAAAAACCACCATATCTATCTATCCATCCATTTACCTATCTATCTTCCAGTGTGCTGGATTTTTTGGGGTGTTCTGTGCCAGAAGGGTTTCTTCAGCAAAACAGGAAACAGAGGGAGCTGGCTTATACTGTCACTCTCCTCCTTTTTATCAAATCACCCTATGGATAGTTTCAGAATGCAGCCAGAGTATTGTGAGACAAGCCTGTTTCTCACTGTTTTGAGAGACCACACTCAAAAAAACATTCCCCCAAAAAACCCGAACCAAAAAAACTCTGTCCTAACATTTCCTTAATGTCCATTTTCTTCCTCAGTTAACTGAATCCAAATTGTTTGGACTAGAAGTTGGAAATCCTAACTAGACCGCTGTAAGAGGAAGAAGGAAGCACCCGTTGTTTTGGTAGCATGCTGATGGTCAGCAGCAACATATCCCAAAGGCAAACGTAGAGGAGATGACCAGCAGTCTCACAGTCTGCCCACGTACCTGCATTAACATGGCCACAGTCATAGGCCCAACGCCACCAGGAACTGGGGTGATGTAGGAAGCTTTTTCCTTTGCTGTACTGTACGCCACATCTCCTACAACTCTTTTTCCACTGGCCTTTGTGCTGTCTGGGAATTTAAGGAAAAAGTAAGTTACACATCACATTTCACCAAAATAACAGAGGAGGCAGCACTGACTGAAGCTAAAGTCTTTTGCTCTATTGGAGTAAACAAAACAGAAGCTGAGTACTCAGGAAGCAGTGAAGAAAAATAAGAAGTTAAAACAACATTACAAAATGAAGCTGTTGTCATACTTCACTCAGAGAGCGTCAACAGCTCATGCAACATATCTTCCCATTAAGCACAATTTATCCTCAGCCAGATAGATCTCCCTTTCCTTGAGGATGCCAGTGTTTTCTCAGTGGCACATGGCCCACAGGGCAGTCTGAAGATGACTCCAGACTTGCAGGGGGACCAAAGCACAGACCAAGTCTTACATCTGTGCAATAATAAAACACAAATGGGACATATAATAGAGGTATCACGTGAACCATCCCCTCACAGCTCCTGCTGTATTGCTCTGAAGGATTAGTACAGCTTCCAATTTGAAGGAGATATAAACCAATGGTCTAAAAGAAGTGAGAGAAGAAACATGGCCGACTTGTTCCAAAAACCCAGATTTACATTTGCTCTGTTCCATTTTGGAGGACATCTAGGCCTTACTATTGAATAAAATCACCTGCCTTTACAGAAACTGAAGACAGAAAGTGCTGAGCGTTTCAATTACTCATTGCCATTCTAATGATGGACCGGTAAATACTGCAATTCACAGAGATCAGAGTCTTGTCAAAACAAACCTCATAGGTGGCTTAAGAGAGCTCCAGTAGAATAATCTCCTTTCTCTCTGGAAAAAAAAAATTGCTATATCCTGCTGCACTACATGACCTGACAATTCAGAAGCAGATATAGTTCTTTTTTCCAGTGGTGACCTTTAAGCTCACCCATAAAGAGAGAAAAAGACAAAATGCATTAGTAAACTAGCACAGTCATCTAAGGAACTCGCCGATTATAGACATAGCATATCAAAAAAAGAAAATTTAAATTTCTCCTGGAGTGTCAGATCCTCATTTCACATATGAGGATTCTAGGGAACTTTTAAGCAGTGTGAAAAACCTGAAGATGGATTTTAATGTTGTTACATTGAAATATTATATTGGATACAGTAAGTGTATGTTTGAACAGAACACAATCAATAACTTTAACATACATTTGGCAAGGGGGAGGAGAGGAAGAGAAACCAAACTCCTAAACAGCTGATTATGTTAAAATCAAAGAGGGAACAAAAGCAGCTCCTGCCAACACTAATTTTTAGCTGCATTGTTACTGACAATTACCAGCTTGGATGTTTTGCTGTGTTTGTGTTTTAAGCAACACTTCTCCCTAAAGTTCAAATCTTGAACAACATCACAGCTGTTAAACAGTGTTTTCACAGCCACTGTCAGCTTTGCTGCCTGAACTGCAGACCAATCTGGCCTTCCAGCCTAGAGACCAGTTTAATTAAGGTTGCAAAAGGCAAATAACAATCATATTTTCTTCCAAGGATGCCAAGCAGGCTTACCAGCCGCCTTGGCCAGGAAGACTCCAGGCCCAAGAATGAAGAAAACAAGCGATGAATTAGGCACTCCAAACACAAACAGCCTAATTTGTTACACAGACACAGTGATGAGCACAAGCCAAATAAACCCTCAGTCCCTGCCTCTGCATCCGCACCTCACACCAAGCACTGCTGAGCACAACCTAGAAGCTATTCAATTACCTTTAAAATAGTCTTTTGAAGGAAAGCTCACATACAACACTTTCTGCCTCTCCCCATAATTTCACCTTCTCAATATTCATTATCCCACCCTTAAAAAAAAAAAAAGAACTAGTTATAAAGAGTACCAGTGACACTATAACCATTCCCAGTGCCTGTGTCTTCTTTGGTCCAGTAGGTTCCCTAACCAGCTGGAACACATGAGGGAGAGCATCCAAGGATTTTGAGATCAAAGAAGTGAAGGACATGCCTACACATATGGAATGAACAGGTATGATGACCTCCATCTATCTCCAGAGACAGCTGCATGAAAGACAGCCTGAGTGCAGCTTCTGGACCAGAACTAATTCACGGTCCTGCTTCCACCAGACAAGGGCTGGGAATATCCACATGACTTCCAAGCAAACTTGTGCCAATATACATGCAACTGTAACATGTTTCTGGTGGATATATGACTGCAAACACACAAGACCATATATGACCATCATCTATAAAACATGAAACCACCTGCTTGCAGTCTGCTTCTTTTTCTGGACACTACTGGGAAAGGTGTTTCATGAGGGATCCAACACAATCTGATCTTACAGGCCTGCCAGCTTGATTCCCAGTACATGAAGATATAAACAGGGCATCAAGTCAAGGCTTTTTGTATCTTTCTAGCTCCTCTAGTGTTTGAAGAGCATGGCACTGGGATCCACAGAGACTGGTCCTCCTTTGCTGCTCTCATTTCCCACTGTTCAAGGTTCCCTGTTGGCTAGGGCTGCACAATCTCATAGCAGAGGATGACTTTGAACAGGGTTGCTTCCTCCATCAGGACTCACAGAGGAACACTCCAGAGACTATGCCATTTCTGGGAATATGCTCTGCCTGCACTGCTCTCCCTGTAGAGTAATTTCTACAGGCCTGGAATAAGGCATTCAGAATATTTGCTGGACTAGCCCTCCAACCGCAGCAGTGGGGAGAGAAAGACAAATACAATCCAGTTTGGAAAGGGAGTAAGACATGCTTGTCTGCTCTAATAGAGGTTTCAGGAGATCCTCTCTTCCTCCCTCTCTACCTGGAGACCCGGAAAAAATTCTGTTCAGCTGTAGTACACAGGAACACAAAGCCAGATGTGCCTAAGCTGCCTGTTCTAGCCTCCAAACTGGCAGCCTTGGGAGTATACAGGCCACCCTCCACCCAAAAGCACAACAAAGCTGCATTTGCATGGCGCTACATGGCTTTAACTTTTTTTAACTCCAACTTGGCAAGCCTGCATGAAGTTACTGTCCTGATACATCAAATCATATTGGGATTTGCCTTACAGGGCACCGCAACTTGCAAAGTATAGGCATATCCAGAGATTGCCATGTCCTCCAGCTGCAATTCACATCTATACCTAGGAGGCACCTAGCTGGGTGCACTTAGAGCTATGGTAAGATGTATGGCAACTGTGCTATTTCTCCCCCCGCCACGTTCAAAGCACTAATCACAGCTAGCAGCAATATTCTATCTGTACAGTGATGTATCTGGAGAAGCTGGCAAACCAGCCGCTGTTCTTTCTGTAGCATTGCAATTCCCACAATTCTGGCACTGATTTCCCAAAAGATTCATCTGAGAACTTTTTTGCAACCTATCAGAAGGGAAAAAAGAAGCAGGAAAACTCAGCGGCTTCAGAAAAACCACAGAAAAGTCTGTGGCATCCATCATTTTGAAATCTGACAATTTCCATGGTACTCAATCAAGCCCTGATTTCTGAGTCTCACAATGCCATTACGCGTATTGCCATGCAACGCTGACTAGGCTGGGGGTACAAGAAACTCAGATCTCAGTGCACTGCCCAAGGCGACTAATTGCAAAGAAACAGGGATATGTCCTCAGAGATGCAGTTCACATCAAGCCTGAAAAAAGGTCATACCATCGCATGTCAGAAACACAATGGTAATTTTTTTTGCAACATGTTAGTAGGGGAGACTCCAAGCCATTCTGCTTCATGCAAATCAGCAGTGACCCTGTGGGTTTTGGGAAATTGCCTAAGTTTGGGTAGCTTGGCAAAAATACATCAAGCAACAAACAGCAACAGCAGATGACTTTTTAATTTTAGTTAGACAGAGTACTAATGTTTTTAAATGCAACTCAGTGTCATCTTTGAGGAACAAGACTGCTGAACAGAAATTTCTTTACATTCCATTAAATAATGGCAACAAAATGACTGATTAATTATGAAAACTACCTTTTAAAAGCCTTGTGGGTGTAGCACAAAGATAGTTGGATGATGACTAATTTTCCATATCATTCAATATCTGTAATTTGGATTTAAAATGAGATGAAAACAGAAATTGCCAGACTGTCTGTTCCTCCTTTATAAGGAAGGAGTAGCTAAGTGAAAACCTACCCTAAAATCCATTATGTTCAAGCACTTTGTTCTATGCCAGAGCCACTGTCACCAATACTCTTGCAGAAGCTGCTTTGTTTCAAGACAACAGCCATTCAAGCCTAAGAAGTTAATGTTGTAATTCAACAAATCCACAGCTACTTTAAGAGACTGCTTGCTATTTATGTATTTCAAACAGAACAGCTTAATCAGATCTAACTGCAAAGTAATGACAGCAAAGCTGCACGTTCACAAGTGACAACAGCAGCAAGACTTCACTATGTAGTTGTGGTAAATTACATGGATATTCTGCTGTAATATTTCCTAGGCCCCCTCCTTCCTCTACTGATCATCAGCCTCATTGAAGACAGAAACAAAACTGCCACTGATCTGCTTCTGGCATCTTCAGAGGTTGCTATCAATACCTAAGACAGACTTAAAAGAGAAAGAAGTCTGCATTGACTAGAAACACCAAGGAAACAGTATCCATGTACTTAGCAACTGCATTTATATACAAATAAACATATCCCCACTCTTTATACATTACCCACGCACCTGGCACATGGTTAATTCCACAGTCTATTACAATTGCACCAGGTTTGATCCATTCACCTTTTACCATTTCAGGTTTACCAGCTGCAACCACCAGGATATCAGCTTTACCAACCTATAAAAAAGCCAAATAAACAACTCTGTATCACACTGTCAGTGGAAAAACACAGAGCTGCTTCAGCAGCAACTTAGATCAGCTTCAACTGCAGTGAAACTGTGTGCTCACCCATTACCACTGGAGGGATGGCAGGGCATCGTCAGCAATTAAAGGTAGCTAGCAGTTCCTTGGCAAGCACAAATTCCTGCAGCCAGAAATTATAGCCTATTTTCACATTCCTACCCTGAACTATTGCTAGTCAACACTTCACAACTTCCTTTGAATTCCTCCATGATTTTTCAATGGATCACACGGACTACTTTTAGATAAAATTAAAGCCTTCTGCATATTCTTATCTTCCTCCTTTCAAATATCCCTGCATATTCAGCTGCTCTTTTCAATGCTAGAAATGTACCCAGCACTCATCAGACAGCAGCCAAGAGCAACCCCTGCACAAAACTCTAAGCAGTACTTCACTTGTGGCACCACTGCCTTGTGGTTTTTAAGTCCAGGACTGTACAACATGCAACTCCAGGGAAAGCTGACTGTAATTCAGCACTAATATTCGTTCAGACAGTACTCAGTAAATTTCACAGATCTGGTCACAAAGCTGGTGTTAGAGACTCTGACTAAAGCTCGTTGTCAGTTCTTGCACTGCTTCATTCGTGTTTGCTTAGGAAGCTGCTATTCCTTGGAATTTTTTATTTTAATCTTCAAGGGAGACTAACTATTTTTAAGATTTCATTAAGAATTAGCACTTCAATTGTTAATCAACTTAATGACAGTCTTATTGAACAGCAACTTAACAGCATGAAGCACTGCAGTGTTTCTGATCTTCCTTGTGAGTTATATTCAAATACACCTACCCTCTTTTCACCTTTAGTACTTGCCTACAGAGCCTGGCAGTGTTGATTGCTCTACGAGATCCAAGTAGGTGGCAGCACAGCAACACACTATTTCTGTCTCTCTCACTGCTAAAGAGGAAAATGGTACCAACTCCCAGTCATAGAAAAGAGACTGGGAAAAAAAAAAAAAAAACTGGAGAAAACATTTGGTCTAGTATTTCCCAGCCATTAAAGCAAAAGACCACCCGGTCTTTCCAGGAAAAAAAAAACAAAAAACATATGCTGTCTTGCAGCCACTACTTGAAGATTAGGAAAGGATGATTAAATTCTCAGCATTTGCCCAAAGAAAACAAAAATAATAGTTTTACTGTTATAATTAAAAGCCTCTCATTAAGGGCCAAAAATAATCAGGATTGTATTCCAGCAGTATTTACACCATTATGCAATGAACAGGACTGGGCAACTGTTTCAGATGAAAGACAACCCAGACCCCATGACTTAGAGTAGCAATACACTGAGTAGCAATGTGCAGCAGGCAGCGCTGGGTTGCAGCAGATAACTACAGCCTCATGCATCCATCCTGTCATTACCTCCTCAGCCAGTGTTGAGGTCTTTGAATGGCAAGTGGTTACTGTTGCGTGATTCCAGAGCAGCAGGTCATGCATGGGAGCACCAACGATCTTACTGCGACCAACCACTACGGCTCTTTTCCCCGCAACCTGGATGCCTGCACCACAGAAAGTTAAGAGAAAGTAAAAAATAGGTCATTGTGCATTCTAGTACAAACTAACTCAAATGGCTCCAGAGTCTTTTGGTCCGTTTAAGTCTGGCTGTGGTACTTCAGGACACTATTTTTCTTCCGGGCTGTGTGTGATAGAGAATTGGAGTTGGAAGGGAAGACAGAAGGACCACTTTAAAACTAGCTCTTTTCCTATCTGAAAAGGCAGAGATGAAATGTGGCATCTCCACAAAAGTTTCAGTGCGAAGCATAGCCTTGCGAGGTGCATAATTTCTCCTCTTATTGAAGATTACTGCACTAATGAATAATGGATGGAAACCTCCTTACCTGTCTGCCTGATAAGTTCCATGCATCCTTTTGGTGTACAGGGAATAAAGCAGTCTCCAAGGTCCCCTCTAGAGAGTTTCCCAGCATTGATGCTACTTAAGCTGTATTTTGAAAGAATAAAGGCCAAGTAAGATTCCCAGCCTCATGATTACCGTTCAAAAGGAAAAAAAAAAAAAGAAAAAAAAAAGGGTTTCTTTCTGGAGTAGCTGTCATGCTCTCCAGGGGTGAAGTCAGTTTACCCATCTACATCCTTCTCAGGTGCAACAGCATTGGTTATTTTTTCTGTATCAATGGGTTTATCAGAGTCAAGTGGCAGCTGCACTATAAAGCCATGAACAGCAGGGTCTCCATTCAAAGAGGCAATGCACTTGAGAACCTACAAGAAGTAAAGACCAAAAACCTAATGGCCGATAAACCGAAATATGACTGATGCAAAGGAAAAAGCACAATCCTATCTGGATTAAAAGACACACACAATATGTTTAGTTTTTCCACCAAGAGTATAAATGACTTACATTTTTTATTTTTAGAAAAATACCTGTTAAAGTCTAAATTTTACATTGTAGTTATTTAGCTTTCTTTTAAAAATAAAAAATCTCAGCAGGTTCCAGTTCTTTTTTCATGAGTTAATATCTATGGGCACACAGTCTTTTTTTATAAAATGAGAGGGCAAATATAAGTTCATCCTTTGAGCTCAAGACCAAAATTATATATTTTTTCATTATTGGCTACATTACTTACATCAGCTTCTGTTGCTGTGTTTGGCAGTTTTATATGATTGGCACTGATCCCAATCTGCAAATGAGAATACCAACAAATTATCTGATTTCTGAATTGACATCAGAGATTGATCTGGCTATTCTCTCAGTCCAGCCCAGTCACAGCTACATTCTGTCACATTTCCCAGGTCTATCTCCTGTTCCTGTGGTTACAGTCCTATTATTTGGAAATATCATCAATGAAAAAGAAAAGAGATTAGTGCTTTGCCTACTTAGATTGGTCTATACTTCAACTGTCCTATTCACCTTTTGACATGAAAAACAACATCTTGGCTTGACAGCACACTGCCTTGAAATGCCAGCAGAGAAGATGCCAGCTATTACCTAGGGAAACAGGGGCTCATCTACGTTCCCAGCCCTGCTGTAGCATGTAATGTACCACTTGGTGAGAGATGCAAGGCAACTACAGGTACAAGACATTCAGGGAAGAGAAGCACATGGCCACAGGTCAGGAAAGACAGAGCATCAGCACTTCAGACACAAGTAATCTAGGAGATGATCACACAAAAAGTGGCACCAACCCACCCCGTTGTTACCCCGCTTGGCTAAGTGTCAGGTTACACACCTGTATTACTTCCTTATACCAAAGAATTCAGGCCAACACTGGTTTCTCCAATACGGGCAAAGCTTAGACAAAACTATTTGATTGGCGTCTTTTTTTTTCATATTCAGATTTGACCTACTGTAGGAGGGTAAAAAGAAATATTAAGAGTTTGGGCATTACCTCAGCAGCAGCCTTCAGCTTCATATTAATGTAGAGGTTCGAATCATCCCGATTTCCAACCTAAGGATGAACAGACAGTTGAGTCATACTGCAGAATAAAGACCCTGTCACACACTGAGATGGGCTTTAACCCTTAGCTTCCTTGCCTTGCTTTGAGCTACACCAAGGAGACAGAGGTATTCTTGAGTAGCTGTAACACATACTGGTAGAGGCTGTAAGTAGCTGGAGCTAACAGGAAAGTGTTCTTTCAAGTAAGAGGCTGCTAAAGACAAGTTGTCTGATCTCCTGCATAAACACTATTTACACCTGTTGAAAACCAGCGTTCACCACAGCAGAAAATACTGCCTGACATCTCATCTGAGAAAGTTAAATCTCTAGCTAATTAACATGATCAGCAGGTGCTGATAACATCCAATTATCTAATTAAGGCTTTCAGAAATGTTGGGCCTCTTTGATACCCAGGAATCTTAATTTTATGCACATACGTGTGCCCTGATGGAGAAATTTCTTTCCCTGCTGTTTCGTACCTTGAGAATTTTCCTGCCAAAGAAAAACCAACAAAACGAGAACAAAGTGATGCACAAAGAGAAAGCAGCAAGTGGAACAAACGCCTGTAGTTTTTGGCAGTGTTGGGTGATTACAGCACAACTGCATTTCAGAAGACTGCTTGCAACATCCAGTATGCTTTGTTAAAGGTAATACTCCTTGTAACCATAAGAAAATGAGGGGCAAATAAGGAAAAACTGATAAGCAGACTCTTGAAGCCCCATTCTCTGGTACTTGGTAGCTATCCCTGGTTCTCACACAGACTACAAGCTGCAGGGGTGACTGCATTACCTGATCACCCAGCATAGACTGGTTCTTCCCTACGGTTGGACAAAGGGGCTGTCTCCCCTTTAAAGTCTGTTGGGTTTAGGAAAAGGTATGCCTCATACAGGGCAGAAAAGAAGGAAGAGAGCAGGCATCAGGAGATGTCAGCAAACAGACCACATATATTGTGCAAAAGAGGACATTCCTGACTACAGGACAAAAAATAAAGATTAACTGACTTACTCTTTGAGCTCAGAGAACACCAGATACCTCCCAAGAAAAGAGCACATATTGTGCGGGGTGCTACATATCAGAAACAGCTAATTTTCCTGACTTCATTGAAAAATAAACAGCTGAGAATATCCGTATTAGGAGATGAGCTCCAAGCCCAGACTGTTTGGTAGCTTACAAAAGTGTCAGAGAGCCAAAGAGCAAACAGGTTGTAAAGGACCCTGAAACAACTCAGGTTTGAAGAGAACACAAGCCAACTAAGAAAAAAAAACTAGTAACGCTACAAGACAGCAATTTTTGAACACAGTTTACACGGTCAGCAGTTTGGCAACTTCCATCAAAGCATCCCTTACTACATTTTAAATAAAAGACCTTCCTCCTTCGTTCTAAACACCTGAAGACAAGTCTTCTGTAGAGATGATCTTCTTAAAGCTAATGGAAAAGAAAACCAGAAAAAAAAAACAAACCACGAATTTGTTCCTGGCATTGAAGAGGAGCATGGTCTTTGTGTACTATAGTGGTCTTAGCACTGGAATCCAGAGACAGGCACCAAGAGCTCTTCAGGAGCTCAAAATACTGAATAAGGACAGAAGCCACTTCTCTAAGCAGCCACTTTCAGTCCATCAATTCTTTATGGCCACACAGTTCCTTCCTGTTATGTGACACTTGCTATTGCCAGTCACCTTCTGATCTAAGCACAAAGGTTTTCATTTTTTATTAGCTGCAAGGGAAAAAAAAAAATCACCTTAATTCTGCCAAACACAGGTCAAAACCCTGTACTGATTGGAAGTTACTATTGCTTTTTTTCCTCTGCAAGCATTTCTGTGTAGACTCTAGCACTTACTCACACTTCTGACAGACATCAAATTCAGCAATGGGATTTTGTTCCATTCCCTGCACTCAAAGTCTTCTTGGCCAAAGGTGTTTTTGGTTGGTTACTTTTTTTCCCCCCCACCCCCCTTCTCTCTCCATGTTCTGATGTAAAAGCAGACCAAATCCCTTAATAAACATCCCATTTCCAAGATTTCTGGTATAAACGCATCTCTGAAAGTTGACAGGCTTTGGGGCTCACACAAATGCAGTGACTTGGAATAGAGTCTACAAGCACTGCTTCCTCTTAATAGGCAAGAAGCCTACTTTCACCATTTCACAAACATAACGCTCAGAGAACTGCAAGGGTGTGATGAAAGAAAAAAAAAAAAACAACCCCAAAACGTCCTGGGCCCCCGTACTTGAGAAGACATCATAGAACTGTGTTACCATCCCACAGGGAACTCTGCTTTTCTTTCCTTATAAAATGTTACTATTGCAAGGCAGCTTTGATGAAGTTTATCAGCTGTGCACTTACCATTGCAAAACAACACAGATTTTCTGTAGTTGTCATTAAAGAAAACAATACCTGCAAAATTGCGAGTCCTGGTCTGAAGCCTGGAAACTTCTCTTTCATCTCAACAACTTGCTTCTTTAGTCTCTCTCTCACTTGTCTGAAGAGGGGGAAAAAAAAAACCACAAGGTAGAAGTTAACCAAGGGGCTGAATTCTCATACAGTGATAAGTCAGGAGCTGAAAAGATGACAGACGGGCAGACTGGCAAACACTTACTTATGCCTTGAGTACACAAGTCCCAGCAACGTCCAAATAAGATTAATGTCCATAAATCACTAAGACACTTTAGAAGTTTCATTCAAACTTATTTAAAATATTTTTTTCTTAAGTCCACATTGTGCTTCTTCACCCTCCTCTTCACGGTCTCATAGGATACAAGGGTAAAAAAAAGTACAAAATTTGGCATGGAAATTCCTGGGACTTCAAACTCCCTACTCAAAAGCAAAGCCTCTTTCCACATATGCCATACCAAATCTACCTGTCTTCCACAGGCACCAGACAACACTATCACACATGCTGTCCTGGAAAAGGATGATGAACAATGGTAAAACGCTGGAAAATAGCTAAACAAACAGGAGGTACTGTCCTCGTTTTTTGGCTGGGATAGAGTTAATTTTCTTCCTAGTAGCTGGTATAGTGCTGTGTTTGGAATTAAGTATGAGAATAATGTTGATAACACACTGATGTTTTAGATGTTGCTAAGTAGTGCTTACACTTAGTCAAGGACTTTTCAGCTTCTCATGCTCTACCGACTGACAAGGCTGGAGATGCACAAGAAGCTGGGGGGGGACACAGCCAGGACGGCTGACCCAAACCCGCCAAAGGGATATTCCATACCATACGATGTCATGCTCAGTATATAAACTAGGGGAAAGCTGGCCAGGGGTCTGCTGCTCGGGAACTGGCTGGGCATCGGTTGGTGGGTGGTGAGCAACTGCATTGTGCATCACTTATTTTGTTTATTCTTTTATCATTATTATTATTTTCCTTCCTTTTCTGTCCTATTAAACTGTCTTTATCTCAACCCACAAATCTTACTCCCCCCCTCCCCCCATCCCACTGGGCAGGGGAGTGAGCAAACGGCTACATGGTGTTGAGCTGCCTGCCGGGTTAAACCACAACAGGTACCCAAAGATACACCTCTTATACAGTGAGCAAAATTAGCTAAACCCTGGTACACAGCTCAGGTCAACTCTTCAGTGAAGACAAGTTTAAGGATACAACTATTAAAACAAAACTTCGAAATGGAAGCATGAGAGGATTCACTGATTAGTGTATCTAGCTCAGATGTCAACTCATACCCAGTTTACTATGTAATGTTTTAGAGATAATGAGTACCCAACACTGATAAATTAGCCGCAGACAGCTCAAAAGCCACTGTCACCATCCTCCCCAGCCTTGCACTCCTCTCTAATTTCTCAATCACTGTCTGGCCCCATGTGCATGATCCTTCACCAGGGAAGGTGGTGGGGAAGAGGTCCTGGTGCCAGGCCCAACTGCTCTTTCAAATCTGAAATTCTGCCAAAAGCCTGGGTGCAGCCCCAGCACCACTGCTCTGTCTCCTCACCAGAGGCAGTCGGGATTCAGAGAGAAGAACTGACCAGTCGTGCCCGTCTCATGGGCTCACGGCGCTAGGAGGAGGTTGTGGCACTTCACTGCAAATGCAGGAGATACTCACTCAGAAGCAAAAGCCAGGTAAGCAAACCCCACAGGGCAACAGAGGTTTGACAGGTCTGTCCTCCTCCATGTGATCTCCAGACCATGTGCCACCCACTATTCTCAAAGAGATGAGAAGGGGCTACCATCATGCTTAGCAAATCCACCCTGCTCCATACACCCTACCATTTAAAATACAGATAGTCTCCTTGTGCTCATCTACCCTCAAATCAGTATCACAAGGTCTACTACTTCCCAAGTGGAACCAGACTTCCCAGACTGGAGGAGGTGCTGTTGGTGCCAGTTCATTAAAAATGCAAACAGCAAGGGTACAGGGACAGAGTAAGTAGCTCATGCCAGCTGGGAGGCTGCGATTCCAGGATGACAAATAGCCAGTGAAGCCAACTCTACCCTGCAACTATAAGCTCCAAATCAGAAATGCCAGAGGCAAGAAGAAAGGGAAATGGGAGCAGCACATGGCTTTGCTGAGACCCAGCAGCACAGATCCCAGCGGACCGTCGCAGCTGGCCCAACCAGAAGCAGCCCTGAGGCTGTTCTAAGTCCCATCTCAGGAGAATCACGCAGCCTCCTGCTCTGTCCCAAATCATGCATCTCTCCTGCTGCATCCCAAATCACACAGTCAGAGCTCTGCTGCACCTTAGGAGCGGGTTCAGAGTATTTATAGGTGTTTGCGTCTGGCCAAGCTGTTAGAAGTCTCTTAACAAGCTTTGGTAAAAGAGGTTGTTTTCAACGTTACTTAAGAAATAGTAGTTCCTAGGATTCCTTTAGCTATCACCTCTGTAAAAGACTTGACACTAAGACTGGCTGATGAGTTCAGAAAACAGTGTCATAGCAAGCCTTGCCCTAGCAATTCGTCATGCTGAAGTGACAAAAGTTCATCTTCTGGACTGCAAAGCACCAACTGCCTCTCCTTACACTCCACCTGTAAGCCCCTACGGAAGGCACCAAATCTACAACTGCAGACACAACAGGGCCTGAGCTCATGAGCGGCTCGAAAGAACATCGCAGTGATCTCAAGGAGCATCAGAAACCCACAGTGCATGGCCTCTGAGTGGGTGCTGCGGGCCAGTTCTGTGAGGGAGCTATTTCTGAGAACAGCCTCTGGTGTTCCAGTAAGGAAGGCACAGCACTGGTTTGTGGCCTGCAAACAAAAAGAAATGCAAACAAACGTGAAACGTATCATAATTTATGACGCCAGAAAGCCCTCATAAGGGACAGTCAACTGGAAAGGGTCTCAGGTCTGGGTTTTTCTTTTAATCCAAAGTCTTCTCAGTGGAGGACAACCGGGCCCACCCAAGGGTCTAGTTTCCCTCTGTCCTCTGTGAAGCAGGGCTGTCGCGTGCTTTCACCCCCAGCAGGCATGACTGTTCACATATTACATTGCTGTCATTTTCTGTAATTAGGCACTAGCTCACTTCCCCTTCAGCTACAGAAGAAAGGTAACACACACAAACACCTGAAGTGGTGCTGCCAGAGCCGATTTGCTTTAGGAGCCTTATATCAAGAAATCACTTCTTAGACAGCCACCTAGTGTTAACTACCACTGCTCTCTCGTTACCAGAAAAGCAACAGGTGCAAAGGTTTGAGAGAAAATTAACGAAAAAAAAATTAAAAATCCTTGTTTTAACTCTGCAGACTTACAAATACATTACTAAATAAACTTTCCAAGCCAGCAGCTATTTAGTGATACAGTTTGCAGAATTCTATTGTGGACTTCAGGTCTTCAGAAAGAGAAAAATTGATGTTGATAAATCAACAACATTTTTTATTAGCTGTATGAAAACACTTTTAAGTCTTCAAACATAAATTTGCAATTGTACATGGATGTTCCTCCAAAAGCCTTCCCTCTGACACTAAGACCCCTCCTGTGCCCACACGCTCTTCCACAAACAAACTCACACTGCAAATAAGGGTCCAGGGTCCACAGGTTAAGGACAGCACACGGCTCTAAGCACACAGTGCAAAAGCCAGCTCCAAAGATTAAAAAAACCTGTTAGCCTTTCTTTCTCTAGGCTGCAGCAGTGAACTGAATTTAAATTTATTAAGTGAATTTCCCAGAACAGCAGAGGACAAACCAACACCCGTCCAGCTCTGCTGTAAATGGAGACAGATGCTCAGCTCCGCTGCTAGTGCCTCCTCAGGCAGACCCCACCACTGCACCTACGAGATTACGTTCATGCAATGGCTCTGGTGGCTGTGTTTCTGTCCCTTCTCTGGGTAACAGGGCCTTGGGTCTATGTGAATACTGCCAAATGTATGACCTGGCAAATACCTCCTTCAGAGACAATGATGCTCTAGAAGAGGCCTGCCCCCAAAGAGGAAGGTTTGGCCTCACTGCCTGGATCACGGATTTCCCAAAAGTTTCAGAAATGTGTATCAGAAGTGCTCTTGCTGCAGCTCTCCAGAAATGTCTGTATAAAGCTGATGGGCCTCCCCAGGTCCTGCACTATCTTGGTCAGGGCTGTTGCCCCTGTAGCCATTCCTCCTTAGAGCCTGCAGCACTGCTCTGCTCACCTTCTGTTGCCCCCATGGGAAGAAACAAAACTGGAGAAGGGGAAGCTTGTCTCTCCACACTGCAAACCTCCACGGCACCGTGTCCTAGCCAACAGGACAACTGCTTTATCTTCAAATACCATGAAAAGGCTGCAAGCAAGCGTGAAACTAAACATCCTACTGGCACCCCAAAGAAGAAACAGAAAGGAGCCTCTCCTGGGGGGAGTCACAGGTTGGCTGTCCCAATGGACTGGCACTGGGATGGGAACTGCCTTGGGAAAGTCTATCTGAACGCTGCTGGTAATTCAACAGATGGCTCCGGTTGAGGGATGACACTATTTAGAGAACAGAGCTGGAATTTGTTCACAAGTCTCCTGCTCCACCACTGCATGATCCTGACACACTGCCATTATCTCACAGGGGAACTGCCTGCTTCTTTCTACCAATTCCACACTCCCACAGTTTTTAACCATTCTTTTGGTTGTGTCAGCTCAAATACTTGTCCGAACACTCTTCAGGCCAGATAAATACATGAAGCTGCTTTTGCTTTTTTATAGGCTTTTTCGTCATGTCCAGAACACTAGTCCAATGAGGGCCACAAAACAGCTGAGCTGAAGAAGCAATCATCTGTAGGTGATGGGATAGACAGCATTTGAGGAACTTCTCAAATGTGGCCAGCTGCCAACAGAACAACAGAGTTTAAGTTTCACATAAAGCCGAGTCTTTAAAACTTACACAGAAGAGTTAGCCCCAAACATGAGCTACAATACCACGAACTGGCATGACCAGCTTCCCATGGTGCAACGTCAATCACACGAATCAGGTCTGCATCCCAAAATGGCTGCCACATACAACAGCCAACTATCAGGTGATTTAATCGGAGGACAACGTAACAGAAATAAATGAGGACTCAAACCACGTTTGTGGGGCTGCAAGCACTTCAGACAATACTCTAGGCCATATTTACAATGGTCTGTCTTCACAAAGAGTGATACTAAGATTTTTGTCCTTCCAAGAAGGGGACACAGCAGTCCCCTACACGTTCTTTCCCTTAGGACTCCCCCTTCCCATGTAACCTGGTGCTGATGTGCACACATGACAGCACTGAGGCCCTGTTGTCCACCAGACAATGTTTTTCTCCTAGCTTTGGAAAAAGGGTCCCATTTTTTTAATTCTGTCTCTGTACAGCACCTAACACAAGGTGTTCTTGCTCATATTTGGGGCTGTTCGGTGGCACTGAGCGATATTGGATCACACAGTTCACTTTAACTTCGCACACCCGCAGTGTGGTACCCCTCAGTGCATGCCTGAAACATTCTGGGTACGATCTGGTAAATGAGATCTCACAGATCGGGGAATTTTTTCAATTCAAACTAGATTTAACTGGAGTTTCAACAGGATCTCCAAAAAATGTTTGAGGCCTAGTCTGAAAAAGCTGAAGAGTTTACCACACTGTTACCTCCAGTTATAAGCCGAGCCTGATCATCGCTATATCCAGTTCTTTAACAGTACTTCAAACTCAAAGCATTACCTGGCCCATCCCTAGGGGCTGGGAGAGGTGTTAATTCTTCCCTGCCATCACAACTCATCAGCCACTTATCCTGACCAGGAATGTTGGTCCATTCCTGGTGCTATCAACCAATTCAGGCCAAACCAGGGGTTTCCAAACCCGGGCTACTTCAGATGATAACAACTGAACACACCGCTCACTGCAGCGGACATAAGCTGTCAAGAGGAGCCACTACAATGTTTTGCTCTGAGTATCTATTTCAGACACAGAAACAGAGTATTTTTATTTTAAGGGAATACTAGTAATAAAAAAAAAAAGTTGAGAATACTGTATTTTGATTCCCTCCAACCCTCTATATTCCGCATACTTAAAGCACTGTTTCTCTGCCTCTTATTAGTCATTTGTTTATTGTACCGTTACAACATAACCACATTTACTATCCTCACAGGTCATATTCAAAGCCACTGAAAACATCTATTTTCCTTTGTACTTCTTCTGAGCCTTTCAAGACTTTCTAGGTGTGGAATAGCTTTATCTCCTCATCAAGTTTTCCTTATTTATAGAGACAAGGAAGCTCGCTCTCTCGAAGTATTTATTCTCCTTACACGTTTCACAAAAATAAGAATGCCACTATCTACCTGATTTTTGTTTAAATAACTGGCATGATTCTGAATTAGGTATTTTTTTCACCTCTCTTTGGGGAAGGGGTGGCAGGAGAAGAAAGTTCACAATACTTACGAGTTTTGATTTAAAACATACACAGAAACGTAGCTGGAACACTACTCGATTGATTCACCTAATTTGTTAATATTTGACTGACTTGCAAACAAACACTTTTCTCGATTAAAGGATAAAGTAACAAAAAATGCCCCCTACAAGATAGTAACTGAAAAGATTTTGCAGCTGATGTAAAGTCAGAAACACTCCCTTTCTACAACAGGCAATTCAGCTGAAAATTCCTAGAAAAACCACATGCCTATCGCTGCTTCTGCTGCTGCCAGACTCTTGGCCTGGAGGTGAACTTTGGACAGTAAGAATCCTCTGGACAGTAAGAATCCTCTGGACCAGCACTTCTCTGGCGGGTCTGGAAGAAAGGGACAGGTACCTGTCCTATCTATGGGTGGATAGCCCATTTCCTCATGCCTCCTTCAAGGAAAGGAAGGAAAAAGCAGAACTACGTAAGGCCCATTCCCGTGGAGCACACGATGGGTTTGCTACACTGGACATAAATACAGCAGAAATAAAAGAACTGAAGGAAGATAGCTGTACAGCTGCAATTATTTTTCCATTTTGTGTTGTCTTCAGGTCAAGATTTGATGCCTTTGGAAGACAGGCTTCAGCCAAACACTTTAGAGATGTGCTGGAAACTAAACAATCCTTTCTCCTGTAGGTGTTTATTAAAAGCTTATGCCTCTTCCAAGGTATTTGCATATCGCAAAGGTCATAATCTCTGAAAACAGCTGCTACTATAATACAGAAAACAAATAAATAAAAAATTTCACCACTGTATCTACAAATTTAAAGAAAGTAAGTAATGCAATATGCATTGCCAAGGAAGCTAGAAGTTTTCAGGTGAATGCTCAGAATACCTTCAAAACACACTCATTGTACCCAAGCTAGCATCTTTCCAGATTTCCAGTCACTCTAAAACTGCAATAACGTGTAGCTTGAAAGGACCTACTACACTTCAGGGGCACTTTCTATGCCAGAAAAAGGAAACCTGCAACAGCAAATCACTAAGTACCACCAAGACCACACATAGGCATTGCAGAGCACGCTGGCTTCAAGACTGCCAAAAGCATAAGGTGTAATGAAGCACACAAGACTGAGAGACTGCAATACCCAAGTAGTACTGGCCCAAAAATTACCGGGTAAAAAATATGCAAGCAGCCTTTCATCATGGATATTCAGATTGAAGACACATTAGGCCTACTTTTCAGAAATGCTCCACTATCAGTTAGATATAGGTGTGTCGTACGTAGCAATACCTAAGAGCAGGTCTAACAACTTTTCTGAGATTTTAGACCATTTCAAATTTACACTTTCTGTTCAAATTCCCTGGTTATAGAGAGGAGGTACCCAACAAACCTACCTAACCAAATCCTGTTTGCACAGAATATAACAGAAGTGTTACCCTTTGCTAAATACTGCATTTTCCTAGGGTTAGGGAAATTAATTTAGCTTTCTTACTGGATATGTATGTACAGCAGCAGTAGGAAAAATAAGCTAACTAAAAGACACAATGCAGGGTCACCTATACTCAGAGTTAGCCAGCTAAGTAAAAGCTGAAAAGCACAAGAAAGCCTCTTTCTTTCGGGTCTGCCAAATCTTTCAAAAACCTTTGGCACGACACATGTGAACACTCATCTTGACATTATCCAACACATGGATTAATTTATCTTGCTTTAAAAAGGAGTGACCAAGGCCTGTACAGATGAACATAGAGACCATGCCTAAAGCACTGCTTCCCAACTCCTGCTCATAAAGCATCCTAACAGCACTGCTTAAATACACAAAAACTGTAAGTCAGCCAGCCATTTCACCTGCCTGGGTGATTATCTCGGCGCAGAGATGCTGAGCGATCACAAGCCGCTCTGCAGGGCTGATGCGGGACCAAGCAGACACACTGGCTGGGTTTCTGGGGGGCAATGCAGCCGTGACAGCATTTTAGGTTCTTCTGAAGATCGTTAATACTACCTTAATTTAATAACTCCCACCGTTTCCAGACAGGAAGAAGTGAGCTTTGAATGCAACGTAGTGAAAAAGCCTTAAGGTGTCTTCAAACCTGCTTCGTCCCGGCAAAGCCGGAGCAAAGGCCACCACAGCCCCATTCCCCCGCCCAGCAGGGCTGGGTCCCCCGGGGGACCCCCCCCAGGCGCACCGGTCTCCTCCCCGATCGCGGCTACCCCGCGGGGTAAAAATCCTCGCGTCTCCCCACAGACTCTCCCGCCCGAGAAAACTCCCGCCCTGCGCGGCGCCGGGCGCATGGCGGGAAGGGCAGGCGGCCGGCCGGCCCCGGGGTACGTACGCGGAGACCATCTTGCCGCTGAGGATCTCGGCGGGGGCCATGGCGAGGGCGGGGAGGCAGCGGCCGAGCGCAGCGGGACTCCCGGAGCGTCTGCGGGGCGAGCTGCCCCCACCACTGCCCTACTCCGCGCCCCACGTGGCCCCAAACTTTCGGCGGCCGCCGGCCCCACCGCGCAAGCGCTGCCCCCGCCCCGCCCCAGAGGAGGGAGGTGAGGGGCACGGGGAGGCAGCTATGGGCTCCCCCCACGGTGGCGGCGCGGGGGCGGCAGTGCCGGGTCTCCTCCCCTGCCCCTCCCGCCGCCGTGAGGCGTCCGGTACCCGCCCACCGCTGAGGGGAGCAGGGCTCAGCGGCGCGGCGGAATGGCCGCCGAAATGCTCTAGGGGTGCTGCTCCTGCTCCCGGCCCCGGCCTTCCTGGCGCCCTGCTCTGTGGAGAAGGGGCCTGGGCAGCAGAGTCGGCTGCAGGCGCTGGGAGGGGAGGGCGAAAGCTGCCTCCGGAGCTGGGGGCTGAGGAGTGCGCGGCGGTGGGACGCTGCCCGCCGGTCCGGAGGGGCTGGCAGTGCCGGTCTGCTGGTGGTGGGCTCTGCACAGTGAATTCCTGGCCGTATCTTAGTTGCAAATCAGTGTAAGAAGAATCTGTGTTTCATGCCCTGGGGTAGCACTGTGGTACTCCTCAGAGGTTATGCTAAGAGTAATTTTTATTCTTCAGGATTTCAGCACATTTGTCCAACATGAAGTCACCAAACTGCTGGCTAGCCGGCGTGGAAAAAGGGCAATGAAGAAGAGGGATTGTGGCCTAAAGTTCATAGGAGTTGTCAAGAGTGAGAAACAGGTTCCTAATGGTTGCCTCCAAGGGATGTACTTGAAGTAAGTAATCCCGTTAGGACTGATGAAGGTGTATTTTCCTGTCAGGCACCTGCTCGGATCCATGCAGTCCTCCATGTGTACAGTTACTTACATAGCCGAGGCTTTTCCTTACTCTGCAGGCCAGCGCAGACATTTTAGGACCTTGCAGAGAGAGTCAGCTTTCAGTGGTTTTCTCACACAAATGGCAAATAAGTGATGAGGGTCCAGCCAGAGTTGGAGATGGGAAAAGCGGTTAAATGTCGCTGAGGTAGACTTGCTCAGGCAAGATAGCGCCATGACCCAGAGAAGTTAAGGAACTCGTCAGTTTTTCCTGCTAATATCTAGCACTTGGTTAGAGAACAGGTCCACAATTCAATAAACCAATGATAAAAAGGTCAGGGACAGGGAACTGGCAAACTGGGATCGATGATGGGGTGGACCTACAGTGTTTAGTTGCTGTTGGGGAGTAGTAGCGTGTTCCTGTGCCTGCAGCAAAGCAGTACTCTTACTGTTTTGGGACCTAGCCACATCTGCCGCGTGTGGTGGCAGTACAGCAAAGAAACAGGATAACACCACTGCAGATTAACAAGCCGTGGAGAATAGGGGTTGGATGCTACAACAGCAGTGTTCCTGCTGAGAATTTGAGAATTAAAAGGCCTCTGTGAAGTGCTTTCACGTAGATTTTTGCTTTACATAGAATGCAGAGGCTTGGAAAAAGAAAGTGCCTCTTCCAAAGAGTTTGCTGAGAAAGCATTCAATCCTGCTATTCCATAATGTAATCGGTTCACAAAGGGATTTTGGGAACTGTCAGGTTTTGGGAAGGGAGAAGTGTAGGCCTTGCAGCTTCTGCCTAGGGCACAAAACTATGAAGATGGAAATATATGGGCCCTTCTGTTTCAGAAGCTCAGAAACCTTAGGGTTGCTTCTCCGGCGTTCTAGGATGGCAGTATAAACCATACATAGTTCAAAACTTCTCTGAAGATAACGCTTTTCTTTGTGTTTCCTTTTGTAGCCTAACAAGTGATGTCTTTTCTGCTTTCTGCTCTACTCAGAGGAAAGCATCTTATCTCGAGTGGTTAAAGCACCTTAAGTTAACAATGTGTTGTAATTGTAGGATTAAAGGTCAGAAATTTCTCTTTAAAAGTGACTTGGAAAAGAGGGAAAACTTTGCATTTCGGGGCTTTTATATGCTAAATAAAAAAAGCTAGAAAGAACTTCTTTTTCTCGTATTTCATTATGTATTCCTTGTATTTCCTGGAATGTTCCAACAGGCAGTTGCAGTATTATACAATCAAAACTGAGATTATTCAATTCACTGAAAGAAGGGATTTTTGTAGGCTGCTTAAAATTCTGTACTTTGTTTGTTTCTTCTATTGCCTTTATCTGAGGCCTGAATGAACCCTTGGGGGAAAAAAAACAAACTGTGTTTTAAAAAAAATGCAAAAGACAGATTCCTTCAGTTAAGGACAGGATAAACTCTCAGAAACAGCGTTTGCCAAAAAGGATTTGACACTCGGGACAGTAGTGTAAAAGTATCAGGCAGAAAAAGAAAAAGAAGAAAGCTATCTTCTTCAAAAATATTCAGATTACCTTATTTGCAGAGTGAGCAGAAGAAGCTATTGCCATCAGGAGCTGTAGATTCCTACCCAGAGTTGCTAACTTGCATGATTTGCATGTGTGTGTGAGCATTAATGTCACTTGCTGCTTTTCATAATGCCCCAGCACCTGAAAAAAAGAGGTCTTGTGATGACAGGTGAAACTTTGAAAATTACCTGAATTTATTGTAAAGTCTGAAAAATAAGAAAGGAAATAAAAATAATCCTAAACAACTTATTTAATCATTTAATTCTTTTTGAGCCAGATTCTCATTTTTGGGAAGGGACAGACTCATGAATTTTAAATGCTTGTGCCAGAAAATCGGACTAGCTAACCTCCTTTTATCATAGCAGGAAGTTCTTTTATATTTCTAACTTGTCTCATATGGCAGTCAGGTACTAAAACTGAGATTGTTACTCAGAAGTTGTGTGTGTCATGCCTTTATGTAAGAACATGTTCTTTAACATTCATTCTTAATTGTCATCTTGAGGTTGAAATACTGGGAATGGAATGGAAGGGGAACAGAAAAGGGATTATGTGATGAGAAATGGCTGAATAGACCCTTCTGCTCAGTTCATATCAGAGCCAAATACAGCCCCCAAATGCAGTAAAAAAGTTAAAGCTACTATTCACATACAGGAATCTCAGAGAAACACAGTGGCAAAGGAGACAAACATTGTGAAAATGTTTTCAATCAATGTTTTATGCTTTCAGTACAATTCTTTTGAACATATTAATGCAGAAGAATGAGAAAAAAACTAATGCCATAAGAACGGACAGCTCTGAGCGTAGTCTGTTTTGTACCAAAGCAGACTTATTTTCTAATGGCTGTTAGGATGAAGAAGGATAAAATCCAGTTACGTCAGGATAGGCTGAAGCCTTAAAGTAAGAGAGACCTCTCTGCACTGAGTGTTGCCCCGGAACAGTTGTTGTGCCTCACTTACCTCCCTGCCAGGCATCCCTGGGTTTGATTTGGCAACTCCGACAGTTTGATTGTTTACCTTTGCATCCACCCCCTCTTACCCAACATGTCAAAAGTCCTGGAGCTTGTTGTTTAAAAAAGCCATGAAGGCTGCAAAGTGCCTGCCAGAAAGACTTTCATTGTTACTGATGAGCTAACAGCTATGCCTCTGATGGCACAGGGCCCCAGAAGCTGCAATTTGTTATGAGAAACTGACCCCAAATCAGCAAACTAAGGAAGAACATTAGGCTTTGCTTCACCCATTAAGTGGGACAGTAAGGATAGGACCTTGCCTCCAGTAAAGGAGGAGGAACAGAAAACTTAGATTAGCTTCATAAACCTTGGTCAGAAAAGAGATTTTGAGAAAGCCTGTTTGCAGGAGCACACCAGAAAAATAGTATTGGACTTTGATTTTTCAAACACGGGGAGCGTTTCCTCCTTAGAGATGCCCCACTGAACAAAGCAGGATTGGTTAAATGAATGACGTTACTCTAGAATGTACCTTATCTACCATGATGGAGGACACAACTTTGTAATGGGGTAACAGTGACACGCTTAAATACATGCTATTGGTCAACTCTCCCTTTAATCAAAAGATGACTGAACTTTGACGTAAGGCTTGAGATTGACTTCAATGTACATGCTTTGAAATAGCCCTTATAGCTAAGCTGTGTTAATGTAATACTAGATAGCATGAGCTAACATCTGTTCCATCATAAAGTGTTTCCTGAGTGTAGTTATCCCCTGATCTGTTCGGCTGCCTCAAGTGCCCCATCCATTTTAGATGTCATGGAAATAACAAGTTGGTGATGCAGCCAGCTGTTGGACAGTCACTGTAAAAGTAGCTGTCCTGGGTTAAGATGGCCTTCTCCTCAGGGTTCCTGGTCCGATGCCTGAACTAGTGGAACAGGGACTTGGAGTGTTCTTCATCCACTTCAGTGCAAATGCAGACAGATTAATCAAATCACTTCCAAGAGCAGTTTTAACTACAATGAACTGATTTTCTATAAAGCAAGTGAAGGGTACTTTCATCGTAGGTTTTTCTGGCGGGGAGGTAAAGCTGGTTGTGTCCAACAGAGTGGCAGGAACAAATAGGCGTCTGAAGTGCTTTTCTGACACCTGTCTCAAGCTTGCCATTCACTTCCCTACCGTGCAGGTTTTTGTATTGACCATAGTTTATCTGTCACTCTAAAGACAGCAACAACCAGCTCAGACTATCTCCGAACTTCCACTTGCGTTACTATGCCAGTGACACAAATTTGTACATACTTGAGTGCATTTACCATTGGCTGCTTTTCTTGTTGCTCTTTTAGCTAACGTCACCTTACCTTCGCACAGAAATCTTCCAACACTTCTCATTGACCTCTTAGGGATCCTGCAGAAGACAGATGTCTTGTTAACAGTTTGAAGAATTTTGTGTCACACTTGATTCCACTGAGAACAGTGTCAGAGTGCTTAATAAATATGGGTCCTAGGTTGTCCTGACTCTTTGATGTTAAGAGATAATTCAGAGCAAAGAAACCATTTTCTAACTAGTCCTCTCTCTCACATAATAACCATTCCTAATACTTCTACAGCATGTTTTGGCACTCCCTGCCATAAACAACAGCCTAATTCACTATCCCAGCCTGCTTGTGAGTAGCGTATTACCACATTTTCCAGATAAGGTAACTGAGAAAGGAGGATTAATTCATTGCCTGAAGCAAAATACAAACATAAGCAATGGAGCTGTGATTAACTAGCTTGTCATTTCCACCTCCTTCTAATTCTCTTTGGCTAATAATTTTTAGTTAATGGCTTGTGGCTACACAGGACTTTCCCCCCTTTTTTCCAACTGCTAAATTTCACTAAAAGACTATGAAAAATAACATTTCCAATATTTTCTGTAGAAATACTCCTTATACCAATTCCACCTTTCTAACTGCATAGGGAGTTGCACACACTGTCACAGGCAGAGAGAAGGGTGAGTTTCGGGGCTGCAGGTAGGAGGATGACCAGAAGACAGTCTTTCCATTGCAGTTTAAGCCACACAGCCTCTCAGATAATTCCCCCAGCCCAAGCAAGGACATCCCTGGCAGAGCAAGATTGCATAGCTAGTTATACGTCATCTCCACAAGAACCTTCATGGGGTGCTCTCTCAATCAAGCAAATCCTGCTCCTGCAGTGTCCTGCAGATCCTGTGAAGTCTATGGTAGGGGAAGCCCAAGGCTGGCATGAAACCAGCTTTCCCACAGACCATAATTCCAGCAAGTGGGGTATTTGGAGATAAAAACAGGTGAATGGAGTTTTGCACTTCAGACTTGGGTGATACAGTCTTCATGCATGTTTTAATATCCAGTTTGAAACACTGAGTGGTGTTTTGATGTTGATGTGTGCACACAGTTCATAATATGAAGCAGGTTTAAGAGGTTGTACCTTCAATTTTGCTTTTACTTAGAGCATTCCTGATTGCAATATGCGTCCTTCTTTCTATGTAATTGCCTCCAGATCAGACAAAAGGTTGTCCCAGCTTAGGGTCATGGCTCTAATGGTGGCCAGCTGCAGATATGTAAGGAAGACTATAGAACAGGGCAAACAGATGATATTCCTGGTCTCCAACCATTTACAGCTGAAAGAATTTCTAAGACAAACAGGATAATGGAAGTGGGGGACAAATAGGGTAAAGTTAGAGACAAACAGAATGGTGTGAAGCCCCATGCCTCCTGTTCTGAGAGGTTCCTGAGACACAGATAATTTCCTAATGATGTATAATATATAGAATGTCTCAATTTTTCTGAACACAGGAGCTTTGTGTGCTTTCCCTTTTGCATAACACCTCTTGGCCATGGGAGCTGTTGGTTAGTTTTAATGGAAACAGTATTGATAAGGTACCTTCGCATGCTGTAGTGAATGATTTTTTCCCTTATTTGATATGTGTGTATTTTTTTCTGTCTCTGAAATATGGCTATATTTGCCCACTGTGTTTCATTATCTCCATACTGGGGTTGTTCATAATTAGACTTTAATTTCTTAGCATTAAAAATAAAAATCCATATTTATTCCCCATTGCCCATGTTTGATTACTGTTGTTTGTAATTAGAAAGGAACAGTAAACTGAAGGAGGAAGAGGCCTAACTTAACTGCTCTGTGCTATGAAATGGCCTGTCCTTTGCTGCTATCTCCAAGAGCTTTAAATAATCCAGCAGGGCAGTGTAATGTTTTGTCCTATGGCCTGTGTCAGCTGTAGCTGGCAAAAAGCACATTAAGGGCCCTTCTGGTCCCCTCCAGCCATCGTTTTGAAGCAAAGCATTTTGACATCTTTAGCCTGCGCACGCTGGTGCAGTTGCTGTGGTTGCACATGGAGTAGTTTTCCTTTGGAGCCCTGCTGCTTTGCTGAGCAAACCATGAGCTTAGAAGCTGGGCCTAGGGAAGAGACAGTAATTGATGCTTGCCTGGGCCACAGGAAGATTAAGAGCCTGTAGGTGTGGAACACAAATATCGTGAGCTCAGTAGGGGGGAGTCTGCTGGGCCTGAGATTTCTCTTTATGGCCTAGAAGCCTGGAGAAGAAAATGAATAATCCTTCCAAGAGGAGCTGTGCTGAGCTGTGATGTTGTTGTGCCCGCCATAGCAGTGTAGGACCAGCAGGCGGATTCTGAAGGAGATTGAGACCCCGCACTAGTCATACAGGATCAGCAGAGAAGATACTGTAGCAGCAAGTCAACCAGACAGACAACAGATTTGGCCCTAAGGCCTTTCCTGCAGTATAACGTTGTCACTAGTGTAGGCACTGACCCTGTGGACATACATGGTGAGATGTCAGTATAGGACAATATAAGCAGTATGGTCTGAGCTGCTGCCACAGGGGCCTGAGTCTTCCTTCCCTTTTTCTTTGAGGATTCAGTAGCATTCCTGGAGCTTTGTGAAAGGATCTGGTGAATGGGGCAAAGAATTTTTCCTCTTTGTGGACAGTTTTTTATTCCCAGTCTCTCTTATTTCCTATCATTTTTACAAGTTACAGGATGATGGAGCTTTTGTACTACAGGCAGCCCGTGTGGCTTTCAGAGGAATGCTGAGAAGCTGCTTTCCCGGCTGTCCTGGGATCTGAAGAGGGGTGCCCTGACATTTTAAGCAGGAACATTTTCACACAGGACTCCCTGGCAATTTGGATTTTCTTTAAAAAAGTCTGATTTTGAGACAGCACACATGGCATCCTTCACTCAGGAAGGTGCCCTTCACTCAGGCACAGCAAGCGTGAGTGCTCATGACAGAGAAGCGTTACGGCTTCACGTGAAGGGTGATTCCTGAAGCCTGAAGAGTTGTCTTAAATTGTATTCACTGATTGGGAAATAGAGTGACACATAGGCAAATAAATAAGTTAATTTCTTTTTCAAAGAGAAGAGTGTAACAGTTCTGTAGCATTTATATTGATCAGTATTCAACTGTCTTCACCTGTCCCAGGGAGAAGAGAGGTTGAGATATCACCAGCTTACACACAGGCAGAGAGGAGGAACAATGGCTTGCGTGGGTTCCCCACATCACTTTATGCTTTCGATCTGTTACCTGGTATTGGTGATGAAAAGAGTTTGAACTCCATGTGCCACACATACATGTATCAATGACAGCATGTATACACACAGACTTGCTCCTGGAACTAGGAGAACCCTGAGTATGGAGGAAATAGTCTATGGAAAATTAGTAAGTGTCAATTCTTGATATACTTTCAGGTGACACTGTGCCTTTTAAAGTAGATGTAAAACGAAGTGCTTGGTGACATATAAAAATGAGCCTGTTCCCAAATTTGCTTATTAACACTTTCTTATGAGAGGACATTTCCTGGTTGAAATATTCAGATTAATGGCAAGTTTATGGCAGTTTAATTTGAAATGTGCTTACTAGGTAGTGTTTCTGCACAGCAGGGATGGACAAAGCATGCTGACACTTAGGACTCTGAAGAAAATTTCTTTTTCTTTAGCTCAGTCTTGGAAAAAGTTAACATACCAGAGAGCTGCACACAGCCTTGCATCCACGTCGATGCTGAGTGCCCATAAATGGCTTTGAATTCAAAGGATCAGGCCTTGAGGATGGAGAGAAAAAAAGAAGCCTTTGCTGCTTCACCCATCTGTTGCCTGTGACCCTGCCGTGGGGTGGTTTGCGGCTGCAGTACTGTCCCACCTCCTGCTTTCTGTGGAGGTACACAGCTCTGCAGGAGGAAGAGGAGTATCCCAGAATGTATCAGATGGGACAGGGGTGGTTGTGGTTTTGTTGTTTGTGTAGGAATATTTTTCTGGTTTGGGAAAGGGCTTTTTAATATGTTTTTGGCCCAAATTCCTTTCAAGCAATTCTTACTTTGCTGGATCCAAGTGCTGCTGAAATCAGTGAGGTTTTTTCTATGTCTCTTGGTTCAGAAACGTTTGTGTGTCAGGCAGGTCTACATCTCTTTACCAATGGATTTGTCTTCAGGTCTGATGTTGTTCATCATCACTGACATTAGCAACATTAATGGCATTTTTAAGAGTAAAAAAGGTAAAAATTTGTTGTTCTATAAAGAGAAACCAGCATCCTCATCTAGGCCAAGACCTGAGACTTTTTAAAAAATTATGCTGTCAATGGCCCTTTTAACAGAAATATTTTAATTTATTTTATATAGAGAACTTTTTATTTGCAAGAATAACAGAGTTAAGCCTTTTAAACTCAGCATACACGACTGTGCTATTGCTGTACATCAGGACTGGATTACCAGGAGTAGGGGAAAGCCATCTCTGCACTCCTGGGAGCAGCTGCTTCTCTCGTGTGGCATCAGTGTTTCCCACAGCCGCAGCTAAAGAACCATAAATTCAAACCAAAAATGACTTTATGCTGGAATTGAATTGGCAAATCTGTCAATAATCTAAGGTGCTAGTAACACAGGAAAGGATATATTTTGCATGCTTTTAAATTCTACACTTGCTGTGTCCTTTTCAGTTGAGTTAGCTAGATGCCAAGGGCCACCTTGCTGAAGCTTTCCCCTTCACTTCCAGGCGCCATTTTGTAAGTGGGCTTGTCTTTGCCTGAAAGAGAATAACCTGACACAAGGCGCTCATGATGCAGTTGTACAAACCAGGTCTTTCTTTAGTTTAACACCAACATCTCTCCACAGATAGGCCTTACAGAAAAACTGAAGTGAAGTAAGATACACGGTTTCTGAAGGTGAAACAGCGGGGTCTGGCAAGGTGGACAGGCAGGTGTCATGGCCGCCACTGAGAGGAAGGGAGGAGTCGCAGGCTCTGAGGGCAGCCTCTCAGGGAGACAGCTCTTGGTGTGGCTGCCGAAATGAAACTGCCATGTGGTAGGTAATATAAATTATTCTCTTGCTGCATGTGGGAAAGCTGTAGGGTGGGAGAGGGAATCCTGAGAGATCACAGGTCTGTGTGGTTGCAGGCATGAGTCTGGGCACAGGGAGCTGTATGTGCACCTGCATTGCCCTCGGCTCGTATCTCAGCAGTTACAACTCCTTCCTCACCTTACTGCACCCTGTGTGAAGCATTTCACAATTACCTTTTAAATGTAACAACTGATGCTGGTAGCTCTTAGTGTAATGTTTATTATATCTTATTTAAGTGGGATTGTTACAAGGACAAGAACATCCATGTTATTAGCTAAAATTTCTTACAAACACAAACATACGCTCACACTTTCCTTTAGTCTCTATGATTTACCATTTTCAATTGTCCCAGCGCTGCTCAGTGAGCAGGAAAAGCAGTTGGGATATGGAGCTTGACTTTTGTCCTGTTTCCCGCCAATACCCTTCTTACAGCTTATGCAGGCTTAGACTAGGAACATTTATATCATATTATAATAGAGGGCTTCTGTGAAGGACCCTGGCCAATTTGTCTGCTTGCCATTGGCCATATGACATCCATTGAAGGCCCTGGGAAATAGGAGATGGAGGAGTCTGGTGGGCGGCTGGTGTCCTGCCAAACTGCACTGCGGGGTAGATGTGGCAGAGCCTGTGCTGAGCATCTGGACGAGCTCAGGCTTTCCCTCTAACTGTCCCAAATCTCACCATGACATAAACATGTGCTTCTGAGTTTGGTCTCATAACCAAGCAGCTTGACTGCAAGATGAATTTGGGCTTAAAACTGAACTGGCCGGCTTAGAGTGAGTCAACAGCAGTATACAGGTCCATACCAAACCTCCCAGCTCATGGTCTCTTGTGCTAATCACTGCAGACATAGCACACCCAGTCAGGGAAAAGGTACCTTGTGTTAGTCTGTCCATTATTGTACTCACGGCAGCAAGATTTCCTGCAAAGAGACACCAACTTTCTATGTTTGGGCATGGGATGCAGTCAAATATATGTATGCAATCTCTAACTGCTGACATCCTTATGGGTGAATCAGTATTCTCCATGGGCAGAGCCAGTGTTAAGCCCATGGGTTCAAGGCATTAGGATGGGGGCCCCTCCTTCCTGTCTATGTACATAATTGCTTGCACTTCTAGCTAGCTTATTTCAGCCCTCCACAGCTTGAGCTCCAGGGAATTGTGTAAAACTGGCATAACAAATACATTTAAAATTTCTTTATAGTAATTTTCAGATCGGAAGCACAAAAAGGCTGGGGGCAAATGGCCACGCTTGATGTTCAAGCTTTGTAGCATCTTTGGAGCCAAGGAAGTTGTGATGGGGGTAGAAAGAAGAAAATTCATACAAGGTAGGAGACATGTAGGGAAAGCACTTTCTGCAGTGACACTATAAAATGGAACCAAGGGAAAAAAAAGGTATTTTTCCTCAGCGTTTGGGTTGCATTATGCTAGTTCTTGCAAAAGGTGACGCTAATGAGGAGGACATGCTCTTCGTTGACTCAGTGATGAGTACTCTGGGTTGATGGAAGATGTGAGGACAATTTGCTCTAATAACTGCCACCTTTGGCATTGGGCTTTCTTTAACCTAAAATTTAAGGTGTTCAAAGCCTTGTTAGCTGCAGTACTTTCCAGGTTTTCATTGGAACAGATCTCCCAGCTACCTACTGCATGCTCCTTCATTAATCAGTCAATACTCCAGGGTGGAAGGACAAACATACAAACATGAACAAGTATCCTGTTTCTACAGTGCTCCCTATAGCTATGCAATTGGTAAAGTCTGAAGGGGAGTGCCTTCATGTGTGAGGAAATCAGAAAATATGGACATAGTTAAGTGTCCATGCCTCTGTGATACTTTCTAAGGAAGACAGGGTGAACTCTGGAGCTCTTAGCACTTCTTATGCAGAGTTGGCTGTTACACATTAGGAATTTGATTGCATTGGTGGTCCCTTCAGAAACAGTCTATTCCCAGAAGCATTGAGAACATCTGAGACATTTCTGTCATAATCTCTTTGTAACAGTGGTTCCTGACCTTATTTTAGCAGGCTTTGCTAATGCCGCCTTCTCAGCCCTGGCCTCTTGGTCCAGTTGTTCTCTCTGCTGTTGTGCCAATAGTTGAAGCTGGAAGGGTCGTCTTGAAAACATCTGGTCAAACCGCTCTACTCAAGCAAGGTCAGCTAGATCAGTTTGCCCAGGACCGTGTCCAGCTGCGTTTTGAAGATCTCCAAGGATGCAGAGTCCATAACCTCCCTGGGCAACCTATTCCAGTGTTCAGCCACCCTCACATCTCCCTTATTATTGTTGCTTCTTCCCCCTTGTCTCATCTATTGCCTCCTTGAACCGCTTCCTTATGCTGGACTGTGCATTCTGTGCTCTATCCATCTTTAACACTTGCAGATTTCCCTCCTGAGGCCCACCTCATATTTAGGAAACAGTGAGCCAAACCAGAACAGTTGGTAATACCACCACAGGACAATATTCCTAGAAAGCTTTTCTTCTTGGCACTACTTGAATGTATGCTTGGACTGGTCAAGAAACCATAACTTGTTTTATAAACCAAGAGCTTTGCCTATCAACTGAGAGTAACTTCTGTGCTTTTTCAGCCACAGGCAATTTTCTCAAATTCTTAAATACTTAAATTCAGTAGGTGCCCTGAATGTCATCACGGCAAAAAGGTACCTGAAGCTTGCAAGTCCTTAAACAAAGGAAAGCCTTTCTGAGTCAGCCTTACAGAGATGAATGAGCAGTTTATTAGTACATAAAAAGGACAATATAACTTGTGGAAAAGTTTCTGTCAGTTGCTTCTTGTAAAACTTCATAGATTTCAAGTACTGTGTTTTAAGAAGTCCAGAGCATTCTTTTGTTTTCTTTTGTGGGCTTTTGCAGCAAGGCTGCTATCAGCAAGGAAAGAGGCTAAAATCAACCCAGCCTGATTACTTTTTAATCTAGAATTTACTGAAGACTTTGTACATTCACGTTAAGTGCCCAGAGAGAGCTAATATTTCTGATGGGAGGAAGAGGGATTTTCCTGAAGATACAGGCATAAAACACTACTCATTACAGTGCTGAAGTCACAAAATTATGTTCCATACCCCAGAATTAGTAGATCTCAAATACTTCTTTACGGCAGGATTAAGAAGCAAACAAATAGAGAGTTGAATGATATAAAGAGTGCCCATACCGAAATCTGTACTTGGGCAGACCCATTCAAACTGGGTCTGCCCAAGATAACAGGCTAAAAAGTCCCTCGTTTGGTTTCGGGTGCCATGGTGATATGGCACCCCACATAGGGTCCTGGTGTACTGCTGTTCCTGCTGTGGTGTTGCGATGGTACACACAATGTGAAATCCTAGCCCACCGAAGTCAGTGGGAATCTTGCCATTTGTTCTATGACTATGTCAGTGACTTCTGTTATCGCAGATGATGCAATAACCGTGGTACAATTATACAAACGTCACAATGTAGGTGCTTGACCCTGTGGCAAAAAAGCAAACAAACAGTAACAGTAGGAGCCAGCCAAGGCAAATAAAGAATTGGAGGAAGATAAGTTGCTCAGGATTTTTTTTTTAACTTTTACAAAGTGTTCTGGATACATACAGAATTTCTCTTCTTGTTAATTAGCTCTGAAGAAGGATTAGTCAACATTTCTTAAGCAGTGAGAAAGTGAGAAACATTTTGGCTGTAGCAGAAGTCCAAAGTAAATGCTCCTCACACAGCAAGAGTAGAAATCGGTGCTGTAGAAACATGAATTTCACAAAGAACTTCTTTAATATTATTCTGTGGGGTCTAGATTGGGTTATCTGTCAGCTATGTCCATAGGCATGCTGTTCCCTATGGGCTGAGCTCTCTGAAAGCCAAGGGGCCAGCCAAAAGCAATCACTTCGGATGTGTTTTTAGACTTTCTGAATACGGCCCTGACTCTGCACCAGCTATGGCAGGTACTGTATCCAGTAATGGTGGAGGTGAGCACAAGATGAAAATCTGCACAGAGCAGAGGGGACATTTTAAGCTGCATGTCACAAGCTCACTCTCTCAGTGCTTTTCCACAAAACCTGAACAGCTGTATTTAAATAATCCTGAAGGACTCTCTTGCTAAAAAGCAGGGCTGTCGCTTCCAGTTCTGAGGAAGCGATGGATATGAACTGAACCTTTTCCCCCACCCTCTCAGGACAAGCAGCAGTGACAGCACATGCTGAACCCATTCAGACAGTGGCAATGTTCCCAGTGATGCACATGCTCCCCTGAGCTTCAGGACAGAGCTGGCTAAGCCAGACAGCATTTTGCCCAAGGCCTTTCCATGCTCCCAATTCTAGTTGGGAGGGAGCCAGTTATTTATAGAAAAGCAATGTGAGTTCTCCTATATCAGTCTCTTCATGCAAACCATTGGCTTTTCAAGAAATTTTTTGGCAGTGCCATGTCCTGCAAGTGGTAATATAGTCAGAAGTCTCTCTTGGAAGAGTCTAGATATCCTGCAGCTTTGTTGGAGAGTCCTCTGTACCATTCAAAAAAATGGGAGACATATTAGGCTGAATTCATCAGCCTATGAATTAAGCACAGACCCACCACTCAAGCCTGTCTCATGAATATTCACAGTTTTCATTAACTTGAACAAGAACTTCACGGATCTGACTGTGTATTCTGCCGTTTGCCCTAGTAACAAAACCATTCCTGGAATAAACCTGGTAAAATCGAAAATGTTAAAAGACAAAGCAGTTTCCCAGCGCCTGGTGTGAGATCAGTAGACTGAGAACAGATAGTTCTGTTTTTTCTTGCTAAGTGACCTGTCTTTGGTTTTCCCCTCAGAACTTCTCCTACAGTTGTAAAACATATTTGTATCTGAGTATTTCGGTACTGCACATTTTCACTCCAGCATATAGTACATATGCTCCACTGTACACTGAGTTTAGTGACCATATGGCTCTTGCGTGCCAGAAACTGGAAGTCTGGACCCAACGTAGACCGCAAATAAATTGTGCAGCTAAAGCTGCTATTCACACATTTGACACTAAGGGGAGCTCTTGTAACAGAGAAGAGAAACATGCCATACATCTTTTATGGACACTGAACAGGAAAAGATGGTGTAAGGCTGCTTGTAGCGTTAGGCTAGTCTTATAGATTTATTTTGCAAAAGCTGAGTGTATTTATCTCATTTGTTAAAAAAGAGCTCTTTTTATGCAGGCAGCTACAGCTCATACAGCTAGTGAAATAATCGCACATGCCTGTGTGCTACCGAGCTCCTACTTGTCTGGCTGAAGACAAAAGCTTTCTTTTTGTCTGTCTAATCTTTTAGGTTTCAGCCACAGTTCTACTGGCTACAAATTAGTTCATTCCCTATGACCCTTTGATTTGTGCCTAGTCTAAAACCCAGGGTACATACTTTATCTGAAGGCAAGATCCTCTGTTGTAAGATGATCTTGTATGTATTGCTCCCATTATTATTAACAAAGGAAACAAAATACTACCATTTTATTAATCCTTTTCTGTTTTCTTATGGGCAGGATAAAGGCAGAAGGAAAGTTAAGACTAGCTTATATTTTTTTTGGTTGCAAAATTATTGTCAGGGAACAGCAAGGGCTGGTGGCTCCCTAAAGGAAGGAGAGCCAGGAGCCGAGGGTGACCCCAGCCTGGGCAGTGCCCTTACTGAGGGATGGCCATGTCCTGTCTGAACATGGTGGGCATAGCTTTATGGTGGTAACAAGGTCCATCAACAGTCCCAGACCAGGCAAGCCATGAACCAGATCCAGGGTCCAAATGGAGAGTCAGGAGCAAATGGAGACAGGGCCATAGACAGGGCTACTACATGGGTCCAAAGTCCATCTAGGACACAGGGACAAAGATAGGTTGGAGACAAGCTACAATGTACGTCCACGGGGTCCATCCAGGAGACCAGCAACCTATTGCACAGCTCCAAGGCCCATCCGAGGGGCAGAGCGTGAGACAGGACTGGAGACAGATTTGCATATAACATAGCTCAGGCAGGGACTGAAGTCCCAGATGGGTCTGGTCAGGGCTATTGAGCCTCAGAGCACTGACAGCAGCCTCCCCTTCCCTCAGGGGGAGCCACGGCAGCAGGGTCCTGCATTCACTGTAGAACAGCCACCAGTACAGCATGGAATGAATAGTCAGCCCTGCTTTCATACTGAGATATATAAAAGAAATATTGTGGTGCTACATCGTGGATTATAGATCCTTCAGAGACATGGTGAAGTTGGGACTTCTGTGAGTTTAGTTCTAGTCATGATAGTGAAAACTCTGATTATTAATCATGGCTCATCTGGATTTTTGTCATGGCATAACAAGGGTTTTTAAAGCACTACAACCTGCATTGCAGCCTTTCCGTGGCTGCAGCATGACTGGCAGGAGTTGTTTCCTCATTTACACCCAAAAGATAACTTGCTTAATACTTCCCATTTGCTTTTAACCTGAACAGCACAATTCACAAGAAACAAACTCATCTGTTTTTTGGAAGAGGAGCACTTAGTTCGTTTACAGAAGGCAGTTTATTTTAATTATGATACCTTTGCGCTCTCTAGCATGTGGACAAGTTTGTCTGAGCAAGATATTAACTGGTTTACCTGTTGGTATGACAGATCATTTGTTGGTTGCTCACTTGCTATATGTTTGCATGATGGACTGGCTCAAGCTTGAGAAAAAAAAACAACTTTTCTTGTTCTGGCTGCATTTTCTGTCCAAATCTGATAAACAGCCCAGTTTGAATTTTGGCTGCAAACTTACACAATTTCTGTTATCTTTTGTATTACGGTACCCCAGCTAGCCCAGTAGTACTACTGTCCTCTGACTGTCCAGGTTGTTCAGGAAGATACTGCTCAGTGTAAGGGTATCACCATCTTTGGTATCGCCAAAGATTTTTATCTGTGAAAGACAAGTCTAGAGCCTGTAATCAAGAAGATGTGATGGTTTCTTGTTTAGTTAGTACTGTCTTCATCACAGCTAGGTCTCTGACATTTTCCTGTGGGTCTTATAATACTCACATTTTGTCAGGTGGAACTGTGTGATCTGACAGATATCGTGGTGGCAGGTAGGGAGATAATGGTGTCTGCATCAAAACGTGGTTAGTTCTTCTGGCAAATAAGAATTTTACATTTGAATAAAGTTGCCTGTGTCCTCCCTGTTTTAGATCTCCTGCATTTCCAGTAAAACACCTTTGTTTCTGACGCTAAGCCATGATTACTTGCTCCTGTTACATGTATTGCACCTGCCTACTTAGACAGTCAGATGCTTCATTTCACCTTATGATTTGGCTCTTCTGCAATCTAGTCATGGTCTTGACAGGTACATAGCTATGTTAAGATCAGATGGACAATTTCAAATCCTCAGTCTCCTAGATGAAATTTGTGTATCATTGCTTATGTCGGAATTTCACTGGTTTTCTTTCTGGCTAGCTGGTTGGCTCCTCTGTTAGATCAGCTTATTTTAAAAGATCCCACAGAGTAGCAGATTTATTTTTTAAATTGAGAGCTTTTGTAAGCTGAGAGACCAATATTGCTGTTCAGGCCAAAAAGATTATGGATCATCTGCAGCTGCTTGCCCTTCTCCTGGCAAGTGCTTCCTGAAAGATGTTCTCAGACTGGCTAAGGCTGGTGTGACTCAGCCAGACTTGATACAAAAATAGTAATGACTTTCGGATACTTAGTAAATGATGAAAGCCACTCTGTTACGGTATGATACTGGTCAATTTATCCAAAAAAGCAGCCAGGAAATAACTGGGAGCAACTGATTGGATTTTGGATTCAGTAATGTGCTAAAATAGATTAAAACTTCAAAATAATTGTAGTAGTGCTAGCAGATTCATACTACATCAGTTATAAAATAGATATGCTAAGAACTGGTACTTCGTTACCTGGAGACTGTACCAAGCACCACAAACATGCACAGATTGGAACTCATTAGCTTTCACTCCAATGATTGCACCAAGAGAATAGCAAATAACCAATGGTAGAGAAAACATCTACCAAAGATCATATTTTAAAAAAAGAAGAGGGGGGATACTCATGCCTATACCTAATCATGGTTTCTTAAAGGACTTTTTTAAAATGAAACTGTGATTAGTTTAAAGTACCTACTTCTGACACCTGTTTCCATGAGAACAGGAGCAGCAGCTAGAAATCACGTCATTGGAGTTCGTGTTGGTTGCACAGACACAGGAAACTGCAGATATAGCATATACGAGCATTAGGACCGGTCAGCATAGTGTTGTCAGGAGAAGAGGAAGATTTTATGGTGTTTTAAAATCCCTTAATATACTTACAGGAACTCCTTACAGCTAATATTACTGTTATTTTTTAACAAAAAAGATTTTTAAAGGTAATTCAATTTAAAGCTAAAATGATTATTAAGAAGTAAATTTTGCTTTGGAAAAGTGCACCTCTCAAGCAGCTAATAATATGAGCCTTGAAAAAGAGAAACTAAGTGTAACCACATTAATGTATTATTCTGTGCCTGCAAAACTGCCTGATAAGCATATCACATCCTTTCCTTAATGGTATTCCATTGCATCTAATTTTAATATATGCTAGCAAACATCTTTTGATGTGTTGCTTTCTATGAGTTACAAAGAACAGTCTTAATTTTCTATGTGATTTGCCTAAATATTTTCTTGGACCAGAAGTGTTTGCAATGGAAAATTCAGGCATGAATTTGTACTTAGTTGGGCAATACTGTAAAATCTGGAAAGGAACATAACCAGAATGATGGAGTATTATACCTCTGGGGAAGTTATTGTTCAGGTGTCTTTCATGCAAAATGGAGGTGTGGCCATTTGTGCGGTCATTTAAAAAAATCTATTATTTCAGTTACTGGCAGAGAAAAACATAACCCTAAGGTGCAGGCAGAACCCCAGTGACTGCAACTACAGGTACAGGTACTGCATCAAACCATCAAAACTCACCTGATTTCAACTTTGATTATGAACTGCAAAATCTCTGAGTATTTGCAACATTGCAGATCTGAGCAGCCCTGGACTAAGTATGACAGCTTCCTACTTCTTCCATAAATTGACTCTTTCTCCTAAGAAATGCAGACCATTCCTTCATCCAGAAAGTGTATTAAAAACCATAACTTATGATTCATAACACCTATGAATTAATACATAGTTTAGAACAAAGTTCTACTTAGAACAATAGCTCATTTCTGATACTGGTCAGTAATTGATGTCCAGGGAAAAGTGTAAGGAAAGGCTCATGTATGGAGTGATCCTTCCTTGATATGACTACTCCTGGCAATCAGTAATCTAAGTTTAGTTTTTGTGTGAAGATACAAAATGCTTTTTCCTCTATCTGGATACATGGACTTAATTGTGCAATCTGTTTTCTTAAGTTCTTTCTTCAATAAGCTGTTGCATGCCATGTTCAACAGTATTTAGTTAATTGTGCTGAGCCTATCTAAAGGAAACTTTTTTTCCCAAAGGAAAAACCCACAAGAAAACAAGGAAGAAAGCCTGGAGGCTGCAAGTAACTCGTGTATATGTTGCTTCTGTAGGGAGAGGTTGGACAGCTTGTAATTGATGCAATTTCTTGCAATAACAAAATGTTCCTGACCTTTTGTTGACCACAAAGCAAATGTACTTTTAGTATGTCAAGTAAAATCAAATATCACTCCTATTCCTCTCCTACTAATTCTCAAGGATGGTGTTATATATTAGGCCGCTTAATAAGAAATTTGAACTAAGTAGATTAGAACAGAATGTTATAGTTGAAGACCTTAATGGCCACCAAACAGCTGCCTCAATTTTCCTGTTTCAGAATTTTTCATATTTACAAGCAATTAGAACATATATGTATGTGTGTGAGAGCAAGGGAGCTGTCGGCGTGACATTGAAGAACACAACATTTTAATGCAGGGAGATTTGAGCAAAATAAGGACATAGGAAATGGTTCACAGCCAATTCCTTATGTTAACTGTCAGTCAGATGTCACAGCAAACACTAATGGCCCCATCAAGAAATGATACTGCCACTGCAAGAATTAAGTACTTTATTCTGCTTATTGGCACCTAGGGATTCTAATTAAGCAAAGCACAGCTTTGCGAGATATAAACCCAGGGACAAAGCCCTCACTTTCAGCAGGAGAGAGCTTGGCAAGGGGCAGAGATCAGAGGAGAGAGGAGCAAGAAGAATATGGTGCTTCACGATGGAGGTCATTCCTACTCTGTGCTTCCTTTTGACCTTTGAGATCAACATGACGATAAGTTTTATCAGAGGATCCTGCTTTTCTGCTTTGACTGTGACATGTCTTCTGTGGACTTCTCACACCGAAAGGAGGAAATAGCTGTGAGCAAGCTAAACAAACTTCATTCCAAACATAAATTCTTTAGCTTGAGCCAGAACCTGGGCAATGATTATGTAGAGAACTAAACAATTGATTAACTTACATTTGCAGTTTCTACTTTCATGTAGGGATTTGAGGATACTGCACTTTTATAATGCTGTAATGTTAGAGGGACACTGAACACCTCAGTTTTGTCTGCAAGTTCTTTCAGACCACTTTACTTTAGCCACTGTGGAAGTTATTTTAAAAGGTACTGAGTTTTGTAGCTGTCACATATAATTGGGGTGTAATTTTGCTGCTGTTCCTTCAGTTAGCATCACACAAAGCATAGCAATATCCACCAGAAGTTGTTTTTAATTTCTGAGCTGCCTTTTCTTTCCAGATTACAGATATTGTACGAAATTGACCATTCGAGCTCAGCATTCTGTGAGAAGGGAGCAAGGCAAATAGCAGGATCATAGGCCTGGACTTCAGGAAAGCAGATTTTGACCTATTCAGGGGATTTGCTTGGAAGACTTCTAATAGCTTATGATGCTGCAAAGAAGAAGGGCCCAGGACTGCTGGCTGATTTTCAAAGATCGCCAAAAATAGTCCATCCACATGTGCAGGGAATCGGGCAAAGGTGGCAGGAGGCCAGCATGGATGAACAAGGAGCTCCTGGGTGAAGTCAAACATGGAAAGGATGCATAAAGAGGTGGAAGGAAGTACAGGTGACCTGGGAGGAATACACAGACACTGTCAAGTGTACAGAAACGGGGTTAGGAAAGCCAAAGCCCACCTGGAATTGAATCTGGTTGGGGAAGTGAAAGGCAACAAGAAGGACTTCTACAGGTATATCAACAGCAAAGGGCTGACCAACCTGATTGCTTTCTGTGATGAAATGACAAGCTTAGTGAATAAGGGGCATGTTGTTTATTTGGACTTTAGCAAGGCTTTTGATACTGTCTCCCATAATATCCTCATAGACAAACTGATGAAATACAGCTTAGATAAATAGACTGCAAAGTGGATTGAGGACTGAACTTCTGGTCTCAAAAGTTGTGAACAACGACACAAAGTCCAGCTGGACCAGTGACTACTGTTGTATTCCAAGGGTCAATACTAGGCCCAGTACTGTGTAACATCTTCGTTAATGACCTGGATGATGGGACAGAGTGCACCCTCAGAAAATTTGCAGATGTTAAAAATTGGGAGGTGGTTGTGCCATCATTCAGATGGACCTCAACAGACTGGAAAAATGGGCAACCTCATGAAGTTCAACAAAGGACAATGCAAAGTCCCGCACCATGCACTAGTACAATCTGAGGGCCAACTGGCTGGAAAGCAGCTTTGCAGGAAAAGCCCCAGGTGGACAGCAAGCTGGCCATGAGCCAGAAATGTGCTTCTGCAGCAAAGAAGGCCAACAACAGTCTGGGCTGCCTTAGGAGGACTACTGCCAGCAGGTCAAAGAAGATGATCCTTCTCCTCTGCTCAGCACTGGTGAGGCAACATCTGGAGTGCTGGCCCAGTGCTGGGCACCCTAGCACAGGAGAGACGTGGATATATTGGAGTGAGTCCACTGAAGGGACTGGAGCATCTGCCATATGAGGAAAGGCTGAGCGAGCCGGGATTGTTTAGCATTGTCAAGAAAAGGCTCAGGGGGGATCTTATCAATGTATATAAATACCTGATGGGAGGGTGTAAAGACAGAGCTAGACTCTTCTCAGTGGTGCCCAGTGAAAAGATAAGAGGCGATGGGCACAAACTGAAATAAAAGAAATTCCACTTAAACATAAGAAAATCCTTTTTTACTGTGAAGGTGGTCAAATACTGGAAAAGGTTGCTCAGAGAGGTTGTGGAGTCACCATTCCTGGAGATACTCAAAACCCAACTGGACATGGCTGTGAGCAACCTGCCCTAGCTGACCTTACTTTGAGCAGGGAGGCTGGATTAGATGATCTCCAGAGGTCCCTTCCAGCCTCAACCATTCTGTAACTCTGTCTCTTGCAAGTACAGGTACTTCTTCTGTGGTGTGGCTTCTCCAAAGCCAGCTGGTAACCAAAGAGTCACCTTTGCAAGGAATGAAGTCAGAATTAGGAATCTACAAAAAAAGATCATTCTTGGCAGTCATCTCACATTCAGTCCTTGAAAGCTCATGTCAAGTAGCTGAAAGAAATTGTCTCTGTAACCACTGTAGAGTCACAGTCAAATATCAGTATTTATATACTCAGTAGGGAGAACTAAGTGAAAGAGTCTGAGAATTGAAAAGGTGTCTGAAGTAGAATTCCAAATCCTTTTCAAAAGTGTCAGTTTTACAGCTATTACAGTTGTTAACAATTTGACTGTAACAGTATGACACGTGATGCTCTAAACGAAAGGGAACCATGATAGCCTGTCTGGATCCAGCACACCCATGATCAATAGAATAGAATAGAATAGAATAGAATAGAATAGAATAGAATAGAAGAATAGATTATTTCAGTTGGAAGGGACCTACAACGATCATCGAGTCCAACTGCCTGACCAATTCAGGGCTGACCAAAAGTTAAAGCATGTTATTAAGGGCATTGTCCAAATGCCTCTTAAACACTGATCTCTGCCAGGAGTTAGGAGAGAGTTCAGGCATCACTTAGCTACAGTGCATATGTTATGGGACTGCATAGAGTGGCTAAGGGATGTGCAGGGTGATGGGAGTTGGAGTATTGTTACCCCTGGAGTTATAAGACGTGGATCATCCAGGCTTTTCCTGTGATTATTGGCTTCAGTGCCATGATTAGTAATTATAATGGGTGAAATTTTTATTCTTTCATGATAGACAGTGTCACAGTGCCACTAGGCAGGTTTCAGTGTGGTTTCAGAGCAGCTGATGGTGGGTTGGAGAGTCTCTTTCAGTAGGAGTCTGGGAGTCTTCCTGGGGACTTCATTCTGCATTGGAGGTTGTACCACGAGGTAGGACTGGGGGCACTGGGACTCTCCCACTCTCCTTGTGGTACAGCATTCTTTACCTCATCACAACCTCTCTCGCCCCCTTTGCTACTCCTGGAGTGGTGGGTCAACACAAATAATGCTGGCATCCTCTGAACAGCAGGACATGGGAAGAGGCAGTATGACGGGGTGGTACTGAATAGAGTCATGCTAAGCCATGGGAGGCAGCACAGGCGGTATACAAGAATCATAGAATCATAAAATAGTTTGGGTTGGAAGGGACCTTTAAAGATCATCTAGTCCAAGTGCCCTGCAGTGAGCAGGGACATCTTCAACTAGATCAGGTTGCTCAGAGCCCCGTCCAACCTGACCTTGAATGTTTCCAGGGATGGGGCATCTACCACCTCTCTGGGCAACCTGTGCCAGTGTTTCACCACCCTCATCGTAAAAAATTTCTTCCTTGTATCTAGTCTAAATCTACCCTCTTTCAGTTTAAAACCATTATCCTTGTCCTATTGCAACAGGCCCTGCTAAAAAGTCTATCCCCATTTTTCTTATAAGCCTCCTTTAAGTATTGAAAGGCTGCAGTAAGGTCTCCCCGGAGCCTTCTCTTCTCCAGGCTGAACAACCCCAACTCTCTTAGCCTTTCCTTATACTGGAGGTGCACCAGCCCCCTGATCATTTTCATGGCCCTCCTCTGGACCTGCTCCAACAGGTCCATGTCCTTCTTATGTTGGGGGCCCCAGAGCTGGACGCAGTACTGCAGGTGGGGTCTCATGACAGCAGAGTAGAGGGGGGAGAATCACCTCCCTCAACCAACTGGCCACGCTTCTTTTGATGCAGCGCAGGATGGCTTTCTGGGCTGCGAGCGCACATTGTTGGCTTATGTCCAGAATACCCTTTCAAATACTATCAAATACTATTGACACCTTGTAATTTTTGGTATTGATTGTTATCATGTGCATTTAAGAAGTATGATGCTACCAAAATATCAATGGGTTGCCTCTCACTAGTAGTAATGACTGTGGGAACAGAATGTGAACAATGTAATTTACTGCTTCCTCTGAGGAGATGCAATTTGAATAACAATGTTAAAATCTTGACACTACACTGGAGCTATGTCTTAACAAGCATTTTCAAATATTTTAATCAAAAATAACTATTATGGACTGTCATATATAGTCCTGTGTCCAATATATAAGAGCATTCATTGTCTTTGTGAAAATCTATCTGGAAAGATATTCTAGCCCTCACAAATAGGCTATGCTGCAGCTTGTTATAAACAAATGTAACTATTCCTTGAAAAGCTTTCCTACCTTAAACCAGCTTTCCTACCCCTAAGAAGCCAAGAAATATCCAAGAGATATGTGCAGTCTTAACTTTCTTGATATTTGCTTATCCCTAGATACCATTTTCAGCCAATTTTGTTCTGAAGAGTGCTCATTAATATTTTATTCTGGATGTCTCTATAGAGGGAGAGAAAGAAGAAAAGAAACAGCCTAGAGAAGAAGCTGAGAGGCCAGAGACAGGTTATCCTCTTATATGACTGTGCTGGTTTTGGCTGGGATAGAGTTAATTTTCTTCACAGTAGCTCGTATGGGGCTGTTTTGGATTTGTGTGGAAACAGTGTTGATAACAGAAGGATGTTTTTGTCACGGCTGAGCAGTGCTGACACAGAGTCAAGGCCTTTTCTGCTTCTCACCCCACCCCACCAGCGAGCAGGCTGGGGGTGCACAGAAGTTGGGAGGGAACACAGCTGGGACAGCTGACCCCAACTGACCAAAGGGATATTCCATACCATATGTCGTTATGGTCAGCATATAAAGCTGGGGGAAGAAGGAAGGGGGGACCTTCGGAGTGATGGCGTTTGTCTTCCCAAGTAACTGTTCTGCGTGATGGAGCCCTGCTTTCCTGGAGGTGGCTGAACACCTGCCTGCTGATAGGAAGTAGTGAATGAATTCCTTGTTTTGCTTTGCTTGCGTGCGTGGCTTTTGCTTTATCTATTAAACTGTCTTTATCTATTAAACTGTCTTTATCTCAACCCACAAGTTTCCTCACTTCTACTCTTCCGATTCTCTCCCTCATCCCATTGTGGGGGGAGTGAGCGAGTGGCTGTGTGGGGCTTAGTTGCTGGCTGGGGTTAAACCACGACAATGATGTTAATGGCAAGGGGATCTGCTAGGGTTTCTACTAATAAAGATGAGAGTATTCAACTCCCTCTTTATTTGCAGAGACTTATGAGGGGAATCATCGCAGTGACTTGCCATGATACAGTTTTCATGGCTATGCTCCTCCATGCTGCCAAAGGAAAGAATTTTTTTCTGTTATAAAACTCTTTCCAGAAGGGACACTTGCTTTTGTTGTTGTCTCTGGTCAGATCCACCAGATTTAAGAGGAGATGGTGAGGGAGCTTTTGTGCCCAGCTCAGAAACTCCAGCACACGTGGAGCATATTTCTGTGTGATTGGATGTAATTGAGTTTCAGCTGAAATAATAGTCCTTCAGGGTGGCAAAGACTGAGCACACACTCCTTGCTGTGTGATTAAGAAGTCTAGTGGCTTAGCTATTAAGGAGGTGAGTTGTGATACCCTGTGAAGTCACAGGTGAATTTAAAGTCTCAGGCTCCAGCTTTGTCCTGAAGCACAATAAACATATCCATCGTCAGTAACAGCTGAATGGAAATGTAAAAAGGTGCTCCTAATCATCTCTCAACTATTAGTACCAATTCCCACCTGAGACCAGTACTTACTAAAAGTGCAAGAGTGGGTTTAGCTTGGGCTAGCATACCAAATCTTTTTGTACATGCAGTGTTTCAGCAGACATGCTGTGTCTGGGACCAAGACCTCAGTGGATGCGATGAAAGTCAACAGATCCTCTAAGAGAAATCAGTAGTATCTCTTCTATAAATTTGGAATAACTTGTCTCTGTCCATTCCTGCCTGAGGTGAACTTTAGCTAAAAAAGATAGTGGTAGAGTAGTGCTGGCAGAACATCCACAGTACGTATTTTTGTGCTGAAAGAAAAGGTTCTAGGGAGACCCGGTGCGTTATGTACTTGGATTCTTCACTGTAACCAACATGTTCCTGTGCAGCAATTTCCAACTGGTGAAATGCCCCTAGAAGAAACATCCTCACCAGCTGCTCCAGGTCAGAGTAGTGAACGGCATCTCAGAGGTGCAAAATGACTCCTTTGTTGACTTGCCATTCACTTGGTATATCCACAAGTACATTAAAGGTTTGTGTAAATAATGAAAGGTGTTTGTTGTTGAATGACACTGGTGTTCCCATATTGCATTATATACTGTTCAATATTACTTTCATTCCCTGACTTCAGCCATAAGTAGGACAGCAAAATGTAGCACTTTCTTTGGGCATCTGCCTTTTTTAACTGTATGATTCACAATACCTTGGAAGAACATTGGCTGGGGAAGACCAGCACCGCACTCTTGAAGAGGCATCGACTGCTCAGGAAATTAAATTTAAAATTAGTAGGGAAGCTAAAGTGACTTGACTTTGAGAAATACAGTAAAGGGAACAAGCAGCAGCAGCTGCCTTCATTGAACAACAAGTGATACCAAGAAAAGGTAGGAAATTCTTCGTATTTACCTCTCCTGATAACTATCAGTTGGCTAGCATCATTGTGAAGAGCTATGTTATTTAGCAAAAAAGGAAAGCAAGATGCCCTTTTTACCTTGTGAGAAAAATAGCATTAATTTATGGTACCTCAAACTGCTACCTGTTGATGCTAAAGGAAGTACTTATCTAGGGCATAGTACTTGCTGTTCTCAAGTTCAGCAGTAGGTCACTCTCCCTTGTTGCTGGGCTTTAGTGCCCAGATACTTTCTGGTGAAAAAGTTATGGAGGTACTGGATGATGCAGGAGGGTCCTGAAACTAATTTTGCAGTAAAGAGCACAAAGTACAGGTGCCATCCTTGCCTCAGGCATGAGCAAAATGTTCTGGTTTTGTCCTATAAAACAAAAAATCAAAAGATAGTGAAGTATAAAAGGGTTTTTATCCTTTTTGGAGATGTACAACTTGCAAGGAAAAGGAATACCTTCCTATGAAAATTGCATTATGGGGATACTGGTGTATTTAGGAGTCATAAAAAGATTTAGCAAAAAATGCAACAAAGTCACAATCTTTCTCTTAGAAAACAGCAGTAACATACATTATTTAATAAGCAGGAGAAAATGATAGCTGTTTTTCGGCGTGAAGGTGGTGTTAGTTGACTGTGACCATCTTCATAGCCTGAGAAGCGATGCCTTGATGTAACTTGGTACTGTTGACAGAGATGAGGCTGTACTGATCATGCAAAATACTGAAAGGAACAATAATGTTTTCCTAGAGACAGGCAAAATATTTGCCAAGGTCTAATTCCACAAACTTCCACATAAAGAGGAAAAAAAAAGCACTAAGTTAAAACTCTGTTTGCCCCAAGGACAAGACTAAAACTACCCAGAGTCTACCTCGGTTGGCTGCACTCCTGAGCAACAGCTGCATGACCAATTGAGACAAAAACAGCCAAAAAATGATGCAATAAATCTGTGGCAATGAAGATTCCAGAAATGTGCAAGATGGATCTGTCTAATTTAAATTGCCATTTCCTTTAGGATTTATAGTAAGTCCTCCAATGTAGAACTTTGTATCTTCCATTTTAACACTGGGTACATCACTTTTCTGCAATTCTGCAGTATAAATTATTTCCAATAGAAAGACTTGAAGTGCTGCAGTTACCTCAGTTGGCAAAATATGGCATACAGAACCATGCGTTTTTCTAAAAAAGTATTTGTTTCTGTTTCCTGCTTCGTTTCAGCATCATGAAAATCCACAAGTATTTGGGCAGATTTAGACTGCTTTTTAGGCTGTGCTTTTGAGAAAAGCTAAAGGGAGGGTTTGAGTAGAATATGTGAGGTTTACTTCAGTGAAGCTTTCTTCCTTTTTAGGCTTCCCTCACACCTGCTACAGCAGATCTGTTATTTGCTTTTTCTCCACATGTGAGATTCAGATTGAACATAATGACTTTGCATAGATATGGCGGACATCCCTGCTGCTTTTCAGCCTTTCTGATAAATCTGAAAGCAATATATCCTGCGCAATATATGATTGTGTTAAAAAATGCTTAGTCTCCAAATGTCTGCCCTATTAGTTTTTGGAATAACCCAGAGTGACAATGGGCTAAATTAATCTATAGTGAAACTTCAGAGATTATGAAGAAAAGGTAAGATGGATTAATTTTACCTGAAAACTCTTGCTAAAATTATTACAATAAATCAGTGTTATTTGGACATAATGCTTCCACTATCTCTATTTTAGAAATAGCACAAAAACCCAAACCAATGCAATTTATGGAAAAGTGTTAATACAAGATTTCCAGACATTCATAGCCTCTACCAGATATTTTTGTCTGTTAGCTTTATTATGGGAAGAAGTCTTGTTTTAAAGATGTTCTCTTTTTATTGGTATATACTTCCAGCAGATAGAGAAGTGATAGCATTTTTCTGAGCAGAAGTATTTTTTGGATCTGCACTGGAAGGAGCTCAGACTAGAGAACTATATAATCCTTTCTACTCTCTTCCATAATTGAGCCCAAACCTGGCTATGGGTTCACAGAGCCAAATAGTTCAAGCCAGCTATGTCCATTCTGTTCCTTGCCTCTGATATCCACGCTGTGTTTTGATAGGAGAATGTCACACAAACCTGCTGTCCCACACAGGTACAACACCGCTTCTTGGCAGGCCCTTCTGCCGTGCACACCATTTGCATGGGTAGTCCTTGCAAGCCTCATAACTCTTCCCTAAATTTGCTGTACAAGCTGGTTTGTCCTGATGGCAAAGACCAGGCTCAGAGGCACTCATTCCTGGGGAGTGAGGAAGCGGAGGGCTGAAAATTTCCTTAGCCCTTTACTCTAGCCTGGTTCTGAGGGCACTACAGGTTTTCTGGCTGGAAAGATGCTTACTCCTTTTCCCAGCCTTGTACCCCACATGCAATGGGCCTGCTTCCTGAGAAAGAATGGTAATCACTATGACCGGTGTAGTAACAAGATACACCACAAACTCAAGTAATAATATATGTTTCTTTGTGGTCCCACACATGATCTTCTGAATTTCCTCATTTTGCTCTTTCACAGGAAACCATTCTGTCTTCTTGCTTCTTTCTAGAAGTCAGGAAATTTCCTTTCTCTCCCTTCCCACCATCATTCTTTCCCCTTCTGTTGCTTTCCTGTAGTGTCCTCAAAAAAATACCTTATTCCCCTTACTTGTCATTTTTGGACTAAAAACAGTTTGTGGAATGTGATCATAGGATCAGTACAGATACTGTGTTTGCTCTCAAATAACATATTCCTTACATAAGGGAAGGGATAGACATAAGCATGTAATGGAATCACTTTGCTTTAAATTACAAATGTCTTTTTAAAAAATAGTTTACTTTGTGACTAGAATAATGAAGTTCACAGTTGGTAAAATGTCATTGATTTTATTTTAGTTCTATCAGATTGTGAAATGATCCCATCATTAATTATATTGTTCCTGAAACTACTTAAATAACATTTTTCTCAATGATTTTTTGGAGGTTTTTCCCTCCTCTTCCCCATTGTATTATAAAAGAAGCAGTTGAATAATTATGTAATTTAATTTTGATGAAACTATACTAGAGCTAATAAGACATTTAGCAATATTTTTGCCATTTAATCTATTGCATTTACTCTTGTTCTCAAAAATTTCAAATTAAAAACAAACTCATGGCCAGTTTTCTGTGAAATTTTAAAATAAAATTCACTCCTACACAAATTAACATAGCATCTGCTGTCACTTAATTAAAAATAATTATGCAATCTTCAGAATTCACAATGTAAGTTGCTGGTAACCAGGAAGATACTGGCAATACCGTTCAATATTGGACACCTAGGCTGAAACATTATGAATGGTTTTATTTTCCTCAGTGTTTGTCTGCATTGCAGATGGCAGTTTCATATACACCTAATGGAAACCAAGTAGCCATGGCATCACAGAGGTAAGAATTTCTTGGTGGAGAAATGAAGGTTAAAGAAGTTGTGAAACACCAAGTTGTCACAGATGCTCCTGGAACTTGCACTTAGTAAATCTATCTTGAATATCTCTACAGTACAGGCATACTATTTGATATAGTGATGACTGTTTTGACAGGAGGCAGAATAAGTAATTGATTTCCCTGGCTACTGCAGTCCACTCTTCCTGAACTCCTTGACTTCTGGAGCAATATAGGAGTACTGTAGATATTCACTTCCCCACACTGCAAATGCAGATTAATAAAGGCAGAGCACAGCTCTTTTATCCAGTGTTTTTGCAGGGCAGCATTCTCACTTTGCTGTTAATTGAGAGTCTGGAAGCAAATGGCTACCGAATTGCCTGATGAAGTACGGTCTCAAGTGGGGAATGATTACTTAACTGGCAGGTGTTGCAATCCCTTGGTCATTGAACTGTCCAGTTTTAAGCAAAAACTGGATGCAGGCACACATGGGCATAGCCTTCTGCAGAACATCCTCTGCACTACCCTGTTGAAATATTATCTGTGGTGGCAAAAAGCTTCCACGATAGTTCTTGCTGTGCTCCACTCTTCCTGCATGGATTTGTTTACAAGGAAGATAGTCTGTAAATGCTCTTAGAGGTGAACAGCCTGAAAGAGAGATGCCATGAAGGAACCAGTGTGTCCAGTACCAGAGAGAACTGATGAATTGTAGCAGCCTTCTAGCCACCCTACGTTGAGCCCAGCAAATGGCCACCAAGGTGATTAGAGGGATGGAGCAAATGATGCACAAGGAGAAGCCGACTGAACAGGTTCTTTTCAGCCTGAAGAAGAGAAAGAGATGATCTAATTAATCTAATTCAAATACCTCTATAAACACCCTCTAGAAAACACAGCCAGACTCTCCATTCATGTGAACAATGAAAGGACAAGAAGCAACAGAAACAAATTGCTGCAAAGAAAATTCCAATCAGATATAAGAAGAAAAATTCTTCACCACAAGATGGAACCAGCACTGGTACAAGCAGCCCAGAGGGGTTCGGAACCTCAATCCTTGGAGATACTCAGAATTTGACTGCCCTGAGTAACCTAATGTAACTACAGAGGACCCTGCTTTGAGCAGTGAAGTTGGACCAGATGACCTAAATTATTCAATTATTCTAAAAATATTCCATCACTAACCTGTGGTCTAGAATAGCAGTGAGATCTCTACCACAAGGCTCTGAGGACAACTTGTAAAGCTAGAGATGTAAATTTGAAAAAAAAAATTGAAACACTCAGAAAAGAAAGTTTGAGGAAGAAAGTTTGCATACAGAGAGAACAAGATTCAAAAGAAAGAATAGTGGACCTTGTTAAAGCCACTGTCTAATTCTGGCAATAGCTTTGACATCCCACTGACTAATTTACACTGTATTTAGCTTTGATGAGGCAGCGACACTAGGTATAAAGCAGGAAGGGACCAGCTCTTAAGGCACTGGCAACTCTCAAATTTCATAGGGGTTTTAAAACACTCAACACTTCCAGGGAGAAGTGGCAGATTTTGACAAGGGAAAAGAAGAGCCCAGTGAGCAAATGAACTGGGAACTCTGTTCCACTTTCCTTTCACTACATTTTTCCCCTTAGTGTTTTTTTCATTATTGTTCATGACTCCTCTCATTTCTTTTGCCTATTACTTTCTCTGATGCTTCATCCGATTACATAAAACCATTTCTTCTAGGGTGTTACACATGGGTCTATGAGAAGAGTAAATACACATGGTACTTCTGTTGATTTCAGGTCCTTCTGCCTGCATCCATCTTCTCTGTTCCCTTTGCTGCTGTGCAGAGGATAAAGGAACATCTGATTATATTCTTTATGCCTAGGTACATCTCTTACCTCAATGAATAATCAAATAGAATCAAGGTATTTCCATTTCTTGTGTGGTGCTTTGGGGTTAAAGCTTTGATGACATTTCTTATAGATACAGTTGATGCCATCAGTGTCTTTGCATAAAATCTATTTGAGATAATATGCCTTTAAGACAAGTGGATTCAAAAAGGAAGGAAAATGCTAAGCAGATTTCTAAAAGAGACTATTAGTTGATTTCTTAGTAATCTCGGCTAAAACAATGGTAAAATTAATTTAATGCTGTTTACTGTCATGTTTTCTGTACAACACGCATGGTGGATGCTGAAATTAAGGGAGTTTAGTTTAACAGACATCTGGATTCTTACGGCTCTTGGAGAAAGTGGAGCAGCTCAATGAACAAGACCAGACTATCTCTGTCAGTACAAATTGCACATCTAACCTACAGGGAAAGGCAGTGTAAATTTGCCATTTCACATGCAAAATCCAGTCGGATTGATTCCTCCTATCTCAGGGTGGTGAATCAATATTACCAGGCTGCGGTAGTCTTGTGTCAGTTTCTGTGATTCCACGGGAAACCGTGTAGGAACTGGATGAGCAGAAACATAATACATTGAGAACTGGATTATGAATCTAATGAATACTCATTAATTAAAATTAAAAATACAAAAATATATTCCCCTTTCAACTACAAACCCTTCCTACAGCGTACAGAAATCTGTAACTTTAATCTGCAAGAACTTCAGGTACAATGTTGGGTCGCAAAGTACTACTAAAAAGGCAACAATATGTTCCATATATTAAGGCAAGTTTTCTTGAAGCAAACTTCGGATGAAAAATCTGATCAGCAGAGTTGAAGAAAGAATCTGATTTTGGTAATCTTATCTGAGAGTAGAGAGGGAGCACATCACACATGAACCTCACACAGGTCTTTGGCAATATTTTTCCTGGTGAGCCTCATCATGGAGGAAAGTTGGGTCTTCCTATGTTTTACAAGAGGAACAGACTCCTTTTCTCCCTCAGAGATTTCTAGAGCACTAGGACATTTTCAGTGCTTAGAAACAATTCTAGTTTACTTCCCAAACATCATATAAGCCATTAACTCTTACTAAAACAGTAAATTCATAAATGCATGAAAGCACTTTGGAATAGTAATATATGTATGTTGAGAAGCAACTGCGTCATCCTGCCCTTTCATTCAAACCTGTTCATCAGGTTGTCTTTGTTTTAGGGAAGAGATGTCAAATGTTAACAGGAGGAATTCATGTTTTCCATAGCACATGCTGTATCAAATTAATTCTTGTAATATGGGTAAGGATTCCAAATGGCGGGGGGAAATAAGTGTGCAGAACAGCAGATAAATACAAGAGGAGATTTAAGCAGCCTGAGAAAGATGAAGGACATCAAGTTTGTTTGAATGCTGAAAGTTTCTCAGAACCTCAGAACTCACAGCAGTGCTGAGAAACCTCAGGAATAGCTCAGTGAAAGGAAGATGCCAAATCAACAGCTACAGGCTCAATTTACAATCTGAACATTAAGTACAGCAATCCTATTTTACTGACCAGGTAGAGGACATTGCTGCAGATTGCTAACACAGTAGCACCAAGGCAGACAATTTTAGGCAGCTCATTTCAAGTCAGATGACTGAACGCAATGTTACCCAAATTACAGCAGTGAGCAAAAGTGACCAGCCGATGCAGTTTTAACATTTTAACCCGAACCTGTATCAGCTGGAACAAGATGTCTCCATTTGACCATAGGTGCTTCAAGCAAATCAGTAGGTACATGTCTGTTTCTTCTAGCACCTACATATTTCTCAAAACTTAGATAATCATGTGAAGATTTGTCCCATCTTATTCTTTCCACTTTAAACTACTTATTAGTTTAATTACACCAAAGATGTGTCTGACAAAGCCAGTAGTTTGAGAAATTTAGCTCCTCATTCACAATTTGAATGTTTGAATGCAATTTCTGATTTATTTCCTGTCTTTATGAAATATATTTTGCAGAAAATAATCACAGCAGAACCCTAAATATTTTGGAAGGATTTTAGAAGACTAAAGAAAAAGAAGTATCTGCAAAGGTAGTCATTTTGAAAACAGAACAGGTCTCCGAGACTATGAAATAGAGAAAGATGAAGACAGCATATGCTGAGAGCAGTCACTAATGAGCTGCACTCAGCCAAAAGACCATTTGAAGAAATACCAAGATGAGGAAAAAAAGAGCCAGGTACTTTTTTTTCTTTGTATTCCTATTAAAGCAAATCATTAAGGTCTCTGAAGAGACTCTTTAAAAGCTTATTAAACAGTTTTTGGGTGCTCTAGCTAATACAAGTTGACTCTCTGTTCATATGATGCTAGCTTAAGGAGTTTTTAAGAGACTTCTTCAGCAACCTGAAAGAATGATTTTTGTCACAAAGAGGGATACAATACATTGCAGAAGAAAAGTACTGTTTGTAAGAGAAGAGTCACAAGAACTGTATTGTTCCTTTAAAAGGCAATCAGGAGTTGGTTTATCTAGAGTTTTAAAAAAATGAACAAAGAACAATTTTAGAGGTTTAATTAAAAACAATCTTGATATTTTATCCTAAAAATCATTCTAGGAACAGTCTCATTGCTTTCATACCACTACTATTATTAGCACATTGCTGTGAAAGTAACCACATTCACTGGTTCACTACAGCTTGCTGGCTTCACAGAATATATTACGAAGATAATGTACTTTAATATAAATGCATTTATTGTATCAGATGTAAACATCAGATAAGTAGAGTAACTGTTGAAGTTACTTAAATAATGAATTAGAACGTTTAAACCATTGGGTTTTTTAGCATCAGAGCAACCTGGATGTCAGGAAATATGTTCAGTAAAATCAGAATTGGGATGATATGGGCACTAGTTTCAAGTGGTCAAAATATGAGACTGGATTCTATGTGTGGCTTTGGTCTTATTTGCAATACACAGAGTAGCTCTCTTTCCCATTGCCTTTCTGTTTATTTATGTTGAGACCACAGATGTTCAAAACATCATGAACATTTTAAGCTAAAGAGAAAAGAGGTTCTTTTCCTATGGAATGTCGAGAGATGAAGACTGACCAAAGGTTTAGGGAATAGACACCTTATGAGCATGATTATTAGAATGTCTCTATAAATAATGTTTGTTTATCTTAAACTACTCTGTCATTCTCACAGTTCTGCCCCAGTTCAGTCGTATGACTTTTCTATACCAACACCTATCGCTATGACATCTTTCTAACATTCATCCTTCTCACAACATATAGGGGAGTTAAAAATATCTTGTGAGCATGGTCAAGAAAGTAAACCTACAGCGAAGATATAATAAAATAAATAGGTGTAGTTGTGGATCTGGTCAGAGGAAATGTTCCAGGGGATAAAACACAGAGAAGGGAACTCAAAACCCAGGAAATGAAGTAATTATGCCACCTTTTTCGCTAAACTTTTCCTTCTGTCTGACTGCCCAAGTCTAATTTTTGAGAGAGACCTCAAACTGCAGGTACCACCAGCAGTGATATTATGGTCTGCATCAATGTCTTCTCAAGGTCTACCAGCTGTCTTTAAAATCGCGAGGGAATCAGTGAGGTTCATTCCTATTGCTGTTGAATCTGAATACCTTACAGAGGAAGAAAAAGAATCTATACCAGAAGAACAGCTGCCAAGCTGGAAAAAAATCTCTTAAAATCTCTTAACGTAGTTAATTTCATCCCATGAATTTTCATTGTTTAAAGCTGGTGAAGAATATGTGTAAGCCCTAAAGAGAGGAATTAACATCAGGAGCTCTGAATTCTAATTACATTCCAATTAACTTTCTGACCCTATCCTTCACTGACCAGTTGTCTTGCAGAAATGCTACAATTCTGTTGCACACCCATCTGAGAGACATATTTTTAGGTACACTCCATGCTACTTTCGGTTCTGTGGTCTCTGACTCAAGTATTTGGACCAAATTAGGCATTTCTGAGGTCTCAGGAATATATGCCTTTAATAGCTGCAATGGTGGTTAACATAAATCATAACATAGGAACTATTTGTTAGTTCTTCGTGTGTATTTTTGTGATTGGATTATTTTGATCCCGGGTAGTACAAGCAAGTGAATGTCAAATTTCATGAGAGAATATATGCTTGGTAAGCTTTCTGTCATATAACTGGTGAAGAACTACATGTATTTTTCTCATGCTTTGAATTTAGTGATTTGGACTTATAGCAGTTCCAGGTAGACTTTAGTCCAGTTGCCCAGCTTAATATAGTGCATTCATTAATATTTGCATTCTTTCCATGTGTGACAAATTAAAAAATATCTAACTCAAAGCATATTACAAAATCAGAATATTTATTTTCCTTAAGCCATTTAAAGTACAAAATGTGAGAGGGATGGTTGTTTGCTTGATAGCTCCTCTAGAGTTGCTAATCTAGGTGTAGATTCAGAGATTTATTTTGAAGTATACTCCTTTTACTTACTTGCTTATTGCATTTGGTCCCCTAATTGAGTTCTTACACTGCCATCCTTCCTTTGGGAGGCTGGATGTCAAAAAAAGCAAGCAGTATTCAGAAAAAAATCTTGCCTATTTATCTGCACATTTTCATGATGCCCATTCCATTATGTCTGAACAGGAGGCAGAAGAAGAAATTATCACAAGTGACCCGTTGCCGATCCAAAAACTCTGAGAAACATCTGGGTGGATGTCTTTTGTTTTGTTCTTGCAGAACTATACTTAGAATTATATATCCTTCTATAATTCTAATTCTATATGTAGAAGGAAGTAAAAAAAACATATATGTGTGTCTATATATGTGTATACATATGTATGTTTAATTTTATGCTTCAAGCAGCCTTATTGTTAAGTTGGGTGCACCTTCAGGTGCAGCTGGATAATGATGATTGTAAGAGATGCAAAGTTGTTGCAAGTGTTCAGGAGCGATATTTTCTTTCTCGTTATAAGAACTAAAATGTTCGGTATCTTTCTTGTCTCTGCCTCACTGCTCTTCATGGTACTTCTGGGAACATGACCTGTTGGATGAAAAACATCCAGTTACTGTAATTGTAAATGTACCAAAGAACTTCAAATTTATTACTAAGAGAAGAAAGAAAAAAACGGGAAGTATTAGACTATAGGCAGGTTCTCACTTATTATTGACAGCTATTATCTTCTTATCCACTGGAAATGTATTTGTATTAAGGAACATGCCTTAAGCTTTTTATGAGAGAAATCTAGGGTTTACAAACTATGTGGAATATTTTAGGATCCCTTACAGGCGGCAAGCAAACACTCGCAGTTTAGAAAGTCATTTAAACAAACCTGTATATAGATTAAACATCTCATATTGCAGAACATGGAAAGTATTTACAGTGTGCTTTTCCAATTAAGATTGTATAAATTGTCCTAGTAGCCTAAGCCACTTTTCACAGTATGGGAAATTGGAAGGAACTAAAATGAAGTCAAAATCAAAATAAGTGCAAGTTGGAGTCAGGAGATAATTAGGTCTATTACATGTAGGTCTAATGCACGTATTTTTTCTTCCCAAAAATGCAACTCAGGAAATAGTAGGCAAGTCCAGTCTTACTGCATGCTATATCAAGGTAAAACAGTCTGTTTCCCCAAAGCTATGAATTGTGACTTCTGGGGAAAAATATTTTTGCTACCTTTGGGTCACCTTCAAGCTGATACGTTTCTGATTATATATGTTAGTAGTGTATCCCAGCTCTGGAAGACATGTTTAATCAAGGCTGTTTCACTAATGAGAGTGGAGTTTGGCATAACAGTGCTCCACACTTGAGGTACTCACCCTGTGACACGAGCGGATCTTGGCAAGTGGGCGCAATCAAGGGAAAGAAGATGGGTGGCACTGCTGAGGCTGCTCTTAGCAGCCCTTTAGCATCCCAGGGGTGGTCTTAGTTTCCCTGAGGCACAGAAGTAGTCTACAAGCAGCCTTCAGATCAGAACCTCTTATGGTGATATAAGACCTCACTTGTTTCAGTGAGCTCAGCTAACTGGCTTCAGGACATTTGGATGCTGGGAACCTGAATATGCTGTTTGCGCTTGCTCTTCTTTGGTTATTTTTGGCACAGAATGCAAGTAAAGCCTAGTCAGTGAAGTCTTGGGATTATTCTGGATTTTGAATGGTAATTTTCCTGCCGTTTAATCCCATATGGAAGTAGAGATCCCAGCCCTGGTGAATTTAATGGCAAGACTTCCACTGACTTCAGCAAGGACAGAACTTCTCAGAGACACCATACCATTCCACCAGCAACAGTTTCACACAGCTAAGAATTTGGAGACAGGGCATAAAAATATCTAGAAAGGAGGTTCCTTTCTCAGAAAAAAATCAGTGAAATAGTTTTGAAAATGATTTTCTAACACTAATAAAGAAAATGTAATAGACCATTTTATGCTCCTGTCCTTAGGCTGTGCCTTATACCATGATCAATATAAAAGAAAAAGATATTTTCTTGATTACTCATTCAAGCAGAAAATGAGTTCTGTTACCTGAAAATTTAGAAGTTTCCTGAGTAATTGAATAGCCTTTGTACATCTTCAATTTTTGATGTTATTGGGTAGTTTATGGTATTTACTAAGATGTTTTAGCCTAATCATTTTTTTGACAGGATAAAATATCACTATTACCGTGGGAACATTCTCCTTACGGAGGAAACCATTTAACAAGTTAGATGCTGAAAGCAATTTGCTGATCAGCGATGCAGAATATACAATGCGTGTGCAAGAAATAGTTTAAATATCAACCAGAAACTAACAATGTAAATTACACAAAAGCATCCTTCATTGTGCTGGCTTTCTCTTTCTTCCACGACTGCAAAAGGCATTGGCAGAAATAATTTGAATGTCGCAAATACATTGTATAGAAATCTCTCTGCTTCAGAATTACAGGCTCTTCTTTCAGTGCTGAACACACTTAAAAAAAAATCTAGTTTAACATTTGGAGGAGAGCGGATTAACCAGCAATGTGCAGTCAATTCCTCCTAGTACTTCTACAATAGCCATCAGCCTTGAGGGCTGGCTACCAAAGATAGACTCATATCTTTCAAAGCATTCATAGGAAAGGTCTGCTGCCTTGGCCTGCGAGAGTCTCCCCGAGGCATGCTAGCTCTGGTGTGGATTCTTCGGGTTTGTGACTAGTGCATTACCCAGCAACAACAGCAATTTAGCAAGTGCCAAAGAAAGATCTCCTGGTTCTTGCACCAGCTGAAATTTCAGTAGTGAGCACAGAGGCAAAACAGAGATGGAATAAAGCACTCTCGTGTTTGCATCTCAGCAACTGGCTAAATGCCATGATCTTCCAGCAGGTACTGTTTGCTTGAAATAGAAATCAGCATGGTAAAGATGCAACAGGACATAGACTACTGTTATTTCTAGATTTTATTTGTGGTCCCAGGAGATGGGTGACTGTCACTTAGAGATATACAGGTAGCTGCAGCTGCTCTTCAGTTCTGTAACATGAAACGTGCTGCAGAGTATGAGAGAATAGTTTCCCTCCAGCCTCCTCCTTTTTTACAAATCTACTTCAGTTGTCCTAAATGCTATCACTGTTAAAACTTTACAGCTCCTAGGAGCTCTCTTTAGCCATTTTGAGCATAAGCACTTCCAATAGGTAAAGGAGCTAGTGTGTTCAAGTTTAACTTCTCAAAAAAACTAATGAGCACTTGTAAATATTGATCCTAGTTCAGCTTTGCTGAGGTGCCCCTCTAGTGTCATCCTATGAGAGATGTGATGAGAAACTGAGAAGAAAGATCATGAAATGCAGATCCTTGCGTGCCTTTTGCTTCTGGCTGGGAAGATAAATTTTTCCTTTGCTTTCATCTCATATGGGCCACCCTTGTGAGAACTGGTTGAACCTTTCATCTACTTGGTGGTGTGCTCTTCTCCAGTGGGACTGCAATTGCATGAAATCATTCTTTGTCAGTGGAGTAGGGAAGTGGGGTGGGCTGTGCAGAAGCCCAAAGGTCTTTTCTAATAAAAAACAAGCTGGGACTATATGCTAAATTCTGAACATGCTTGGACAATTAATTGTTGTGGGGCTCTTTTAAGTGTGTTCAGTGCCCACTAGATTGAAATGTTGCCAGAAACAATTTAAAATCCATATATATAACTAGAGACTTTGGAATAAATTTGAGGATACTGCAGGTAGGCAGGGGGGAGACAGGAGTAGTAAAGACAGTTTTTTTCTCTAGTTCATGCGCAGAATCACAAAAAAAATGCAACCTGGTGAATATCTGTGCCTTTTATCCCTATATTTCTCCTCCTGATCCATTTCTGATGTTTTTCTTTCTTCTTCAGGCAGTGGACTCTGGTATTGTCTTCTTGGCAATTTCCCTGTTAGCCCTAGACTGGATGCATCTTTATATCTTGTTTCTTTTGGCTATGTCTTCATATATATACACTTCTGACTTTTTTCTCTAAATCTCTCAAAAGAGATGAACTAGCCAAATGTCTTTAGTTTGCATGTTACAAACGTTTCATCTGCATGGAATAATTGAATAGAGTCATTATTTTATGTATTAAATTTGTTCAAGCATGGGCCTCTATTCCTTCCTAATTCTTACCATCACTATTACTACATGTCTGCATAATGCTGCCCAGGCAGAGATTGACAAACTAGGAAATTAATTGGTGAAATGTCTCTAATGTTCGTGAATATTTTGGCCATTCAAATAAAACAGCTTTAAGAGATGAGTAAGAACACTGTTTGCACTCAACTAGAGCCACCGTTGCTAGTCTCTAACACCCTCTTTATTACATTCAGAACTACGGCAGCAGAAGTAAATGACCACTGCTTCTGCTGTTTTCAGTTTTGACAATCCTGTGGGTTTTGTGAATGTCCTTTCCTATCTGTCTTCCTGCCTCCTGGTTTCATATGAGGATCTCTCAGAGCTCTGTCCTTCATCTTGTAGATGAGGAAACTGGTAGAAAGAGATTAAGGTTAAAATGTCAAGCGTCTCGCAATTTTGGGTGCTGATTTTATGTGTCCAGGCCCTGATCCTTTCAAGTGCACTCTGCATTATTGGACTTTCAGATGGAAGCTGCCCTTTGAAAACTAACCATTGTTGCTTCTTGCTTTTCACAGTCTTCAAGGCTGGGTAAAAATCTCCTTGAAGCTGATAGGTGTGCTTGTTGCTTTCCATTCTGGCTGAAAGTGGGAACAATGACGTGCCCCTTTGTTTAACAATAATTGGAACATGGGAAGCTACTTCTGAGACCACTCTGAATGCAAGTACAAGCTGGGAGGTTTTGATCTGCTTGTGGTGGGTGTGTTTAAAAGTAAGCAAGGAAAAAGGCAACTAAAAAGAAAAGTGCTTCTAGTATGAGCTTGAGAGAAAAACAAAAATTGCTTGGAGCTTTTTGTGCAGAATATTTCAGGAAGAATAAAAAGAACTTTGGCTAGTTAGACCGTGGGACTCACTTTGAGAAACCTGGTCTGCTGGGGGCTGACGGGGTCCATCTGTCAGAGAACGGGAAGAGCATCTTTGGTCATAGGCTTGCCAAGCTGGTGAAGAGGGCTTTAAACTAAAGTTGCCAGGTGAGGGGAACCTCAATCCATCCCACTCCTACCAGTTTGATGCCAGTGCCAGCAATAGATGCCCAGAGCCTGGAGAAGGATCACAGGTCAGCAGGAGAGCACCTGAAGAGCAGCACAAAGGAATTCCAGCCACTCCAGCCAGTAAGTCAACTTCATCAGGGGCCCAGCTTAAATGCCTCTATGCAAACGCACATAGCATGGGGAATAAACAAGAGGAGTTAGAGAGGTGCGCACGCCTGCAGGGCTATGTTCTTATTGGCATCATGGAGACGTGGTGGGATGGCTGCTATGGCTGGAGTGTTGGAATGGAAGGATACAGGCTCTTTAGGAAGGACAGGCAGGGGAGACGAGAAGGAGGTGTAGCCCTCTATGTCAATGACCAGCTGGAGTGCGTGGAGCTCTGCCTGGGGATGGATGAGGAGCCGACTAAGAGCTTATGGGTCAGGATCAAAGGGAGGGCAGGGACAGGTGACATTATAGTGGGGGTCTGCTGCAGGCCACCCGACCAGGAAGACCAAGCAGGTGAGGCCCTCAATAGACAGATAGGACCAGCCTCACATTCACAAGCCCTGGTCCTCATGGGGGACTTCAACCACCCCGATATCTGTTGGAGGGACAACACAGAAGGTCATAAGCAATCCGGGAGGTTCCTGGAATGCATGGATGATAACTTCCTTCTCCAAGTAACAGAGGAGCCAACGAGGAGATGTGCTATGCTGGACCTTGTTCTCACCAACAAGGAGGGGCTGGTGGGGAATGTGAAGCTGAAGAGCAGCCTTGGCTGCAGTGACCATGAAATGGTAGAGTTCAAGATGCTTATGTCAGCGAGGAGGGCACACAACAAGCTCACTACCTTGGACTTCAGGAGAGCAGACTTCGGCCTCTTCAGGGATCTGCTTGATAGAGTACCATGGGATAAAGAGGGAAGAGGGGCCCAAGAAAGCTGGTTAATATTCAAGGATCACCTCCTCCAAGCTCAGGAGTGATGCATCCCAACAGAGAGGAAGTCAGGCAAAAACGCCAGGAGGCCTGCATGTATGAACAAGGAGCTCCTGGACACACTCAAACACAAAAAGGAAGCCTACAGACGGTGGAAGCAAGGATAGGTAGCCTGGGAGGAATACAGAGAAATTGTTCAAGCAGCCAGGGATCAGGTTAGGAAAGCTGAAACCGTGATAGAATTAAATCTGGCCAGGGACGTCAAGGGCAACAAGAAAAGCTTCTATAGGTACATCGGTGGTAAAAGGAAGACTATGGAAAATGTGTGCCCTCTCCGGAAGGAAATGGGAGACCTGGTTACCCGGGGTATGGAGAAGGATGAGGCGCTCAACAACTTTTTTGCCTCAGTCTTCACCGGCAAGTGCTCAAGCCACATCGCCCAAGTCGCAGAAGGCAACGGCAGGGACGGGGAGAATGAAGAACCACCCACTGTAGGAAAAGATCAGGTTCAAGACTATCTAAGGAACTTGAAAGTGCACAAGTCCATGGGACCTGATGAGATGCATCCACGGGTCCTGAGAGAACTGGCGGATGAAGTTGCTAAGCCACTATCCATCATATTTGAGAAGTCACGGCAGTCTGGTGAAGTTCCTGCTGACTGGAAAAGGGGAAACATAACCCCCATTTTTAAAAAGGGAAAAAAGGAAGACCTGGGGAACTACAGGCCAGTCAGCCTCACCTCTGTGCCTGGGAAGATCATGGAACAGATCCTCCTGGAAACTATGCTAAGGCACATGGAAAACAGAGGTGATTGGTGACAGCCAACATGGCTTCAATTAGGGAAATTGTGCCTGACAAATTTGGTGGCCTTCTACGGTGGGGTTACAGCGTTGGTGGATAAGGGAAGAGCAACTGATGTCATCTACCTGAACTTGTGCAAACTTGATCCTGATCCGCCTGACATCCTTGTCTCTACATTGGAGAGACATGGATTTAATGGATGGACCACTTGGTGGATAAAGAATTGGCTGGATGGTCGCACTCAAAGAGTTGCTGTCAATGGCTTGATGTCCAAGTGGAGACCAGTGACGAGTGGCATTCCTGAGGGGTCGGTATTGGGACCGGCGCTGTTTAACATCTTTGTCGGGGACATGCACAGCGGGATTGAGAGCATCCTCAGCAAGTTTGCCGACAACACCAAGCTGTGTGGTGCAGTCGACACGCTGAAGGGAAGGGATGCCATCCAGAGGGACCTTGACAGGCTGGAGAGGTGGGCCCGTGCGAACCTCATGAAGTTCAACAAGGCCAAGTGCAAGGTCCTGCACATGGGTTGGGGCAATCCCAAGCACACATACAGACTGGGTGGAGAATGGATTGAGAGCAGCCCTGAGGAGAAGGACTTGAGGGTGTTTGTTGATGAGAAGCTCAACATGACCTGGCAATGTGCGCTTGCAGCCCAGAAAGCCAACCGTATCCTGGGCTGCATCAAAAGAAGCGTGACCAGCAGGTCAAGGGAGGTGATTCTCCCCCTCTACTCTACTCTCATGAGACCCCACCTGGAGTACTGTGTCCAGCTCTGGGGGCCCCAACATAAGAAGGACATGGACCTGCTCGAGTGGGTCCAGAGGAGGGCCATGAAGATGATCAGGGGACTGGAGCACCTCTCCTATAAGGGCAGGTTCAGAGAGTTGGGGTTGTTCAGCCTGGAGAAGAGAAGGTTCCAGGGAGACCTTATTGCAGCCTTTCAGTACTTAAAGGGGGCCTACAGGAAAGATGGGGAGGGACTTTTTACAAGGGCATGTAGTGATAGGAGGAGGTGTAGCGATTTTAAACTGAAAGAAGGTAGATTTAGATTAGATATAAGGAAGAAAGGCTTCCCTATGAGGGTGGTGAGGCACTGGAACAGGTTGCCCCAAGAAGTTGTGGATGCCCCATCCCTGGAAGTGTTCAAGACCGGGTTGGATGGGGCTTTGAGCAACCTGGTCTAGTGGAAGGTGTCCCTGCCCATGGCAGGGGGCGTGAAAATAGATGATCTTTAAGGTCCCATTCTATGATTCTGTGATTCTGTGAACTTCTTATTGATGGCTGCCCTGATTGGAGAAACAGTGTTTTATAGGTATTCTGCAAGTGAACAGTCAAAGAGAAATGACTGCAGACCCCACATAGTATAAAAGCATGGGCTTAGAACAGAGGTTGACCATAAACAATTACCACAAAATTGTTTAATGAGCACTTAGATTAAAAACAATAGGTATGTGGTAGTTTGGAAGTCTTGCAACTGAGCTCACCAGGACGGTCTTCTCTTAGGTGCTGTGTATCTTCTGTATTTAACTCCCTAATGCTGTACTGGACGACATAGTCCTCCTCTCCCTGAAGTGTGCTCCAGGAATGCATACGGGAGGAGTGCTGAAAGATGCAGTTCCCTTGACTGTCTGGCCTCATACCTTATTGAGTTAACATGCTGAACTATAAGAAACAGGCCACTTCTGGAAAAAAGGATAAAACAGTTAAGACAAATTACTCCGAAGCTGGATTTTATTCTGCCAATATATTATGTAGTGCTAGGTGATTTTTTAAAATGGAGTGGTCCCATTGCTTATCTGATGCTACTCTCTTTCCCCATTGCTATTCCCCCTCTAGTAGGGAATCTAAGTCCAATCCTTCCAGCTTTGAGAAACCAGGCAAGAGACAGGGCAGAGTTCAACAGAGCAAGTGTGAGACCGCAGCCAGTCACCCAGCTGATTATCTGTGTTGATCCCCTCAACTGGATAGCCAGACTTCTTTGAGATTATAGCTTTTTTTTTTTCTTGAAGGTTTATTTTTTCAACAGTTCAAGCAAATCAGACTCTGCTACTTCCCCTTCCCCCATTACATTTGCGTTAGCAAGCTAATAGGTGAAAGCAACATGTTCTGTGCTAATACACTGGCAGCAGATTTTCTCTAGACTTCTATTACATTTAAAGCCTATTTGCATTTAAGATGTTGCCTAAATTCCTAGTGATTCTGGGTGAAGAGCAAACCTGATTAGTCTTGGAATATACTAGGTCCTCTGTCCCGCAAGTGTTATCCTCGTTGAAAATCTGGAGCTGCTTTCCTGGGAGTATGCAGAAGTCATGTCCTCACTGTAGGAATTTAACCCCTTCCAAAATGTTCTGTCTCTGCATTAGAGCACCTCAGCTCTAAAGAAATGTACATAAAATGCTGTTGTTTCATGACTCCACTGAATATGATATTTACATTTTATTATTGCATTTATTATGGAGAACTGTTTTAGGTTAGCATTCTTCTATTTGTTGGTTTCCTTGAGAAAGTGATAGATTTTTTTTTTATTGGTTTTGATTTTTTCCCACCATGTAAATTTTAGTCTGGATCCCTTCTCTGTGCTATGGGTCAACGGGAATAGAAGGAGGAAGACACTTCTTTTGGTAGGGTGGATGTCGATCATGGATCAGCTGGCTAGAAAGGTAGGAAAGGGATGTGGTTTGAGAAGTGGGAGAAGGCTGGTATAGAAACTGAAGTGAAGTGAGTGCAGGAGCGTGCTGTGGGAGAACAACACACCAGCACAGTGTGGCAAGAGGGCCTTCCAAACTCCAGAGAATAGAATCATAGAATCATAGAATAGTTTGGGTTGGAAGGGACCTTTAAAGGTCATCTAGTCCAACCCCCCTGCAATGAATACCCTAATGCTGTTTTTGTGATACCTCATGCTGGCTCCCGCTGCCTGTCATCCTGCTCTCTTGCTGGATCTCATTTGTAGCTTTACTTCCCTGGGTGGCAAAGGAGGGTTTGCTTGGGGAGCAAGGGGAAAAGGGATACCCGATGGTTCTTAATGAGTTTGGGCAGACTCCTCCATGGTTTAGGCTGATGGGGGAAGAAGGGTGCATACAGGACGTGTGGCCTGACTTGAATCTAATTTTATCCTCTAATTTTATCCAGTCAGTGCCTCAGCCGTAGCTAGAAGCCCTCCTTGCAGGAAGAAAGGAACTGATCTGGACTAACAGTTTGCCCCACTCCTGCTTGGGTAGCCCTGCCTTTCTCTTGGTTTGCCATCTGTCTGACCTCTGGAGGTGAGATTCATCTTACTAGCCCAGCAGTGAGATGAAAAAAGAAAGAAAAAAAAAGAAACTCCCTCTCTCCCTCTCTCTCCTGTTGCTGGCATAGCTTTCTGCGAAGCTCCCAAGCTAAAGTGACCTCTCCCGGGTCAGGTGAGGTCCAGAGCCAGCACAGGGGACAGGGAGGGACCATGTGGTCCTGAGAAGGCACGGGAGAGACACTGCTACTGGTGATGGCAGCGAGCTGTCAGACAAGAGGAGATGACCCAGTCTGACCTCAGCCAGTAGCTGCTGCCATTGAAATGCTGCAAAATGAGGTCTGATTCAGAAAACTGCGAATTAAAAAGATATGTGGGAAGAGTCACTATTTTTCTGTATCTACTTTTTTGTGGTGACATTGAAAAGAGAAACAGGAGTTTTCACCACTGTGGTGTTCGTGATGGTTTGATTTCTTTTTAAACAGACTCCTTAAAGGGCAAGTTGTTTTTAAGTGTCTGCATTGATCAGAGAATAAAGCTCAGTTGCTTCAATTGTTGTAAATACTTTGGGAATCTTTCAGCCACTTCAGGTGGCTTTGTAACTCTCTCTCTTCTCTTGTTCTTCCACTGGCAGAATCTTCTGCATCTTGAACTTTGCTTTGCTAGTTAGATGATTCAGGTTGTCTGCTGAGGAAAGAAAATATATTTCTGTTTGCTTGAGTATATTAGTTGTATTGTAAGAGAGACTCTGAATTAAGGACAGCTGTTCTTGATGTCTGTTGAAAAACTATTGAAGAGCAGTGGGTGTGACCAATTACATTTCATCCCCATACCAAAGCCACTTCATTAGTGATTGCTTTGAGCTAGCAGGCCTTTTCTATCTTGTCCAATTATTCTTCCCCCTCCTGTTGCCTACTTTCTGGTAAAATCATAGCAAAAAATTAGGCAGCAATCTTTTGTAAGCTTAGGTTGAGTAGATCTAATAAACAGGTGTATGATATCAGTCACGTTCTTCAAAGCAGTTGTTATCTTCTGTGATTGCATGGTTCACATTTTATATCACCTGTGCAGTGTGTGTGTGTGTGTGTGTGTGTGTGTATATATATATATATATATGTATGTAAGGTAGTTAATTCTCTCTGCTGATTCTTTGTGGCTTTATGGAAAGCAGCCTTCTCCAAGGGCTCCTACACTATAAGGGTTATATGTCTTTTTTTTTTCCTGAACTTGTCTAGTAGACTAAATGTAACTAGATTAGAGGAATTGCTAAGACCCTCCTCAAAAGAGAGTTTTGGCTAGTGTAACTGTAGAGTAGATGGGAAATGAATCTATTGCCTTTAGCCCTGCAGTGCATAGGAAGGAAATCCTTTGAGGAAAAAGTAGCAGGCTGGGCCCCTGGAGAGCGTAGGAATTAAGTGAAAAGGAGAAGAGGGAAATGGACATTTATCTCCTGAACTACAAGAAGCAAAATCCTGCCCTGCGACCTGACCTGACCATGGCTGTGGAAAGGACTTTGTTTCTGTCCTCTCTAGAGGCCAACTTCTCTGGAGGCAGAAAGGCTGGAGAAACAAGGTCTGTTTTTGGTTTTGGGGGAACAGGGGTACCCCCTTCACAGCATCAGCAAGTGAGCTAAGATCTCAGAAGAAAATTAATATTTATTTATAATAACTTAATTGCTACTGCAGGACATATGAGTCCTAACAGACATGTTCTACTATAGCAATGTATTCAAGGCCTAGGTGTCCAAGGGAAGATACAGGAATATGCTACAAGACCATGAATCGTGGCTGGGAGCTGTATCTGGAAAGACCTCAATGAGGGCAGAAGGAAGTTTGGGCTGGCAGTTGAGGAAATCCTTTGGACCCAGGAGACCAAATCTCCTATTTAGTAATATCCTATACTGCATATGTGATATGGAGACTGCTTGTTTTTTCATGTATGATTTATACAAAAGTTTTGGATCCATGGTGGGTATCTGGAACCCCAGGTTTCTTACTTTTAAAAACCAAGTTAAATTCAAAACCACTTCTCTTGAATCTTTATTGGATGAGGTAAGTTGGAGAAAGAGAGAGAGAATTCTCTCTTGCACAGAATCAAGAAACACAAGTTCCACGTGCTCAGGCAGTGACTTTCAGCCTTTGACCTTAGTTGTCTGCTGCCAAGACTGCAACTAATTGAAAAGAGAATAAAATACTACAGCAAACTTGAATCCTAATGTATGTTGCAATAATTTCATATGTAACATTTAAAACTTTAGATGCCTTTTTTTCCTCTCTAAAGGATGAAACTATTAGGAATGGTTTTCTTTAATTCCAGCCTACTAGAATAGGAGACCTGGATAAAGGGATTCCTCGGAATGCAAGCAAGAATGAATCCTTAGCAGTGTGGACTCCATACGTTTATTGGTCTCTCCCTAGTGCAATGGCAGAGATGCTTATCACTACAGCTGAGCTTCGAAAGAGTGGACCTTCAGAACCTGCAGCTAGCGTCGGTTGCAATCTGAATGTACTGCAGCATCCAGACATGTCACGTGTCCCCGCTCAGCTTGAAGCTAGGAGCCTCAAGGAGAGGGTCTAGTATTGTGGCTGAAAGCTTTATCAGATTTGGAGGTGCTGTGAACCAGGTGGGTGTGTTTAAAGCTGGTAATTTTTCACAGAAGCTTTTCTGTATGGAGTAGAAATAAGCCTTCCCTTGTGATACTGATTTTTTTCATTTCTTTTGGCAATAGTTAGGGAATGAAGTGTATGGTGCTGGGGTGGAAACTGTGGTAGCAAAGCAAGGTATTCACCCTCTGGTTACTCACAGGTGATGAGGAGAATATACTTTTGCCCAGATAATACAGGGATGGGTAGTTTCCTTCAAATTGTTTTAGGTATAATTGTGGTATTTATTTCTGCAAATTTAATATTGCATCTTTTCTTTTCCTTAAACTTTACTTCTTTTTATGGATATGTGAGATAGATACTGCAATGAAATTGTGTAGCTTTTTTTTATAGCTATCAGCAGGTGTCCTTAAGGAGATTGCCACAGTAATTTAATAATAGGCATACAAGAACATGTAAGCACTGATGAATACTGTCCAAAAAGATTCCCTCTGCAGTTCTGTTCTGGTCCTTTTTTTTCACTCTTCCTTCAGTGTGATCCTTTTACTATAACACCTTTAAAATTTGTGGGAGGTGGTAAAAAGGTTCTTTGTTAGGTGAATCCTCAAGTCAAAGTACTCTTCAAATTGCTTGTATAGTGTGAATTTGCTAGAAAGCCAAGTCGTGACTGTGAGACCTGGGGTGCTAAATATAGTGGGAATGCTGAGAAGAAAACTTGGTGCTTTACTTGGGGAGTATACAGACAGTATACACCATACAGTTGGCGTGGTGAATCCTGTGGTCCCAGGAGCTGCTCAACCTTGAATAATTTTATGTGATAATGATGTAAGTAACTCTTTGTGTCTGGGACAATACAGAATTTATCCATTCATCAGTGATGGGCCTGGGTTGTCAAGTAGGTAAGTTTACCCATTTTATTCACTACACCATCTTTGTCTAAGGCAACTGCTTTTTGAATCTATTGGCTTTAATGTGTTCTCCTTCATACACTTGTACACGCAGGGGAGCGTACCATCCTGAGCTACATCTTATTTGGATTATTCTTCTCTTGTGTATTGTCTCAATGCTCCTTGTAGCTGCTCCCCATATCTGCTGGACAGGTGCTGCTCCAGTTACCAACTGCTGTACCTCCGAGTCTAATCATCCCTTCCTATGCATGGAAACTCCTGTCTGGACGCTCACCCTCCAAAAAAAGCTATGAGGAAAATACATTAATTAAAGGCCTTCTCATTTTATATTGTTTTAGGAAATATTAATATACATTATATATATAAAAGAGAGAGAGGAGAACTTGACTTATTTTTCTTTGTCTACTGCCAACCTGTTCCTGATTGTTTATCTAGTTACTCTCTATTCCATCTTATCTAACATATAAAATCCGTAATAAAATCTTAATTTTCCTTGACTGAAGGTTTTTGTTTATATTACCCAAAATAGCTGTGGCTTCTAACTGAGAGAAGATCTGAATGGAGAGGAGAGATACAATTCACAGGTAACTACTTCATGTTGCTCCTAATGCTTTTTTTGGTACCATAGTCCTTGTTCCCCTTTCCCCTCCGAGATCTGCATTTTGTGGACACTTCTGCAGAGGTGCACATGTATTATTCTATATATAAGGATCTCTTGACCCCACTGATGTCCTCACAAGTCTAACTTCTGCTGATGGCTAGGGGTAGTATCCCTTCTGTCATTCCTGGTTTTAAAAGCTTTTGCCATCCAGTTGTGGAAAATAAGGGACCCTTTAGCAGTAAAGTCTCTCTTGCTGCCTTGTGAAAGGGGCAGGAGGACAGTTGCTAAGAATAGAGGGGAGCTTTGGCAAGGGTCAGGTATTTAGAATAAAGGGACTCGCAGGACCAAGGCCTGGTACAGGGGCTATGTCAGGACGTGAGGGGAAAGCAGCCCTTATATGTGCAAACAACTAAGGTGCACTCCTGCAGTATTTAGCAGTAAACCTTTATGTTCTTATCCTGTAAGTATTGAGGGTGGTAGAGAACATGACCTTGCACTTAAACAGTGTTTAGGGGTTACTGCAGGCACAAGTGGCATCGGATAGACACAGGTCCAACTCTATATAAGAACTAATCATCAAAAAGTGCTGGCAGTAGGGATTTGAATCCCCTCTAGCTTGCAAAAGGGGGGTCAAAACAAAAGGAATTTCAGATTAAAAGCAGCTGTCTTTGGGCCTGCAAAATAGTAATGAGAGGAGATGAGGAGGCTCAAGGAAAAGAACATAGAAACAAGGTAGAAAGGCAAATCTGATGCTTAGAAAAACTGCATTAGCATGAAGTAATTATGGGAATGGCTGACTGAGTGGATAATACTACTACCTTGGTTTGGCTGTGGCGGTGCTTGCAGAGAAGCTATTGATAGCAAAGGGGGCAGGACTATTTCAGCTGCATGGGTTGACAACAGTTAAATCTCCTAATTCAGACAAGAGATTTCAGAAGATTGTGTAGACTTGGAGGTATTTTAGGGTCTAAAATGCAAGACTGAATAATATCAGGCTTTATCCAAGCAAATCTACAAGCATGTCAGCTTCCCTAGAGTAAATGAGGTTAATGCTGTGCAACTAATCAAACATTTTGAAAGCAATCTCAATGTATAATTGGGAATTGGACCTTGCTGCATGTCTTCAATTATTTCTTTTTAAATAAATGTTAACTTGGTAAAATTAAGATATCCCCTTAAATGGCTTCTAGTTGTTAATTTGCTTTATTTGAAAAAGAATGTGGTTACTTTAAAAAAAAAAAAAATTCCTCCTCGTCTGTGTTTATGCATCTGGTGTTTAAAAACAATGCCAAAGTAGTTTATTAAGTATGTTGCCCAGACTGTCTGAGATAAGTACATTGCTGGTTCAGAGCAAATGTTAATTATGTTTCAGGTTTTCCTCTGACAAAGATACAAAAAGTTTGATTTAGCTTTTTTAAATCTCAGTATTTGCTTCCAGAATTGCTGGTTAGTTAGTCATTCATATTTCTGTGCTAAATATGAGAATGCTTGGCTTATAAAATGATTCAATCATGTAAGAGCTTTGACTGCAGGGAACGACAAATTCAGAAGCTTGTTATGTCAGAAAGGAGGAGGAGGAACTTCTGTTTAGGTCTTGCCTTCACAGGGAAAGGAAACACTGATAGTATCTGTGTAATCTTGCACTGATGAGCTGGCATCACATTGCTTTGAAAAGATTCATACTTGAAATCTGATGACTAAGTGATGGTGGGCACAGCTGCTTTAGAATCAAGAGATAAAGGAAAGAAGGAAAACAAATCCAGAATTGCTATGTGAAAACCTTGCTGACATGTAATGCTGTTAGAACATTCAAAAAGAGCAGAAACCCTATTCAGTGTCAATCAGGTACGTGCTATATTGAATTAAATATTTATTTTTTTAAATGTTGCCAAAGCTCTGCAATTGATGATAGCCACTGGATTTATGAACAATAACCTCTATAAGTGAAATGGGATAGTTAAATTATCGAGAGTTTTTGTTTCAGTTCCAGTGCACATTTGTTCTTAAAATCTAAGAGTTTATGCAGATAAAATGATCTTTCAACAGGTTTGTTTTAAAAATTCTTTGAGGGTTCAGAGAAAATTGTGGAAGTTTGCTATATTTTAGGACTTGGACTTAAAAATCTAATTAGAATAGGATTGCTGCACTACAAGCAGAAAGAGTATTTTTGAACATAACTTAGGGGGTTGGATTTTTTAAGGTTTATGGAAAACTGCACAAATGAATGTGCTAATAAAAGGTAAAAGCCACTTCTTGGCATCATAGTATTTTTTTAGGACCTGATCCAAAGCAAATTGGAGTTATTGGAAGTTTTCTCATTGGCTTGACTAGACTGTGGATCGGGCTTTTCAAATTCTAGGTCTCATACTGACAAATATCTCAGGTTTTGTTCTTACAGTTGCTGTGTCTATCTAAGTAGTTTTCCCATGTTAAAGTCGGTGATACAGGTTTACATTCTTTTAATGAGAACTTCGGTTTTGAAAAGGATCTTCCTAATTAGACAAGAAGATACAAGCCTGTTTCTTACATTTGCTTTTGGAAATGCTAAAAGGTATATTTAACAATAACTAAAGATTGGACAGCACGTGCATAAATCTTCATCAAACCTATCAGAACCTCTGCCTGCATGCTAGTAAAGACTTCTGGCTAGCAATGGTCTTTTTATCTTGGAGGTTTTATAAGTGAGGTTTTATTAGAGAAAATAAATTTCAGTCTGGAGAGAGGATGGGATAAACAGCAAATTATGCAATTTAGACCTTGGAATGGCTGGTAAACATGCTATTTCTTTTTGGGAAAGGGTTCAGCCTTGTCATATAGAGAATGATGCACAATTACTATTTATGTGCAGAGAAAGTTTTGATATGGTTATGAGTTGCATGAGAAACCGCTTTTGAATATAAAGTCATTTAGCATTTGATTCTAATGTGCTGAGTTTTACCAGCAATCTGTTTCCTTATCCGTATCCTTGAAATTCCTTGCTCATCTGTTGTCCCCTCAAGAGGGGGAGAAATCTAAGATCGAAAATGGTGCCTTAACTGAAGTAACAAATACACTTTGTATTTCTAATTTAAAGCTTTAGAACTTTTATTTGCTATTTCAGAACTTTCAAAATTCCTTTTTATGTTTGTGAACAAAGGTTAAACATAGAATCACCCCTCTGTCACTATCCTCCTTTTTGCTTTACTTTCTTAACTTTCCTGTATCTTTTAAAATAAGATGTAACTTACATTTTGCAGACACTGTGACTGTCACACAGTGTTAGAAGAAGACAGCTGTAGTGTCTCCATACTCAGACTAGTAACTGTGTGTGTGTGTGAGTGAACAGTTCAGCTTCCTTGGACTTTCAAAGGAGAAATAACAATAAAAATCTTAGACCTGAAGGGATGGACTAAATCTTCTTTACAGTTGATCTCTTAAGTGCTGTAAATTATGAGAACCAGTTAAGTGAGCTTCAAGTATTGCTGGAGAAAGTGGAATCACAAAAATGATTTTATATCCCAGGGATTTTTTTTGTTGGTAATCTGATAAATTTAAAATATCACAGGAAGAAAATACCCATAGTTTTAGAGACGGTCTTAAAATGTTGCACTTGCAGAATTGCCTTCCATAAGAGTAAGCCACTGTGACTGTCTATGATGATATTCTGATTAAGAATGGATTAAAATGTATTAATTAAAACAATTATAAAGCCATGTTAGTATATGATCTCTTTAAATACACTTAGTTTTAGTTCTGGTTCTTGAATATTGACTTGAAGGTAAAGTAGAAAAGAACTTACAGTGAAAAGGGATGATGATCCAGGGGGCTGAATAGATTTTTATATCCACTATCTTATTGTGCTCTTCTTCAGTTACCTGCAACATGCTTTTGCTAACAGCAAGAAATATTCACATGGAAGAGTTTGCTGGTCCATTCCTCCAGACACAGGAAATATGAAAGTCAGGGAACAGAAATCCCAGAATCATTTCTCTGATTTCATTTTAATAAGATTAGGACGACATTCAAGTTTTGTCTTGATTAAGATATTAGACAAATGTCCACCTGTGTGTATCAACAACAAAATTCTGACTAACTCAGTTGACATGGGATTTTACCCACAGTAAAAGGCAGTTTTTCATGTCCAGGTTGATGATGAGACAAATCTAGAACAGCTGTTTTTGTTTAAGGGACTAAAACATATACACAAACTTTTGTTACCTGTGGATGACGTTAAACATACCTGATCTGGGATTTCATGCAGCGTTGTAACAGCGTTTCATAGCTCGAAAGGCAAGAATGAGCAATACCTTAGTTTCTGCGTTATTTCAGTGAATAGTGATGATGAGGGAAAAGTTACGGCATAATTACTAATTTGTCAGTTGTAAGTCTTTTAAGTCATCAAAATTGGGTATCAAATAACTGTGTTGCCAAAAAATTTTTTTAAAGAAGTTAGAATAAAATCACAGGGGCAAAAATATTTAGTCTTAAAATTTTCTGTTAATGTGAAGTTGTATAGCAAAATGAATACAAATGAAATAACAGTATTTTACATAAATTCCAATAAGGAAACAAATTATAGCTAAAACCAGAAAAGCAGCTAAAATTGTACAGCATTTCATACATATTCATACATAGATTTCATTTCTATGCAATTACAGAAAAGGTTGTTTATTCAAGTTTTATGACTAAAAAGACAAAAGTTTGCTTTGTGCAGTAAAAGGTAAGGCAATCGTGTATTAGGTAAGGCAGCCATGTATTTATGAACTGTGGTGTTTGGATACTGAGTAGAGCAAGATGCAAAGTGGACGCTCCCTGCCATCATAGTCACACAGATGAAGCCAGTCTCTGTGTCTCCCAAAGCACGGTTCAACTCCACAGTTTTAGTTGCTGCCTGAGTGGCAGTGAGGGAAAAGGCATCTTGCATGTGGCATGTTTTTCTTGGACAGACACAACAGGCTGTCTTGAAAACAATGCTGACAAGTGCTGTTATTTGAAGAGGCTTTGGGCTTGTTGCTTAATAAGACCACTAGTGAAACAGTCTCTTTTGTTACGTAAATTAGTCCTACAGCATAAATAGTTTGCACAGCAAAGAGGCTGTGTGGAAAAAACACAGTAAATAAGATGGTTGTATCTGGGGGAGGAGAGAGTGGAATAAGGAATATTGCATATTGGTCTGACAGGAAAAAGTCTGCTACTTTTTGTCCACTCTTCAGATCACTTAGATCTGAAAAAATGATTCCCTGACAGCAAGTTTGCAAGGAGGGTTTTCTTATGCCAAAGACAACTCTGATTATCACCGTTCCCTCTCAGCCTCATAAAGCAAGAGGTCATTTGAGGAGCCTGAGGCATGGCACGCTCAAGGGAACAGCCAATGCATCATGTCTGCTTAGCCAGGAGAAACTAAATCCCACATTCACTGATACACATACTAAACAGAACCCCCCTCCCTGTGTTTTGGAGCGATGGCAGGTCAGATCCTCTGGTGGTATAGCATGTGCTGCAGAAATAAGTTAGTTCATGTCGTAGAATCATAGAATCGTTTAGGTTGGAAAAGACCTTTAAGATCATCAAGTCCAACCGTTAACCTAGCACTGCCAAGTCCACCACTAAACCACGTCCCTAAGCACCACATCTACACGTCTTTTAAATACCTCCAGGGATGGTGACTCTACCACTTCCCTGGGCAGCCTGTTCCAATGCTTGACAACCCTTTTGGTGAAGAAATTTTTCCTAATGTCCAATCTAAACCTTCCCTGGCGCAACTTGAGGCCATTTCTTCTTGTCCTATCACTAGTTACTAGTGACCAACCCCCACATCACTACAACCTCCTTTCAGGTAGTTGTAGAGAGCAATAAGGTCTCCCCTCGGCCTCCTCTCCTCCAGGCTAAACAACCCCAGTTCCCTCAGCCGCTCCTCACAAGACTTGTGCTCCAGGCCCTTCACCAGCTTCGTTGCCCTCCTCTGGACACGCTCCAGCAGCTCCATGTCCTTCTTGTAGTGAGGAGCCCAAAACTGAACACAGTATGGCATTTGGGGATATGTCCTGTTTGTCGACCCACCAATCTAATCTTGTTGCCTATAGATTGCCAGGGGGTCTAGGTTTTAGGAGCAGTTATGACCTTACTCTATTGTCCGTTAGCCAAACGGCTCTTAATGTCATCTCAGGTTTTTATGCCTAGTGATGGACAGCTGCTGCCAGGAAAAAGCTCTCATCTTTGCTTTCCGCAGAAAGCAAGACAGACAGTCTCTCTTCCTGAGAGAATAGGAAGTTTCAATTCCTGCTCTATTCCTATTGCCTGATTTACTTATTTTTCTTCACATATTGACCTTTTTTTCCCCTCCCTTTTCGCTCTTAAATTTCTGTCTGGCATGAGTGCATCGCTGCTGGCACTGCTCTGTGTGTGCCTGCTGTATATCCCCGCAGGCTTGCATGGGGGAACTGCTGTGGGTACAGGGAATAAATGCAGTGGTATTTTCAGTCCCCAATTTATTTATTCCTAATACAGGAGATGCTGAATTGTTATAAGAGTAAACAGAAAGAACTTGACTTGAGTCAAAGAATCTCAGCCCCTGTGCCAACTCACGTCTACGGCATGCCAATAACTAAGAGACAGTTGTTCAGTAACCCACCAAGCTGAGTGTAAGTCCTACTGGGCAAAACGAGGCTGTTTCTCCATATATATTTGCCCTTTTTGAAGGCAGATGATTGAGCATGGTGCTCTGTTTCTCGGCAGAGTCATATGAATTAAAGATGTTCCTCAATACAAGCTTTTGTAATCACTAGAAAGTAATGAGGTGGAGGAAGGCTCCTATACGCTTGTTCTTCACTGTCATTAAGGGAGAAATGGTGTTTGAAGGAATTAGTTCCTTCTGAACCCAAGGAACTGGGGTATTCCCTGCTGTGGGCACAGAACTATGTTCTGATCATCAAGCCAAGAATTAACTTCTCAGAATTAACTTCTTAAGAATTAGCTGAATTAATTAGCGTGTGCTGAGAGACCCAAGTGTGCTTCAGAGATGCACATCCCAGCTACACAAAAATCTGAGTCCCAGGTGTAGGCCAGCCTGTACTGCTCTTCTCTGCCCTTCCTTGTATCAGAGAGAGATGCTTTCTTTTAATAATAAAGTTCTTAATGGACAAGAGTGATATTCTGTGTACTAGGTTCTGCCAGGGTACTGCTGTGGATTGAAATGTGATTACAAAATCCTCGGATAGATCCTTGTAATTGCTACTTGTGTAACAGTTTTAATAGATGTTTCTTTTCTAATGGAACATGCTAAAATTTTCACACTGAAATTCAAATATCCTTTTCGATGGAATATGTATTGAGTGTCCACACCATACTTCAAAGTAATTGCATAGAGAATAAAGGAGCTGAAGTCTCTCAGTTTGTATTCTTGAGCAGGACAGTGGCTTTCCATTTCTGCTCTCTGGATCCCTAAGTCTATGAAACGTACCTAAGAAATGCAAATCATCGAAAGCTTAAATCCATTCTGAGGTCTGATAACATTTTAAGGGTCTACAAATTGAAAGGCTAAAAACTACTGCAGTCAATCTTAACTCTAGTTTGAATTGAGAACTGAAAATCTTTTCCAATTGTATGCATACCTTCTTCCAGTGAACTAATCCCATTACAGTATATGCAAGACAGCTCTTTTCATGTACCATGAAGGGTTAAATGCTGGCTGGTTGTCTTTGGACAAGACCCACAGCTCTTACCTTCTCGAACAAAGTTGACAAAGTGGCCAGTGTCTGGGGTAATTAATGATCTTTGATACGCTTCACTCTTTCTAGCACAGGTAAAATGGAATTTCCTCTGCTATGAATGCCTCCAGTAGAGGAGGAACATAGTAATAAAAAAATTCTGGTGGGAAGGGACATCTGGAGAGCAACTAATTCATCATCCTGCTTAAAGTGAGGTCAGGTTGCTTAGGGCCTTTTTCAGGCAAGTTTTTTTTATATCTCCAAAGATGGAGATTTCACAGCCTTTCTGGGTATCCTGTTCCTGTACTTAATTCTCACTGTGGAGAGTTTTTTCGTATGTCCACTGGAATTTCCCTTGCACTGACTGGTGACTGTAATCTCTTGTCCTGGCTTGTGCACTTTTTCTGAAAAGAGCCTGGCTTTGTCGTCTTTGTAACTCCACTTTAGGGAGTAGAAGACTGGAGTTACACCCTCCTGCAGTCTTGTGTTCCTCTGGTGGAACAAACCCAGTTCCCTTGGTGCCTCCGTGTATATCATATGCATTGAGCCCTGAAATATATTTATGAATGTTTAGAATAACCTAGAAGTTGTCAGTGTCCTCAGTAACACAAAGGCTAAGACAGGCCAAAGAGAGTGCTCCTTTTGCTTAAGTGTTTCAAAGTATTCTTGTCCCTGTGCTTTTAATCTGCAGTATTTTCTTCAGAGGAGGTCTTGATCTCATTGAGGACAGGCTATTAATTTTGCAGGAGTGAGTACAACATCTGATGTCTGGAATGATAGCTTTATTTTCATTTTGCTCCCCTATCTGTCCCCTACTTGTTGCATCTAGTCTTTCTCAGGTAATAATAAACTTGTTTACTCATATGCCTTCTGTTGGCAGTATCTGGCACTGCTGTGTTTAATGAGTAATAAGTTTTTCACAAAACTTGAAGCACAAGTGCCATTTTATGCATCAGGAATGACTTTCCTTTAATGATCAGTTTTTGAGAAAATGATTCAGTTCATTGTTGCGTGAAGTTTAACTTAGCAGAATATTAATAGAATGCTTTGCAAGATGAGTGAGGGGCTTAGGCTGTGGGGTAGTGGAATGCATGCTTGCTGAATCACCTCTATTAAAATGAAGGGAAGAATGATTGCACTTTAATTTAAGCCTAGCAGAGGAAAATGTCATCTTAATTCTCTATTGCAAAAAAGTCTTTGCTCAAAATATGTGACTTGCCTATAAAATTCTAAGCATGTTGTAGTGTACGTTGATGGAATGGTGCCTGAGAACATCCATCACTCTATCGCTTTTTGCAGACTCTTGCGTTTTTCTAGGAAAAACTATTGTATTATGTTTTCAAGCAGGCTCTAAAACATGGCAGCCTGCCCTCTCTACGTATTTTTTCCCCTTTCCAAAACTAAAAAACTAAAAAAAAAAAAAAATTATTTATTTAATACAAGGTTTTAAAAAAGATACTTGGTGTAGGTAATGTGCAATAACTGGCTTCTGAGTTTGTTCAAATAGGTCAGATGGCTTAATTATTTACCCGCGTATCTATTTGACTATGACATCTAAACCAGTTCTTGTGCATGATCTAGTGTGTCTTGCATGGTCACTCTCAAGACACATCAAGTTCAATATGTAGAGCTGTTTAAAGACCAGAAACCTAATTTTTTTTTGTGGACAACATTGATAACATTACATTTTTGTTCCTACATCCTCATGGATAGTGGTGTCACCCTCTGTGTACTGGAGCCAATGGAACTATTTTCTCTTATGCCAGATGTGAACACTGCCCTTAGTGACTTAGATTTGTGAATGGTAAGTGTTACTCAAGGAATTGGACAAAATGGCTGTTTACTAAATAATGGCATTTCAGCTGTTGAGTACCTTGCTAAGATAAACTGACTTAAGTGGATTGAAACATTTGCAGTCTCCCAGAAGACTGTAGTATGAAAATAATGCATACCTGTTTTGTTTCCATGTCTGGTACAGATCTAGTGCAGTGCTGATAAATTAGGTCTGAATAATGTAATTTAAAGTTGAATCTTGCTTTTAAAATCTTTCTTCAGAGAAGGAGGAGATGTTGGAATGGGAGTTCACTTTATGTAGGAGTTCATTTCTGTTTAATGAATGGTGCTTAAGATATTAGGACATTATACCAGGATGGAACAAATTTATTAGCCTGTTGCACTACTTATTGTAAGCCTTGACTTAAATGTGGTCATGCTTCCTTCTGAGGTATTGGTATTACTGGAGTTTGTTTTCTCTAATCTTAAATCTTAAGATCTGGTTCCCTGAATCTGCAGTCCTTCTTTAAGATATAGAACTTCACAGTCCAGTTTTTAGGACCTCTGAGCAATACTGGATAATTTCAGCAGCTTCACTTTATTTGTGAGGCTCTGGGCTTCCCGTTTTAAATTCTCTGGTAAGGAGAGAAATGTAAAGGTAGGTAGAACGAAGTGTGAACAATGTGATCTCATGTTGATCCATAGTCTACTGTGGCTAAACTATTTCTACTACCCAAGTTAATTATCTTAAGCCAATGCTGTTATTTTTTCACTATATTGCAGTCTGCTGAAGACCATGAGTACAGTTTTCTTTAACCTCCTAGAATCCAGAGTCCCTTCTCTTGTAAATAAGTCATGAGCAGTCTGTTTTTGAGGAAGGCTGACTTTTCATGCTTGCATGGACTCCTCCCTCTAAAACAAACGTCACTCTTGCTTCTCATAACTTCTGTGTATGTTTCTAAATACTGTGTGTTGCCCTTTGGAGAGAATATGTCCTTCTGCTAAATAGGCAAAACTGACATACCACTGCAGAACCTGCATACCACCCTACTGGATTACCTCTCCAGAAAAACGTGACTTAAAGCTTAGCTGATTTCAGTTCATAAAACTGTGTAGTACCAGCTCTGTGTTCTCTCTGCTTCTACAGCAAGAACATGCATGTATTTTCCAAATGTCTGGGGGAAACTACACAACCAGTTGCCTGCTGCAGAAACTATCGAAGTATCCTAGCAGAATGTCTCTAGCTGACTGTAACAGAGATGTTGTTGTAGTGCCTCTTTGGGTCCTTCTCTCAGAAGGGTTTGGGGTTACCCTGCACTGTGTGCCCTTTCCAGGGGGGCAGAGGGACACAGTTAGCGCAGTCAGCTCATGCCGGACATTCCAGATGCTCCTGCAGAGTGTCCACGCGCACCTTGAATACGTGCAGCCTCTGAGATCGCAAATGGTATTACAGCTTTACCTACACAGTAGCTTTAAATGCGTTTTGAATTCAGTGTGCTCACTGGGCCCATTCGTAGTAACCACTGAAAATAGTCTTAAGACTTAGTTCCATCATTTGCTGATTAAAAATTATTTGGGCTACCCACCCCATAATCTGGGAGTGAAAGCACCTTTGGGATTTTCAGTGCTTTTTGCAGCGAATACTGAATGACGGTTGGTTTCTCTTAGAGGAGGCTGTGAAGCATCTGGCTGGGGCAGATGACACGTGTAGATTGTGTGAGGTCAGATTCTCCTGCTTTGGTTGCATCGGAGTTCCAGTGCAACAACTGCTGGACACAAACAGCTGCTGAGATATCTCATTTTCCTGTTTCCCACAAAGGAAAAAACAGCAGCTGGGTCTGAAGTGCCTGAGCTGATTTAAATGAGTTCCTGGTTATTTCTACAGATATCTCCAGTTTCATCAACAGAGTGCAAAGTGAGAAGGAAGGATGGACCCTAAACTATCCATTTTATTCAAAAAGACATTTCTTACATTTTTTGTTAATGCTTCTACCCTCAGTCCTGGCCGTAGAGGAGAAAAATGTGTCAATGCCCCAAGACGGCGTGCTAGAAATGCCATCTGGCTGAGAATTTTTGGGACAGGGAGGTTGCTGGTACTTCAGCAAACCTGTGTTTGAATCTTCCTCATCTTGCTTTATGGTCACGTGAGGTGAAAAAAGGTAAGAATATTTAGCATCAACACTTTGACCACTTCTGGAATAGCAAAGCTGTGGGTGACTTTTTAATTATCCCATGATTTTTCATGTTAAGATCTTATTACCATCTGTAAAAGTACACTACAATATCAGTTCTGGGGGCTGCAACTTGCTATCTTGGAAACAGAACTGTTTGGGATTGCAAGCTATCAGAGGGCTGCATGTCTGTCTTCAAAGCTGGAATGAATTGCAGATGAAACCCATAGTGAAGAATAAAAACGAAATATTTTTAAATGCTACTGTAAAATTGACGCTTCCAGGATGGGGGTTATGTCTTAGGAGGATGGTTGTGGTGGGCTTTTTTTTTTTCTTTTCAAAATTTTTTGTCCCTTGAATAATTTGGATATACCTACATCTGACAAAGACTATTTACTGTGGGCAAATTAAGGTCTCTGTTTTGATAGTTGATTCAGGTGGGAGGAAGGATGAAGAGTAGTTGGGATGGGGATGGAGAGTGGCAGGAAATTATAAAACTTCCAGACCTTATGAAATCGCTCAAGTTCTGTCTTGTCAGCTTTGGAAATATCTGCATTTTGTGACTTCTACTTTTATAATGGCTCTGTTCAGAGATGCCCTATCCAGGGACCTCTCAGTGATGAAGTTGCATTGCTTACTGACATCCATTACATGTCTTCCTCCTCTGTGGAGAGGGATTTGCAGTGGAGTTCTGGTTTTGGAAGGTAAAGGAGATATATGTGTGTGTGTGTGTGTTTGTGCATGTTCAAAATACCTGCTGTTGCATGTTTGTGTTGATAAAGGGAAGGCTGAAGCACACTTACAGCGGGAGCAGGAGGTGGTGAGTTTTTATAAAGAGAATTCATTTCTCAGGGCACTCACTCCACAGTTGTGGTCCATAGGGTAATTTTGCCTCTGACATAGAGCAGTTTTACCCTGGTTGTAATGAGTTACTTTTGTTAAGATCCAAGTTGTCACTGGCATCTTTGTTTCAGACTTCAAGTGATTTTTTTTTTTTTTTTTTGTTATTATTTTTTAAGGGAGTCCAAACTCAACGTGTGTCTTAGCCTTTATTTTTAAGGAAGTTCTAGAAAGCGTTCTTTTCCTTAAAGGTAGTAAATTTGACTGTTTAAGTGCATTTGGTATGTAACCTGTTTTAACAGGATATTTTTATATTTTCTGTTTTACTGATTCCTTTTTTCTTTTATAGAACAGACTTAATACAGAACTTTCTTACTTTTTAATTCAACTTTTTTTATACCTTACCATCTTAGGATGAATATTTAAACAACAGTCTTCAGTCTTGCCTCAAAATGTCCCTGTGTGCATCTTCTCACAAGGACTTTTCTCAGTTGCTGCCACTTCAGGATATTGGATGCAATAAAACAGAAATTAAAAACTCACCCGCTGGTATCGTCTCTCCAGTTCCCTACAGTTGTAATCAGTCCACGTTGACAGCAGAACACAGTCCAGTCTATATTCCCTCATCTTATATGGAAAACAGACATGAATATTCTGCGATGGCATTCTGCAGTCCTGCTGTGATGAATTACAACATTACCAGCAATTTTGGTGATTCAGAGAGTGCATCTGTGAGGCAAACATCAAGCCCCAACGTGTTATGGTCTGCTCCTGGCCATCTCTCCCCTCTGACATTGCACTGTCAGTCATCGCTTCTGTATGCGGAGCAGCCAAAGAGTCCGTGGTGTGAAGCAAGACCGATGGAGCCAGTGCTACCTGTGACCAGGTCAGTAACTACTCATTTCTTTAAAACTTTGCTGAAAATTATTTACAGTTTCTTTAGTTCTTTTAAGTTTTTTCTTTTTACATTTGACTTCTATGTGTTGGTCTCTCTGAAAAACAAAACCAAACCAAAAATCTTCCACCAAACACCAAATCAGTCCTGGGTTTTGTGTTTTTTTTAATGTAACTTCTGAAATAGGATTTCTTTTTCAGTAGCTCCTTAGAGAAGTATACACCGACATAAAGCACTACAAATGCCTTCAATGTGGGAACTGTTTGCTGTGTATACATAAAAGCTCAAGACTGCTAGGTACTACTTTGTGTAATAAAAACGAATTTTGCTCTGGCAAATTAAGGCCTGTGAGTGAAAGAAGTAAAGGTTCATTCTTTTTTCCTTTTCGTAAAACATTGTTTGAATTTCATTTTATCTGGATTTTTTTTTTAACTGCATCTAATAGTTGTGAAGGCTTTTCATGAACTTAGAATTTTCTTTGTTTTTTGGTTTTAGTATTAACAGTCACACAGCAGCATGCATCATGTTCAAAAGAGTGCTGCTACTGGAAAGTCTGATGTTGTTTCTTGTTGCTGTTCTGAACTGACTTTATGAAGGTGTTACGAACAGCAGATTCATGGGCTAAATTTTCAGCTGTAAAGAAACTGTGTTTGCAAAAACATGTTCCCATTCTGCACATTTACTCATATTACAAACCACAAGGAATGTAGATCATCAGCTGATGAAATTACTCCATTCATGGGCACAAACGCTGTTGGATGGATAAAAGCACAGGGTGTTGCAGGTGCTGTTTCTGGTTTAGCAGCTGTATGTTTATTCATAGGGCTTCTTATTTAACTTCAGCAGTCATTGTCAGTATGAAAAATAGTGTGTCCTGGCAACAGTTTTAGTTCAATTGTTAATAAAGGATTTGTGATATTTTTGAGACTACCCACGTTCCTTCTGCAATGGGTGGGCTGCATGTTGACTGCACAGGGCTAAGGCGTGAGATCTACGTCTACTTCGGTCTTGTAGGCTGCACAGATCTTCAGCCCGGCCACCTGACTAGTTGCTATTTGGAGTCAGCAGAGGGTAGCAGGCAGTTCTGGAGTGCAAATCTACTTTAAGTGTAGGTGTGTGGATTGGGAGGGGTCATTTGGGTAGCACTTATATACGGAAGAATTCCCTAAGCAGATCTAATGTGAATAGGGCTAACATCCAAACTCTTCCTGCTTTGGTTAAAGTTTCAAAACTTTGACAGCCCTGGGAAGGCTGCTGCACTAACACTAACGTGTTTGAAGCTGTCCGGATGATGGGACAGCAGCTGGAATAACCCAAGAGCAAGTGCACCCCATCTGATGCTCTGCAGCGTGCTCTCTACATAGACAGAAGGGAAGCCAAACCCGCCACACTGGAGTTTAAGTAAACAAGTCTTCTGCCGTTTGTGTAGATTCATACAGACTATTGCTCTTGTAGCTAATGATGACTTAACTTAAAGAAGAGAAGTGAAATTTGGAGTCTAAATTTATGAATGATCTTTATTGTTCAACAGCAAGTAACTACTGTGTTGCTTGGTAGCTGGACCTTCTCAGTGGTTCATTTGTCTCAGTATGATGCATTGTAACCCCCACTTTGTGTATAGAAGTTGTAAAAAAGAAAAAAAAATTTACATGGAAACACAAAACAGCAAAAGCTGTAATTCCCTTATTGTGGATATCTGTCCTGAAATAAGGCTGTAAAGAAAAAAAGTCCTGTGCTTCCTTTTGCTTTATCTTTTGGTGAGGTCTTAAGTTAATGTCATGAACATTATATTTATTGCCATGGGAACAATGACTGTGACACTACAGATTTGTAGATTATACCTTGAAGGAAGAGTTCTTGGGATTGAAACTTAAAGGAATAGCTCTGGGGGAAGGGAGACACTAATGCTGTAAAGTGTAAATAATTTTAAACAGCGTTGTAGTTTGAGAAAAGGGATTTTGTTTGAAAGATGAGTAAGAAAGCATTGTGATATATTTAGGCCCAGTTTATTTTACCTTTCAAAATAAAGCAAGAGTCTCACCGCGAGAGGATTTTATTTTCCCTGGGTATAAATTTCCATTAACATTAGCTAAACTAATATGGTCCACTTTGCTAAAGCTGATCACTGTGTAATTTGGATCTCCTTGAAGATCAGCTTAAAATAAGGAACCTGAATTTTCAGCATTCCCTTTCCTCACAAATAGGTTCATTATATGAATACAGAAGATATTTATTTAACTTTGCTAAATGCAAATGCTATGCAGCATAGTGTTACTTTGCACCAGTAGTTCAACAAAAATTAATTGTGTTCCATGTAAAAATAGATGTGAATTTTTAGAGTTCCATTTTCTTGTACAAAATGGCAATAATTTGTGATAAAGACTCAGCTATATTTATTTGCATTGTAGGTCCTAGTGAAGACAATAGAAATATTGTCATAAATTTTATTGGTGCAGGATCATTCAGTTTATATTAAAATTACATGAAGAGAAAGGGAATGTGACAGTGTAATTGTATTATATTTAAAAGGAATCTGAAATTGATTTCTGTCTTCATCCCCTAAATAAAAGGATTTTAATTAAAGAAACAAAAGGGTTTTTTTCAAAATGAACAGGTATATTATTTTCTAAAAAGTGTTAGGAAACTTTGATGAAGTTGCCAGAGTGACATTTCTGAAACTTAATTTGGTCTTCTTTTCTGTTATTTTCCTTGTGCTTCTGACTAATTGCAGGTAAAATGTGTAAGTAAAGGTTTTGGGGTACACAGGCTAGCAATGTTTGCTTAATTAGAAATTGTTTAGTAACTTTGTCCTGTTCACTGTGTGCTAATATCATATTTATACATTGCTTAAACTCTGCTCTGAAGCCATAATTATTTGCATTATTCTCCTATGCTTTTTGTATTGTGCTTATTCTGCAGAGCACTTAAATGTATCTTGAAGTCTCTTTGAGGTGATGGGTTGGCATGTCCATTTGATGATGGAATAGTTACAGAGATTAAGCAAAAATATGTCCCTTAATTTTGAGAAATCTATGACATGATTTTCAGCATATTAATCAATGTTTGGAGCGTAGCAGAACCTGTACTTTGGAGACTTAGGGATTGACAGTTGTGTGATATTAACAATTCTAGAAGTTATAGTGGAGGGAGTCTGTAGAAAATGAGGAAGATAAAGATTGAAAAGTATTCTTCAGCAGATTTTTGCCTATCATCTTGCACCCATTCTGGGAGAGAATGGAAGAGCCTTCTTCATCCTGCAGCTTAGGTTCGTATGGGATTGAATTATCTCCAGGCACTGAATGAGCCAGTGGCCTGTTGGAGGGAAGATTATAAGAAATTATAAAATCTGGACTATTAATTTTTGACTTAATGGATTTTTTTTTTTATTTTCTCAGTGTTTTTTTTCCTCTCTTCTTTTTTATAATGTACAATAGCTTAGGTTTTAAAAAAACCTGATAGACAACAAATGCCATGAGCAAATCTTGCTACTTTCTAGGTCAAATCCTTGCCACCCTTCTTCATTTTTTATAAAAATTTGAATTTAGGTTCAAGTTTTCCAAGTGTGGCATAAGCATCAAACATTTGCTGTAGCAAAGCTAGAGGTAATTAGGAGACACAATAGATACTGAATAACCTAAATTCTCTTGCTAATTCCTTCTGCTTTAGGGTAATCATCTTCCCACTGTAGATGACTAGTAGGAAATCACTGACTTGTTACTTTCAAAAAAATCTTAATTCTTTTTATAGAAACATAATATCTCTCTATAGAAACCATGATCATAAAATAGAGAGGAGTATTAGGTGTAAAGCGATAAATCTTTGTCCATGTGGTTCCTCAGTAGCAGCCAGGGCACATCCCCCATTTTCCTGCATCCTTCGGTGCAGGAGCTTTGTGGGCATACAGCCAGCTACCGCCAGTTCTTCTGGAGGACCTGGCAGCTCGTTCATCTGCTGAGCGTGCTGGAGTGCACCAAGAGCGCTGGGAGGTGGTCTCTAACCCCTCCAGTTTGCTCTTTGTGTGGGTGCGCTGTCTGATCGCGAGGTCCTCAGGGTAAGGAATGTGTACCTTAAAGCTCTCAACTATTTCTTAGCTCTGTTGTCCTTAAAGACAACAGTAACAAAACGATTGGGTTTGAACCTCCTGCTGCGCTGCTGCAGCTATTGCAGACGAGCAGATTTGAAGCCCGTTCGGCCCCTGCAGGAGGAATTCGTTCCAGATTGTTGCTCTGTGTGCAAGCTGTTTGCCACAGCCTGTGGAAGCCACGCAGCTTGCATGTGTGCAGAGTGACTGTCATTAAACTTTTAAGCAGGGAGAGAAAAAGTGTTTTTTAAAACACTTGTCATGACTGGAAGGTAAAAAACAACACTCCTTAGTGAGATGTTACAGTGTGTGCGTTTTCTTTATTTTCATCCATAACACCTCAGTGCTTTAACGAGGGCAATAAACATCGCTCTCTACAGCATAGCAATCAGCCACTGAGATGCTCTCTAGCTGATTTTGATTCTTTTCTGACTCCCACAATTGGATCATGATTCCCAAGTAGAGCTTAAAAATATACCTCTTCTACTAATCTGAAACACCAAATTACTTTTTCTTCCAAATAGAGGGAAACAGGAAGGAATAGCAATGCTTTTTCCTCCTTGCATTAGCAGCATATTAGGCATGTGTGATACAGTCCCTTTATTCTAAGGGAGAGCTCCCCCACACTGGTCTTCCCAGCGTGGCAGAAAGGGAAATAACTTAGTGATGCGTCAATCCATTAATGCGGGGGTGTGTGTAATCAAAGACTGGGCTCGTTAAACATCTAAATAGCCTTATGTCCTGCAATATCTGAATGAACTAACATTTTTTAAAAGCTTGCAGTAACTTCATTGTACAACAAATACCTTAATTTTTCTGTTTTGGAATTTGCTCAGAGAACCACCTTTTTTCCTTTCCAAATTTTCTACTAGGAAATAGGAGCACGTTCTCCTCAAATACTTACAAACTTGATGATTTTTAGATGGCATGTGCGTGTGTTTGTCCTTATCTCCTGTCATGAAACCAGCACAAAGTCTACTTTTAATATGTTAGTTAAGGCCTCTTTGACAGCACTTTCAAAATGTTTCTACTGTTCCATTTAAACTTGCTCTTGCTGGTAAACACGTTTCTTATGCCCCGGCAGTGTACCCGTGTTCTTTAGAAGTCATGAGCCATGCTGCCTGCTGTCTTATCCCAACTGAATTTCTTCTCCTCCCTAATCCTGCTGGAAGGTGGGATGAGGAAAATTCTGCAGTTTCTGACTTCTGCCTCTGTGCTTAAGTTTATACCTATAAGTTCACTATACAACTTTCCTTTTGTTAAACTGCTGCTGAGAGTTTGCATATGACACTATTTTCTCTCTATCTAGAAATTGTATTGACCGTGAAACTAAGGCATGCTAAAACCACTAAAAAAATGAGGTCCAGAGAAAAAGTACACAATGGATGTGCTTCCTATACCTAAAAACCACTTTACTGATAATCTAAGTTCCTTTCCTCTTGCTGTTTGTTTACAGGATCTTGGTGTCAGGAATTGGCTGTTATTTCATGTTTTGATCCTGTTCTAATTTTAATCCAGTCACTAAGAATAGTCCCAGTAAGTTGGAACTATTTGCAGTGCTTCAGGAATGCATATACCTTACTAATTTATATGGAGCAATAATTTTTTTATGTATGAAAGTATTTTATTAATTGTGTTTCTCTATTCTTCTTGTATTCAGACTTCCTTTTATTTAGCATTAGGGTGTTCAACGTGGGTCATCACCTTGAACAGAAAACTTTGCCTAACATTTTGAGTTGATCTTGTAGGCTGAGATTCACATCTCAAGATATTTCTCTCCAGCTTCTCATTGAGTGAATAAAGCCTCGTTTAAAGGATGAAATGCTTGAGACTAGATGTGTATTGCTCCATCTAGAATCTCGCCTTGCTAACAGTATGAAGCAACTGCAGCTCTGTTCGTAGTAGTGTTTATCATGTCAGTCCAAGCTGTCTGAGTTCTCATTTTCCAAGCGAAGCTTCCCAAAGGCAAAGTCCACTTGGTTCACAAATTCCTGGACTTGTACATTTCCAAGGATTCTTCAAGATCCATCAGCATTCCATATGATTTTCCCAGAGTTCATGTGAACGACACATCAGCAGTCCAGTTTTATGCCTTTGAGTATTTTAAAACTTCATAGTCTGTCATCATTGAAAGCTCTGGGATCAACTATATGCTTTAAATAACCTTACCAGAAAATGGCTTAACAGTGTTTCACACTATCCTGTGTTCAGTAATAAGAAGACAATGGAAAATAATGAAACTCTTTGCAACGTAGATTTTTTTTTCCTCTTTTATAACAGATGTTTTTCTTTTCTATCAGAGAAACGTTAAAAAGAAAAACTAATGGCAATGACTGTACAAGCCCAATTGCAAATAATCCTGGCTCGAAAAGGGATGCCCACTTCTGTGCAGTCTGCAGTGACTATGCTTCAGGATACCACTATGGGGTCTGGTCATGTGAAGGCTGCAAAGCATTCTTTAAAAGAAGTATTCAAGGTAGGAGAATTTGATAACTTCGCTCAAATAAGTTGTTTCATGTGATCAGGGGCTGCAGTGGTTGATCTGGTAATGAGTTGATCTAAAATCCTGGTGTATGGTGCTGCATGCTGAAAATAGAGCAACACATGATTTGACTACTTTATCTTTTGGCTCTTATGTTATCAAGATCTGGAAACGTTACAAAGGGAGCAATTGATTTCTTTAGAGAAGAGGTGGAATACATAGCATGGGAAGGCCCTGCAGCAAAGGCCTCGGTGGGATGGCACTGCAGACCTGTGAATCTGATTGCAGTTTGTCCCAAAGTAGGCATAGTAATTGTGAATTTGTTATAATAGACACAGTTAGAGTAGATAATTGCCTGGAGACTTTGCTTGCCAGGAACTATTCTTGACAAGAGTGTATTGCCTGGAGCTGTTGAGTCATAGCATAAAATATCTACACAGTATGTAGGATATAAAAATATGTGTGGCAAGTATTAAATATAAACCTGATTACTGTTATTTCTTAACCCCCCACCCCCCAGAGCCTACATTGCAGTATTTCTATTTCTTAATTCTAAGATATCCACTTCAGTGTTTAAATTCTTAAATATTTGGTATTTAGTTCAAATTTGCTGAGTGGCTGAAGTATGAAGTAAATGTAGGTCTCCATGTTTGTTATCACAGCCTATGGGCAGTGACTTATGCACCATATTGCAGCTTTGGACCACTTCATTTCTTGGCTTCAGTTATCGTGTTCTTTGGCCTCACCTGGGGCCTCTTGCGGGAAACTTAATTGGATTGACATTGGATACTACATGCAGATACTAAAACAGAAAATCCTGTCATTTTTCAGTCTGTAATGTTCCCTTCCTCTTCTGCACACAAAGCCTTTAGCAATCTTGAGATATTTTCTTTTGGATCAATATAGCAGATTTGGTGTCACCATTAGAATCAAATTGAATTCAAAACTTGTTTGCCTTTTCAATTTATTGTGCAAGTTCTGCATGGGAATAACAATTTCTATAAACTGGTGTAAGTTCTTTTGATTTCTAAGATAATTGAAGAGAACTTTGTCTCCAGTTTGTCACAAATGGAGACTGAATTTGATCTCAAAGTGTTTTCTGTCAGGAAAATTATTTGCCTGCTCTGTGTTGCTCACATGTGCTTTGGCCGTGAACACATTACCTATTGTGGCCTTTTGTACACCTTAATGTACCCTGTCAGGTAACGTTTCTTTGTAATTCAAATAAATGAAAGTAAGTTTGTGGCATAAAACACTACCAAGCACTCAGTTGCAACTGCTGTTATGAAGGATATTGCTTATAAAAACACAGAACTTCCGGACCTACCATAGATGAAAACGTTGGGCTAATGTCTAATTAAAATTAGCTGGTATGACTGAGCAACTGTGTGTGGTCTCCTCCGCTTGTCCAAGTTTGCAGTGTAGTGTATTCGTCCCACATCTCTGAACATCTGCCTCCTAGCTAAATTATCCCAAGGCCACAGGAGTTTTAAACCATACTCCTGTGTGCTTGGGTTATAGTGCAGTAGAGAGCTTCCTCCTCCTTTCCCCCCATGTTGTGTGAAGAGTGATAAACAGTAATTTGTTTTTCAGTCATATCTGCCAGTAGGAAATGGGACAGACTGTAACCTGATCTCTTCTTTTAAAAATTGTCGGTTCAAAAATTCAAGGTTAAAATTATTTTAATTTTGCAAGGAAATAGTCACAATGGTTCAGTTAAATAGTTACTCCTGGGGACATGAACTCTTGGACTTGCATCAAGTAAAAAAAACTCTAGTAGCTGTATCTTTGCCCGATCTATTCTTAAAGTTTGAAAAAATAACTTAAAAAACAACCTGAGAGAAAATACATTAAGAAATGTAAATGAGTGAATATTTTTTGCTTCCTTTGGTAACTACTGCAAGAGAGATTTCCAGTATTTGGCAGGAGATGATTTGACTGTATTTACACCAAGAGCATACTCAAGTCCAGTTTACAGTAATAAACCTTTAGACCAGATTATTGATTAATGAAATACAATAATGTAAAGGGATTTGGGTGGGGGCGAGGTGACAACAGAAGAGGCTGTAGTGGAAACTGAAGAAAATAAGAGAAACACTTGTCCATAACATCTAAAAGTTATACCTTCTGCTTGTGCTTTTCTTTGTACTATACAGTATGCATTATTTTATACTAGTCATCTTTCTCTCTTGGGCTGCTTTTTTTTTTATTAACTTTGGTTCAGGGTCAATCCTCCAAAGGCTTCTTCATTCCTGGAACTCACCACGTCATAGAGTTCAGTAAACAGAGCTGTAGTTTACTTAAATCTTTGCGGGACTGAAGCTGTGTGCACTGCTGTTTTCAACTCTGCTGAGGAAAAAAAAATCTACTCTCTGCCATCTTTAGAGTCCCAATATACAGTAAGAAGTTGGAGATTGGGAGCAAATTTCCACAAGAGTATATGTCCCATTTTCAAAAATGAGTTTCTTGGTTATTTAACAGTCATCAGTAAAAGCTGATCGATGTTGTCTGGTTACTTTTTGAGGTCACAGATTGATGTTTTCAGTATAGGATAAATATGCATTTTTGCATCAGTTAAATTAATGGAGCTTAGATATATGCATATGAAAAAGTTGAGATGTTTAAAATCAAGAAGGTCCTGGTTTGGGAAATGACCAAGAGAGACTGTTGGAGATGTTAAATTTTCTCTTCTTACTCTGCTGCAGGACATAACGATTACATCTGCCCAGCTACCAATCAATGCACGATAGACAAAAACAGGCGCAAAAGCTGCCAGGCATGCCGGCTACGGAAATGTTATGAAGTAGGAATGATGAAATGTGGTGAGTTTTGCATGTGGTGTTGTTTGCTTGGGTTTTGCTGGCTTTTTTTTTTTTTCCCTTCAGTCAATTCTGTATAGCTTTTTTCAAATTTTTTTTCTTGGAATCCTAAAAAGGCACACAGGCAATTAGAGCAAGGTTTAAGCTGGTTTTATAGGAAGGAATGTACCGATTCTTAAAGCAGAAGACGACTTTTCATTTTCAGAAGAAAACCTGTGGGAAGGAGTAAGGTGTAGGTTTAGCACAGGAAAACCATAGTACCTCTGCAGAGCTCCGTGAAAGCAGTTTACTTGCATGCTACATTCTGCAGAACAGGAACCCAAGACGTGCTGCTGCCTGAGCCTCAAACCAAATGAAATCCCTTCTAATATGGGGTAAATGAGCCTGTACTGTGCTCTGCTGGTTGAATGTAATGCAAGAACAGCAGTGCTGCATCAAAGCAGTAGTTAATTAACCCAGTATCCTGCCTCCAACAGTGGCAAAAATGAATGCCTCGGGAGGAGTGTAAGAATGAGACTAGCACCTAAGTGAAACTACTGCTGACAACTCTCAGCTTCCAAAAGTTAGCAGTTGGGGTCTTCTGGTCTATTTAATGGGTCTCAATATATTAATGGAATGACAACTTGTCCAGTGTCCCTCTTTTTAATCCTGTAAAGTCTTGGCATCTACAGCGTCCCATAGCAAGGAGTTCTGCACCTTGACCACATGTCGTGTGAAGAACTAGCTCTGTGGTTGCCAGGCTTATTTGTGGGGCTTTGGTGGGGCAGCAGGGGGAAGGCAGCGGGGGACTGGTTTTTTTTTTGAACAGGCTATTTTCAGATGATGTCTTCCAGCTTTTCCATCAAAAGAAGTCGTGAACAACCACAGTTTGTCTCTGCACACTCAGAATTATCCAGCCTTTTTTCTTATTCCCATCTTGTACTTATAGAGATATGACTTCACTGTAGTTGTACATTTATAGATGATATTTTAAAGGTTACTTTTAAGAAGAATATAACTTAAAAGTTATTTCAATATCTAATGTACTTCCACAGTCAATGTTTGTGTTCCTTATAGATTCCCCAATGTACATGATAGAAATAGGCTGGGAAAGCATCACACAGGAACACTGGAGTGGAAAGGAGAAGGTCACTGTGCTTGGTCCTCTGTGATTTGCAGGCATGCGTCTCATTTCATCCCATTTAATGTAGATACCTATTTCTATTTCAAGGCTAGGCAGTGTTTTCATCCTCCCACTGCTTTGATCTGAAGGCTGTTTGCAGAATATTATTTCTTTCATTACGAACATTCTTCAGAATTCCAGCCTGCATTTATTGCTAGACAATTAATGCCCGTTTGTTCTTGTGGCAACATTGTCTTGCAGCTTAGAGGCTCCTCTTCTCTTTATTGTTAATACTCTGGTTGTATTTACAGACTACATCATAGCCCCTCGCAACCTTTGTTTTACTGGGCTAAATAAACCAAGAAATCTCCTCCTCTTGCAAAAAAGAAAAGTAGACAGAATCTGGAAGTCGTCAGGCTAGCTTGTCTCTCAATCTGCTCCAGGCTGAAATAATCTCTTTTGCACTTGGATGACCAGAATCATGGACAGTATTCCTGTGAACTCTCCTCACTGTAGTAGCATTAATACATATCTGTTTCTGCGGGAGCTTTTCTCTGCATGGAACCCAGAATCCTATTTGCCTTTTTCATGGTTGCATCATGCTGGTAGTTCAGAGTCGTTCTAAGAGCTGTTATGCTTGCAGCCTCCTGTTCATTTCTAGCTGATAACTCCCAGCCTAGAGCTACAATTTCAACCATTTCTTGTATTATTTTTGTACTCCTGAAGTATATTTAGTTTCTGTTGCTCAAATCAGCTAATTCTTTCTATATGAAGCTCCTATCTTCTTCTGCACTGATGATGCATCTCAACTTTTTCGGTGTTTTTCATTAATATGGTCTTAGCTCCCTTTGCTGTCTAGCCCCCAGAAAGGAAAGCCTTACCCTTTTGAAACCTTACTTTCTGAATAGTGTTACTGTCTTTTTTTCGTCTTTATGACTGAGAATTTTACTCAATGTTTTTCCAACAGGGGATTCTGTCAAGCCCCAGTTCTGGAGTTGGAGAGTTTTTGTAAAGACTGATTCCACTATGATATTATAAGGTGGTCCTCCACAATGCTTTCCTCAAATGAATCCTTCTATTCTAATTGTCCAGGAAGTTTTGATTTGCCATTAGACCTCATAGGCACTATAGTATTACAAGTAATAAATAATGATAATATGTACTTACGTTTTAGCCTGTGTTCCTTTTAATCTTGTCACATAATCATAAACACATTTTTCCTCCAATAATGAATGTTTATAGGAAATTAATGACTGTGCCAGCCCAAAAACGAAACTTTGAAACTGTAACAGGAAAATAACAGGAATTGTATTTTTTTAAAAATTAGTTTTTTAAATACTAGCACTGAAATTTGAGACTCTTGAGAATTTAATTTGAGAATCCTAACCAATTAATTTCAGAAAAAGGAATATAAGAATTACTCAGAATTGTCTGAGCTGCCTGATGAGTTAAGAGGCACCTGTGAGTAAAGCTGATGCATGGACACATGGTGACAGACATTTAAACCAGACAGATTTTAAGACTGTATTTCTTGCATGAAACGTAAATGCCATTTCCTGCAGACTGGAGTGATTATCTTTTAAATTTTTTCGTGTTAGAGCCATGCTTTAATACCAGTTTTTTATCGTAGAAAGCCATAAAAGAGTACATTTTCTTTTTAATGAAGGCTTTTCCCCATCTCCACTCCTTTCCCACTTAGTGAATGCATTGGTTCACATCTGCTAAAACCCTGGGTAGGATAGAATGGTTTGTAAGTGCATTTTTGCTCGGTGGAGACTTGTTGTCCAGCAGAAGTGATAAAAGAACCTCAATTACCACTTTGTAGTTTATGAAAGCTCTTCATAAAAACTCTGTGCTGTTTGTATCAAATCTTTAAATACTCGTTTTGCATATTATCAATAGACACCTTGAGAAAAAATACACATGTAAATGTGTGTGTATATATAGCATATGTTTCTGTGTGCAAATGTGATGGGGCAGTACATGGCATCTTTAAAACAGTGGGAGGCAGTAGGAAAATGTTGCTTTGGAGTTTCCTGGTCTGAAATTCTCTTGGACGTCATCGCATTCATAAACATTGAGAAGTCAACCCAACAAGCCACAGGTATTTGAGTGGAGGCTAGCTTGGGGGTGCTTTGTATTAAGGTGATAATGGATTTTCTTACAAAATATACTATCATTGCCAAAAGCACAATGAGGGTCTTAGGCACTGCATCTGCAAATTTCTCTGTAGGAAGTCTGTGCTCCCTACTGTTCCACTCAACACAGCTACTGCTAAATTTTGGCACTAGGACTACTAGCCATGGTAGAAAAATAATTGCAGAGCGCTGTCACCAGGAACAAGGAAAACAGAAATACTGCAGTAAACTGCCCAGCAAACTTGAACAAAACAGATCGGGATAAAACTGATATTCTCTTGGAGCTTTTGGGTGTTTACCTGGGGAGCCTGAAATGTACTGGGCTGTTTGCCAAGGGCAGTAAAGAAGAGGGGAGCTGCTTCATCACTTAGCTATAGCCACTCTGGGAGCAGCTATGCTCATACCTTTTTTTTGCTTCCTGAGGCTCGAATAGACCTTTTTCCATAAAGAGTTTTCAGTTTCCCTGTTGGACTAGACTTACCTTTTATTTCCCCGCCCTGCTCCTGTATCTTTTTTCCCCATGGGCCAGTTCTCAACGTGTTGAAAATGTTCCAAAGATAAAGCTCCTTTCTGCCCCCTCCCCACCCCAAATGAGGGGGCTGAGGGGCCATACTAAAAAGCAATGGGTAGATACTGACCTTGAATACTGGCATCATTCCACAAGTTTGCAAAAAAGAAAAACAGACTTCTCTGTGGGCTGGTAAGGTTCAGGGTTTGGCTCTCTTTTTCTCCTGTGCTTGGCTGCTGCGTGAAGTTTCTAGATAGCACTTTGAAATACTGTAAATTACTTTCCACACAGAAAGTAAGTGGGGAAAAAAAATGTTTCGTGGCATTCTCTGGACATCAGATGTATTAATTGTATTTTAGCTATTATAGAAATTACTGTAATTTCAGCTCGTGTTCTCATGTGTGTATGGCAGACGGCAGCTTCTTTGTCGGGAGGTCTGCTCTGTGAATACAGGCGTACTCACCAGAACATTTGCATTTGCTTTCAAAGGTGACTGGAGTGATAATGATTTACTAATGTATACTTGAGTGAGTTTTAAGCTCAAACACTTACAAAACCTGATAATATATTCAATGGTAGAATCTGCAGTTGCTGCTGAACTGGTTAGTTCCATAAGCAGTTGCCAGGGACCAAATATTCCGAGCCACATGCCGTGTAACTGTCCACCATACCAGACAGCAGAGGCATTTGTGATTTTCAGAGAATTTGTAAAGCAGGAGTTGCCTTAAAAATAGTGTGTTTCACTGCCAGTAATACTTGTTGTGGCTTGTTCATGCGTGAGTGAACAACAGGCTCATTTTAATGACTTTTTTTCAATATGTGTCTTATTTCTTATATTCTTGTGATCATTTACCCATGTAGTCTACGGTGCTGTAGCTTGAGATCTTGCCCTTGGTCCAGCATTCCCAGCTGAATACAGCCATTTTCTTGTGCAAGGAATAGCTCTAAATAAGGAGAGTGCTGTAGGAAGAATGAGGGATTTGATCATTTTGTGCACTTCTCCAACTGCCTGAATTACCTTTATATGAATTAATATTAGCTAATAAGTATAGTTAGGGTGTTTGTGGTAAAGTTGGAAGTAGTCCCTAATCTGGGAAGCTGTAAGTATTTTACTGCTGTGCCTTCACACAGATTGATCCACATCTCTGTGTCTAGTTAAGTCAAACATTAAGCTGGTCTATAATTATTTATAATACAGTTTTATAAGCACTTATACATGTCTGTTGGATGCTAATAGACATACAGGTAAAATTTCTCAGTTTAGGTCCTGCCTAAACTTTGGATTTGAATAAAAAGCACAGGAGATCCTTTATGTTGTTGAAATGTTGTTTTAATTGAAAAGGCTGCTACTGTCTGATGTGTCAATTGACTAGCAAGCTTAAATATTGTTTTCTTAGATGAGTAATCTTACAATGCACTCTTTTTTTATCCTTTTTTTTTAATACAAGCAGAATAAATTTTAATGTGGAAATAAATGGTATCTCTTTTAATTACTGAGGAGCTGTGTTTTATGCACACTGCTCAGTGAATCATCCTTCGCCTGCTTTGGCAATATATGGTGATTAAAAATGACAAACAATAATTCAGAATCTGGTTTGGTTGGGGGGGGGTCCCCCTTTTTTTTCGTCACCAACTATATTTTTTTTAGTAACAAGTTTTTCATGCAGAAATGTCATAACACTCCTAGTTTGGCTTTCTGCACTGGAGATGTGAGTATAGAAACTGTTTTTATGTTTTAAATAGAGCATTTATTTTTTTTAAATAAGTACTGGTTATATATGAAACTTGATTTAGTCAAATAACCTAAAGTAACTTAAAGGGGCTTGCTATTTCCCAGTAAGTACCCTCCACAAGTACTGAGATCTTTAATACTGTCAATAAGTATCACAACCTGACTGAATTATTTTAAGATGGAGCATGGAGTGCAGCTGCACAGATGAAAATTGTACAAGATTGTATCAATTAGAACAGGATGCTAGACTACTGTTTTTTAATATTTTTTAAAATTTTACTGATTTCTTTGATCTTCATTAAAGTACCTGGTCACTTACCTGTGTGTTTTTATTTTGGATAGGCTACAAAATGTTATTTAAAAATCTTTACAACAGTAATTTTGAAAGGATAACTCGGGTTTTAGCACCAAAGGCCTAATATTTTGTGTGCCACAGAGAAGTCTGGGTGACAGTATGACAGAGCTGAGGACAGCTGATCAGAGGATGTGGAGTCCCACAAAAGTGCTCTTGGTTCACTTCAGTGCCAGGAACTGAACTAGGGTCAATGAGCTGGTTGCAAGTGCTTGCTTGACCACAGGTTGCTTCTGGCAGGTGTGTCCAAACTGCTGGAATTCCTTCCTCATTGTGTTATCAGGCTCCTCTCCCCAGCTCCCTCTTAAAACAGTAGTTTTTCTGACATTATTATTTTAGATATGGTTCCTAACTGAACAACTCTTCCATGTGTTTAATTAAAAGACTGCTATTCGTGTGTCTTTTTTTTCGGGGCTTCACAGCTCCACCAGGTACTGGAGAATAAAAACTATGCATGTCGTGGAGCAGTTGGTATTTTTTGATAGCCCAAGAACATTTCTCCTCAGCCCTGCATCTCCCTAGGGCTTTTAGTCCCTCTATTTTCCTCTGCTATTTTTGTTCTTCTGTCCTTCAAGATGCCCATGTTCAATGTGCTTCAGCTTTCTAAAGAGTGGAAACAATGTGAGGTGTTGCTTCTTGCCTTAGTTCAGTTCTCTCTTGGTGGTTACGGTCTCTACCATGCACATTCATATGGAAATCAGAGCCCTAGAGATCTCTGTAGGCAGACCACCCTGATACCTAGGCATTTCCTCATCTGTCTTCAGCTGTACTTTTGTTCCAGTTGCTTAGCTCACTGTCGACCTTTCCTCTTTGTCTGCCCTGATGGAAAATATTTACATACTTTCTGTCCATGACATGAATCCAGAACAGTCTGCAGCCCACTGTACCATTCTAACGTTTTTCTGAAGCTGACAAAGCACTTTAAGATTTTCCTCTTGATCTTTGTACATTAGTCCAAAATGAGGCTTAGCACAGAGTTCACTACATCATCCAAGTGTCTTTGTAGAAATTAGTCTATGCCTCACTGTCCTTGGACTCACTCAGAAAGAAAGGGATTTGCCCAGACAGATGGTTGGAGAAATTGCTCTGTGACTTGTGTGGTTCTGCAGGTAACCTTTTTTGGTATCAAGTCTGATTTCATGAATCTACCATAAGATGATGTCTCCAGCTCTGATTATCTCTGCTGGTATGTTATCTTTCCCTAACTGCTGTTCAGCTGCTCTGGCACCTTCTAGCTAGATGTCATTCGGCCAAGCATTTGGTTCTGCAAATAGTTGATTGTTTTCCTTCAATCCATTATTTGTGCAAATGTCCTGTCAGTACTCAACCCATTTCATCCTGCCCATATTCCTTTTAAGGACGCAAAACCATCCTTGCCCAAAATGGTGCCGACTTTAAGCTGGACTTCCAGCTGATAATGCTTCCAGTTCCAAATGCCTTGTTCCACTTGGATTCCTCCATGCCTGAGGACTGTTTCTCAAACCAGCTTTGTGTATTTGTATTCTCCAGTCTCTTGGATTTCCAGATAGAGAGTGTTCTCCAATATTGAGAAAACTTTAATGGTCATCCTGTTTTCTTTTACATCTGAGGTGGTTTACTGAACAGGCAGCAAGTGAGGATGATAGCAATGTGCAGTTGAAAGTTCCACATCCTTAAAGTCCTGGCAGACTTTATTAGTCCTTATCCAGTCTTTTCAGCGCATTCAGATTGTACCCGATTGGCCTTTGCATCTCACCCTTCTCACGGGTTGATTCAAATGGTGCTCGATAGCTGCTGAAGACAAGACAGGACTGTGACCTGAAAAGCCGCCTCATCTGAGGAACCTCACCACTGAGAGTCTGCATTCACCCAACATCTTATTTAGCAAGACAAGGCCTTGTCAACAGCATCTGAAATTAATTTTTTTTGCCTCTACTCCCTTATTTTTAATTTGGCTTATGTTTCGACCTCTTTGCTAACTGAAACTCAGGGCCAGAATTGCATTGCCTGGTTGGCATTTAGACAACTCATGGTCTATATAACTGTGATGGATATGGATGAAGAATGGTAGGAATTGCTGAACACAGTAGCTTGACAGAAGGGAAACTGCCACATTGCCGTGTCCCCAGGTCCGGTAGCAAGTCTGAGCGTGTATTGTTATTAGGCACATACACACACAATACCTGTATCCACAGTCAGCCACACAGGTCAGCTCAGACAGAAAATATAGCACTCATGCGAACACAAGCGGTGGAAAATATATGCATTTATACAATGTGGATCCTTCCAGTAGCTGGCTATAGACACTCAGTCTGTCAAATAGTTGGCCTGTGGATCCCCATATCTCCCCAGCTGATGGCCTCTGGGTCTGCAGCCTCACCCCAGTTGCAGATACTCAGATCTTCTCCCACACAAATGGTCACAGGGACACACATGTACGTGGATCCCTCCAGTAACTGGCTTTAGAAAGTCAATGTTATCCAGTAGCTGGCCGCCTCTGTTCTTCCAGGTACCTTGTGCACAAACTCTCTTGCACGCACACACACACACACACAAATTGGTCTCTGGCAGCTGGTCCAAACCTGTGACCCTACCCGTAGCTGACACACAGATCCTCTGGTGTTTCTAGGAGATGGCTTGGAATGCCTGGTCCCTCCAGCTGAACTGAAAAACCTTTCCTGTTGATTTATCTGCTGGGTGTCATGCCCAGAACGCAGGCTGATCATTCTCCTTTGATAGCCCTGAGAGTAGCCTAGTCAGTGTGCTGCTTGTCACTGGTTAGGTTCTTGGGATTCTTCCATCTTCATCGTTCCTTTGCTTCTTTGTCTTCATGCACTTTATGAAGCCTTTAATCACATACCTTAATGAAGAAGAGTCTGTGACGAGGGCAAGAAGTCATTAGGCAACACACCAGAAAGACTTCATAAATGTAGTAATGTCAAGGTAGTAGCGGCAGCAGAAAGGATGCTTTTGTCAAATTTGTTGTGGGACTGAAACCAAATGGGACAACTTATTATGCTTTAAGACTCCATGGTCTCTATGTATGCAATAATAAATGTTGGTCTGGTATAGATTTATGTTAGCACAGGCATTTTCATATCTATGAAAATTCAACCTTTGAGTATCGTATGTCGGTAAAAGGATTGATGACCAGCACAAAAAATTAACTTCTAAAAGATTTAGAGGACAATTTAGCTGTGATATTAGAAATGTTAAGTGCTGGAGGATTCCAGTCTAAGGATCTCTTCAGTAACTTAATATTTTTAAATATCCTGATTTTTAATACCGTACAATCTTGCACATTAGTTACTGCCAAGGATTATTTGTAAATCAGTAAACATAGTCGTTGTTATAGAATATGCTGAAGGTGGGAGGGAAAGTAGAAGCCCTGGCTGAATTTTTTAGCAAATCCCCATACCATGTTTTTGGAGATACTTTTAGACTCTTTCCATGGCAGCTATGCAAGAACAGGTAACAGTGGTCCCACCAACAACACTGGCAGAGAATGGAGAATGTTTGGTGGTGTTAGAATGAACAATAAATCAATTCCAGGAATTTAAAGGACTGCTCTTTGCAACAGAAATAGCGTTCTGCATGCAGAACTCGAAACAGGGGGCTTGCTCCTTCTAGTTGTAGATATCTGAATTTGCTTTGGGGAAACTCCTGCTGGCTTAATGGGACATAGGGGGAAAACGGGTTGCATCTCAGCAAGTCCCTAGCTGAACACCCAGCTAGCAGTGAGGCCCAGCTGTGCTTCTGGCTGAGGTATTTACTCTATATCATGGCCCAGACTTTCAGAAGTGTTTTCTTCCCCTAGTTTACATCTAAAACAGAATTTAAAAACAGAATTTACAAACAGCTGTCTTTATTTGCATTTAAAGACCTGATTTATCTCTTTTTGATGTCAATGGGAATTTTCCCATGGACTTTTAAAGTGAGTTAACTGAAGTTAAAAAATAAACATTTTTTTAACGTTATTTTTTGTTTAGTAGAATAAACAAAAGCCTCAGCTGAAGTCAGTGGAAACAAAGTTAAGTCAATGCTGAATGCTCTAGAAATTCTGAAACTTGATGTTCAATATTAGAACGTCCAATATTAAAGGGTTTTTCCCCCTCTCCCCAAACATTTGGATTTACCTAAGGCAACACTGAGAGAAAAATATTTCAATGCAATCATGTGCCTCTCGTGCCAGGCTCAAGAAGAGAACGTTGTGGATATCGGATTCTGCGTCGCCATCGTAATTCAGAAGACCAGGTGCATTGCATTGGCAAAGCTAAGAAATACAATGAGACGGTAACCCGCGTAAAAGAGATCCTGCTCAGCACAGTCAGTCCAGAGCAGTTTGTTTTAACACTACTTGAAGCGGAGCCTCCCAATGTGTTGGTGAGTCGTCCCAGCAAACCATTCACGGAGGCCTCCATGATGATGTCCCTGACAAAACTGGCAGACAAAGAGCTGGTTCACATGATTGGTTGGGCCAAAAAAATTCCTGGTAAGAATTTAAATCTTGTGTTTGTTCATTTTATTCAATGCTTTTACCATCAATGTATCATTCTCTACCCTGAAATAATAGCACAGCACAGTAAATGTGTGGTATGAAAAACTTAAGCTTCTTATCCTATAAAGTAATGGACAATTTATTGCTCTCAGTAATTCTCCTGAATGTATTTTGATTTAGACAACAATTTAACCCATAATTTGCTCTCTGTTGTTAGTCAAATACTATTTTGCTAAAAAGCATAGTTGGTGTTGCATGTAATTTCTACCTCATCAACTATAAATACCTGATCAATCTGATTTAGAAGGTTCATTAAAAGGGGTATTAACTAGATTGCTATAAAAAAGAATTTAAGACCAAATTCTTTCCCTGAATCCTAGTAGAAGGTTTCTAATGCAGTTGATGAAAACTGAAGTGTGTCCAAGCACTGAGTGTCTGCAATTGCTTCAGTTGACATAGTTGCTACACAAGAGCATCAGCTTGCAAAGTGGCACATACTATCGATCTCAGAATTATCGTGCGCTCTCCTTCAAAACAAAAATCAATAAGGATGCTTTTGGTTGTTGGCAACACAAAGAACATGCACTGAAGTACAACTACATGCGTTATTGCCTTGAATGTCTCAAATGCGACCACAGTATCGTGGCAACGTACCATTTCACTTCTTACAAACGAGAAGTGGTGAGCATTTGCAATTCCTTCTCCAGGAAGCGCCCATGATTAAAAGTCAGAATGAAGAATAAAAGCCAGAATAAAAGCAGCCAGCGCACAGAGAAGATGATAGTTGGCAAAGTTGTGCAGAAAAACTTGTTGGCTGGCATAGACTAAACCACAGACTGTGGCCCTTTAGCGAGAGCTAAGGTGACCAACTAATAGTGAGCTGAAAGAGCATTGAATAATTGATAGACGTATAGCAGCATGGGGCTTAATCCTTAACTTCAGATATAGTGCTCTACTAGAAGTGATCCCTACGGCTGTGCTTACCTCGCATGGCTAATATATTCTGCAGTGCGCCTGGTAGTCCTAACCCCACGTCCATCAGAACTGAGGAGCCAGCACACCACAGCTCCTCTCTTGGATTTTACGCTGAAGGCAGCCAGAGCGTGCTGCATGCCCTGGGCTTGTCACTGCACTATAAACAGCACTTGCTGCTGCTTGAATACGCACCTAGGAAGACATGACGGTAATCGTTATGCCTAGAAATAAATTGAGTGTGTACACAGTAGAGGAGACAAGCTTGGTGGAGAATATTTCGTATAATCCTTAAACTAAGAATTTAGGATAAGGGAAGCACAGCGCATCCTATTTCAGATCTAGTTGGAGTGGCTGAAGGTGCTACCAGCTCCAGCAGCTGGACCACATCTCCTAGTTGCAGATTACAGGCTCCACGGCTCAGCCACCGTGTTGGAGGGTTCAGGTGTGATGGTTTTAGGGTGTGCAAATTCCAGGTCAGCTGCTGAGCTGCTGGGGAGGAGATGCTTGCACAGCACGAGCATCTTAAACCACGCTAGCCATTTGCAAAGTGGTAGAGTTTTTGCCATTAATGTGGAATGTTTTAAACTGAGAGCATGAATCCTTAATCCTTATTTTTTCCTCATTTAAGAAACTCTGAAAATAACTGTAACCATAAGGGGTTAAGTGGTGTCTATTGCTATGATTTCTCGTCTGATCAGAAAAACTTGATTGAAAGGTTCCATTTCAGAGGACTCCATATAGTCATGTTAATCTGATAGGAAGTGAATTGTGAAGGAAACCAGAGAAAGTCGTAGAAAATGTCCTCATTTTAAGCAATATTTGAATGGGGAAAAAATCCACAACAACCTTTTCCATTTTCTGATTGTTCTTAATTTCTATTTTTTTTAACTATGTCAGCTTTTTAAAAAAAACCCAACCACAAAGCCAATACCTCAGCCAGCTGAGATTAATTTTTTGAATTTTTTAAAAGATCAGTTTCCAAACCAACCCCAATTTTGACATTGATCACTTTTAGTTTATTTTCAACATCTGTCAGAACTAAAAACTTTTTCTTAGCAATAAGAGAACTGTATGAAGAAAACCCATTGAAGCAGTCAAACCCCTTCAAAACAGTTCCCGGGAACATTGACACTTTATCGTGTATGTTTGTTTTTTCTGAACACTCCTGTTACACAGAACAGAAGTAAACAACATTTTAGAACAATGCCAAAAATAGATGGGATGTTTAATATGTACCTAATTATAAGTAATATTGCCATGTTGCATGGTAGTTAGAGCATTTACTTGAATGTGGATTTTTTTTTTTTTTCCATTAAAATAACTGTGATGACTAAAGCTTTATTTCCATTAAAATAGCTGTGATGACATAGAATTTCAGTTTTCAAAAATTCTTGCCTGAAGTTAATCATCTAGATCCATGCTCTGCTTCCTGGAGGTAAGGTCTTAGAAAAAAAATACAGAGTTCTTGACTAATGGCCCGGTGAACAGTAATTTTACTTTCTGTAAAGCTGAATATTTGCTTTTGTGTAGCTGGGTAAGAAGCCCATTTTCACCTCTACATTATTATTGGATATTATTTTGACACTCACCAAAAGTGAAAGAAAATCTTTTTATTTTTCCTTATAGATGCTGATGTTAACAGTAACTTTTTGCCTAAATAGGAAAGAGAAATGCTTTTTTTTTTTTATTTAATATTTAATGACCTTCTTTTGTTATGAGTTTTACTCTGTGACTGTATTTTTGTCTGTACTTTCACTTAATGGATTGTATTTTTGTTGTTGCTCAGTAAAATAGAAGCTGACACCTGAACTTTTTACCTTCTGAATTCCAAGTATTTTAATTCTAAGTTGTCAAACAGCAGAACATAACTTCTATAATTGCTTTTTACTTTGTTGACCTAGTCTAAGAGAGTTGAACGTGGTTCATAGCTGAACCTGTATTGCTAATCGATAGGATGTTGTCATAACATTGAAATGGGGATTCATTATGCAACCCCGTGTGTTGCTGGCCAGAGCAGCGTGTCTTTTGCTTGTTACTACGCCTCCAGCACAAGTTTTTTCTTGTCTGTCTTAGTAATTTATAATTAAATGATCGGGTATAGAGCACACGATTTAAAGGACATAGAAAAATAAGTAGTTTAATGTACTCCGCAGCAATGAAATAGGACTTCTGCCACTGCAGTGGAAGCTGTGGTGGTGATATGCTGTCCTCGATCTTTAAAGCATAAGATTGTTAGGAAAAGGAAAGGTATAGTCCTAATCGCTGTGCTCAATGGTCGTAAATCATACTGTGGTGCTGATAAGTGTGAGTTTAGCAGATGACATCCGGGATAAAGCTGGATCTTTAAGTATCTGTAGATTGAATGCTGGGACTTGGGCTGACATCTCGCTCAACTGAGAGAGATGGTTTTTAAACCCAATAACTGGTTGTTTATGCTAGAGAAATCAGCACATGCCTGCGTAAATGTTTATTTAAATAAACTTCTGAAATGTCTTTGGGCTGTAGTTTCCCAGGAAACTGCCACCGTCAGTTTATAGTATTCACACTTCCGTGATTATTTTTCTAAAAGCACTTTTAAAATTATGAGTGTGTGTCTGGCAGATAATCTGTTGTTGGCTGTGGATTCTGTAGTAAATTCTGTGACAGCGAAATCCAGGAGGGAAGGTACCGCTCATAGGCTGCTGTTTACCCTTCTTATAAAATAAGGAGCAAGGCTATCGATTTTGAAAGGCAGCACTTTGAGCAATGATAAGAGAGAGTGCACATTACCCAGTTTATGTCAACCCGGAGCTGTCACCGACTGTCTTCCAGCCTAGTAGTTTAATAAGATTAAAATACATGGAGCATTTGTGTAAATTACTGACAGCAGATTCTCTGACAGCGCAAACGTACTGTGTGTAATTTAAGACCTCAGACAACTGGCAAGAACTACGGGGAGCCTGTCTCCCATGTTCAGGCTGTGTCACCGTTTTTCACTCTGCAGAGTCGTAGATACCAGCTCGTCTAAAAACGAAGCGCCTTTGCTAAGAGCCCTATCTAAAGCAGCTCTGCTTTGAAAACTGTGGCCTGGTCTTGGTTTTGAATACAGCTACGATTTGACCACTGAACCGGTTGTCATCGTATCTGTGTTTTATTCCTTGACTGAGCAGTCTGCTTGTCCACTTGCATTTTGATAATTCACACTTCTTCTGTTTTCTGTGGTTTGGTTTGTTTTTTTTTTTTTTGCGTGTGTATTAATTTTATTTCTCTTTATTTGGCTTCTATGCGTCTTTTTTCCCCAGTCTTTTTTGCAGGGGAAGGGAAAGGGAGGGCAATGACTGTCTCTCCCTTCTGGCTGTGTTGCAGTGCTATCTGACACCTTGCTATAACTTCTGGAGACAACTAAATGCTGGAACAGGCTTATGCACAATTGCATTAATTCTGTTCTTGCTTCTAGGATGCTGTGAATGGAGGCAATGGGGACACTTACACCTTCACCAACTACTCTTCTCTTTTTTTTTTTCTGGTTTCTAGCAATTGTGGGGAAGGGGGTGGCAGGAAAACAATGGCTGGGGTCAACACATGTCATTTACAAAGGGGATGACAACACAGAGGCACCAGTATGTGGGTTCTTTCATAGTTACCCAACAACCCCAGAAACATGCCTGTTTTATGAGATCAAAAAAAAAAACCCTGCAAGTGACAACCATATGCGTTCCGGGGAAAGAACAGACTATTTTCTTAGGTGTCCTCTGCAGTGCAATGCAGTAATCTCCGACAAATGCGAGTTTCCCGAGGGAATCCCTGGTGCCTCTCAGGAGGCTGTGGGACCGTCAACTAAAGAGGTGGCCAAGCATAAGGCAGGTCTCACTTGAGTTTCACCAGCTGTGTGGGAGTACTTGCACTTGAACCTCACTCTGCTTTATTCCAAATGTTTTGCGGAAGACTTGACAATGATAATAACAAATATTTATGTTCCTATTTGAGATGGCAGCATGGCGCTTCTGATGTCAATGCTCCCTTTTCTGGCTTTCTTCACAACCCATAATTCTTTCTGTTTCTTTTTGTTTCTCGTATACTCAGTCGTCTTTATCAAAACAGAGAAATAAACAGGTTGATTTATTTTATGCTATTTTCATCAATTTAGGCTTCATTGATCTCAGTCTCTATGACCAAGTAAGACTCTTGGAGAGCTGCTGGATGGAAGTTTTAATGATTGGTTTGATGTGGAGATCGATCGACCATCCTGGGAAACTGATTTTTGCACCAGACCTTGTATTAGACAGGTAAGAGAAATAAATTTCTTGAGAACACTTCATATGAGCATGGTTGAAAGTGGGGTGAATGGTAGGAGGAAGAGGATTAAGTATGGGAGATGCTATTAATATTTTATCTAACAATATAATTTACTTGTATTTGTAACAATAATGATTTGAGATTCCACATCCTTACAGGGGGTTAAGGAATGCTAAGCATAAACGGTATTGCTGAACTTGCAAATTCCTGAATTCCTGTAGCATGTGACAGTGTGAAGTTCCTCTGTATTCTTCACATCTTTTGTCGTTTTTTTCTTTTGGTCCAGGTCTCCAGAGGCTGAAACTGTAGACACATCAGCACAACGCACTACATTGTGAATTTCTCCCCACATCCCTCAAAAAAAAGTACACATAGTGTCAGGCCATATTTTAATTCTTCTAAGCAGCTTTTCTATCTGTTTTTCTTCAGAAAAAGACTTCATAGCTAGCTATAATAATGAACATTGCAGCACTAGCCAAAAGGGATTTAAAAAACCCTAGCTTCTTGTTCAATACTGAGAATATTTTTTCAGGCTAAAGCAGGGTGTTTGCAAGTTTAAAAATTATTTCTTCATAACATCATGTACCAGCAGGGCAGAATATGGATTAGCAAGGATGTTTTTCTACAGGACCTTAGAAGGATTTGACCTGGACTTCGTATTGGTAAAAAGTCAGGGAAACAATCTATTCTTTTGTGTAGGCTTAAAATGTCTCTTAGCCTTTTCAACCTGGGGAAATTCAGATCTGTACCAGTTCTGTGGCTTGAGCTGAGTAATAATTATCATCATAGATAAAGAAAGAAAAATGGGTTAGTAAGAGAAATAAATTTAATTTATAAAATATATGAAATAAATTATTATTTGCTCATATAAAATTCAATGCAAGGACACGCTGTGTTGTTCAATACAATGGTAAGAAATTGCTGGAAATGTGTGATACATTTAGTTCCTCGGAAGCTAATATGTGTTGAATAGGGTGAGCTTATTGATGCATTCCTTCATCTCCACAAGACACAGCAGAGTGGGAGCTAGCAAGCATCTGGGCATGCTGTAATTTTTTTTTTTTTAAGACATGCTTATATGAAACTGGTCTGTAACTTGATTGTTTTTATCTTAGCTGAAGTTCAGATACTTTTCCTACATACTCTTTGTAGGCAAGTACTTCTCTGATGCTTGTGTCTTTGTTTTGAAATTGGCAGCTGCCTGTCCTTCTCCAAAGCTTAAAACTCTCCTTTGCTATGAGGAACACGGGAAACCGGGCAATATTTAGGCAGCTGCCTTTCTGCAGGCAATTCTTGCTGCACTGGTTAGTGTTACCTGCCTGTGCCTGCCTCGCAGCCTGAAGGCTCAGCACCTTCCTCTTGGGATCCAGGAGAGGAGTAAAGGTCCTAAATTCTCCTGCACTGCTGTGCTTAAGTCTGTCTTGTCTTAAAAACACTACGGAGAAAAAAATCTTATATTCCAGATAGTATAAGAAGCAACCCTTTGAATACTGTGTTGTAGAGCTTAATTACTTTTTTGGTCCAGCACATGTAAAAAAAAAAATAATCAAAAAACTGGAACAGTAGCTTCAGTGGTTTGAAATTTGCTGCTGCTTAATTTTAAACCCATTGGAACGGCTTAGGGTTGTTCGGGGTTTTTTTCAGATCAGAAAATGGGACCATTTCTAATATCCAAAATGGAGAAAGTTGCATTCAGTAAAAACTTGCAAACATAAAAATAACCAAACCACAAAACCACCAAAAACCCCCAAAATCTATTTATATTTAAACACCTTCAAAGAAAAAGGTGCTGAGGAATGGGGGTAGAGGTTATTTTATTCTTTAAAAATGTCTTATTGTTCCAAGAAACTTATTTTAGGGGGTCTTTCTTATTCACCAAGTCCTGAGGCCTCCGTCAGGTACAGACAGTCATGTCACCAGTTGTGGTATTAACTCCTTATGAAACAAATCTGGAAAACGAGTCAAGGTGGTTCTGTGCCCTGCGCTACAGAGTTTCAGACTGGTTATCCAGAATTATACTGGCTGTGAGGATAAAGCCTCTTACAGAAATATGGTCATACTTACCTGCGGTCAATCCTGCATGCACTTTAAAGAGAAAATCAGTTTCTTAGAGGTGCTGACCTTTTATACCAGTGTAATTTTCAATTTAGATTTCATGATAGAACCTTTTGAATTCTGCCAAAGATGAGACAGATAGGCCTTTTGCAGCCTCCTTTATGCTTTGACTTTTATCTGGCTGAGTCAGAGTTCCTTAATTCTACTTTTTCGGTAACATTTTAAATGTGTTTCCATAGGGACGAGGGGAAATGCGTAGAGGGAATTTTGGAGATCTTTGATATGCTCCTGGCCATGACCTCGAGGTTCCGAGAGCTGAAACTGCAGCACAAGGAGTATCTGTGTGTCAAGGCAATGATTCTCCTCAATTCCAGTGAGTACGCAGTTGACGCTCACCAAATTGTACTTTTGATTTCGAGGGTGGCTGGGAAATCAGCCTCTAAAATGGCAGAAAGATCAAATGAGATAAAGCCGTTGAAAAAGAACAATAGGAAAGGACTTCTAACCGTCAGTTTGTAAGGATTTTTACTCAAGAACCTTCTCAACTGTATCATTTGCTGGATTTAGGGTCTATGTCCTGTTGTAAGAACTGCATGAAAGACCCAAAGCCTGAAAGCTTCTCCCGAGTGGGGGAGCCCCAGGCTGTGGGTATGTCCTTTTCAATGAGAACTTGTGCTCGTATCTCTGTGGATCCTGGTCGTGTGTAAAGTTGTTGTACAGCTCTACAAACCTGTCCTTAATTCTCAATTCTAGTAAAACTAGTTACTCAACCAAGTGATGATTAATTGGGTTTCAGTGTTCCTATTTAATGGTAATTAATTGGTAGAAATGATTGAAAGTACTCAAGAGTTCTGCAAGATGAATTTCAGGATAGGAGCTTTGCTTTGCAGCCTTTCACACAAGGCAAATAGGAGTGTGTGTTTGCTAGTTTAGGGTAGTCTGCAGTAAAATAATTTTATTCCCCAGAACATGTTGTAATTAATGTTGTCAAAAAAGCCCAACAACAAACTAACATCTAGCTATTTACATCTACTGTTTTCAGCGAGGAGCTGCTGTGTAATTCCCAGCCCAGGTCTGAATTTTGTTTGTTTCAACAGACAACAAAAGCTGTTTTTTTTTTTCTTAAGAAAACCCACACCAACCAACCAACCAAAAAAACTCAACAAAAAAACATGTTCATCGGCCATATTTTCTTCAAAGCCTCGCCTCTTAAAAAATCTCTCCTTTCACCTCTCCCTGCTCTCCTTTCTTGTCAAAGTTAATCTTTTACTCCTAATTTTCAAGGTGTTCTGGAGCTCTGTCCTTCCATAAGTATCTTTGGGAGGATTTTTTTTTTTTGCCCAGGTCTCTTCTGCTCTATCAGTGATGTTATTGTGTGTTTCCAGACCTTCCTAGTGGTGATTTCTTCTCGTCCCTCTCCATACCTCTAACCACCCTTTTCTGCCTTCGCTGACTTTTAAGGTTTCTCGCTGTAGGCAAGTGCTGTGTTATGGCACCCTTAGTGAGCTGTAGGGCGACCATGGCAGGCTGGGTCTATGAGCAGTGTCTCTCACCATGTTCTCCTCCCTCCCTAGGGTATACTCAGAGGAAAAAGGTTTTTTTCAGCAAGAACTTATTAGAGCAAGCATAATGCTATAATTTGTAATAGTTACTAAACTACAAGGTACAGAATGATTCAAAGGAAAACCCCCATGAGAATGGAGAGCACGTCCGTTCTCTGGCCTGAAGGGCCTATGTTCAACATGTTGTCGTGGGAGGATTTGGGAGAGTTACTCAGTTTACAAATGATGTGGCTGTCAAATTTTGGCAAAGGAATGTAAGTCGGAGCTTGGTGTGGCACATGGAGCATCGTTTGTACAGCCTTGAGGGCGGGTGTCAGGAAATGTATCGTCTCTAATCCTGTTGAAATATTACATCAGAAAAAAAATCCACAGTCGTAGCTTTTTTTCTTCCTCATGAGCAGGGAGTATTTCTTTCCCTTCTCTGGTTAGGCATGTTTCCCTTGTCAGCAGAAGAACCTGAAAGCAACAGGAAACTGCATCACCTGCTTAATGTAGTCACAGATGCTTTGGTGTGGGTTATTGCAAAGAGCGGAATCCCCTCGCAGCAGCAGACAACTCGTCTGGCCAATTTGTTGATGCTCCTCTCTCACGTCAGACATGCAAGGTACATTTTACAGAATGTGTGTAACGCGTAAGGTGTTAGTGTGTGTTTGTTACAGCAACAAAGCGAGGTCTGAACTCCAGAGCACTCCTGAGGGAATCCTGGCACTGCTCTTCTTCTCTGTTCGTTGTAAGGCTTTCCTTCCTAGCACAGCTAAACAGGCAACGTACTCAAGTGCTTGCTGGCACTCAAAAATGTTGGGTTGATATTAAAATGCTGTCTTAACTGTATTGCATTAAACTGTTCTTTCTGTATCTGCCTGAAATGTTTAACAATAATAACACAAATTCAGCCTTCCAAAAAAAACCCCACCCAGCCATCTAAACTCTTCCGTCCAAAATAAAAGTCTCTTTCAAAACTGATCTGCAGTGTGGGCTTTGGTGGAGCAAAGTCTACTTTGGGTGCCATGTTTGTCCCAGGCCAAATTTATTGTCTTTTATATGGAACCACAGCATTTTTGCCAAGTGACTCGTGCTACAGCACTGCCACGCTCCTGCCTTCCCATGGGAAGCAGCTCCTCTCTCCCTACCAGTTCCTGGACCTCCTTGAGCTGCTCATTGTTGCTTGCAGTACAGCAAGCTCAAATGCAGGGCCCTACAAACAGATGCTTTAATTTTCAGGCTGTTTGTCATTTTAAATTATTACCCAGAGACCAGCTATTGACAAAGCTGTCTTATGTCTTGGCTTTGGACTGTGTGTCCAGGGAAGATGGTCCTGGGACCAGGCTGGAGCATGCAAAGGAGAGATGGCCGTATCTGACTTTGTGTAGGGACACTGGAAGAGGGACAGCCACCTTTGCAACAAGCTTCCTGGGAGAGCGGGTGGCAGCAGCAGGGACCTGACTGTGCCGAAATGCCACTTTTAACAGCCAGTTTGTGAACTGGGGGTGAGTTTGAGAGCTGGCCCTAGAGAAGCCAGAGCTGAACCCGACTCACGGCTCTGATGCGCTGCCGTCACCTGGGTTGCCCACTGTGGTGTGACGCCGCATCACAGCATCGCAGGAGCTCTTGTTCCGGCGTGGCGTGAATAAACATTGTGAATCTTTGCAAAATTTTTGTATTTTCTTATTAAAACAAGAGTTTTTATGCTGCGCCTGCCTCAGCCAAAGTCTGGAGGCTACTTGTTGTGACCTGTCTCCTTTACGTTGCTTAGCACTGGTCAGTCAATTATACTTTGTTCTGGAAATAATTGATGCTCTCAGCCTTGATTACCAAATGATGCAGGACTCTCAGGAGCTGGGTGTAGGAGGGGTCTGCAATTTCTTCTTTGCCATTAACATATTTATAACTCTTCAATTGTAGCAGAACCTTATTTTTCTGGAAGCATTGCCCCCCTTCCAATCCAAGCCACCAGGTCAGCTATGTGCTGGCTGTCTGCTGCTGTTTCCACTGTGATAAATTTGCTGTTGAACAAGTGCACTTAGATTTCAACCCCAAAACCTTGAGTGCATCTGAAGTATATGTATGTGCAACTGCGATGGCAATAGCCATCTCCTCTTAGTCCGAATCATGATATGGCCACAGAGCGTTCAAACTAACAAGGTGTCATTGTATCTTACTGCATAAGAAAAAAATTACTTTTAAGGCCTGTAGCCATCTGCAAGATCTGACACTGGACATGCAGAGAGGAAACAAACTGCTTGAAGCTGGCCAGGGTAGTTTGGTCTTCCTACTCAACCAGGCAGGAGAGGTCGGTGATCAGAGCCACACATTGTACTTCCCCTTTTGTATAAAGCTGCAGCGTGTGGGCCTCCTACGTTTACGGCATCAAAGGGGTTTCCTCTTTGATTTCAGTAGGGTCAGTACATCTGCATTATTTTCTGAAGTCAGTTTGTGTGGTGTAAAACAAATGTTGGTTCTCTAAATAGTAAAACACTCAGCTTTAAAATATTGGGATGTTGTTACTGTTGGTAGTGGTAAGCGATCTCAGGGACGACAGCAGCTAAATCCTCTTAACTCCTAATAAAAAAAGGACTCTTTGAAGCCATGAGCATGTTTTCCTTCTCTGCATTGTCAAACCCAGATCACTGACTTATTTTCTGTTCTCCTTCACAGTAACAAGGGAATGGAGCATCTCCTGAGCATGAAGTGTAAAAACGTGGTCCCAGTGTATGACTTGCTGCTGGAGATGTTGAATGCGCACACTCTCCGAGGCCAAAGGAAGTCCCCGGTCACACACCCCGAATATGGCCTGTTAGAACAAATGGAGACTGGAGACAGCCTGCGAAACGGGGCAGCCCAGTAATTCTGTCGAGACCTGGAAATGTGAAGCTTGTTCAAAGCTATGGGAGAAAACAAAGCTGCTGTGATGGGACTGCCGAAGCGTGACCAAGTGCGAGTCCTCATCTCTACTGGATTTGCACACCGGTATCTCGGGAAAGGCTTGTGGGACGCACACCTCTGCCCGTGTTTCTGACATTGTAATAGCTGCACTTTTACAGTGCCTTTTCTGAGACTCTTCAAAAACACCTTATGAAATTAAGCCTCAGAACAGTACTGCGAGGCAGGGAATTACTGCCGCTCCTTTTCAGAGGCAGGTGAACTGAGACAGAGAGAGAAAGGCCCTGGTTTGAGATGACAGAAGAGGTGTCAGGGCTAGGAGTGAGCACTTAGGTCTCCATCTCCCAGACCAAGGCTTTTAAGCGCTGACTAGATGATCTCCTCTTTCAGCGTGAGATTGTATGAAATGTAGAGCAGCATCGTTTGGGACAGAGCTGCTTACCTGTGTGTGCTGGTCCCTGGGAACGCCTGCTTTGCAGCCGATCTAGATAAAGTGCCGAGATATGTACAGTGTAAAGGAGTTCCTTCTATTCTTAAATATGCAATGGCTGCAAGGGGCCCTCATTTGAAGGCCCTTCAGAATAGCTTCTAGGGCCACTTCAGAGCCTCTTCAGAAATGTTAAACCAAGCTTAAGTTTGTATTTTGTGAGCCTGTTCTTAACTCACATTATTATCTGTGCAGAATTCTTCAGTGCTTTAAACAATGACTAAACTGCCTAGGTATTTCAGTCAATGCTGATCTTTGAAACGTGTTTTGTCTGTGAGATTAACATGTTGTTTTATATATTTATTAATGATGTTAAATCTGTTATAATATTTAGGTACAAGAGGTTGCTCTGTGAATATTAACCGTTTGCATTTGTATATGATCTGCTAATCAGGGCTCGTGAAATCAGCTAGAAACCAACCATCTTCCCTCCCCTTTTGACTCGCGTGTGGAATTATGTCCTGCCCACCCGAAACCTCTTGCAGCCGTCTTGCAGGGGGTGAGGCAGTGGACGGGAACCTAAGCGGGGACCTGCTTTTGCCTGCTGCCCTCAGGTTTGCTGCTTGCTTGTTTTCAAAGCGCATGGCACCTTATGCTGTGGTTTTCATACCTTGTGTAGGATCCTCAAAGAGCAGGGGGGGATGATGGTTCTGGCACTTCCTTTGCTTCGCAAGTGTGATGACTTGTTTGAATTTCACTGGAGATGTGGGTTTAAACCCCCCTGTTGTGCTGATTTCTGCATGTGTTTAAGCTGCACTGAGGAAAAAAAAACCAGAGGAAATAGCCTGGCCGATGACCTCAGTGAAGAGCAGGATGGCATCATTCGTTCTGGCAACTGCCAATATCACATTTTGATGTGAGCTAGAATTGCAATCACTCTAAATGGATATGTTTAAATAGAATACATGTATGTTCTGGGCATTTCAGGTATGGTGAAATTAAATTGGGATCACACCAAAAATCTATTTTGAGCCAATAAGTCTTTTGGATTAGGGACTTTGGTTAGTACGCCATTTGGATACTTTGAATATTAGTCAAACCTTTGGTCTTGGTGTTTTTCAAAGCCAAGGACAATATTTTTTACAGGAGGAGCATAAAGAGTTTTCAGTGAGTTACACAAATCTATTGTCTTGTTTTGACCTTGTACTATACCAGATGCTGCTGATGGTCTAAATTTTTACTAGCTACCTTTTTATTGTTTTTAAGAAACTGTAATATAGCAGTGCCCTTCTAAATAAGTGTAATATTTACTACAAAAGAGGGAAAAAATGTGAGTACAGTCTGGAATTCATTGGCACTTTCATTTTGAGGGAAGTTTTGCTGTGAAACAGACAGGTTTCAGCGTTTCTTGGACTTGATCTGGCCTCAGTGCCTGTTGTATTGTTCTTTTTTTGATTTTCCTTATCCTGTGTAATCTTTTTGTTTAATACAGTTTTTCAAAGAAATGTTTAAGTGATTTATTTTGTTTGGTTGGTTTGCTTTAGAAGTGCTGAATTTATGTGCAATCTTGAAACAAAGCTCTTTTAAAAAGAAAATGGGAAAGAGTGGGTATAAATCATAAAATTAACTTCTAAATGGAAATTTGCTCTGGATTGACTTTGTAAAAGGGTGATGCTGCAGATTTGTGCCACACGTTGTGATTCATATATGCCGTTACTAGCACAGTGCAACTAGGAAAATGATGTGATTTTAACAGGTATCTTTTGTCTTGTTGAACATCACTTAATTAAAAGTTACTACTAGTGTTTTAAAATGGGCAAAAGCCGATAGCTGTCGACTCTCTGGATTAATGTAGCTGTGTTCATATTTGGATAAGCAGAAGGTGCCCGTCCCTCAAACAGCAGTTTATAAACAGGGAGCTGCGTGACGAAATGATGGAACAAGGGGGCCTTCATCTCTTGAGAGAGATGTTGGGTTTATCACGGGTCTGTGTCCCACAGACTCTCTCAGGTGCTGCATCCCTGGTGTGGACCATGTCCGTGTCCCCACCAGACCTGAGCAGAGCTGCCACGCTGCGTTTCCATTTAGGAATTGGGGGAGCTTTTCCAGTTTCAGCATGAGTGAGTTGAGTGCTGAGGAGCTGCGAGGGCTGTGAGGAGGGGAGGAGAGCGGGGCTGGTTTATGGCTTTCCTTCACTGCCCTGCTGTACATCAGCTTCTGCTGCTGAGCTGGGACCCAGCCAGAGGTGGCTGCTTCTACTTGAAGAAGTTATGCTGCAGTTCTGGGGTGTTCGCAGAGGTGAGCAAACTTGGTTCATGCAGGAGTACCAGTTGCTATGGATTTAAAAAAAAAGAAAGAAAGAAAGAAAGAAGCCCAAACTTTTCCTTATGTGTGCTGTCAAAAATACACTGAGGTTCCCCTCAAGTCTGGAACTAGAACCGAACGGTAAAACAACCTTAATTTTTTTTTAAAGAAATGTGGTAAGTCTTGGAGCGTTTCAGGCAGGTGAAATGCTTTGTCTCCAGGAATGTGAGACCTTTTCCACACCTCCGTCTTCTTGCAAATTACTCATTTTTTAGTGCTGTCACGTTGCCAGTCAGAGAGAAGAATATGGGGGAAAGATGTGTTGGAACATTCTCCCTTGAGATAGTGCTCGACAGGCTGGGTGCTCCTATAAAATCTGTGGCGATCTAAGACAGGTAGCACTTAAAGATTTCTTTTTCAATAAATATGCATATTTCCATAATAATAATATGTTAATTCTTTACTGACTGAATGATAAATCTATACAGGGATCATTGTGATGAAGGGAGAGCATCCTTTTAAGTGCTGGGACTTATTCTTTTCCTCCTGATGGCCTGTGGAGTATGGAAGACATTTGCATCATTAGAGTGGTTTAACAGAGCCTAAAAATGCAGTGAGCCCTGAGAAAGTTGCCTTTTGGTCGTATTCGAGCTGTCACCAGTGATCAGCCTCTTCTGAGGTAAGAATTTTTGTCTTGTTTGGACTTTATCATAGAATCATAGAATCATAGAATGATTTGAGTTGGGAGGGACCTTGAAGATCATCCAGTTCCAACCCCTTGCCACGGGCAGGGACACCTTCCACTAGACCGAGTTGCTCAAAGCCCCATCCAACCTGGCCTTGAACGTTTCCGGGGATGGGACATCCACAACTTCTCGGGGCAACCTGTTCCAGTGCCTCACCACCCTCACAGTGAAGAATTTCTTCCTTGTATCTAATCTAAATCTACCCTCTTTCAGTTTAAAACCACTACCCCTCCTCCTATCACTACACTTCCTGATAAAAAGTCCCTCCCCATTTTTCCAGTAGGCCCCCTTTAAATATTGAAAGGCTGCAATAGGGTCTCCCCGGAGCCTTCTCTCCTCCAGGCTGAACAACCCCAACTCTCTCAGCCTTTCCTCATAGGAGAGGCGTTCCAGCCCTCTGACCATTTTCGTGGCCTCCTCTGGACCCACTCCAACAGGTCCATGTCTTTTGTGCTGTGAACTCCAGAGCTGGACGCAGTACGGCAGGTGGGGTCTCACGAGAGTGGAGTAGAGGGGCAGAATCACCTCCCTTGACCTGCTGGCCACGCTTCTTTTGATGCAGCCCAGGATACGGTTGGCTTTCTTGGCTGCAAGCACCCATTGCCGGGTCATGTCTAGCTTTTCATCCACCAGTACTCCCAAGCCCTCCACAGGGCTGCTCCCGATCCATTCTCCGCCCAGCCTGTATTTGTGCTTGGGATTGCCCCAACCCATGTGCAGGACCTTGCACTTGGCCTTGTTGAACTTCATGAGGTTCGCACGGGCCCACCTCTCCAGCCTGTCAAGGTCCCTCTGGATGGCATCCCTTCCCGCTAGAGTATCAGCTGCACCACTCAGCTTGGTGTCATCCACAAACTTGCTGAGGGTGCTCTCAATCCCGCCGTGCATGTCCCCAACAAAGATGTTATATAATACTGGTCCCAGTACAGACCCATGAGGGACACCACTTGTCACTGGTCTCCACTTGGACATCGAGCATCGAGCCATTGACTGCAGCTATTTGAGTGCGACCATCCAGCCACTTCCTTATCCACCAAGTGGTCCATCCGTCAAATCCATGTCTCTCCAATTTAGAGACAAGGATGTAGTGCGGGTCAGTATCAAATGCTTTGCACAAGTCCCGGTAGATGACGTCAGTCACTCTTCCCTTGTCCACCAATGCTGTAACCCCACCGTAGAAGGCCACCAAATTTGTGGCACAATTTGCCCTTAGTAAAGCCATGTTGGCTGTCACCAATCACCTCTGTTTTCCACGTGCCTTAGCATAATTTCCAGGAGGATCTGCTCCATGATCTTGCCAGGCACAGAGGTGAGACTGACTGGCCTGTAGTTCCCCGGGTCTTCTTTTTTTCCCTTTTTAAAAATGGGGATTACGTTTCCCCTTTTCCAGTCTGCAAGAACTTCACCGGTCTGCCGTGACTTCTCAAATATGATGGATAGTGGCTTAGCAACTTCATCCGCCAGTTCTCTCAGGACCTGCGGATGCATCTCATCAAGTCCCATGGACGTGTGCACTTTCAGGTTCCTTAGATGGTCTCGAACCCGATCTTCTCCTAAGGTGGGCGGTTCTTCATTCTGCCAGTCCCTGCCTTTGGATTCTGTGAATTGGGTGGTGTGGCTAGAGCCCTTGCTGGTGAAGCCGAGGCAAAAAAGTTGTTGAGCACATCAGCCTTCTCCATGTTGGTTGTAGCCAGGTCTCCCTTTTCGCTCATCGGGGGGGTTCAGTTTCTTTCATCTTCCTTTGTTGTCCTATGTACCTGAAGAAACCCTTCTTGTCATTTTTCATGTCCCTAGCCAAGTTCAGCTCCAGCTGTGCCTTGGCTTTCCTGGTCCCCTCCCTGCGCTCATGGGCCATATCCCTATAATCTCCCCATGATGCATATCCCTGCCTCCGCTGTTATGCATTTTGGTTTTCGTGGTTTTGTTTGGCTAAGAGGTCTTGACTTTCTTCACTTAGCCAAGCTGGCCTCCTGCCTCCCCTGCCCGACTTCTTGCACATTGGGATTGAGAGCTCTTGCGCCTTAAGAAGAATGTCTAAGTATCTCCCAGCTCGCATTCTCTCCTTTGCCTCTGAGGGCAGTTTCCCAAGGGATCCCACACACTAGCACCCTAAACAGCTGAAAGTTTGCCTTTCTGAGGTTTAGGGTCTGACCCTACTTTTCACCCATCTTGTACCCCTCAAGATTGAGAATTCCACCAGGGCATGATCGCTGCAGCCCAGGCTACCTCCAGTCTTGACCTCTCCAATAAGTTCTGCAATAAATTAGTGAGCAACAGGTCCCGCAGTGCCTCTCCTCTGGTCGGGCTCTCCATCACCTGTACTAGAACCGCCCGCAGTTCGCTGTGCCGCTTTTCCAGCATGTCCGGGTGGTTGAAGTTCCCCTATCAGGATCAGGGCCTGCAAATGTAATTTAGAATTGCTAGCAGAAGATTCAAAATACATATGTATAAATTGGCACAAACGTTTCACCTGGAAGCTCAGCCTCAGCGCGCCGACTATCGCTCATGGCCATGGCCATGACCGGGGTCTTGAAGGGCACAATGCTGCTGCTGCCGCCGGGTGCTCCTGATGGCTTTGGAGCTTAACTACACGGAGAGCCAGCCTGAGCTTTTCCCATTAAGCTGGACCCAAATGGTTTTTAATAGCTGGCCCAGAGAGCCTGCTTTCGTGCATCCAAGGTTGTTCCTTTGTCCGAATAATAGAAAATAGTTGTGCACTGATGAAATAGCTGCTCTTCCCTAGGATGTGCTTTAACCCACATACATGAAAAACGCGGTTGTGATTATGGGTCTATTTCCATCTCAGCCCAGTGAGCGCGTGGCAAAGGCACTCCCTCCCTTCCCTGCCCCTCCCCACCAAGATGGGGAAAGGGAGACAGGTTGCTTCTACCTTGAGAGCTGAAGTTAAAAACAAAGATGGATTTGATGGCTTTGTCTGAGCTGCCTTAAAGTGAGTACAGTCTAAAGGCCTGTCACAGGAATTACTGTTTTATAGGGCTGAATACTGATCTCATATATATATATATTCAATATACATATCAATGTATTCTGTCCAGTTCCTTGGATGGCAGAGTAGCTGTAAGCGAGTACAGCCAAGGACAGTCACCACCATGGCAGCTGCTTTTAGTCTCAGCCCAGCTGTAGGCTGCACCGTTTCTTTCAATGGTGCACGGTCCTGTGGTCCGTACACTCAGGGCTGGAAGTCATGGAAATGCCTTTGCTATCGTCACTATCCATCTCGGAAGAAATTGTTTGAGGTTATTTATGTCCTGCGAGATAATGATTCAGCAAAGCAGTTAAGGATGTCGTCGTCTGTTGTGCTGAGCCAGCGCCTAAACTAATACTAAAGAAAGCACTGTAAACGGGAATATGAAAAGCAAGTAGATTGCTAAAATATAGAAAATAAGTATTATTTACATTCATTTTTCACAGTGTTTTACTACTGAACTGAAGTGTGTCGAGTTAAACGGCACACTGTTTCACAACTAAGACTTCATTTTATTTATGATTTGGGTATTTTTTAACTCTTTCCATCTTTACATGTGGGAGTCACCTACACTCCTCATGAGTTGTGTCACTGATTTCAATTTAAGTGCATGAAGAAAACAATATCGCTATGCCATGAAAATGCCAACTTCTGCCGTTACTGCCTAAACAGACAAAACTGTCTTCACTCATCAGAATGTCATGTACTAAGGAGCTGGCATAGCCATTACAGAGGTTACTGCACCTTTCCTATGTCCGTTTTCCCCAGAATCTTCTGTTCCGAGTCCTACTTTATGTGTGGTTTTAGTTTCAACGTTTCACCCTCACTGCAAGTTTGTAACGGATATGGGTTTAGGTGCCCTTTAAAGTACCTTATGTATGTTATAGCAACGGGGAAAAAACCCTCCCTTTCTCTCAGCTGCTCTTTAGTTCTGTGAACTTACAGTATTTGTCTAGATTTGTGCGTTTCATTCAGTTGTAGATTGTTGTGGCTGAATAAACAGGTATCATGAAACTTAAATAATCAGCTTTTTGGTTATTTCTTTCCTGTAGCTGAGCTCAGCCTGGTTTCATGAGCACATAATGCGCGTGATCACGGTGTCTGTAAGTGTCTCCTCCTTACCTCTGCAGTCACCCCACAAGCTGTAGGTTGATTTACTTTGTCAGGTACTCGAGTTCTTAGGACGTTTCCCAGCACCAAGTGACTACAGAAGACGCAGGTTGTGCCCTAGTGTTTCAGGGACCGGCAAATTTAATTGTAGTGGGGGCAAGTCGTAATAAACACAGTCCTCTGCTCTGCTTCCCATGCTAGCGGAGCTGTTGTTGACTATTTTGGGGGGGGTGGGTAGAGCTGGGAATAGACTGAGGTCTCATCTCCCTGCTGAAGAAATAAGACTTCAACTTAAAACTAGTTTTGGCCTGGTTTCACTCCACACAAGGCATGTGCAAAAGCGCACGCATGCGTGCTTGCTCTCGCTATTGCTCTTGCCCTCTTTTTTAATCTTTTTTCTTCCTTCCCTGAACACCAACAGCCCAGTCCTGAGCGAGAGGACGACACTAAGAAATTGGTGCGTATATATAACGACTTGTTTGAAGCAGACTTCAGTGTCAGTCTACAGTGCAGTGGTTATAATCAACTGGAAGTAAAACTATTTAAAGTAGGTTTGGGGGGAAAAACATTTAAGTGATTTTCCCAGACTTATTTTTTTGGTGACATTTTGAGATAATTTCATGAAAGCTCCTCATTTTATATATTACATCAGCTCAACAATTTGATATAACTGTACATAATGAAAGGAAATTGCAGGCTATGAAATTTTCTTTAGACCTTTTAACATTGTTCAAATTTTTTTCCCCTGCATAGGTTCTTTAATGGCAGAAGAACTGAATATCATGTCAGCAACTGGCTATTAGTTCTTGGCAGAAAGGTTTGCATGGGCATTTGTGACAACCCGGCAATGAAATAATGGTTAGAGTTGGCTGACTTCTACAGAGACAGAAACTTAAATGAGCTCCATCTGAAAGTAATTGCTTTCAAAATACAAAATAATGATGGCAGAGGAAGGGAGTGTGTGTGTCTGTGTGTCTGCGTGCAGCAAGGATCCATCATTTATCTCTGGATACAGCACTACTGCGAGAGCTGTAGCTGTGAAGCTGGTAGCTGTAGCACAAGTCGGCTCCACAGGCAGAGCATCACGGAGCGGCGTGCTGGCTCACAGGCTGTGAAAGCTGCCGGGTCTGGAAGCACTGATGGAAGCCAGATCCGTGTGTCTTTAGCAGGACGGAGCCCGGGCACTGCTACCTGGGACTGAGGTCAAGACACTTCAGTATGGAGCTGGCGTATCTTGACCCATATTCAAGCACGCAGTGAGGATGTAAACTACTGTAAGGTACCACTACTAAAAAGTGCAAAATTGTAAGCTTTGACTTTCCTAAGCCATGTTGCTAACTTTGCAAGCTTAACTGTACCACAGTTAATGTATTATTTAGTTTAATATCCTGGAAATAAACCAGGCTTTTTTTGCCACCATGGTTGGGAAGAAGCTGTCGGTTTGCTACAGGGACTGTTCTTTCTCTGAACATAAAAATGCAAAGCAACTTGCTTCATCAATCCCCCTGCCAGAAGATAGGGAATATGCAACCTCCAGTGGTGACAAGTGTAGAAAAGGTGGGAGAATTCTCACAGGCTAATCACAAATCCTGTTTTCTATAGGTAAGGATTACAGAAATTGGCTAATTCCTGGGCGATTGTCACTGCAACCAAACACAAAAATTCTGACCTTTTCAAGCAAACCCTTGACTGCACTGAGCTCTCCTTGACGTGCACTTCCCCTCTCCAGCACTGCCGTAACTCCCGGTTTAGAAAATCAGTTGCAGGGTGAGGAAATAGTTCAGCATTTCAAACTAGTAATAAGCACTAGTTGCTTCAACTTTGTTTCCTTCCTCCAGGAAATGAGAGCCAGTTGCAAAGGAAAGCACCTGTGCCACCGAACGCAGGCTCCACTTCTGAATTTGTGAACGCTTGCTCTGACCACCAAGAGTGGTTATGCTGCTTCTGAGGCTGTTGCCTTAGCATGCAAATAAGTTGACTTACACAGAGCGGAAGGGTCAGCACTGCTGGAACACACGGCTGGTTGCCCCCCACTAGACACACCGATAGTCCCTGCGCACATCGGCAAAGTTTTAATGACAGTACTCACGCTGTACAACCGAGAAGCAATGGCAAGGCTCACTGTACACGGTGTTTCTCTAGCCATTGCCCAAGTGTCAGTTTCATTTTAAAGATGAAGCTTATAAAAAATGCACAATTCTCTCCGAAGATACTGTACATTATTCAGCAGGTTAAAAACTGAAAAAATCTTTCATTTAAAAAGTTGTTACGTTATTTGTATACATCAGGGATAGTCTACATAAGCATGTTCATCTAGAAAATATGTGCATTATAAACCATTTCCATGCAATGCAACAATTTCTTATTTCAAAGGTGGTATAAAAAGACAACACAGCAGTCCTAACCACTAGAACACTATATGTAAAACAAAACAAATGTGCATCCTTTTATTGAACATGTTAGATGAATAAAATACAATAACAAAGATTCATAAAGATGTAGATTTTTTTTGTTTCCACCAAGTGACTACAGTACCAAAAGATACAGATAACGTGAAGTGTGGGCAGTAATCGTTTCAGGCAAAGTGCCTCTTCAACTGCTTGTTTGTTGTGCTAACCCAAGACAAACTGCTGTGTTTAAGATTACTGTGATGTAGTTTCTGCATCTAATAACTCCGTATTCAATCACTTTGCAAGCTTAAGAGCACTGCAGCTATAAAATAGTGTATCTATTGCATCAAAGTATAAAGTGTGTTGCTTACAGTTTAAAAATCTATAGAAAAAGTTTGTTTTCCATACAAAATGCTGAAATTTTGTCAAGATATACATTTTGAGATGTGAAATTTAACACATTCCCTGCGACAGGGAAAGGAGGCTATAAACGTGAGGCATTATTTAGCTGCAGCAGTGATCGTGCAGCGGTGTGTAGTTTGGGGAACTAACACAGAACAAAAGTTTCTGTATTTAATTGTGTGACGTCACTGCTTGATTGATGCTAGCAGCATGAAAAAAGCACCGCAGAGTGTGTGTTTTGGTATAACTGAAGATTCACGGGCTGCTTTCTAAGTTGGTGGAGGCCCATTGGTGTATCGCAGCATGGGATAGAAAGAACGGGCGAAGTTGTTTGCCTGGGTGCAGCTGTAGTCTTCCTCAGAAGATGGAATCATGCAAGCCAGAAGTAAAAGCAGTAGGAAGAACAACTGAAGAGGTAAAGCTGCTCGTAATACACGGTAAAAGAAGGAGGGAGATCGAGGAATTGCTTGAATAGGTTGTGGATGGCTTTCACCTCTGAAAAGGAGAAAAAAAGAAAAAAAAAAGAGAAAAAGAAAAAAGGCACTTTAGAGTTTGAATTAAACAAGTTGTTTTAACTCCCTCTCTAGGGTTCCCACTACCCTTCCAAGATGCAGGGCTGCGAACACTTTAACTATAACTTGAAAGCGTGCAAGACTGCTCAGTGGGAAGCCAGCTGCTGGCTTGGGTTTACTGTCCTCACTACTGAAGAGGAAACATTTCTTTGTAATAGCTTAGATCAGTGGGTTTTTACCCTATTTTCAGATGCAAACTTAAGTTTTCCCAGCCAACAAAGAAACCACTCTAAATACGTGTTGAAGTATAAAGGAAAACCACCATTCAGACTGATTAGGCTCTTCTTTGCCTTGGCATTACTGAGATCTATCCTTTGAACAGACCCTAATGTACTGGGGCTGAAGTTCTCCCTTTGTCCTTCATGGTCTGTTTGTAATAAGTGGCTCTAAGCTGCAAGTTTCTTTGTCCAGGTACGATGGAGGAATTAAAGGAAGATTTAAAATGAAAAGATTCCCCCATTTGGCACAAAAAGTATTTTCTCAAGAGTAAACACAAGCCAAGGTTGCACATAGGTGCAGAGGTCTAGGAGCAGGAGTGCTAAAGGAAAACCGTTCACCAAGGAGCAGCCCAGAGCTGGTAGGTAGGGGAGACACTACTGGTAGGCAGAAATCACCTCCACCTGCGCGTCAAGCTATGAGGAACGGCTGCCCATGTTTCTGCTGGCACTCAGCTCGCCTCTGCCGTTTTCACTATCCTTCAAGAGATCAGGCTAATATGAAATAATACCTTGTGCTGCTGCTGTTTCTGCCATCTGCAGTGCTACTTATGGTGATCTGTTGAGAGAAATAGCTTTTAGTATCCAGGATTCAGAAAGTACAAGGAATTTCTCTTTCTCAAAAAAGACAGCTGTAGACTTAAAAGTCCTGTTGTAAATTATGTAATAAGGTACATGCAATCTAAAAGGTAAAATGATTACATTTGAGGAACTTTCAGGCTAAATATGTCAAAATATGCTATATGCTGATAGCAAAATATTAGAAAAAAAATACTTGCCTTCTTCACAGCAGGGCTGGATTTCGCTGCAACTGGATTATAGTCTCCTGAGTCCAAGTCATCTGGAACTAGCAGGAATGCTCTGGTATCCTAAAAGGTAACCACACCTTCCTCTTTAAAGTGCACATTCAAAACTCACAACAGATTAAGTGCAAAGAGGATCTTTCATTGCCTCTCTGTAGGTGCACAGCCCATTGCCTCTTTAGATGTGCATAACCAGTGGTAAACAGATGCTCCAGTTCTCCAGCGTAAAGAAATGTTTTACTATGCACAACCTGAAGGAATTATGATGGAACAGGTGTGTACAGGTATTAACTTGAAAATACCTCTATCTGACAGCTCTCAGAATAAGCAATGTATTGCTATGAACTACAGCTCCCACGTGTTTGTCACACACTCCTAGCCTGATACTTCGGATGGATCATAGGATAATTCAGGTTGGAAGGGACCTCAGCGAGTTCATCTAGGCCAACCTCCTGCTCAAAGCAAGGTCAGCTGTGAGACCAGATCAAAAGCCTTACTCAAGGCTTTACCCCGTCTGCTCTTCAAACGCCTCAAGGATGGAGACTGCACAACCTCTCTGGGCGATCCATTTCAATACTGTACTAGGCTCATGGTGCTGAAGTTTTTCCTACAGGCAGACTTAATTGTTCTTTTCTCAGCTTATGAAGGTGGAAGTACTTAAGTTTTAAGTCAGTCTTTTATAAATACCTTTACTCTTAATATGTTACTACTTTTCAGTAGGAAAGATCCATGAACAAGTATTTAAACTCTGACTCACCAGATTTCCTTGTATTGTTTTTAAGCCATGTGAAACTTGTTCAATAAGCTGTTTCAGTTTCCTTCCAATTACATGGACCTTCTCATCAGCTTCAATGTAATCACCATCTGATTTAAGCAGCAGGTAAGCAGTGAGTTCTTGAAGTGAGTTTACTTTAAGCTGTTGTTCCAGCAGCTCTTTCTCCAGTTGCTTAGAACAAACAAAAAAAACCAGCACAATAGACTGTTACTCTCAACCTTAAGGATGTTCTCATAAAAGGAGGAACTCTGAAAGGCTTTAAAGAACAACTCAACCTGCCTGAGAATCCGCAATACATACGAATGGCTATTACAGCTACATATGAAATGAAGTTCTCTTGAAGAGACTGGTTGTACCTGCTTGAACTAACATTTAGAAATAGTTCTAGCAGTAATTAATCCATATGGAAAAGACATTAAATCTTAGAAATTGGAAGTATTACTCCAGCATAAAGACTGTTCATAAGGATCTTAATTACGATGTGTAATTATAGAAAAAAATGCCTCATATAGGCAGTATCTAAGTCCATTTCAGAAACCTGCCACGTGCCTGAATACAGCAGGTTCAAGGACAGGCTGCAGACATCTTGAGAAATAAACATATTGCTCTTCATTTTGTGGTGAGAGCTACTGACTCACTGGAAGAGCTGAGGTGCTATAGTTAAGACTACACTTACCATCAGCTCCTTTTGGCATTCCAGTATTGTATTGAGGTCAGCGTTTGGATCTGTGATTTGTGCTTCATTCCTTCGGCTATCAGCACTTGCTAACCATAGGATTAGTTCTTGGCTTTGATCATGGAACTCCTAGAGAAACAAAAGATTTGCACATAAGAGAAAAAACACTTCTGCAGTGCTTTCACCTCGCTTTGCCTAAAAACAAAATGACCAGCCCAGATTAGACAGAGCCAAACTCATGATTAGTGAGGCTACAGCAACCTAGTTAAACTATTCCACTTGTGTAATAAGAGGGTATTATCCAGTTCAAAGATATTTTTACCAAACTCTTTAACCCAACAGAGTCAAATTTATAAGAAAATTAAATGTCTTGGATTCTGAGCAACCTTCCACTAACGTGCAGGAATTACCCCTCTGCCCTCTCCCCTTCCCTACCCTGCAGTAGCACCCTAAAGAGGAGTTTTCCCTTATAAGCTGGCACGTGGTATGCACCTGGCAATGCAGTAGGGCTTGTTGTAAACCTTTCCTCCAGTTGTCCAATGCATGAGTTGCTTTCTCCCAGCGCAAGTTCACCTTCCGAAGCCTGTTCTGAAGCTCTTTGAACTCTGTGCTATCCGCTTTCTGGAATTCTTTGCTGCTCAGGTTAACGGAAAGCACTACTGCCTTGTAGTTATCAAATGCTTTAAGCATGTCCTGGTAGAAAAAGCAGATTAAGAGCTTCTATGAATGATGAAAAACACGTTGTTTATTTACAATAAAACTACACCCTCAAAAGAATCACAGGTATTGGGGAAAGCTGTTTGAATCTGGTGGCTTTTCAGATACTGCTAAAGAACATATTAAGGTAGGTGGCCTGTTCTATCTTTTTTTTTTTTTTAAAAAAAAGCAAAAACCTTCACTTTGAAGAAAACTGGTTGCACCTGTGCTTCTCCCTAAATCACAGGCATTATGGCTTAATCCACATCTGCCCTTCATTCCTCTGAGCTGTCTCTTTCCCTGACATTTGGACAAATATTCCCATAGGTCATCACATGGTATTTCCTCTTGATCTGTAAAGGTTTTGCTGCCTCAGAATCCTAGAATAACGCTGAAAGGGACATCTGGAGGTCTGTACTCCATCCTCCTGCTCCAAGTAGGGCCAACTTCAAACTCAGAGCAGGCTGCTCAGGGCCTCATCCAGTCAAATTTTGAGTATCTCGCAGGATGGACACTCCCCATCCCCTCTGGGCCCCTGGCCCCACACCAGGCCATCCCGTTGTGAGAAATTCCTTTTCTTCTCTCTAGTCAGTTTCTGTCAGCCCATTTCTCTGAATTGTCAAGGTCCCCCCGAATGGCAGCTCTGCCTGCTTTCTTCCTCTCCCTTTAAAATTGCAGGGGGAAATAATACGGACTTTGCGAAGTCATGCTGTATCACTAACCACCTTTATGTTAAAGTAGAGCCCATATTTTTGAAGGTTTTTTTTAAAAAAAGAATGCCAAACAATACCTCGTACCCTCAAGAAGTTTCCAGTGTGAATCAAGGGTACTCAGTCTTTTTCAAGTTGTGGGCTCTTGCAGTAGAAAAGTAAGAGCTGCAGGATGAGTCCTGCAATCAACACAGCTCAGATTGCTTTTCTTAGCAGTCTTTGTAACTAAGAGTGTCAATCTATATATTCTCAAGACCTGCGTCCCACTTGTTGAAAACCGCTAGTCTAAATTACTTTTCGCCCAACAAAGAATCCTGTCTCCCTCCTTCAAGCAACAAAGTTGCTTTCAAAATCAGACAATACAAATGGTCCATCACAGACTTCTAAACACCGGTAAGCCAGTCTGCAGCCAGACTGGCATTATCCTTTACCCACGGCAATTGTGATGTCCTGACATCTCATGAAATTCAAGTCTTAGAGCGTGCTGGCTCTTTTAGACACTCATAGAGAGCCAAACTGCCTGAAAAGGGGATTTACAGTCAGCTGGACTCCTCTTAAGAAGAGAAAAGGAGAAGTGAAGCTCTGATCCTTGAAGACTCGAAGACCCAACTCCAGCCTGAAGGGAAGCACCTCCCTCCCCTCGCAAGGCATCACCAAACCTTTCCTAGTGCTTGGTGCCTAAGCCAAGTTGGCTGATGGAATCAGAATCGTTTTACTGGAGTCACACACTGGAGTGCAGTCATTCTGCCTGGCATAATGACTACTCAAGGACATACAGGCTTAAGCATACTCTCAACATGCCTAAGAAATCCCTCGTCTGTCCTGCAGACTGTCTTGTTTGCGAGCATCATCCCGAGCATGACGCCAAACTGACCAGTAGCTTCAGGATTTGGGTGACTCCCTATGAGGCTGCTGGCAGAAGGGTGAGCACACAGGGATTTTGCACTCCCACAAGCGTTAGGAACACTTGCTCTCTCAGAGTTCAACCTGAGGCATTTTGTTACCTACATCCTAGGGACCTAGCACTTACATGTACTCTGGCAATCTGCTGGTTCAACCTGCAGACTTGGCTTAGTCCTACTTAATTTATGGAAGCTGAGCATCATAGCAGGCAACATAACACGATCATACATGCTTACAAATGTTCATGTTACTGTCTCTCTAACTGTTCTATTACTTGGCTGAAGATTAGCAGAGACTGAATTTATTTTGTTTCTCGTTTTTAACTAACACATTCTATTCGATGAGAAATCTGCATTTGCTAAGCGAAAAAATGCAACTGCATGTTTTGAAATGATGTATCCTTCAACTATAGGACACATTTAGAGCTAAGATTTTTTGCAAACACCATATTGCTAAAAAACACAGCTTTAGAGCAGATCTTTCTCAGTCTCCCTGTTGGAGCTACAACCCTGCCCCCCTCCATTAATTCAATTTAAAAAAAATCAGCCTAAACTTTGTAGCCTGTAGACCTGGCTAATTTTCAATCCCTTTCTGGTTTGCATAGAGGGGAATGACACAGAACAAGGAAAAAATGCCAGTATCACTGCTCAGAATACGCAACCCCCCAAGACAAGGCCCGACCCTAGGCATCTGGGGAGTCTAAGCCTTCACTATTTAGGTTTTTTCTATGTTTGTTTTCTAACACAAAAGGCCTGAAAGGAGAAGTTTGGGGCTGAATGTTTTGTTTGAGAGAAAATAAAGTGCCTCTGCAAGAAAACAGAAAGGGAGAGGTTTTTACTTCAGCCAGGCTGCTGTTGTACCCAGGCATATTGCCTGCAAATCTCTGCATATGAAGACAGAAGCACCTTGCTTAACTACCCTCTTTAGTCCTCTTAGCTGAAAACAGCTTAGCTCCTCTGTGGCGCACACACATTGTTATTAGCATTCATGCTGCCAGCAGACCCTAGGAGCACAAAGACAATGATAAAGAGCACAAGCATCTTGAAATCCCACTTCTCAGTATGCCATAACGTACTTTCAATTTCTTGACCCTTTGTTCCAATGCCTGCATGCTGGTTGGAGGTTTCACTTTTTGCAGCTCTTCCAGCTCTTCTTCAGTTTTCTCAAGCCACGCAGACACGTCGCTGAGATCTGAGTTTAGCTGCTGCCACTGCTGCAATTTCTGTTTCATCCTAAGTTTATTTCTGAGGTCTTGAGCTTGGATGAGCTCCCACCTATCAATAATGCCTACAAATGACAGAACAACAAACGTTTAAATCTTCAGTACGGTGAAGACTGCGTAAAACAGATGCAAGGAGTTTTACAAGTAAATTATTCTCCAATCTACTCAAGGCCAAATAATTGCGACCATGTACTAGTGCTACCTTGAGATTCTGCAGTTTGTAAGTTTCATATTACTGGTCAAATTATCCACATAGTAATGCTACACAGGATTTTACACATTAATTGAAGATGTTTTAGTTCACCTGGAAGAACAGAGCAAATCTAAGGTGATGGAATTCAATGAGCCCAGTTGTGATTTGGTAGACACCAAAATTCATCATGGGACAAAGCATGATACAGCAGTTAGAACTTGGGTTTATGTTTCATGAATTCAGTGCTAAAGGAGATGGAGATGCCACCTGTGCGATCACTAACACTATTTCTGGGAGCACATCTAAGCCCTGTTCCTATTCATCCCATGTATGGGACTCAATCCCGGTCCATTTGTGAGACCAGAGACATAAACTAAGCAAGCTGGTGCATATTGCTGCAGTCTTCTTTTTACAACTTGATTGGCTTTTGTGATTGCAGTACAGATGTGTTATTACAGTCTCAAGCACCTGAAACCAGGAATGAGGTCCTAAAAGGTTAAGAGAACCAGCTTGTTGGCCTATTTGGAAGCAAGGACCACAGTGAAGACAGTGAACAACAGAATACATTACCAGCTTTGACAAAACATTTCTGTAAATGGGAACTGTAGCATCTTGTTATATGGAGTACCAATAACTGAGAAAACGAGCTGTAGGAATCTTATTTTAGACAGAGACACACTTCTTCGGTTTGAAATCTGATTAAAAGTCTGAAGTATTTAGTATCACACAAAAGTGAAATCGTTCCCATTCATTCCAACCAGCGAAGAGAGAGAAGTATATTGTGAGTGACAAAAATCTCAATTCTGGCAGAAAATGTAAAAGCTTAGAACAGCAAACATGGTTGGACAGTACCAGGTGAGAAGGCAGCTCAGTGAATCTTACCAAAATATGTTAATTTAGAGGATAGTGATTTACTTCTATTTTGATCTCAAGGCAAATGTGCTGCCTTTGTGCCATCTCTGCTTTGCTTCCCCCAGAGTTACAGGACAAACACCACAGCACCAAAGCCACTCCTAATGCTCTGTACCTGACTGCTTCTCTGCAGCTGCTATATTCACAAGCTCTTGGTCATCTTGGGGTTCTTCATCACTCAAGTTAGCAGACCTAATTTTCTCCTTGTTGATGCTGCTGCTGCTTGCAGAGCTGAGCTGCTTCACCTGAAATGACATTTTGGTGGGTGAGCCCTGCAGGTTAACAAGCCGTCAAAGGTTATCTCAGAATCATAGAATCATAGAATAGTTTGCGTTGGAAGGGATCTTTAAAGGTCATCTAGTCCAACCCCCCTGCCGTGGGCAGGGACATCTTCAACTAGATCAGGCTGCTCAGAGCCCCGTCCAACCTGACCTTGAATGTTTCCAGGGATGGGGAATCCAGCACCTCTCTGGGTAACCCGTTCCAGTGTTTCACCACCCTCATTGTAAAAAATTTCTTCCTTATATCTAGTCTAAATCTACCCTCTTTCAGTTTAAAACCATTACCCCTTGTCCTGTCATAACAGGCCCTGCTAAAAAGTTTGCTGCCATCTTTCTTATAAGCCCCCTTTAAGCACTGAAAGGCCGCAATAAGGTCTCCCCAAAGCCTTCTCTTCTCCAGGTTGAATAACGCAACTCTCTCAGCCTTTCTTCACAGGAGAGGTGTTCTATCCCCCTGATCATTTTTGTGGCCCTCCTCTGAACCCATTAAGCTTCATTTTTGGGGTGGCTGGGCTGCCGCTGAGCTCTTGCATGTCAGATTTAGCACTGGGCTTCTGCATCTTTGCTAACAGTTTATACTGGCTCTCTGTGCCTTCTCAGTAAACAAACACACACCATAGTGACGCTAATTATTACAAGACTGGACATGGCAAATTAATTACTTTTGCACTACATGTACCAGACAATATGCATTTGCTGACGCTCTTTGTTGGATCCTGGGTCTTGGCAATATTGACTCTAAGACTGGAATAATGATGACAAAAGCAGCCAGATACCAGTACTATTTTGTGCCTGGAAGAGTGCTGACAACTGGTCCAGATCCACTGAGCGTGGCAGCGGCTGGAAAAGCCACGGCTGGCAACCAACCACCAAGGCTGAGGCACTAACAAACAATAGCCATTTTGGCACATTTTTTAGTGTCCAGAAGCAGATTAAATGGTGGGTTGCATGCTAGAAAAGGACCCTTCAAATTGGTCTTCTTAGGAAAGGAAGATATGTCAGTAAGTATCAAGGCAGGGTATTCACACCCTCTGCTTGGGGGGGGATAAATTCTCCTAGACTTGTCCTATGACATTGGAGGAAGTAAGTTCCTCCAAACACTGACTCTGATCAGGAGCCTAACATGATTGTTCTGAATTGCTTTGAAGAAGCTTTTCTAGCGAGTGGATAGAGACTCTCACTGGTTACCTGAGCCACCAGAAATGATGTTTAAGTTTGCATAAAGTGAACATTCCCCCCATGACTAATCTTTTCCTTGGGAAGAGAATGGAGTTACACGGGAACAACAAACAGACTGTGTAGTACAGGTTCAGTGCCCACAGAGCCTCCAACTCACATAGTCTGGCTTATAGGGAGTACTTGTCTCTGGACCAGACAACACATTTCCAACCATCTCTGCCTGGTTGTATCGGTGTTTCCTGCAGACTGGGCTATCTGGAGAATGCCAAGGATGAGCTTCTGAAACAGACTTTCCTGAAACAAATAAAACCAAAACCATATGCCATGAGTGCAAAATCCCATCTCCACAAGGAAGCTGTTGCTTTGTATTAAGTTAGAAAGCGCTCTGAATAAAATGGCATCAAGTTATGGCATAAAAATGACAGTTTTGCAGCTTTCCTTGCAAAGCATGCACATTTGCAAAACATCAACAGTGTTTCAAAGGTAATGAGATGAGAGCCATGCAGTTATGGGACATTCTGTTTTCTTCTGGAAAATGCTTAAATACAGGTATGAGTATTCAAAAAAATAAAAGGAAATGGCTGCACTGTGGTTTTCGAAAGTTTGCATCTCAACAATACCATCACACATTTGCAAAGGATTTCAGTATGGACAAGCATAGACATGTCCTGATTTGGAGAACGTTTGTTCTGGATTTAACAGACAGGACACACATGGTTCTGTCATGCACAAAACACAAAAAATACTTGCAGAGTTGGAACTATTTCCTTCAGTAATTATGCAATCAAAATTAGAAACACCAAAAAAGTGATACTACCCAGAGCAAACCACCAAGAAAGTACCAAAAGACTTTGGATCAATACAATGAAATGCACATTAACCACCTTGGCATTTACCAGGCAAAATCTAAATGGTATGTTCTTGACTGCTTTGTAATGTACGTGTGAATACTGCAGCATAAGAACACCATGACGGGATGAGACATGGTGTCCACACAAGGCAGGAAGTCAGACATTACATATGAGAGAGGTTGAGGATATAGCGTGCAGCACAGGGAGATTGCCATGTTCAGACACATGCATTAGCAGGTGCCTACCAGAAGATGCTTTCAAAGTTTTTGTGGTCATTTTAAGATATGCCTCAGGATTTTCAGTGATTTCTACATCTGAAAAAAGAATAATGTCATTTTCCTCACTATTCAATGTTTTCCAACTATCAAAAACAACTGAAACAATGAGGGACAGCAAAGACAAAGAACAAAATAAGTTGTTAGTAATATTTTCATCAAACATTCTTAAAAAGTCATGTTTCTAAAAACCTTGTGTTTCTGAAAATATAAGCTTGCTTTAGACAATACCATTCTCTTCATCAAGACATCTAAGAGATGAGACTGCTCACATCTATTAATAGTACTTGAAAACCAACCAACAACGTGGGAACAAGACGTCAGTCCCCCTCCCTTCCCACACAGGAACATCCTGCAGTTGTCCATGTCAAAACAAACAGCTGGCAATTGGTTCTCACCTGACAGAGCACTGTAGTATGTTGCTTCTTCTTCATCTTCGTGAGAGGAAGAACCTCCCACATCACCTGTGTGATCCCACTCGAGTGGGATGGAGTCAACACTGACAGGGGTTTCACAGCCTGATCTTTCATGACCTTGAGTAGGGGGCATAAGGTGGCAAAGGGACTGTGGTGAAGAGGGCCCCTCACTGATGGCCTTCTTATGCCAGGGATCATTCTGGATTTCTCTGGAGTCTTCTGGATCTGTCTCATTTTCAGAGGTCTCCTTTTCATCATCCAATCCCTAAAAATAAATAACAATTACTGCATATTAGTAAGATTTACAATAGATCTACACTGCTTAATGAGATAATGATTGAACCACACAGGACTACTGGGGACTGTTTTGTGGTCAGCTGCAGTAATCGAAGACCCCGTGCCTAAAATTAAAGGGAAGCATAATTCCTGCCTCCTTCCTCTTTTGCCAAAACAATCACATCAGCAGCTACCTCCCCTCTTTCAAGACACTCAACCACCCCATAACATCTTTTTCTAGTTTGCAGGGAGGGGTACCCAGTTCCAGATGGACTGCACAGGTCAGCAATGAAGTGATGCTCAGACAGGGGTGAACAGCTACTCGTAGATGGTCATGTTACTTCCTCTACCTGGCTTTTTAATAGATGTTCTTTCTTTTTGAGCCAAAGCAAACTGAGAATCAGCTAAATGTTGCCAGTGAAAAACAAAGAGCATGCTGTTCCCCATCAGGGTTTCCACAAGAAAGTGGACAGATGGAGCCTCACAAACAAATCCGTAAAGAGATATTCTAAGCACGTTATTGAAATTAAAGAAAACAAAGTGATATTAAAAACACCAAAAAGGCTTTTGAAGCCCTCAAACCACTACTATCTAAATATTAACCCTGTGAATTACTTCCATGCTATTATCCAGATTCTGCAGATGGAGACCCAACATGAGAGGTGTGAGGAGACAAGACTGGCGACAAAGATTTAACCAAGCTGGTACAATTACTGAGGGGCTCCTGACCGCTTTGAGCTCAAACCAGTCAGGCTGCTAGAGATAAACAATGAGCATTGCAGTTCAAACACCAAAATCTTGCCAAAGCATCAAAACAACTGTTGCTTCTTACAGGATGCCTTGAAGTCAGTCTCTGATGGAACCGGGCAACTCGCCCAAACACTTCCTGACAGTATCTATGAAGTTCTTCCAATTCGTCTTCAATCAGGGTAGCATCCAAAGGCTCACTCTTCTGAATCAACTGCTCCCCAAAAACGATTAGCTGATCAATCTTATTGGTGTTTAGTGTTATTTCCTGCTGGAAACCCTATTTGGAACATACAAGAAAAATAATTACTTCTGCAATGTCCCTTTCTAGCCTAAGGTTTACCCTTCTTTTCTCACTCACTGCAGTGAAAGAAAAGCAGCAATTGACATTGTTGTCTAATTTCATTTGGCAAATATCTTTTTACTCAAGCAGTCCAGAGGTTTGTTTTATTAGCAGTATTACAGTTCCAAATGATATAGCATTTTCCACCCGTGTGTACCTCAGTATCATTGCAGTGTCCTGAGCCTGCAGGGGATCACGATACGAGTTCACCTAATCAGAGCTTATTTTTCTGTTGGGTACACACAATCTTTTTCTCAGTAGCAAAGAAGTTTGGCTGGTTGGGCCTCCAGCCTACACAACAGTAAATCTACATCCCAAAACAATTAACAGTGCAGCGGGAAAGGAGAAAAGAGCATATGAGCAGGTAGCAAAGAACTAGTATGTTCTTTAGAATCATTGCACATGCCTGCTGTCTTATTTTTGTTTGAAAGTCGCAGCTACAAACAATGCACTCAGAGGAGAGATCCTACCTTAATGCCAATTCAAAAAAATTCTCACCAGAAAAGAATGCCTGAATTTGGGAATGTAGGTTTTACTGTTAACCTGCATGTGCTCTTTCCAGGCCAGATACCACTGTCACTGACACTCGCTGTTAGGAGAAAATGGCAGAACAGAACTGAGCTTGAACACTGAATCTGAATTTAAATACTATAGAGTTTAATATTGATTTAGAGGATAAGTCTTAACAATTTTCTGGTGTCTTAAAACAAATATAGCCCTACAGAGATCTGTTGGCTATTATGAAGTTCCAGAAAATTAGATGATTCTGTCAAGAGAGGGCAGCCCAATAGGATCAGCTGGGCTTTATTAAACAATATAAGGATACGTACATTATGCTTTATAAGGATACGTACATTTAACTGGCGCATTTTGTCATCAAAGTTACTTTTTGAGAAGTGTTCCACGTTTGTCAGCTGGAGGTCCATTTCTGTGAGCCAAACAAGGATGCTTTCCCTCGTCCCCTCAAACTCATCTCTCCGATTGGTGAAGTGCTGAGTAGGAAGAAAGGAGCCAGTGTTATAAGACTGCAGCTACTAAAAGAGATGGTCACAGGAGCCCTCTGAAAACAGTGTTTTGTTTCAAAACTGCTGTTCACGTTGAAGGCCTTCAGTGCACAAATGGCAGCATGCCATGTATAAAAACTGTCCCCTTCCTGTAGTGATGCTGGAACGAAGTGTCCTATGTTAGTACACTGTTCGTATGGAAGAGCAAATAAAACTTCAGCAGTGCAAGATGCTTCTATAAAACTGTATTCTCGCTTCCACACAGCCAGCACGGGTTCACGGAAGGCAGGTCCTGCTTGACCAACCTGATCTCCTTCTATGACCAGGTGACCTGCCTCGTGTATGAGGGAAAGGCTGTGGATGTGGTCTACCTGGACTTCAGTAAGGCCTTTGACACCATCTCCCACAGCATTCTCCTAGAGAAGCTGGCGGCTCACGGCCTAGACAGGTGCACTCTTCGCTGGGTAAAAAACTGGCTGGACGGCCGAGCCCAGAGAGTTGTGGTCAACGGAGTTAAATCCAGTTGGCGGCCGGTCACGAGCGGTGTTCCCCAGGGCTCAGTACTGGGGCCGGTCCTGTTCAATATCTTTATCAACGATCTGGACGAGGGGATCGAGTGCTCCCTCAGTAAGTTTGCAGATGACACCAAGTTGGGCGGGAGTCTTGATCTGCTGGAGGGTAGGAAGGCTCTGCAGAGGGACCTGGACAGGCTGGATCGATGGGCCGAGGCCAACTGTATGAGGTTCAACAAGGCCAAGTGCCGGGTCCTGCACTTCGGCCACAACAACCCCAGGCAACGCTACAGGCTTGGGGAAGAGTGGCTGGAAAGATGCCCGGAGGAAAAGGACCTGGGGGTGCTGGTTGACAGCCGGCTGAACATGAGCCGGCAGCGTGCCCAGCTGGCCAAGAAGGCCAATGGCACCCTGGCCTGTATCAGAAATAGTGTGGCCAGCAGGAGTAAGGAGGTGATCGTGCCCCTGTACTCGGCACTGGTGAGGCCGCACCTCGAATCCTGTGTTCAGTTTTGGGCCCCTCACTACAAGAAGGACATGGAGGTGCTGGAGCGTGTCCAGAGAAGGGCAACGAAGCTGGTGAAGGGCCTGGAGCACAAGTCTTGTGAGGAGCAGCTGAGGGAACTGGGGTTGTTTAGTCTGGAGAAGAGGAGGCTGAGGGGAGACCTCATCGTGCTCTACAACTACCTGAAAGAGGTTGTAGCGAGGTGGGTGTTGGTCTCTTCTGCCAAGTAACAAGTGATAGGATGAGAGGAAATGGCCTCAAGTTGTGCCAAGGGAGGTTTAGATTGGACATTAGGAAAAATTTCTTTTCTGAAAGAGTGGTCAGGCCTTGGAACAGGCTGCCCAGGGAAGTGGTGGAGTCACCAACCCTGGAAGTATTCAAAAGACGTGTGGATGAGGCGCTTAGGGACGTGGTGTAGTGGGTATAGTGGTGTTGGGTTGACGGATGGACTCGATGATCTTAGAGGTCTTTTCCAACCTTAATGATTCTATGATTCTGTACTTTCTCCCACATCATTATACCAATGTAACAGTTATTCGGACTCAGGTTTAACATCTAATTTGTTCTAAATTTAGAAGACAGATAGACAAAGGAAGCAAGTCCCATCTCTAATTGAAGTAAATTAAAACTATGACGTTAAAATCACTAAAACAATGGAGAAGCTGGATCATGGATGACCACACCCGTAAAATTAATGCATCATTTGGCGTGGAAGCCAGGAGGAGCTCTCTCTGCTGCCATCCCCCACAGAAGCTGCTAACAGACACGCAGCTTGCAGTGCCCCAGTTCTCCTCAGTGGAGTTACTGTTCAGGAAGGGGATTATATAACGTCCCAAACACACCACCTCCTAACTGCACAGATCAAACCCCATCACTGCCCTCACAGCCTCATCCACTGACTTTTGGCATCTAATAGTGTTCCCTGTCAATTGCTTGCAGCACCGCTGCATTTAAAAATCAGGCAGTGACAAGTTTTCCCCAGAGCACAGCACAGAATATCTGCCCAGAGATCAGTTTAACTCGACAAGCAGGACACTTTGAAGTGTCGCAAATACACGCTTCGACAACATTCCTCCGTCAGACAGAGAGCAGAGCAGGAGCTGGTGACAGCAGCATGCCTCTCCATCACATCTCCATGATTAAAGCCTTGTAGGTGAATCATAACTTGGCATAAAGTAGAGCTGCGTTGTAAACTCCAAACCATATCTGCACTGGGGTCCTTTTTCCTCTCTGCCTCTTATTTATGGAAAGGTGCAAGTGCATGAACCCGTGACAAGACTGGTTAAGAGGAGAGTGGGATAGGAGCAGCAAGGCCTGCAACACACTTTCCAAAATTTGCACCCATTCTTCCCTTATGCTTCTTCAACTACCAAGAACCCATCTACCAAGGACATGTCTATGCCATGTACTTGGTGAGCTTTCCAGAGCTGCTCTCCTACACTGGAAACTCAAGACACAAACCAACACAAGAGAGTTGCTCCAGTACGTGTTTTGCCCTTGGGTAATTCCTACAGAAACTTGCAAGTGCTCCTCACTCTCTCAACCCACCGTGCAATTACCTTAAGTCTCCTCAGAATGGCAGCGACTCGTTTCTGGAGATTATCCCAGCGCTGGTTGCCTTCGTGTACCATCTGCTTCAACTTGCTGGCCGAGTCGGTGCGGTTCTCGCGGGCAAGACGCCGGTACTGCTTATTGATCAGCTCCAACTGAGTGAGTCGTTCATGAATTTGCCGTTGGAATGCCTGCAAGGCAAATCAAGGAACTCAGTTCCCTTGCCGATAAGAGAAAGGATCCGGATGATACTATCCATCAAGAGAGATGATGGTGTCCTCCCCTTAAAAACAGACCTTCCAACTGCGAAATTAAATCCAGAGAAGGACCCATATTTCAAATCATCTGCTCAGACTTAGCTCATTAGGAAAAGGAAGGGGGAAAAAAAAAATCAACCCACAAAGGTCTCCTGCCTATAAAAAGCAAATCTTTAACTTATAAGCAGGATCTTGTCACTTTAGAGCATTGGATTCTCCACATTAAAAAAAAATCTGGAGACAAATAAATCAGCCAGATACCTAGCAGCCACACACTGGCCAAATTATTTATGGTCTCTATACCACCACTGCCAAACCAGTGTTTTTCAGTGATCCAGGCATTTCACACAGACAATAATTATTTAGTGGCCTGACCATTCAGCCTGCTGCTGAGCATAAAAAAATGAAGTTAAAAAATTTACCTCAAATTTCTTCAGCTCCTCCTTTGCATGTGTGTACAAAACCTCTGAAGAATTAGGCTTAGCAGCTATCCTTTCAGAATTTTTTAGCCAATCTTCAAAGCGAGAATAGTCTTCCAAAAACCTCTGCCATAGGCGCCAGGTTTCCTCAATTCTGAGAGGGAGATGCAAAAATGGAAAGGTTTTATCACAAGCTAACTATTAATTTTGGATTTTTTTTCTTTTTCAAAATTCAGCTTGTGGCAAAAGCTACAACATTTCTTCAAAATGCTGCTACAGGCTTCTTTAGTAAGGGTAAGAAGAAGAGACTTACTTCATTCGCCTTTCCATAGACATGGCGCAAATGTTTCTCCACCGTCTGTCTAAACTCCTGGTAGTTTGCTGGATGGAATCACACTCTGTCTCATTAGCACATGCATCTGAATCGTGCAGCAGGACTTCACAAATATTAAACACGGATTCCACCCCTGCGGTGTGTTGCTCTATGTCTCGTTGCAGATCCTGCCATTGGCAAAAGAATAGCTTGAGTAGAAGGAAACATACACAGCTAGGCTTCAGACATACCCTTTCAAAATGCTGCAGAGGATGGGGAAAAAGCAATTTGTATGTCAGGAAAAGCTTATTTAGCTTTAGAAAACAGACTTGCAGGATGAGCTGTGTAGATGACAGGCTGACAGGTCACGATAGAACTGCCATGCAAAAAGGGATTGCCTAGCTTTGGTTTCTCAGTGAAAGCTCAATCTTCTCATTAACAGTCTGGACAATTTTAATGTGCATTCAAAATCCAAACCTTACACATATCGTAAACACATACTTATTAATTTTGACACTACAAGATGACAGTGTCTCATATCAGCTTACTATACTGTAAGACTTGACAGAGAATTAATAGTACGGTTCATGTACTTTAGTGACTATATGATCACAGGCTGATATCACGAAACACAGAAACATGGCACAAAAGTAGCTGGTGTTACACTACTTTTTTTATTCCCTCTTGCAGAGCTCCTGTTTTGACAGACTATTTTAAAGGGTCTGGCAAACACCATTTGTCTAGTCTACACCACAGGTTTCTCCTTCAGAGCCGGTATCTCCATCATAGTCTGGCCTCTCATTCTGTACCTATAACCTGTACCTATAACCACTCCTAAAGTCAATGTAATTGAATAACAGAAAAAGAAAGTCTTATCTAAATATTTCTGATTGAAAAGGCAGCTCTGTACAATGCTACCAACTGTAAACGTTAATGAAATGGCAACGTCCACTACATTTCTATTTTTAAAACCCATTTCTGGCTTTCCTAATGAAGGATATGGAGACTTCTGCTTGAATAACACAGAAGAAGAAACACAAATGAATATTTTACTGACAACAGTGAACAGGAACTCCCATTAAACGGTATTACTGCTTTCAGTGAACAGATGAAGCAGAATTCGTTTTGCTCTAGACTTAACAAAACCAAAACAAAATAAAACAAACAAAAAAAACCCCCAAACAGACACAGCTGGTAGTAAATACAAAAGGAGTTGAAGGAAGGTCTTCCCAGAAGCCAGCAAGCTGCAGGAGTTTAGTATCACCCAGTGGTAGCCTTCAGTGGTGTTACAAGGGTACCTGAAAGGGCTGAGCCATAAATGGTCAAAATTTGGTTTGTGGGGTTTGTGGTAATGTACAGTTTTAAGGAATGTAGAAGCCAATATCTTTACATAGATGAGAGACTGCCAGAAGCAGACCCAACATAATTTTTGACAGCTTATTAAGGATTCACAGCTGTTTTCTGAGCAAGAGGCAGCAGTGCCTTTTTAACACCGGCTCTGTGTCTGAGAGCAGGCTCTACCCACTACTGGCACCTGGAGAGACTCTTCTGAATTCATTAAATTACACTGGATTTACAGCTCTATTAGTGAAAATGAGACTTCGGACCACAGATTACAAATCCACTCTACTTGCACTATGGTAATGTTGCTACACGATCTCATTACTTTTGGTCATGCCCGGGTTCATGGAATAGGCAGAATCCTTGCTGTTTTCCAAGCTGTTATTCCAAATGACCTGACTGTATTACGGTGAGACAAGGACAACAAACAAAGTAATGGGGCCAGGCACATACATTGAGCCCAGAAAGGTACTCTTCCTTCAACTCTGCACAGCATTGCCCAAAGAGCTTAAAAAGACTACACGCTGCTAGACTTCTGCATTAGTGAAACAGCTTTGAAATCTTAAAATTAATATTATTCATGTTTTAATTTTCATCCTTTAATTGAACAAACATGCCATAAAACATCTCTGTGGATGCACAATGCTTTTAAATGTCATTATTCAAGACTGAACAGGTAAAGCTTTTCCCGTCATAGATGTCAAATAAAAGAAGCCTGTAAGGCATATTTCTCACCATCACTCTGCTCTTGCTGAAATAATTGTTTGGATGAAGCCAGGAAAGATCTTTTTACTTGTCGCATTCAGATAAAGGTTTCTCTAATGCGGCACGAAAGAGGCTTTTTTTTTTTTTTCACTGTGGTCTTTTTAGTCAGCACAGTCTTCTCACACTCAGCCTGCTAAAAGGTTATAGTAGAAGGAGTCTAGAGGTGCCCAGAGGTCTATGTTTGAAACAGAATCCAAACAACAAAGCAGTAAGTAGCTCTGAGCAGCAAATGATGGCTCTTACAGCGAGCTGAAGTTTGAATGCTCATAATAAAAATAAATTAGTTTGGACACAATTCCTGTGTGCCGCACGTTCTGCCTGGCAATTTATCACAGCCTTTGAGAATGAAAAAGGTTTGGATGGGGAGAAAATATTTCCTTGTTGTTTACATGACCATTCACAATGTAGATAAAACCATTAGAGGCCCTGGGCCAAGGCTTCTGGTGTTTGACCAACTTCTGCAGTGGAGTCAGTGGGAGCCATCTCCACTCCTGTGGCAGAGGAGCTGGCCCTTCCCGCGATGTCTGGCACATGAGTGGATGGAGAGCTGTATCAACCAACAGAGAACACAGCCCTCAGATCTGCGTCACTCAGGGATCCTTCCTTAGACACGGAAGCAGCAGCCAGAGAGAGAGAAGGTGGGAAGAATGGGAAGAACACCCACAGGTGTTCTTAAAGGCAATGCCATAAAGCTTCCATGGTTGACAGCTTTATTCCTGATTCTCAGTTTTAGAGCAAATATTCTTCTTTAACACAAAGGTCAAATGACAGCCGTGGTCATTCTCAGCCTTCCCAGGGAGGCACTTTGAACCTCGGCAGACTTATAGCACAGCCCTGAGCAAAGGCTGACCCCACCAGCAAGTCTGTGCTTTGGAGAAGTTCCTTTTCCTTCCCTGGCTGCTGGAGAGAGAAATTTACTCCAGGACTATTCAACTCATCTCATACTTCCACTTGGCTGGGATAGCTGGCACGTTCAGCTGTGCCCAGTCCTTGCCATCTCCACCACTTAAAACTAGCATAGATCCTTAAGATCCCCCTGGTAAGCCACTGTTTTGGATAAATGCCTACACGCACTCAATCAATACCCAAGGGTGCTAGGTTGGTTCACATTTATGCCTCAGCAGGATTCACGCACCATCTCACCCAACCCTGAGGGGATCTTCAGAGCCTGCCTACTGGATCAGGCCTCAGTCAAAGGCATGTTTGCACAAGTCCACCCTCCAAAGCCCATCCTTCTCTGCCAAGCTTGCTCTGCTGTCTGCAAGGAGGGGAAGAGAGCTATTGAGGGAAATACGTAAAATCACAGCACTTAAATCTGTCACAGCCAGTTTGCAGGAGACCTGGCATTCACGCCTTGTCAGCCTAAGTCATCCTCACGGATTCTGTTCACTGTCTGTGCCCTGCCTAGCTCAGTACTAGTATGCTAGTACTGAGCAAACTATCAAGTGTAAAAATGTTTTGTTTGTATTTTGCATGTTTTCCTTGGATGGAGGGGGGAAGGGAGAAGCGGGGGTAAGTCAACACAATACTGAAATTACAGCAAGCAAATAGAAATTTTCCGTGTAACACATCTTGGCAGGAACATGCCGTGAAAAGGCAGGTCTTGCTAAAGAAAAGAAACAGGTGATTTTAAACCAGGACCAATTGTAATCAGCAGCATTTTAGCTCATTTACTCTGGTTGCTGCTATTTCCCACCTGCTGTTCTGCCAGTCTCTTCTGGATTTCTTGGTCATCACAGATGTCATAAACAACAGGCTTGGAAAGCTCAGACTCAATCCGGGCCAACCAGGTGCGAAGGTTACTCATGTTTTTGTCCAATAGTTGTATAAAAGCAAATGTTTCCTTCAGTTTCTTCACCCTAAGCAAACCAGGAAGAACATTTTGTTACAAAGATCTGCAATCAGTGGAAATGATGTTAGCAGAAGGTGATGACAGGCATGGCTTTATACTGTCGCACCAAGCTGTTGCCTGTAAATCAGAGCCATGTTTTAGTCAAAACCTACCTAAATTGGCTCAGCAGGCCTCTGCTCTACAGCTCCAGGAACGTCTTGTGTGAATTCTTTAATGAAACTATCTATATGAGCAGAGTGAATTTTTGTAGCCTCATTCATCTGCTAGTGAGCCCTTCAGTCAGTTCTTGGACGTTTGTCTAAGTGGGAGTTTGTACCGTAACATGCCGCAGTTAAACTAAAATGGGTATCTCTGGTCTGATTTCCCTGCTGTGAATTATGTTCAGTGTCTTCTTCAGCAACCAACAGGCCCACCCTAATCAGCAAGGTACCACTCCGCCAGTGGAGGCAGAATTTGCCCAAACCACAGGTCCAACACCCTGGCAAATGGATGCTGACAGGAGAGGAAAAGGCCTGAACAATGGCCACTGTAGAACTTACAGCGCCACGACACTAAAAGCTCTTCTAAACAACACACTGAAACGTGCGGAGATGTGCCAGACTCTCCTGGTGGGTGAAAATAAAAAAAATAAAAAATATCCTGAAGAGGGAGAATATGCAATGGCTAGAGAGAGTTGTGCAGCAGAGAAGCAAATGAACCATCAAGACCATTCTTACAGCTGTTTGCAGCACAGCTCTCCAACTGCAGACAAACATTTCTTTATTTCTTTATGTCTTTACAGCATATTCCCAAGTCAAAACCCCTTATCAGCCCCTCAAATTATCCAAGTAGCATGTTTGTACATTTTGGCAAATTTGTCCCCATGTGTTGAAGGAATATCTGTTAAACTACCTCACTGCTCTCAAATCTTTCCTTGAAATTCTCATTTATTGCAATTCCCAACAAAAATTACTAAAAAGCCCAACACCAGGGTGACACATATCTCTTCTGACTTCAGATTGATATCTGAGCTTGCCATCTAGACCTTGGTAGTTAATGAAGAAAAAAAAATAATCTAGATCATTATTTCCATCAGACCTGTCTTAAACATCCAGATCACAAGATGAGAAGAACTGTACCAAAAAGCACATATTTCTCTCCACGAACTGCAATGGTCTACCCTGCGGTACTACAAACATCAACACTGCAGATGGGAAAGTCAGGTGAAATCATTCCACCCATATCCTAGGGAGAACCCACTTCTTAGCCAGCACTGCTTCCCCGTGCTGTTCTCCTGGCTGTTTGCATCCCTCTGATGTCTAGTTCTGTCCCTGTGCCTTGGGATGGATTTTTGGACCTTGCATGTGATTTTTAAAATGCAAATTTCCGAATTAAACTCTAAGTTT